>NW_028126346.1:0-600000 GCF_965194825.1 Balaenoptera physalus | reverse complement strand
TATAAGTGACACCTTATGAGAAGTGTCCTTTTCTGTGTGACTTATTTCACTTAGAATCGTCTTACCTAAATCCACTCATCATGCTGCTACTAGCCTTATGACATTGATTTCATGGCTGAGTGATATTCCATTGTACATAAGGACCACAACTTTTTGATCCATTTTTCGCTGTCCTGGGATATTTAAGGTGGAATGAAGTGGAGGTCCTTGTCAACAGAGCAGCCCTAAACTTTGGGGTGCTTGTGTCTTGCTGATTTTCAATTTTCCCACTTTATCCCCCCATGCGTGGAAGTGCCCTATGCTCTCTAAGCTGTGTTTTTTAGATGTTTCAGGACACACCGTACACTTCTCCAGAGTGGCTGTTGGCGATTTACATCCCGCCCATCAGTGTAGCAAGGCTCCCATTTCTCCATGGCCTGTCCTGCATTTCTGGTTTTGACACTTTTTTCAGCATGGCCCTTTTGACCGATGGGAAGCGAGACTTCTTTGTAGCGCTGATTTGCCTTTCCAGGTTGCTTGGTTGGCCAAAAAGGGCGTATGCGTTTTTTCCTGAATATATTCAGGAAAAAACGCATACGCCCTTTTTGGCCAAGGGCATCATTGTCAACGTTTTGCCGCTTTTCATGTGCTTTAAAGGCGATTCGAATCTACCTCCTGAAATCTGTTTCCTGCAATTCTGCCTTGATTTCAAATCCTCTTCTTTGCCTTCCCTCAATATATTTGTGGACGAGAGTTATCATTTATAACTCTGCAGGTTTGTGAATTGCAGTGCCCTGAAGCTCCATTTTACAAGTCGCTTTTTTGGGAGCTGGCCGCAAAAGCGCAGGATGGCTTCAGGCCCTGTTCTGGTTCCGGGGGGCAGGCTGAGCCTGTGGTTAATTCTTCTTCCTGATGGGAAAATAGAGTGACCTGTGCCTGTCCCAACACCAAGAGCTAGTCTCTCATTGGTTCCCCGTCTTCCCGTTCATCCTCAGGACAAATTGCAACCTGTACGGAACAGGAGGTTAAAGGTGCTGATGCTCCAAGTAGGGAGATTGCTAGTAAAGTGGCTGGAATGGCGAACCCGAGCACAAGGAGATGAGAAATGAGGTGCGTTTTAGAAACCTTTCCCCATCACACGGTGTACCATCTTCTGGGTTTCTCATGCATGTTTTCGATGTAGGAAGATGCCCTTGAACCTGGAGATTTGGGACCCATGCGATGGGTAGCACGCAGTATTACTTTAAAGGGTCTGCGTTTGCTCACCCAACCTCACCAAACCTCTCCGCCCCAAGAGTGTTCACCCTTATGTCTCATCCAGCTGTGGGTGTAGATATGGTCAATCCAGGTTGCATCACAGCCCCTGAACGAATTGTGTAAGAATTTCTCTCTCTTTCCCTGTCTTTGTTTCATGGGTTTTTAAAAGTAATTTATTTTTATAATGGGGTTTAGCTGCTTTTCACGGCTGTGTTTATGCCGCTTTACACCCACTTGACACACTAACAGAGAGATATCAATACATAGGTTTTAAGATTATTACTAGTCAGATATATTCTTGTGCGGTGAATCGGGCGTGTTGAGTCCAGTTCTCTGAGCAAGGAGTAGGTCTTGTGTATTACATATTGGGTTTATGGAACGGTATCTGAGCTAATTTGAAACTCTTGTTTTATGTATCACCCCACCTCACCTTTCCCGTTAAGCAGCCATAGTGTGTTTTCTGCATGTGTGACTCTGTTCTGTTTTGTAATTCAGTTCAAGTGTAACGGTTTTTACATTCCCTCTATAAGTGACACCTTATGAGAAGTGTCCTTTTCTGTGTGACTTATTTCACTTAGAATCGTCTTACCTAAATCCACTCATCATGCTGCTACTAGCCTTATGACATTGATTTCATGGCTGAGTGATATTCCATTGTACATAAGGACCACAACTTTTTGATCCATTTTTCGCTTTCCTGGGATATTTAAGGTGGAATGAAGTGGAGGTCCTTGTCAACAGAGCAGCCCTAAACTTTGGGGTGCTTGTGTCTTGCTGATTTTCAATTTTCCCACTTTATCCCCCCATGCGTGGAAGTGCCCTATGCTCTCTAAGCTGTGTTTTTTAGATGTTTCAGGACACACCGTACACTTCTCCAGAGTGGCTGTTGGCGATTTACATCCCGCCCATCAGTGTAGCAAGGCTCCCATTTCTCCATGGCCTCTCCTGCATTTCTGGTTTTGACACTTTTTTCAGCATGGCCCTTTTGACCGATGGGAAGCGAGACTTCTTTGTAGCGCTGATTTGCCTTTCCAGGTTGCTTGGTTGGCCAAAAAGGGCGTATGCGTTTTTTCCTGAATATATTCAGGAAAAAACGCATACGCCCTTTTTGGCCAAGGGCATCATTGTCAACGTTTTGCCGCTTTTCATGTGCTTTAAAGGCGATTCGAATCTACCTCCTGAAATCTGTTTCCTGCAATTCTGCCTTGATTTCAAATCCTCTTCTTTGCCTTCCCTCAATATATTTGTGGACGAGAGTTATCATTTATAACTCTGCAGGTTTGTGAATTGCAGTGCCCTGAAGCTCCATTTTACAAGTCGCTTTTTTGTGAGCTGGCCGCAAAAGCGCAGGATGGCTTCAGGCCCTGTTCTGGTTCCGGGGGGCAGGCTGAGCCTGTGGTTAATTCTTCTTCCTGATGGGAAAATAGAGTGACCTGTGCCTGTCCCAACACCAAGAGCTAGTCTCTCATTGGTTCCCTGTCTTCCCGTTCATCCTCAGGACAAATTGCAACCTGTACGGAACAGGAGGTTAAAGGTGCTGATGCTCCAAGTAGGGAGATTGCTAGTAAAGTGGCTGGAATGGCGAACCCGAGCACAAGGAGATGAGAAATGAGGTGCGTTTTAGAAACCTTTCCCCATCACACGGTGTACCATCTTCTGGGTTTCTCATGCATGTTTTCGATGTAGGAAGATGCCCTTGAACCTGGAGATTTGGGACCCATGCGATGGGTAGCACGCAGTATTACTTTAAAGGGTCTGCGTTTGCTCACCCAACCTCACCAAACCTCTCCGCCCCAAGAGTGTTCACCCTTATGTCTCATCCAGCTGTGGGTCTAGATATGGTCAATCCAGGTTGCATCACAGCCCCTGAACGAATTGTGTAAGAATTTCTCTCTCTTTCCCTGTCTTTGTTTCATGGGTTTTTAAAAGTAATTTATTTTTATAATGGGGTTTAGCTGCTTTTCACGGCTGTGTTTATGCCGCTTTACACCCACTTGACACACTAACAGAGAGATATCAATACATAGGTTTTAAGATTATTACTAGTCAGATATATTCTTGTGCGGTGAATCGGGCGTGTTGAGTCCAGTTCTCTGAGCAAGGAGTAGGTCTTGTGTATTACATATTGGGTTTATGGAACGGTATCTGAGCTAATTTGAAACTCTTGTTTTATGTATCACCCCACCTCACCTTTCCCGTTAAGCAGCCATAGTGTGTTTTCTGCATGTGTGACTCTGTTCTGTTTTGTAATTCAGTTCAAGTGTAACGGTTTTTACATTCCCTCTATAAGTGACACCTTATGAGAAGTGTCCTTTTCTGTGTGACTTATTTCACTTAGAATCGTCTTACCTAAATCCACTCATCATGCTGCTACTAGCCTTATGACATTGATTTCATGGCTGAGTGATATTCCATTGTACATAAGGACCACAACTTTTTGATCCATTTTTCGCTGTCCTGGGATATTTAAGGTGGAATGAAGTGGAGGTCCTTGTCAACAGAGCAGCCCTAAACTTTGGGGTGCTTGTGTCTTGCTGATTTTCAATTTTCCCACTTTATCCCCCCATGCGTGGAAGTGCCCTATGCTCTCTAAGCTGTGTTTTTTAGATGTTTCAGGACACACCGTACACTTCTCCAGAGTGGCTGTTGGCGATTTACATCCCGCCCATCAGTGTAGCAAGGCTCCCATTTCTCCATGGCCTGTCCTGCATTTCTGGTTTTGACACTTTTTTCAGCATGGCCCTTTTGACCGATGGGAAGCGAGACTTCTTTGTAGCGCTGATTTGCCTTTCCAGGTTGCTTGGTTGGCCAAAAAGGGCGTATGCGTTTTTTCCTGAATATATTCAGGAAAAAACGCATACGCCCTTTTTGGCCAAGGGCATCATTGTCAACGTTTTGCCGCTTTTCATGTGCTTTAAAGGCGATTCGAATCTACCTCCTGAAATCTGTTTCCTGCAATTCTGCCTTGATTTCAAATCCTCTTCTTTGCCTTCCCTCAATATATTTGTGGACGAGAGTTATCATTTATAACTCTGCAAGTTTGTGAATTGCAGTGCCCTGAAGCTCCATTTTACAAGTCGCTTTTTTGGGAGCTGGCCGCAAAAGCGCAGGATGGCTTCAGGCCCTGTTCTGGTTCCGGGGGGCAGGCTGAGCCTGTGGTTAATTCTTCTTCCTGATGGGAAAATAGAGTGACCTGTGCCTGTCCCAAACCAAGAGCTAGTCTCTCATTGGTTCCCTGTCTTCCCGTTCATCCTCAGGACAAATTGCAACCTGTACGGAACAGGAGGTTAAAGGTGCTGATGCTCCAAGTAGGGAGATTGCTAGTAAAGTGGCTGGAATGGCGAACCCGAGCACAAGGAGATGAGAAATGAGGTGCGTTTTAGAAACCTTTCCCCATCACACGGTGTACCACCTTCTGGGTTTCTCATGCATGTTTTCGATGTAGGAAGATGCCCTTGAACCTGGAGATTTGGGACCCATGCGATGGGTAGCACGCAGGATTACTTTAAAGGGTCTGCGTTTGCTCACCCAACCTCACCAAACCTCTCCGCCCCAAGAGTGTCCACCCTTATGTCTCATCCAGCTGTGGGTCTAGATATGGTCAATCCAGGTTGCATCACAGCCCCTGAACGAATTGTGTAAGAATTTCTCTCTCTTTCCCTGTCTTTGTTTCATGGGTTTTTAAAAGTAATTTATTTTTATAATGGGGTTTAGCTGCTTTTCACGGCTGTGTTTATGCCGCTTTACACCCACTTGACACACTAACAGAGAGATATCAATACATAGGTTTTAAGATTATTACTAGTCAGAAATATTCTTGTGCGGTGAATCGGGCGTGTTGAGTCCAGTTCTCTGAGCAAGGAGTAGGTCTTGTCTATTACATATTGGGTTTATGGAACGGTATCTGAGCTAATTTGAAACTCTTGTTTTATGTATCACCCCACCTCACCTTTCCCGTTAAGCAGCCATAGTGTGTTTTCTGCATGTGTGACTCTGTTCTGTTTTGTAATTCAGTTCAAGTGTAACGGTTTTTACATTCCCTCTATAAGTGACACCTTATGAGAAGTGTCCTTTTCTGTGTGACTTATTTCACTTAGAATCGTCTTACCTAAATCCACTCATCATGCTGCTACTAGCCTTATGACATTGATTTCATGGCTGAGTGATATTCCATTGTACATAAGGACCACAACTTTTTGATCCATTTTTCGCTGTCCTGGGATATTTAAGGTGGAATGAAGTGGAGGTCCTTGTCAACAGAGCAGCCCTAAACTTTGGGGTGCTTGTGTCTTGCTGATTTTCAATTTTCCCACTTTATCCCCCCATGCGTGGAAGTGCCCTATGCTCTCTAAGCTGTGTTTTTTAGATGTTTCAGGACACACCGTACACTTCTCCAGAGTGGCTGTTGGCGATTTACATCCCGCCCATCAGTGTAGCAAGGCTCCCATTTCTCCATGGCCTGTCCTGCATTTCTGGTTTTGACACTTTTTTCAGCATGGCCCTTTTGACCGATGGGAAGCGAGACTTCTTTGTAGCGCTGATTTGCCTTTCCAGGTTGCTTGGTTGGCCAAAAAGGGCGTATGCGTTTTTTCCTGAATATATTCAGGAAAAAACGCATACGCCCTTTTTGGCCAAGGGCATCATTGTCAACGTTTTGCCGCTTTTCATGTGCTTTAAAGGCGATTCGAATCTACCTCCTGAAATCTGTTTCCTGCAATTCTGCCTTGATTTCAAATCCTCTTCTTTGCCTTCCCTCAATATATTTGTGGACGAGAGTTATCATTTATAACTCTGCAGGTTTGTGAATTGCAGTGCCCTGAAGCTCCATTTTACAAGTCGCTTTTTTGGGAGCTGGCCGCAAAAGCGCAGGATGGCTTCAGGCCCTGTTCTGGTTCCGGGGGGCAGGCTGAGCCTGTGGTTAATTCTTCTTCCTGATGGGAAAATAGAGTGACCTGTGCCTGTCCCAACACCAAGAGCTAGTCTCTCATTGGTTCCCCGTCTTCCCGTTCATCCTCAGGACAAATTGCAACCTGTACGGAACAGGAGGTTAAAGGTGCTGATGCTCCAAGTAGGGAGATTGCTAGTAAAGTGGCTGGAATGGCGAACCCGAGCACAAGGAGATGAGAAATGAGGTGCATTTTAGAAACCTTTCCCCATCACACGGTGTACCATCTTCTGGGTTTCTCATGCATGTTTTCGATGAAGGAAGATGCCCTTGAACCTGGAGATTTGGGACCCATGCGACGGGTAGCACGCAGTATTACTTTAAAGGGTCTGCGTTTGCTCACCCAACCTCACCAAACCTCTCAGCCCCAAGAGTGTCCACCCTTATGTCTCATCCAGCTGTGGGTCTAGATATGGTCAATCCAGGTTGCATCACAGCCCCTGAACGAATTGTGTAAGAATTTCTCTCTCTTTCCCTGTCTTTGTTTCATGGGTTTTTAAAAGTAATTTATTTTTATAATGGGGTTTAGCTGCTTTTCACGGCTGTGTTTATGCCGCTTTACACCCACTTGACACACTAACAGAGAGATATCAATACATAGGTTTTAAGATTATTACTAGTCAGATATATTCTTGTGCGGTGAATCGGGCGTGTTGAGTCCAGTTCTCTGAGCAAGGAGTAGGTCTTGTCTATTACATATTGGGTTTATGGAACGGTATCTGAGCTAATTTGAAACTCTTGTTTTATGTATCACCCCACCTCACCTTTCCCGTTAAGCAGCCATAGTGTGTTTTCTGCATGTGTGACTCTGTTCTGTTTTGTAATTCAGTTCAAGTGTAACGGTTTTTACATTCCCTCTATAAGTGACACCTTATGAGAAGTGTCCTTTTCTGTGTGACTTATTTCACTTAGAATCGTCTTACCTAAATCCACTCATCATGCTGCTACTAGCCTTATGACATTGATTTCATGGCTGAGTGATATTCCATTGTACATAAGGACCACAACTTTTTGATCCATTTTTCGCTGTCCTGGGATATTTAAGGTGGAATGAAGTGGAGGTCCTTGTCAACAGAGCAGCCCTAAACTTTGGGGTGCTTGTGTCTTGCTGATTTTCAATTTTCCCACTTTATCCCCCCATGCGTGGAAGTGCCCTATGCTCTCTAAGCTGTGTTTTTTAGATGTTTCAGGACACACCGTACACTTCTCCAGAGTGGCTGTTGGCGATTTACATCCCGCCCATCAGTGTAGCAAGGCTCCCATTTCTCCATGGCCTGTCCTGCATTTCTGGTTTTGACACTTTTTTCAGCATGGCCCTTTTGACCGATGGGAAGCGAGACTTCTTTGTAGCGCTGATTTGCCTTTCCAGGTTGCTTGGTTGGCCAAAAAGGGCGTATGCGTTTTTTCCTGAATATATTCAGGAAAAAACGCATACGCCCTTTTTGGCCAAGGGCATCATTGTCAACGTTTTGCCGCTTTTCATGTGCTTTAAAGGCGATTCGAATCTACCTCCTGAAATCTGTTTCCTGCAATTCTGCCTTGATTTCAAATCCTCTTCTTTGCCTTCCCTCAATATATTTGTGGACGAGAGTTATCATTTATAACTCTGCAGGTTTGTGAATTGCAGTGCCCTGAAGCTCCATTTTACAAGTCGCTTTTTTGGGAGCTGGCCGCAAAAGCGCAGGATGGCTTCAGGCCCTGTTCTGGTTCCGGGGGGCAGGCTGAGCCTGTGGTTAATTCTTCTTCCTGATGGGAAAATAGAGTGACCTGTGCCTGTCCCAACACCAAGAGCTAGTCTCTCATTGGTTCCCCGTCTTCCCGTTCATCCTCAGGACAAATTGCAACCTGTACGGAACAGGAGGTTAAAGGTGCTGATGCTCCAAGTAGGGAGATTGCTAGTAAAGTGGCTGGAATGGCGAACCCGAGCACAAGGAGATGAGAAATGAGGTGCATTTTAGAAACCTTTCCCCATCACACGGTGTACCATCTTCTGGGTTTCTCATGCATGTTTTCGATGAAGGAAGATGCCCTTGAACCTGGAGATTTGGGACCCATGCGACGGGTAGCACGCAGTATTACTTTAAAGGGTCTGCGTTTGCTCACCCAACCTCACCAAACCTCTCAGCCCCAAGAGTGTCCACCCTTATGTCTCATCCAGCTGTGGGTCTAGATATGGTCAATCCAGGTTGCATCACAGCCCCTGAACGAATTGTGTAAGAATTTCTCTCTCTTTCCCTGTCTTTGTTTCATGGGTTTTTAAAAGTAATTTATTTTTATAATGGGGTTTAGCTGCTTTTCACGGCTGTGTTTATGCCGCTTTACACCCACTTGACACACTAACAGAGAGATATCAATACATAGGTTTTAAGATTATTACTAGTCAGATATATTCTTGTGCGGTGAATCGGGCGTGTTGAGTCCAGTTCTCTGAGCAAGGAGTAGGTCTTGTCTATTACATATTGGGTTTATGGAACGGTATCTGAGCTAATTTGAAACTCTTGTTTTATGTATCACCCCACCTCACCTTTCCCGTTAAGCAGCCATAGTGCGTTTTCTGCATGTGTGACTCTGTTCTGTTTTGTAATTCAGTTCAAGTGTAACGGTTTTTACATTCCCTCTATAAGTGACACCTTATGAGAAGTGTCCTTTTCTGTGTGACTTATTTCACTTAGAATCGTCTTACCTAAATCCACTCATCATGCTGCTACTAGCCTTATGACATTGATTTCATGGCTGAGTGATATTCCATTGTACATAAGGACCACAACTTTTTGATCCACTTTTCGCTGTCCTGGGATATTTAAGGTGGAATGAAGTGGAGGTCCTTGTCAACAGAGCAGCCCTAAACTTTGGGGTGCTTGTGTCTTGCTGATTTTCAATTTTCCCACTTTATCCCCCCATGCGTGGAAGTGCCCTATGCTCTCTAAGCTGTGTTTTTTAGATGTTTCAGGACACACCGTACACTTCTCCAGAGTGGCTGTTGGCAATTTACATCCCGCCCATCAGTGTAGCAAGGCTCCAATTCCTCCATGGCCTGTCCTGCATTTCTGGTTTTGACACTTTTTTCAGCATGGCCCTTTTGACCGATGGGAAGCGAGACTTCTTTGTAGCGCTGATTTGCCTTTCCAGGTTGCTTGGTTGGCCAAAAAGGGCGTATGCGTTTTTTCCTGAATATATTCAGGAAAAAACGCATACGCCCTTTTTGGCCAAGGGCATCATTGTCAACGTTTTGCCGCTTTTCATGTGCTTTAAAGGCGATTCGAATCTACCTCCTGAAATCTGTTTCCTGCAATTCTGCCTTGATTTCAAATCCTCTTCCTTGCCTTCCCTCAATATATTTGTGGACGAGAGTTATCATTTATAACTCTGCAGGTTTGTGAATTGCAGTGCCCTGAAGCTCCATTTTACAAGTCACTTTTTTGGGAGCTGGCCGCAAAAGCGCAGGATGGCTTCAGGCCCTGTTCTGGTTCCGGGGGGCAGGCTGAGCCTGTGGTTAATTCTTCTTCCTGATGGGAAAATAGAGTGACCTGTGCCTGTCCCAACACCAAGAGCTAGTCTCTCATTGGTTCCCCGTCTTCCGGTTCATCCTCAGGACAAATTGCAACCTGTACGGAACAGGAGGTTAAAGGTGCTGATGCTCCAAGTAGGGAGATTGCTAGTAAAGTGGCTGGAATGGCGAACCCGAGCACAAGGAGATGAGAAATGAGGTGCGTTTTAGAAACCTTTCCCCATCACACGGTGTACCATCTTCTGGGTTTCTCATGCATGTTTTCGATGTAGGAAGATGCCCTTGAACCTGGAGATTTGGGACCCATGCGATGGGTAGCACGCAGTATTACTTTAAAGGGTCTGCGTTTGCTCACCCAACCTCACCAAACCTCTCAGCCCCAAGAGTGTCCACCCTTATGTCTCATCCAGCTGTGGGTCTAGATATGGTCAATCCAGGTTGCATCACAGCCCCTGAACGAATTGTGTAAGAATTTCTCTCTCTTTCCCTGTCTTTGTTTCATGGGTTTTTAAAAGTAATTTATTTTTATAATGGGGTTTAGCTGCTTTTCACGGCTGTGTTTATGCCGCTTTACACCCACTTGACACACTAACAGAGAGATATCAATACATAGGTTTTAAGATTATTACTAGTCAGATATATTCTTGTGCGGTGAATCGGGCGTGTTGAGTCCAGTTCTCTGAGCAAGGAGTAGGTCTTGTCTATTACATATTGGGTTTATGGAACGGTATCTGAGCTAATTTGAAGCTCTTGTTTTATGTATCACCCCACCTCACCTTTCCCGTTAAGCAGCCATAGTGTGTTTTCTGCATGTGTGACTCTGTTCTGTTTTGTAATTCAGTTCAAGTGTAACGGTTTTTACATTCCCTCTATAAGTGAAACCTTATGAGAAGTGTCCTTTTCTGTGTGACTTATTTCACTTAGAATCGTCTTACCTAAATCCACTCATCATGCTGCTACTAGCCTTATGACATTGATTTCATGGCTGAGTGATATTCCATTGTACATAAGGACCACAACTTTTTGATCCATTTTTCGCTTTCCTGGGATATTTAAGGTGGAATGAAGTGGAGGTCCTTGTCAACAGAGCAGCCCTAAACTTTGGGGTGCTTGTGTCTTGCTGATTTTCAATTTTCCCACTTTATCCCCCCATGCGTGGAAGTGCCCTATGCTCTCTAAGCTGTGTTTTTTAGATGTTTCAGGACACACCGTACACTTCTCCAGAGTGGCTGTTGGCGATTTACATCCCGCCCATCAGTGTAGCAAGGCTCCCATTTCTCCATGGCCTGTCCTGCATTTCTGGTTTTGACACTTTTTTCAGCATGGCCCTTTTGACCGATGGGAAGCGAGACTTCTTTGTAGCGCTGATTTGCCTTTCCAGGTTGCTTGGTTGGCCAAAAAGGGCGTATGCGTTTTTTCCTGAATATATTCAGGAAAAAACGCATACGCCCTTTTTGGCCAAGGGCATCATTGTCAACGTTTTGCCGCTTTTCATGTGCTTTAAAGGCGATTCGAATCTACCTCCTGAAATCTGTTTCCTGCAATTCTGCCTTGATTTCAAATCCTCTTCTTTGCCTTCCCTCAATATATTTGTGGACGAGAGTTATCATTTATAACTCTGCAGGTTTGTGAATTGCAGTGCCCTGAAGCTCCATTTCACAAGTCGATTTTTTGGGAGCTGGCCGCAAAAGCGCAGGATGGCTTCAGGCCCTGTTCTGGTTCCGGGGGGCAGGCTGAGCCTGTGGTTAATTCTTCTTCCTGATGGGAAAATAGAGTGACCTGTGCTGTCCCAACACCAAGAGCTAGTCTCTCATTGGTTCCCTGTCTTCCCGTTCATCCTCAGGACAAATTGCAACCTGTACGGAACAGGAGGTTAAAGGTGCTGATGCTCCAAGTAGGGAGATTGCTAGTAAAGTGGCTGGAATGGCGAACCCGAGCACAAGGAGATGAGAAATGAGGTGCGTTTTAGAAACCTTTCCCCATCACACGGTGTACCATCTTCTGGGTTTCTCATGCATGTTTTCGATGTAGGAAGATGCCCTTGAACCTGGAGATTTGGGACCCATGCGATGGGTAGCACGCAGTATTACTTTAAAGGGTCTGCGTTTGCTCACCCAACCTCACCAAACCTCTCAGCCCCAAGAGTGTCCACCCTTATGTCTCATCCAGCTGTGGGTCTAGATATGGTCAATCCAGGTTGCATCACAGCCCCTGAACGAATTGTGTAAGAATTTCTCTCTCTTTCCCTGTCTTTGTTTCATGGGTTTTTAAAAGTAATTTATTTTTATAATGGGGTTTAGCTGCTTTTCACGGCTGTGTTTATGCCGCTTTACACCCACTTGACACACTAACAGAGAGATATCAATACATAGGTTTTAAGATTATTACTAGTCAGATATATTCTTGTGCGGTGAATCGGGCGTGTTGAGTCCAGTTCTCTGAGCAAGGAGTAGGTCTTGTCTATTACATATTGGGTTTATGGAACGGTATCTGAGCTAATTTGAAACTCTTGTTTTATGTATCACCCCACCTCACCTTTCCCGTTAAGCAGCCATAGTGTGTTTTCTGCATGTGTGACTCTGTTCTGTTTTGTAATTCAGTTCAAGTGTAACGGTTTTTACATTCCCTCTATAAGTGACACCTTATGAGAAGTGTCCTTTTCTGTGTGACTTATTTCACTTAGAATCGTCTTACCTAAATCCACTCATCATGCTGCTACTAGCCTTATGACATTGATTTCATGGCTGAGTGATATTCCATTGTACATAAGGACCACAACTTTTTGATCCATTTTTCGCTTTCCTGGGATATTTAAGGTGGAATGAAGTGGAGGTCCTTGTCAACAGAGCAGCCCTAAACTTTGGGGTGCTTGTGTCTTGCTGATTTTCAATTTTCCCACTTTATCCCCCCATGCGTGGAAGTGCCCTATGCTCTCTAAGCTGTGTTTTTTAGATGTTTCAGGACACACCGTACACTTCTCCAGAGTGGCTGTTGGCGATTTACATCCGGCCCATCAGTGTAGCAAGGCTCCCATTTCTCCATGGCCTGTCCTGCATTTCTGGTTTTGACACTTTTTTCAGCATGGCCCTTTTGACCGATGGGAAGCGAGACTTCTTTGTAGCGCTGATTTGCCTTTCCAGGTTGCTTGGTTGGCCAAAAAGGGCGTATGCGTTTTTTCCTGAATATATTCAGGAAAAAACGCATACGCCCTTTTTGGCCAAGGGCATCATTGTCAACGTTTTGCCGCTTTTCATGTGCTTTAAAGGCGATTCGAATCTACCTCCTGAAATCTGTTTCCTGCAATTCTGCCTTGATTTCAAATCCTCTTCTTTGCCTTCCCTCAATATATTTGTGGACGAGAGTTATCATTTATAACTCTGCAGGTTTGTGAATTGCAGTGCCCTGAAGCTCCATTTTACAAGTCGCTTTTTTGTGAGCTGGCCGCAAAAGCGCAGGATGGCTTCAGGCCCTGTTCTGGTTCCGGGCGGCAGGCTGAGCCTGTGGTTAATTCTTCTTCCTGATGGGAAAATAGAGTGACCTGTGCCTGTCCCAACACTAAGAGCTAGTCTCTCATTGGTTCCCCGTCTTCCCGTTCATCCTCAGGACAAATTGCAACCTGTACGGAACAGGAGGTTAAAGGTGCTGATGCTCCAAGTAGGGAGATTGCTAGTAAAGTGGCTGGAATGGTGAACCCGAGCACAAGGAGATGAGAAATGAGGTGCGTTTTAGAAACCTTTCCCCATCACACGGTGTACCATCTTCTGGGTTTCTCATGCATGTTTTCGATGTAGGAAGATGCCCTTGAACCTGGAGATTTGGGACCCATGCGATGGGTAGCACGCAGTATTACTTTAAAGGGTCTGCGTTTGCTCACCCAACCTCACCAAACCTCTCAGCCCCAAGAGTGTCCACCCTTATGTCTCATCCAGCTGTGGGTCTAGATATGGTCAATCCAGGTTGCATCACAGCCCCTGAACGAATTGTGTAAGAATTTCTCTCTCTTTCCCTGTCTTTGTTTCATGGGTTTTTAAAAGTAATTTATTTTTATAATGGGGTTTAGCTGCTTTTCACGGCTGTGTTTATGCCGCTTTACACCCACTTGACACACTAACAGAGAGATATCAATACATAGGTTTTAAGATTATTACTAGTCAGATATATTCTTGTGCGGTGAATCGGGCGTGTTGAGTCCAGTTCTCTGAGCAAGGAGTAGGTCTTGTCTATTACATATTGGGTTTATGGAACGGTATCTGAGCTAATTTGAAACTCTTGTTTTATGTATCACCCCACCTCACCTTTCCCGTTAAGCAGCCATAGTGTGTTTTCTGCATGTGTGACTCTGTTCTGTTTTGTAATTCAGTTCAAGTGTAACGGTTTTTACATTCCCTCTATAAGTGACACCTTATGAGAAGTGTCCTTTTCTGTGTGACTTATTTCACTTAGAATCGTCTTACCTAAATCCACTCATCATGCTGCTACTAGCCTTATGACATTGATTTCATGGCTGAGTGATATTCCATTGTACATAAGGACCACAACTTTTTGATCCATTTTTCGCTGTCCTGGGATATTTAAGGTGGAATGAAGTGGAGGTCCTTGTCAACAGAGCAGCCCTAAACTTTGGGGTGCTTGTGTCTTGCTGATTTTCAATTTTCCCACTTTATCCCCCCATGCGTGGAAGTGCCCTATGCTCTCTAAGCTGTGTTTTTTAGATGTTTCAGGACACACCGTACACTTCTCCAGAGTGGCTGTTGGCGATTTACATCCCGCCCATCAGTGTAGCAAGGCTCCCATTTCTCCATGGCCTGTCCTGCATTTCTGGTTTTGACACTTTTTTCAGCATGGCCCTTTTGACCGATGGGAAGCGAGACTTCTTTGTAGCGCTGATTTGCCTTTCCAGGTTGCTTGGTTGGCCAAAAAGGGCGTATGCGTTTTTTCCTGAATATATTCAGGAAAAAACGCATACGCCCTTTTTGGCCAAGGGCATCATTGTCAACGTTTTGCCGCTTTTCATGTGCTTTAAAGGCGATTCGAATCTACCTCCTGAAATCTGTTTCCTGCAATTCTGCCTTGATTTCAAATCCTCTTCTTTGCCTTCCCTCAATATATTTGTGGACGAGAGTTATCATTTATAACTCTGCAGGTTTGTGAATTGCAGTGCCCTGAAGCTCCATTTCACAAGTCGCTTTTTTGGGAGCTGGCCGCAAAAGCGCAGGATGGCTTCAGGCCCTGTTCTGGTTCCGGGGGGCAGGCTGAGCCTGTGGTTAATTCTTCTTCCTGATGGGAAAATAGAGTGACCTGTGCTGTCCCAACACCAAGAGCTAGTCTCTCATTGGTTCCCTGTCTTCCCGTTCATCCTCAGGACAAATTGCAACCTGTACGGAACAGGAGGTTAAAGGTGCTGATGCTCCAAGTAGGGAGATTGCTAGTAAAGTGGCTGGAATGGCGAACCCGAGCACAAGGAGATGAGAAATGAGGTGCGTTTTAGAAACCTTTCCCCATCACACGGTGTACCATCTTCTGGGTTTCTCATGCATGTTTTCGATGTAGGAAGATGCCCTTGAACCTGGAGATTTGGGACCCATGCGATGGGTAGCACGCAATATTACTTTAAAGGGTCTGCGTTTGCTCACCCAACCTCACCAAACCTCTCAGCCCCAAGAGTGTCCACCCTTATGTCTCATCCAGCTGTGGGTCTAGATATGGTCAATCCAGGTTGCATCACAGCCCCTGAACGAATTGTGTAAGAATTTCTCTCTCTTTCCCTGTCTTTGTTTCATGGGTTTTTAAAAGTAATTTATTTTTATAATGGGGTTTAGCTGCTTTTCACGGCTGTGTTTATGCCGCTTTACACCCACTTGACACACTAACAGAGAGATATCAATACATAGGTTTTAAGATTATTACTAGTCAGATATATTCTTGTGCGGTGAATCGGGCGTGTTGAGTCCAGTTCTCTGAGCAAGAAGTAGGTCTTGTCTATTACATATTGGGTTTATGGAACGGTATCTGAGCTAATTTGAAACTCTTGTTTTATGTATCACCCCACCTCACCTTTCCCGTTAAGCAGCCATAGTGCGTTTTCTGCATGTGTGACTCTGTTCTGTTTTGTAATTCAGTTCAAGTGTAACGGTTTTTACATTCCCTCTATAAGTGACACCTTATGAGAAGTGTCCTTTTCTGTGTGACTTATTTCACTTAGAATCGTCTTACCTAAATCCACTCATCATGCTGCTACTAGCCTTATGACATTGATTTCATGGCTGAGTGATATTCCATTGTACATAAGGACCACAACTTTTTGATCCATTTTTCGCTGTCCTGGGATATTTAAGGTGGAATGAAGTGGAGGTCCTTGTCAACAGAGCAGCCCTAAACTTTGGGGTGCTTGTGTCTTGCTGATTTTCAATTTTCCCACTTTATCCCCCCATGCGTGGAAGTGCCCTATGCTCTCTAAGCTGTGTTTTTTAGATGTTTCAGGACACACCGTACACTTCTCCAGAGTGGCTGTTGGCAATTTACATCCCGCCCATCAGTGTAGCAAGGCTCCAATTCCTCCATGGCCTGTCCTGCATTTCTGGTTTTGACACTTTTTTCAGCATGGCCCTTTTGACCGATGGGAAGCGAGACTTCTTTGTAGCGCTGATTTGCCTTTCCAGGTTGCTTGGTTGGCCAAAAAGGGCGTATGCGTTTTTTCCTGAATATATTCAGGAAAAAACGCATACGCCCTTTTTGGCCAAGGGCATCATTGTCAACGTTTTGCCGCTTTTCATGTGCTTTAAAGGCGATTCGAATCTACCTCCTGAAATCTGTTTCCTGCAATTCTGCCTTGATTTCAAATCCTCTTCCTTGCCTTCCCTCAATATATTTGTGGACGAGAGTTATCATTTATAACTCTGCAGGTTTGTGAATTGCAGTGCCCTGAAGCTCCATTTTACAAGTCACTTTTTTGGGAGCTGGCCGCAAAAGCGCAGGATGGCTTCAGGCCCTGTTCTGGTTCCGGGGGGCAGGCTGAGCCTGTGGTTAATTCTTCTTCCTGATGGGAAAATAGAGTGACCTGTGCCTGTCCCAACACCAAGAGCTAGTCTCTCATTGGTTCCCCGTCTTCCGGTTCATCCTCAGGACAAATTGCAACCTGTACGGAACAGGAGGTTAAAGGTGCTGATGCTCCAAGTAGGGAGATTGCTAGTAAAGTGGCTGGAATGGCGAACCCGAGCACAAGGAGATGAGAAATGAGGTGCGTTTTAGAAACCTTTCCCCATCACACGGTGTACCATCTTCTGGGTTTCTCATGCATGTTTTCGATGTAGGAAGATGCCCTTGAAACTGGAGATTTGGGACCCATGCGATGGGTAGCACGCAGTATTTCTTTAAAGGGTCTGCGTTTGCTCACCCAACCTCACCAAACCTCTCAGCCCCAAGAGTGTCCACCCTTATGTCTCATCCAGCTGTGGGTCTAGATATGGTCAATCCAGGTTGCATCACAGCCCCTGAACGAATTGTGTAAGAATTTCTCTCTCTTTCCCTGTCTTTGTTTCATGGGTTTTTAAAAGTAATTTATTTTTATAATGGGGTTTAGCTGCTTTTCACGGCTGTGTTTATGCCGCTTTACACCCACTTGACACACTAACAGAGAGATATCAATACATAGGTTTTAAGATTATTACTAGTCAGATATATTCTTGTGCGGTGAATCGGGCGTGTTGAGTCCAGTTCTCTGAGCAAGGAGTAGGTCTTGTCTATTACATATTGGGTTTATGGAACGGTATCTGAGCTAATTTGAAGCTCTTGTTTTATGTATCACCCCACCTCACCTTTCCCGTTAAGCAGCCATAGTGTGTTTTCTGCATGTGTGACTCTGTTCTGTTTTGTAATTCAGTTCAAGTGTAACGGTTTTTACATTCCCTCTATAAGTGACACCTTATGAGAAGTGTCCTTTTCTGTGTGACTTATTTCACTTAGAATCGTCTTACCTAAATCCACTCATCATGCTGCTACTAGCCTTATGACATTGATTTCATGGCTGAGTGATATTCCATTGTACATAAGGACCACAACTTTTTGATCCATTTTTCGCTTTCCTGGGATATTTAAGGTGGAATGAAGTGGAGGTCCTTGTCAACAGAGCAGCCCTAAACTTTGGGGTGCTTGTGTCTTGCTGATTTTCAATTTTCCCACTTTATCCCCCCATGCGTGGAAGTGCCCTATGCTCTCTAAGCTGTGTTTTTTAGATGTTTCAGGACACACCGTACACTTCTCCAGAGTGGCTGTTGGCGATTTACATCCCGCCCATCAGTGTAGCAAGGCTCCCATTTCTCCATGGCCTGTCCTGCATTTCTGGTTTTGACACTTTTTTCAGCATGGCCCTTTTGACCGATGGGAAGCGAGACTTCTTTGTAGCGCTGATTTGCCTTTCCAGGTTGCTTGGTTGGCCAAAAATGGCGTATGCGTTTTTTCCTGAATATATTCAGGAAAAAACGCATACGCCCTTTTTGGCCAAGGGCATCATTGTCAACGTTTTGCCGCTTTTCATGTGCTTTAAAGGCGATTCGAATCTACCTCCTGAAATCTGTTTCCTGCAATTCTGCCTTGATTTCAAATCCTCTTCTTTGCCTTCCCTCAATATATTTGTGGACGAGAGTTATCATTTATAACTCTGCAGGTTTGTGAATTGCAGTGCCCTGAAGCTCCATTTCACAAGTCGCTTTTTTGGGAGCTGGCCGCAAAAGCGCAGGATGGCTTCAGGCCCTGTTCTGGTTCCGGGGGGCAGGCTGAGCCTGTGGTTAATTCTTCTTCCTGATGGGAAAATAGAGTGACCTGTGCTGTCCCAACACCAAGAGCTAGTCTCTCATTGGTTCCCTGTCTTCCCGTTCATCCTCAGGACAAATTGCAACCTGTACGGAACAGGAGGTTAAAGGTGCTGATGCTCCAAGTAGGGAGATTGCTAGTAAAGTGGCTGGAATGGCGAACCCGAGCACAAGGAGATGAGAAATGAGGTGCGTTTTAGAAACCTTTCCCCATCACACGGTGTACCATCTTCTGGGTTTCTCATGCATGTTTTCGATGTAGGAAGATGCCCTTGAACCTGGAGATTTGGGACCCATGCGATGGGTAGCACGCAGTATTACTTTAAAGGGTCTGCGTTTGCTCACCCAACCTCACCAAACCTCTCAGCCCCAAGAGTGTCCACCCTTATGTCTCATCCAGCTGTGGGTCTAGATATGGTCAATCCAGGTTGCATCACAGCCCCTGAACGAATTGTGTAAGAATTTCTCTCTCTTTCCCTGTCTTTGTTTCATGGGTTTTTAAAAGTAATTTATTTTTATAATGGGGTTTAGCTGCTTTTCACGGCTGTGTTTATGCCGCTTTACACCCACTTGACACACTAACAGAGAGATATCAATACATAGGTTTTAAGATTATTACTAGTCAGATATATTCTTGTGCGGTGAATCGGGCGTGTTGAGTCCAGTTCTCTGAGCAAGGAGTAGGTCTTGTCTATTACATATTGGGTTTATGGAACGGTATCTGAGCTAATTTGAAACTCTTGTTTTATGTATCACCCCACCTCACCTTTCCCGTTAAGCAGCCATAGTGTGTTTTCTGCATGTGTGACTCTGTTCTGTTTTGTAATTCAGTTCAAGTGTAACGGTTTTTACATTCCCTCTATAAGTGACACCTTATGAGAAGTGTCCTTTTCTGTGTGACTTATTTCACTTAGAATCGTCTTACCTAAATCCACTCATCATGCTGCTACTAGCCTTATGACATTGATTTCATGGCTGAGTGATATTCCATTGTACATAAGGACCACAACTTTTTGATCCATTTTTCGCTTTCCTGGGATATTTAAGGTGGAATGAAGTGGAGGTCCTTGTCAACAGAGCAGCCCTAAACTTTGGGGTGCTTGTGTCTTGCTGATTTTCAATTTTCCCACTTTATCCCCCCATGCGTGGAAGTGCCCTATGCTCTCTAAGCTGTGTTTTTTAGATGTTTCAGGACACACCGTACACTTCTCCAGAGTGGCTGTTGGCGATTTACATCCGGCCCATCAGTGTAGCAAGGCTCCCATTTCTCCATGGCCTGTCCTGCATTTCTGGTTTTGACACTTTTTTCAGCATGGCCCTTTTGACCGATGGGAAGCGAGACTTCTTTGTAGCGCTGATTTGCCTTTCCAGGTTGCTTGGTTGGCCAAAAAGGGCGTATGCGTTTTTTCCTGAATATATTCAGGAAAAAACGCATACGCCCTTTTTGGCCAAGGGCATCATTGTCAACGTTTTGCCGCTTTTCATGTGCTTTAAAGGCGATTCGAATCTACCTCCTGAAACCTGTTTCCTGCAATTCTGCCTTGATTTCAAATCCTCTTCTTTGCCTTCCCTCAATATATTTGTGGACGAGAGTTATCATTTATAACTCTGCAGGTTTGTGAATTGCAGTGCCCTGAAGCTCCATTTTACAAGTCGCTTTTTTGGGAGCTGGCCGCAAAAGCGCAGGATGGCTTCAGGCCCTGTTCTGGTTCCGGGGGGCAGGCTGAGCCTGTGGTTAATTCTTCTTCCTAATGGGAAAATAGAGTGACCTGTGCCTGTCCCAACACTAAGAGCTAGTCTCTCATTGGTTCCCCGTCTTCCCGTTCATCCTCAGGACAAATTGCAACCTGTACGGAACAGGAGGTTAAAGGTGCTGATGCTCCAAGTAGGGAGATTGCTAGTAAAGTGGCTGGAATGGCGAACCCGAGCACAAGGAGATGAGAAATGAGGTGCGTTTTAGAAACCTTTCCCCATCACACGGTGTACCATCTTCTGGGTTTCTCATGCATGTTTTCGATGTAGGAAGATGGCCTTGAACCTGGAGATTTGGGACCCATGCGATGGGTAGCAAGCAGTATTACTTTAAAGGGTCTGCGTTTGCTCACCCAACCTCACCAAACCTCTCAGCCCCAAGAGTGTCCACCCTTATGTCTCATCCAGCTGTGGGTCTAGATATGGTCAATCCAGGTTGCATCACAGCCCCTGAACGAATTGTGTAAGAATTTCTCTCTCTTTCCCTGTCTTTGTTTCATGGGTTTTTAAAAGTAATTTATTTTTATAATGGGGTTTAGCTGCTTTTCACGGCTGTGTTTATGCCGCTTTACACCCACTTGACACACTAACAGAGAGATATCAATACATAGGTTTTAAGATTATTACTAGTCAGATATATTCTTGTGCGGTGAATCGGGCGTGTTGAGTCCAGTTCTCTGAGCAAGGAGTAGGTCTTGTCTATTACATATTGGGTTTATGGAACGGTATCTGAGCTAATTTGAAACTCTTGTTTTATGTATCACCCCACCTCACCTTTCCCGTTAAGCAGCCATAGTGTGTTTTCTGCATGTGTGACTCTGTTCTGTTTTGTAATTCAGTTCAAGTGTAACGGTTTTTACATTCCCTCTATAAGTGACACCTTATGAGAAGTGTCCTTTTCTGTGTGACTTATTTCACTTAGAATCGTCTTACCTAAATCCACTCATCATGCTGCTACTAGCCTTATGACATTGATTTCATGGCTGAGTGATATTCCATTGTACATAAGGACCACAACTTTTTGATCCATTTTTCGCTGTCCTGGGATATTTAAGGTGGAATGAAGTGGAGGTCCTTGTCAACAGAGCAGCCCTAAACTTTGGGGTGCTTGTGTCTTGCTGATTTTCAATTTTCCCACTTTATCCCCCCATGCGTGGAAGTGCCCTATGCTCTCTAAGCTGTGTTTTTTAGATGTTTCAGGACACACCGTACACTTCTCCAGAGTGGCTGTTGGCGATTTACATCCCGCCCATCAGTGTAGCAAGGCTCCCATTTCTCCATGGCCTGTCCTGCATTTCTGGTTTTGACACTTTTTTCAGCATGGCCCTTTTGACCGATGGGAAGCGAGACTTCTTTGTAGCGCTGATTTGCCTTTCCAGGTTGCTTGGTTGGCCAAAAAGGGCGTATGCGTTTTTTCCTGAATATATTCAGGAAAAAACGCATACGCCCTTTTTGGCCAAGGGCATCATTGTCAACGTTTTGCCGCTTTTCATGTGCTTTAAAGGCGATTCGAATCTACCTCCTGAAATCTGTTTCCTGCAATTCTGCCTTGATTTCAAATCCTCTTCTTTGCCTTCCCTCAATATATTTGTGGACGAGAGTTATCATTTATAACTCTGCAGGTTTGTGAATTGCAGTGCCCTGAAGCTCCATTTCACAAGTCGCTTTTTTGGGAGCTGGCCGCAAAAGCGCAGGATGGCTTCAGGCCCTGTTCTGGTTCCGGGGGGCAGGCTGAGCCTGTGGTTAATTCTTCTTCCTAATGGGAAAATAGAGTGACCTGTGCCTGTCCCAACACTAAGAGCTAGTCTCTCATTGGTTCCCCGTCTTCCCGTTCATCCTCAGGACAAATTGCAACCTGTACGGAACAGGAGGTTAAAGGTGCTGATGCTCCAAGTAGGGAGATTGCTAGTAAAGTGGCTGGAATGGCGAACCCGAGCACAAGGAGATGAGAAATGAGGTGCGTTTTAGAAACCTTTCCCCATCACACGGTGTACCATCTTCTGGGTTCTCATGCATGTTTTCGATGTAGGAAGATGGCCTTGAACCTGGAGATTTGGGACCCATGCGATGGGTAGCAAGCAGTATTACTTTAAAGGGTCTGCGTTTGCTCACCCAACCTCACCAAACCTCTCAGCCCCAAGAGTGTCCACCCTTATGTCTCATCCAGCTGTGGGTCTAGATATGGTCAATCCAGGTTGCATCACAGCCCCTGAACGAATTGTGTAAGAATTTCTCTCTCTTTCCCTGTCTTTGTTTCATGGGTTTTTAAAAGTAATTTATTTTTATAATGGGGTTTAGCTGCTTTTCACGGCTGTGTTTATGCCGCTTTACACCCACTTGACACACTAACAGAGAGATATCAATACATAGGTTTTAAGATTATTACTAGTCAGATATATTCTTGTGCGGTGAATCGGGCGTGTTGAGTCCAGTTCTCTGAGCAAGGAGTAGGTCTTGTGTATTACATATTGGGTTTATGGAACGGTATCTGAGCTAATTTGAAACTCTTGTTTTATGTATCACCCCACCTCACCTTTCCCGTTAAGCAGCCATAGTGTGTTTTCTGCATGTGTGACTCTGTTCTGTTTTGTAATTCAGTTCAAGTGTAACGGTTTTTACATTCCCTCTATAAGTGACACCTTATGAGAAGTGTCCTTTTCTGTGTGACTTATTTCACTTAGAATCGTCTTACCTAAATCCACTCATCATGCTGCTACTAGCCTTATGACATTGATTTCATGGCTGAGTGATATTCCATTGTACATAAGGACCACAACTTTTTGATCCATTTTTCGCTGTCCTGGGATATTTAAGGTGGAATGAAGTGGAGGTCCTTGTCAACAGAGCAGCCCTAAACTTTGGGGTGCTTGTGTCTTGCTGATTTTCAATTTTCCCACTTTATCCCCCCATGCGTGGAAGTGCCCTATGCTCTCTAAGCTGTGTTTTTTAGATGTTTCAGGACACACCGTACACTTCTCCAGAGTGGCTGTTGGCGATTTACATCCCGCCCATCAGTGTAGCAAGGCTCCCATTTCTCCATGGCCTGTCCTGCATTTCTGGTTTTGACACTTTTTTCAGCATGGCCCTTTTGACCGATGGGAAGCGAGACTTCTTTGTAGCGCTGATTTGCCTTTCCAGGTTGCTTGGTTGGCCAAAAAGGGCGTATGCGTTTTTTCCTGAATATATTCAGGAAAAAACGCATACGCCCTTTTTGGCCAAGGGCATCATTGTCAACGTTTTGCCGCTTTTCATGTGCTTTAAAGGCGATTCGAATCTACCTCCTGAAATCTGTTTCCTGCAATTCTGCCTTGATTTCAAATCCTCTTCTTTGCCTTCCCTCAATATATTTGTGGACGAGAGTTATCATTTATAACTCTGCAGGTTTGTGAATTGCAGTGCCCTGAAGCTCCATTTTACAAGTCGCTTTTTTGGGAGCTGGCCGCAAAAGCGCAGGATGGCTTCAGGCCCTGTTCTGGTTCCGGGGGGCAGGCTGAGCCTGTGGTTAATTCTTCTTCCTGATGGGAAAATAGAGTGACCTGTGCCTGTCCCAACACCAAGAGCTAGTTTCTCATTGGTTCCCTGTCTTCCCGTTCATCCTCAGGACAAATTGCAACCTGTACGGAACAGGAGGTTAAAGGTGCTGATGCTCCAAGTAGGGAGATTGCTAGTAAAGTGGCTGGAATGGCGAACCCGAGCACAAGGAGATGAGAAATGAGGTGCGTTTTAGAAACCTTTCCCCATCACACGGTGTACCATCTTCTGGGTTTCTCATGCATGTTTTCGATGTAGGAAGATGCCCTTGAACCTGGAGATTTGGGACCCATGCGATGGGTAGCACGCAGTATTACTTTAAAGGGTCTGCGTTTGCTCACCCAACCTCACCAAACCTCTCAGCCCCAAGAGTGTCCACCCTTATGTCTCATCCAGCTGTGGGTCTAGATATGGTCAATCCAGGTTGCATCACAGCCCCTGAACGAATTGTGTAAGAATTTCTCTCTCTTTCCCTGTCTTTGTTTCATGGGTTTTTAAAAGTAATTTATTTTTATAATGGGGTTTAGCTGCTTTTCACGGCTGTGTTTATGCCGCTTTACACCCACTTGACACACTAACAGAGAGATATCAATACATAGGTT
Source organism: Balaenoptera physalus (assembly GCF_965194825.1). Classification (NCBI taxonomy): domain Eukaryota; kingdom Metazoa; phylum Chordata; class Mammalia; order Artiodactyla; family Balaenopteridae; genus Balaenoptera; species Balaenoptera physalus. The sequence goes on along the minus strand of NW_028126346.1, from coordinate 575,619 downwards.
TTAAGATTATTACTAGTCAGATATATTCTTGTGCGGTGAATCGGGCGTGTTGAGTCCAGTTCTCTGAGCAAGGAGTAGGTCTTGTCTATTACATATTGGGTTTATGGAACGGTATCTGAGCTAATTTGAAAGTCTTGCTTTATGTATCACCCCACCTCAACTTTCCCGTTACGCAGCAATAGTGTGTTTTCTGCATGTGTGACTCTGTTCTGTTTTGTAATTCAGTTCAAGTGTAACGGTTTTTACATTCCCTCTCTAAGTGACACCTTATGAGAAGTGTCCTTTTCTGTGTGACTTATTTCACTTAGAATCGTCGTACCTAAATCCACTCATCATGCTGCTACTAGCCTTATGACATTGATTTCATGGCTGAGTGGTATGCCATTGTACATAAGGACCTCAAATTTTTTATCCATTTTTCGCTTTCCTGGGATATTTAAGGTGGAATGAAGTGGAGGTCCTTGTCAACAGAGCATCCCTAAACTTTGGGGTGCTTGTGTCTTGCTGATTTTTAATTTTCCCACTTTATACCCCCATGCGTGGAAGTGCCCTATTCTCTCTAAGCTGTGTTTTTTAGATGTTTCAGGACACACCGTACACTTCTCCAGAGTGGCTGTTGGCAATTTACATCCCGCCCATCAGTGTAGCAAGGCTCCCATTTCTCCATGGCCTGTCCTGCATTTCTGGTTTTGACACTTTTTTCAGCATGGACCTTTTGACCGATGGGAAGCGAGACTTCTTTGTAGTGCTGATTTGCCTTTCCAGGTTGCTTGGTTGGCCAAAAAGGGCGTATGCGTTTTTTCCTGAATATATTCAGGAAAAAACGCATACGCCCTTTTTGCCAAGGGCATCATTGTCAACGTTTTGGCGCTTTTCATGTGCTTTAAAGGCGATTCGAATCTACCTCCTGAAATCTGTTTCCTGCAATTCTGCCTTGATTTCAATTCCTCGTCTTTGCCTTCCCTCAATATATTTGTGGACGAGAGTTATCATTTATAACTCTGTAGGATTGTGAATTGCAGTGCCCTGAAACTCCATTTTACAACTCGCTTTTTTGGGAGGTGGCCGCAAAAGCGCAGGATGGCTTCAGGCCCTGTTCTGGTTCCGGGGGGCAGGCTGAGCCTGTGGTTAATTCTTCTTCCTGATGGGAAAATAGAGTGACCTGTGCCTGTCCCAACACCAAGAGCTAGTCTCTCATTGGTTCCCCGTCTTCCCGTTCATCCTCAGGACAAATTGCAACCTGTACGGAACAGGAGGTTAAAGATGCTGATGCTCCAAGTAGGGAGATTGCTACTAAAGTGGCTGGAATGGCGAACCCGAGCACAAGGATATGAGAAATGAGGTGCATTTTAGAAACCTTTCCCCAACACACGGTGTACCATCTTCTTGGTTTCTCATGCATGTTTTCGATGTAGGAAGATGCCCTTGAACCTGGAGATTTGGGACCCATGCGATGGGTAGCACGCAGTATTACTTTAAAGGGTCTGCGTTTGCTAACCCAACCTCACCAAACCTCTCAGCCCCAAGAGTATCCACCCTTATGTCTCATCCAGCTGTGGGTCTAGATATGGTCAATCCAGGTTGCATCACAGCCCCTGAACGAATTGTGTAAGAATTTCTCTCTCTTTCACTGTCTTTGTTTCATGGGTTTTTAAAAGAAATTTATTTTTATAATGGGGTTTAGCTGCTTTTCACGGCTGTGTTTATGCCGCTTTACACCCACTAGACACACTAACAGAGAGATATCAATACATAGGTTTTAAGATTATTACTAGTCAGATATATTCTTGTGCGGTGAATCGGGCGTGTTGAGTCCAGTTCTCTGAGCAAGGAGTAGGTCTTGTCTATTACATATTGGGTTTATGGAACGGTATCTGAGCTAATTTGAAACTCTTGCTTTATGTATCACCCCACCTCGCTTTCCCGTTAAGCAGCCATAGTGTGTTTTCTGCATGTGTGACTCTGTTCTGTTTTGTAACTCAGTTCAAGTGTAACGGTTTTTACATTCCCTCTATAAGTGACACCTTATGAGAAGTGTCCTTTTCTGTGTGACTTATTTCACTTAGAATCGCCGTACCTAAATCCACTCATCATGCTGCTACTAGCCTTATGACATTGATTTCATGGCTGAGTGGTATGCCATTGTACATAAGGGCCTCAAATTTTTTATCCATTTTTCGCTTTCCTGGGATATTTAAGGTGGAATGAAGTGGAGGTCCTTGTCAACAGAGCAGCCCTAAACTTTGGGGTGCTTGTGTCTTGCTGATTTTTAATTTTCCCACTTTATACCCCCATGCGTGGAAGTGCCCTATGCTCTCTAAGCTGTGTTTTTTAGATGTTTCAGGACACACCGTACACTTCTCCAGAGTGGCTGTTGGCAATTTACATCCCGCCCATCAGTGTAGCAAGGCTCCCATTTCTCCATGGCCTGTCCTGCATTTCTGGTTTTGACACTTTTTTCAGCATGGCCCTTTTGACCGATGGGAAGCGAGACTTCTTTGTAGCGCTGATTTGCCTTTCCAGGTTGCTTGGTTGGCCGAAAAGGGCGTATGCGTTTTTTCCTGAATATATTCAGGAAAAAACGCATACGCCCTTTTTGGCCAAGGGCATCATTGTCAACGTTTTGGCGCTTTTCATGTGCTTTAAAGGCGATTCGAATCTACCTCCTGAAATCTGTTTCCTGCATTTCTGCCTTGATTTCAATTCCTCTTCTTTGCCTTCCCTCAATATATTTGTGGACGAGAGTTATCATTTATAACTCTGTAGGATTGTGAATTGCAGTGCCCTGAAGCTCCATTTTACAACTCGCTTTTTTGGGAGGTGGCCGCAAAAGCGCAGGATGGCTTCAGGCACTGTTCTGGTTCCGGGGGGCAGGCTGAGCCTGTGGTTAATTCTTCTTCCTGATGGGAAAATAGAGTGACCTGTGCCTGTCCCAACACCAAGAGCTAATCTCTCATTGGTTCCCCGTCTTCCCGTTCATCCTCAGGACAAATTGCAACCTGTACGGAACAGGAGGTTAAAGGTGCTGATGCTCCAAGTAGGGAGATTGCTACTAAAGTGGCTGGAATGGCGAACCCGAGCACAAGGAGATGAGAAATGAGGTGCATTTTAGAAACCTTTCCCCAACACACGGTGTACCATCTTCTTGGTTTCTCATGCATGTTTTCGATGTAGGAAGATGCCCTTGAACCTGGAGATTTGGGACCCATGCGATGGGTAGCACGCAGTATTACTTCAAAGGGTCTGCGTTTGCTCACCCAACCTCACCAAACCTCTCAGCCCCAAGAGTGTCCACCCTTATGTCTCATCCAGCTGTGGGTCTAGATATGGTCAATCCAGGTTGCATCACAGCCCCTGAACGAATTGTGTAAGAATTTCTCTCTCTTTCACTGTCTTTGTTTCATGGGTTTTTAAAAGAAATTTATTTTTATAATGGGGTTTAGCTGCTTTTCACGGCTGTGTTTATGCCGCTTTACACCCACTTGACACACTAACAGAGAGATATCAATACATAGGTTTTAAGATTATTACTAGTCAGATATATTCTTGTGCGGTGAATCGGGCGTGTTGAGTCCAGTTCTCTGAGCAAGGAGTAGGTCTTGTCTATTACATATTGGGTTTATGGAACGGTATATGAGCTAATTTGAAAGTCTTGCTTTATGTATCACCCCACCTCAACTTTCCCGTTACGCAGCAATAGTGTGTTTTCTGCATGTGTGACTCTGTTCTGTTTTGTAATTCAGTTCAAGTGTAACGGTTTTTACATTCCCTCTCTAAGTGACACCTTATGAGAAGTGTCCTTTTCTGTGTGACTTATTTCACTTAGAATCGCCATACCTAAATCCACTCATCATGCTGCTACTAGCCTTATGACATTGATTTCATGGCTGAGTGGTATGCCATTGTACATAAGGACCTCAAATTTTTTATCCATTTTTCGCTTTCCTGGGATATTTAAGGTGGAATGAAGTGGAGGTCCTTGTCAACAGAGCAGCCCTAAACTTTGGGGTGCTTGTGTCTTGCTGATTTTCAATTTTCCCACTTTATCCCCCCATGCGTGGAAGTGCCCTATGCTCTCTAAGCTGTGTTTTTTAGATGTTTCAGGACACACCGTACACTTCTCCAGAGTGGCTGTTGGCAATTTACATCCCGCCCATCAGTGTAGCAAGGCTCCCATTTCTCCATGGCCTGTCCTGCATTTCTGGTTTTGACACTTTTTTCAGCATGGCCCTTTTGACCGATGGGAAGCGAGACTTCTTTGTAGCGCTGATTTGCCTTTCCAGGTTGCTTGGTTGGCCAAAAAGGGCGTATGCGTTTTTTCCTGAATATATTCAGGAAAAAACGCATACGCCCTTTTTGGCCAAGGGCATCATTGTCAACGTTTTGGCGCTTTTCATGTGCTTTAAAGGCGATTCGAATCTACCTCCTGAAATCTGTTTCCTGCATTTCTGCCTTGATTTCAATTCCTCTTCTTTGCCTTCCCTCAATATATTTGTGGACGAGAGTTATCATTTATAACTCTGTAGGATTGTGAATTGCAGTGCCCTGAAGCTCCATTTTACAACTCGCTTTTTTGGGAGGTGGCCGCAAAAGCGCAGGATGGCTTCAGGCACTGTTCTGGTTCCGGGGGGCAGGCTGAGCCTGTGGTTAATTCTTCTTCCTGATGGGAAAATAGAGTGACCTGTGCCTGTCCCAACACCAAGAGCTAATCTCTCATTGGTTCCCCGTCTTCCCGTTCATCCTCAGGACAAATTGCAACCTGTACGGAACAGGAGGTTAAAGGTGCTGATGCTCCAAGTAGGGAGATTGCTACTAAAGTGGCTGGAATGGCGAACCCGAGCACAAGGAGATGAGAAATGAGGTGCATTTTAGAAACCTTTCCCCAACACACGGTGTACCATCTTCTTGGTTTCTCATGCATGTTTTCGATGTAGGAAGATGCCCTTGAACCTGGAGATTTGGGACCCATGCGATGGGTAGCACGCAGTATTACTTCAAAGGGTCTGCGTTTGCTCACCCAACCTCACCAAACCTCTCAGCCCCAAGAGTGTCCACCCTTATGTCTCATCCAGCTGTGGGTCTAGATATGGTCAATCCAGGTTGCATCACAGCCCCTGAACGAATTGTGTAAGAATTTCTCTCTCTTTCACTGTCTTTGTTTCATGGGTTTTTAAAAGAAATTTATTTTTATAATGGGGTTTAGCTGCTTTTCACGGCTGTGTTTATGCCGCTTTACACCCACTTGACACACTAACAGAGAGATATCAATACATAGGTTTTAAGATTATTACTAGTCAGATATATTCTTGTGCGGTGAATCGGGCGTGTTGAGTCCAGTTCTCTGAGCAAGGAGTAGGTCTTGTCTATTACATATTGGGTTTATGGAACGGTATCTGAGCTAATTTGAAAGTCTTGCTTTATGTATCACCCCACCTCAACTTTCCCGTTACGCAGCAATAGTGTGTTTTCTGCATGTGTGACTCTGTTCTGTTTTGTAATTCAGTTCAAGTGTAACGGTTTTTACATTCCCTCTCTAAGTGACACCTTATGAGAAGTGTCCTTTTCTGTGTGACTTATTTCACTTAGAATCGTCGTACCTAAATCCACTCATCATGCTGCTACTAGCCTTATGACATTGATTTCATGGCTGAGTGGTATGCCATTGTACATAAGGACCTCAAATTTTTTATCCATTTTTCGCTTTCCTGGGATATTTAAGGTGGAATGAAGTGGAGGTCCTTGTCAACAGAGCATCCCTAAACTTTGGGGTGCTTGTGTCTTGCTGATTTTTAATTTTCCCACTTTATACCCCCATGCGTGGAAGTGCCCTATGCTCTCTAAGCTGTGTTTTTTAGATGTTTCAGGACACACCGTACACTTCTCCAGAGTGGCTGTTGGCAATTTACATCCCGCCCATCAGTGTAGCAAGGCTCCCATTTCTCCATGGCCTGTCCTGCATTTCTGGTTTTGACACTTTTTTCAGCATGGACCTTTTGACCGATGGGAAGCGAGACTTCTTTGTAGTGCTGATTTGCCTTTCCAGGTTGCTTGGTTGGCCAAAAAGGGCGTATGCGTTTTTTCCTGAATATATTCAGGAAAAAACGCATACGCCCTTTTTGCCAAGGGCATCATTGTCAACGTTTTGGCGCTTTTCATGTGCTTTAAAGGCGATTCGAATCTACCTCCTGAAATCTGTTTCCTGCAATTCTGCCTTGATTTCAATTCCTCGTCTTTGCCTTCCCTCAATATATTTGTGGACGAGAGTTATCATTTATAACTCTGTAGGATTGTGAATTGCAGTGCCCTGAAACTCCATTTTACAACTCGCTTTTTTGGGAGGTGGCCGCAAAAGCGCAGGATGGCTTCAGGCCCTGTTCTGGTTCCGGGGGGCAGGCTGAGCCTGTGGTTAATTCTTCTTCCTGATGGGAAAATAGAGTGACCTGTGCCTGTCCCAACACCAAGAGCTAGTCTCTCATTGGTTCCCCGTCTTCCCGTTCATCCTCAGGACAAATTGCAACCTGTACGGAACAGGAGGTTAAAGATGCTGATGCTCCAAGTAGGGAGATTGCTACTAAAGTGGCTGGAATGGCGAACCCGAGCACAAGGAGATGAGAAATGAGGTGCATTTTAGAAACCTTTCCCCAACACACGGTGTACCATCTTCTTGGTTTCTCATGCATGTTTTCGATGTAGGAAGATGCCCTTGAACCTGGAGATTTGGGACCCATGCGATGGGTAGCACGCAGTATTACTTTAAAGGGTCTGCGTTTGCTAACCCAACCTCACCAAACCTCTCAGCCCCAAGAGTATCCACCCTTATGTCTCATCCAGCTGTGGGTCTAGATATGGTCAATCCAGGTTGCATCACAGCCCCTGAACGAATTGTGTAAGAATTTCTCTCTCTTTCACTGTCTTTGTTTCATGGGTTTTTAAAAGAAATTTATTTTTATAATGGGGTTTAGCTGCTTTTCACGGCTGTGTTTATGCCGCTTTACACCCACTAGACACACTAACAGAGAGATATCAATACATAGGTTTTAAGATTATTACTAGTCAGATATATTCTTGTGCGGTGAATCGGGCGTGTTGAGTCCAGTTCTCTGAGCAAGGAGTAGGTCTTGTCTATTACATATTGGGTTTATGGAACGGTATCTGAGCTAATTTGAAACTCTTGCTTTATGTATCACCCCACCTCGCTTTCCCGTTAAGCAGCCATAGTGTGTTTTCTGCATGTGTGACTCTGTTCTGTTTTGTAACTCAGTTCAAGTGTAACGGTTTTTACATTCCCTCTATAAGTGACACCTTATGAGAAGTGTCCTTTTCTGTGTGACTTATTTCACTTAGAATCGCCGTACCTAAATCCACTCATCATGCTGCTACTAGCCTTATGACATTGATTTCATGGCTGAGTGGTATGCCATTGTACATAAGGGCCTCAAATTTTTTATCCATTTTTCGCTTTCCTGGGATATTTAAGGTGGAATGAAGTGGAGGTCCTTGTCAACAGAGCAGCCCTAAACTTTGGGGTGCTTGTGTCTTGCTGATTTTTAATTTTCCCACTTTATACCCCCATGCGTGGAAGTGCCCTATGCTCTCTAAGCTGTGTTTTTTAGATGTTTCAGGACACACCGTACACTTCTCCAGAGTGGCTGTTGGCAATTTACATCCCGCCCATCAGTGTAGCAAGGCTCCCATTTCTCCATGGCCTGTCCTGCATTTCTGGTTTTGACACTTTTTTCAGCATGGCCCTTTTGACCGATGGGAAGCGAGACTTCTTTGTAGCGCTGATTTGCCTTTCCAGGTTGCTTGGTTGGCCAAAAAGGGCGTATGCGTTTTTTCCTGAATATATTCAGGAAAAAACGCATACGCCCTTTTTGGCCAAGGGCATCATTGTCAACGTTTTGGCGCTTTTCATGTGCTTTAAAGGCGATTCGAATCTACCTCCTGAAATCTGTTTCCTGCATTTCTGCCTTGATTTCAATTCCTCTTCTTTGCCTTCCCTCAATATATTTGTGGACGAGAGTTATCATTTATAACTCTGTAGGATTGTGAATTGCAGTGCCCTGAAGCTCCATTTTACAACTCGCTTTTTTGGGAGGTGGCCGCAAAAGCGCAGGATGGCTTCAGGCACTGTTCTGGTTCCGGGGGGCAGGCTGAGCCTGTGGTTAATTCTTCTTCCTGATGGGAAAATAGAGTGACCTGTGCCTGTCCCAACACCAAGAGCTAATCTCTCATTGGTTCCCCGTCTTCCCGTTCATCCTCAGGACAAATTGCAACCTGTACGGAACAGGAGGTTAAAGGTGCTGATGCTCCAAGTAGGGAGATTGCTACTAAAGTGGCTGGAATGGCGAACCCGAGCACAAGGAGATGAGAAATGAGGTGCATTTTAGAAACCTTTCCCCAACACACGGTGTACCATCTTCTTGGTTTCTCATGCATGTTTTCGATGTAGGAAGATGCCCTTGAACCTGGAGATTTGGGACCCATGCGATGGGTAGCACGCAGTATTACTTCAAAGGGTCTGCGTTTGCTCACCCAACCTCACCAAACCTCTCAGCCCCAAGAGTGTCCACCCTTATGTCTCATCCAGCTGTGGGTCTAGATATGGTCAATCCAGGTTGCATCACAGCCCCTGAACGAATTGTGTAAGAATTTCTCTCTCTTTCACTGTCTTTGTTTCATGGGTTTTTAAAAGAAATTTATTTTTATAATGGGGTTTAGCTGCTTTTCACGGCTGTGTTTATGCCGCTTTACACCCACTTGACACACTAACAGAGAGATATCAATACATAGGTTTTAAGATTATTACTAGTCAGATATATTCTTGTGCGGTGAATCGGGCGTGTTGAGTCCAGTTCTCTGAGCAAGGAGTAGGTCTTGTCTATTACATATTGGGTTTATGGAACGGTATCTGAGCTAATTTGAAAGTCTTGCTTTATGTATCACCCCACCTCAACTTTCCCGTTACGCAGCAATAGTGTGTTTTCTGCATGTGTGACTCTGTTCTGTTTTGTAATTCAGTTCAAGTGTAACGGTTTTTACATTCCCTCTCTAAGTGACACCTTATGAGAAGTGTCCTTTTCTGTGTGACTTATTTCACTTAGAATCGTCGTACCTAAATCCACTCATCATGCTGCTACTAGCCTTATGACATTGATTTCATGGCTGAGTGGTATGCCATTGTACATAAGGACCTCAAATTTTTTATCCATTTTTCGCTTTCCTGGGATATTTAAGGTGGAATGAAGTGGAGGTCCTTGTCAACAGAGCATCCCTAAACTTTGGGGTGCTTGTGTCTTGCTGATTTTTAATTTTCCCACTTTATACCCCCATGCGTGGAAGTGCCCTATGCTCTCTAAGCTGTGTTTTTTAGATGTTTCAGGACACACCGTACACTTCTCCAGAGTGGCTGTTGGCAATTTACATCCCGCCCATCAGTGTAGCAAGGCTCCCATTTCTCCATGGCCTGTCCTGCATTTCTGGTTTTGACACTTTTTTCAGCATGGACCTTTTGACCGATGGGAAGCGAGACTTCTTTGTAGTGCTGATTTGCCTTTCCAGGTTGCTTGGTTGGCCAAAAAGGGCGTATGCGTTTTTTCCTGAATATATTCAGGAAAAAACGCATACGCCCTTTTTGCCAAGGGCATCATTGTCAACGTTTTGGCGCTTTTCATGTGCTTTAAAGGCGATTCGAATCTACCTCCTGAAATCTGTTTCCTGCAATTCTGCCTTGATTTCAATTCCTCGTCTTTGCCTTCCCTCAATATATTTGTGGACGAGAGTTATCATTTATAACTCTGTAGGATTGTGAATTGCAGTGCCCTGAAACTCCATTTTACAACTCGCTTTTTTGGGAGGTGGCCGCAAAAGCGCAGGATGGCTTCAGGCCCTGTTCTGGTTCCGGGGGGCAGGCTGAGCCTGTGGTTAATTCTTCTTCCTGATGGGAAAATAGAGTGACCTGTGCCTGTCCCAACACCAAGAGCTAGTCTCTCATTGGTTCCCCGTCTTCCCGTTCATCCTCAGGACAAATTGCAACCTGTACGGAACAGGAGGTTAAAGATGCTGATGCTCCAAGTAGGGAGATTGCTACTAAAGTGGCTGGAATGGCGAACCCGAGCACAAGGAGATGAGAAATGAGGTGCATTTTAGAAACCTTTCCCCAACACACGGTGTACCATCTTCTTGGTTTCTCATGCATGTTTTCGATGTAGGAAGATGCCCTTGAACCTGGAGATTTGGGACCCATGCGATGGGTAGCACGCAGTATTACTTTAAAGGGTCTGCGTTTGCTAACCCAACCTCACCAAACCTCTCAGCCCCAAGAGTATCCACCCTTATGTCTCATCCAGCTGTGGGTCTAGATATGGTCAATCCAGGTTGCATCACAGCCCCTGAACGAATTGTGTAAGAATTTCTCTCTCTTTCACTGTCTTTGTTTCATGGGTTTTTAAAAGAAATTTATTTTTATAATGGGGTTTAGCTGCTTTTCACGGCTGTGTTTATGCCGCTTTACACCCACTAGACACACTAACAGAGAGATATCAATACATAGGTTTTAAGATTATTACTAGTCAGATATATTCTTGTGCGGTGAATCGGGCGTGTTGAGTCCAGTTCTCTGAGCAAGGAGTAGGTCTTGTCTATTACATATTGGGTTTATGGAACGGTATCTGAGCTAATTTGAAACTCTTGCTTTATGTATCACCCCACCTCGCTTTCCCGTTAAGCAGCCATAGTGTGTTTTCTGCATGTGTGACTCTGTTCTGTTTTGTAACTCAGTTCAAGTGTAACGGTTTTTACATTCCCTCTATAAGTGACACCTTATGAGAAGTGTCCTTTTCTGTGTGACTTATTTCACTTAGAATCGCCATACCTAAATCCACTCATCATGCTGCTACTAGCCTTATGACATTGATTTCATGGCTGAGTGGTATGCCATTGTACATAAGGACCTCAAATTTTTTATCCATTTTTCGCTTTCCTGGGATATTTAAGGTGGAATGAAGTGGAGGTCCTTGTCAACAGAGCAGCCCTAAACTTTGGGGTGCTTGTGTCTTGCTGATTTTTAATTTTCCCACTTTATACCCCCATGCGTGGAAGTGCCCTATGCTCTCTAAGCTGTGTTTTTTAGATGTTTCAGGACACACCGTACACTTCTCCAGAGTGGCTGTTGGCAATTTACATCCCGCCCATCAGTGTAGCAAGGCTCCCATTTCTCCATGGCCTGTCCTGCATTTCTGGTTTTGACACTTTTTTCAGCATGGCCCTTTTCACCGATGGGAAGCGAGACTTCTTTGTAGCGCTGATTTGCCTTTCCAGGTTGCTTGGTTGGCCAAAAAGGGCGTATGCGTTTTTTCCTGAATATATTCAGGAAAAAACGCATACGCCCTTTTTGGCCAAGGGCATCATTGTCAACGTTTTGGCGCTTTTCATGTGCTTTAAAGGCGATTCGAATCTACCTCCTGAAATCTGTTTCCTGGAATTCTGCCTTGATTTCAATTCCTCGTCTTTGCCTTCCCTCAATATATTTGTGGACGAGAGTTATCATTTATAACTCTGTAGGATTGTGAATTGCAGTGCCCTGAAGCTCCATTTTACAACTCGCTTTTTTGGGAGGTGGCCGCAAAAGCGCAGGATGGCTTCAGGCCCTGTTCTGGTTCCGGGGGGCAGGCTGAGCCTGTGGTTAATTCTTCTTCCTGATGGGAAAATAGAGTGACCTGTGCCTGTCCCAACACCAAGAGCTAATCTCTCATTGGTTCCCCGTCTTCCCGTTCATCCTCAGGACAAATTGCAACCTGTACGGAACAGGAGGTTAAAGGTGCTGATGCTCCAAGTAGGGAGATTGCTACTAAAGTGGCTGGAATGGCGAACCCGAGCACAAGGAGATGAGAAATGAGGTGCATTTTAGAAACCTTTCCCCAACACACGGTGTACCATCTTCTTGGTTTCTCATGCATGTTTTCGATGTAGGAAGATGCCCTTGAACCTGGAGATTTGGGACCCATGCGATGGGTAGCACGCAGTATTACTTTAAAGGGTCTGCGTTTGCTCACCCAACCTCACCAAACCTCTCAGCCCCAAGAGTGTCCACCCTTATGTCTCATCCAGCTGTGGGTCTAGATATGGTCAATCCAGGTTGCATCACAGCCCCTGAACGAATTGTGTAAGAATTTCTCTCTCTTTCACTGTCTTTGTTTCATGGGTTTTTAAAAGAAATTTATTTTTATAATGGGGTTTAGCTGCTTTTCACGGCTGTGTTTATGCCGCTTTACACCCACTTGACACACTAACAGAGAGATATCAATACATAGGTTTTAAGATTATTACTAGTCAGATATATTCTTGTGCGGTGAATCGGGCGTGTTGAGTCCAGTTCTCTGAGCAAGGAGTAGGTCTTGTCTATTACATATTGGGTTTATGGAACGGTATCTGAGCTAATTTGAAAGTCTTGCTTTATGTATCACCCCACCTCAACTTTCCCGTTACGCAGCAATAGTGTGTTTTCTGCATGTGTGACTCTGTTCTGTTTTGTAATTCAGTTCAAGTGTAACGGTTTTTACATTCCCTCTATAAGTGACACCTTATGAGAAGTGTCCTTTTCTGTGTGTCTTATTTCACTTAGAATCGTCGTACCTAAATCCACTCATCATGCTGCTACTAGCCTTATGACATTGATTTCATGGCTGAGTGGTATGCCATTGTACATAAGGACCTCAAATTTTTTATCCATTTTTCGCTTTCCTGGGATATTTAAGGTGGAATGAAGTGGAGGTCCTTGTCAACAGAGCATCCCTAAACTTTGGGGTGCTTGTGTCTTGCTGATTTTTAATTTTCCCACTTTATACCCCCATGCGTGGAAGTGCCCTATGCTCTCTAAGCTGTGTTTTTTAGATGTTTCAGGACACACCGTACACTTCTCCAGAGTGGCTGTTGGCAATTTACATCCCGCCCATCAGTGTAGCAAGGCTCCCATTTCTCCATGGCCTGTCCTGCATTTCTGGTTTTGACACTTTTTACAGCATCGCCCTTTTGACCGATGGGAAGCGAGACTTCTTTGTAGCGCTGATTGGCCTTTCCAGGTTGCTTGGTTGGCCAAAAAGGGCGTATGCGTTTTTTCCTGAATATATTCAGGAAAAAACGCATACGCCCTTTTTGGCAAAGGGCATCATTGTCAACGTTTTGGCGCTTTTCATGTGCTTTAAAGGCGATTCGAATCTACCTCCTGAAATCTGTTTCCTGCAATTCTGCCTTGATTTCAATTCCTCGTCTTTGCCTTCCCTCAATATATTTGTGGGCGAGAGTTATCATTTATAACTCTGTAGGATTGTGAATTGCAGTGCCCTGAAGCTCCATTTTACAACTCGCTTTTTTGGAGGTGGCCGCAAAAGCGCAGGATGGCTTCAGGCCCTGTTCTGGTTCCGGGGTGCAGGCTGAGCCTGTGGTTACTTCTTCTTCCTGATGGGAAAATAGAGTGACCTGTGCCTATCCCAACACCAAGAGCTAGTCTCTCATTGGTTCCCCGTCTTCCCGTTCATCCTCAGGACAAATTGCAACCTGTAAGGAACAGGAGGTTAAAGATGCTGATGCTCCAAGTAGGGAGATAGCTACTAAAGTGGCTGGAATGGCGAACCCGAGCACAAGGAGATGAGAAATGAGGTGCATTTTAGAAACCTTTCCCCAACACACGGTGTACCGTCTTCTTGGTTTCTCATGCATGTTTTCGATGTAGGAAGATGCCCTTGAACCTGGAGATTTGGGACCCATGCGATGGGTAGCACGCAGTATTACTTTAAAGGGTCTGCGTTTGCTCACCCAACCTCACCAAACCTCTCAGCCCCAAGAGTATCCACCCTTATGTCTCATCCAGCTGTGGGTCTAGATATGGTCAATCCAGGTTGCATCACAGCCCCTGAACGAATTGTGTAAGAATTTCTCTCTCTTTCACTGTCTTTGTTTCATGGGTTTTTAAAAGAAATTTATTTTTATAATGGGGTTTAGCTGCTTTTCACGGCTGTGTTTATGCCGCTTTACACCCACTAGACACACTAACAGAGAGATATCAATACATAGGTTTTAAGATTATTACTAGTCAGATATATTCTTGTGCGGTGAATCGGGCGTGTTGAGTCCAGTTCTCTGAGCAAGGAGTAGGTCTTGTCTATTACATATTGGGTTTATGGAACGGTATCTGAGCTAATTTGAAACTCTTGCTTTATGTATCACCCCACCTCGCTTTCCCGTTAAGCAGCCATAGTGTGTTTTCTGCATGTGTGACTCTGTTCTGTTTTGTAACTCAGTTCAAGTGTAACGGTTTTTACATTCCCTCTATAAGTGACACCTTATGAGAAGTGTCCTTTTCTGTGTGACTTATTTCACTTAGAATCGCCGTACCTAAATCCACTCATCATGCTGCTACTAGCCTTATGACATTGATTTCATGGCTGAGTGGTATGCCATTGTACATAAGGACCTCAAATTTTTTATCCATTTTTCGCTTTCCTGGGATATTTAAGGTGGAATGAAGTGGAGGTCCTTGTCAACAGAGCAGCCCTAAACTTTGGGGTGCTTGTGTCTTGCTGATTTTTAATTTTCCCACTTTATACCCCCATGCGTGGAAGTGCCCTATGCTCTCTAAGCTGTGTTTTTTAGATGTTTCAGGACACACCGTACACTTCTCCAGAGTGGCTGTTGGCAATTTACATCCCGCCCATCAGTGTAGCAAGGCTCCCATTTCTCCATGGCCTGTCCTGCATTTCTGGTTTTGACACTTTTTTCAGCATGGCCCTTTTGACCGATGGGAAGCGAGACTTCTTTGTAGCGCTGATTTGCCTTTCCAGGTTGCTTGGTTGGCCAAAAAGGGCGTATGCGTTTTTTCCTGAATATATTCAGGAAAAAACGCATACGCCCTTTTTGGCCAAGGGCATCATTGTCAACGTTTTGGCGCTTTTCATGTGCTTTAAAGGCGATTCGAATCTACCTCCTGAAATCTGTTTCCTGCAATTCTGCCTTGATTTCAATTCCTCGTCTTTGCCTTCCCTCAATATATTTGTGGACGAGAGTTATCATTTATAACTCTGTAGGATTGTGAATTGCAGTGCCCTGAAACTCCATTTTACAACTCGCTTTTTTGGGAGGTGGCCGCAAAAGCGGAGGATGGCTTCAGGCCCTGTTCTGGTTCCGGGGGGCAGGCTGAGCCTGTGGTTAATTCTTCTTCCTGATGGGAAAATAGAGTGACCTGTGCCTGTCCCAACACCAAGAGCTAGTCTCTCATTGGTTCCCCGTCTTCCCGTTCATCCTCAGGACAAATTGCAACCTGTACGGAACAGGAGGTTAAAGATGCTGATGCTCCAAGTAGGGAGATTGCTACTAAAGTGGCTGGAATGGCGAACCCGAGCACAAGGAGATGAGAAATGAGGTGCATTTTAGAAACCTTTCCCCAACACACGGTGTACCATCTTCTTGGTTTCTCATGCATGTTTTCGATGTAGGAAGATGCCCTTGAACCTGGAGATTTGGGACCCATGCGATGGGTACCACGCAGTATTACTTTAAAGGTTCTGCGTTTGCTCACCCAACCTCACCAAACCTCTCAGCCCCAAGAGTATCCACCCTTATGTCTCATCCAGCTGTGGGTCTAGATATGGTCAATCCAGGTTGCATCACAGCCCCTGAACGAATTGTGTAAGAATTTCTCTCTCTTTCACTGTCTTTGTTTCATGGGTTTTTAAAAGAAATTTATTTTTATAATGGGGTTTAGCTGCTTTTCACGGCTGTGTTTATGCTGCTTTACACCCACTAGACACACTAACAGAGAGATATCAATACATAGGTTTTAAGATTATTACTAGTCAGATATATTCTTGTGCGGTGAATCGGGCGTGTTGAGTCCAGTTCTCTGAGCAAGGAGTAGGTCTTGTCTATTACATATTGGGTTTATGGAACGGTATCTGAGCTAATTTGAAACTCTTGCTTTATGTATCACCCCACCTCGCTTTCCCGTTAAGCAGCCATAGTGTGTTTTCTGCATGTGTGACTCTGTTCTGTTTTGTAACTCAGTTCAAGTGTAACGGTTTTTACATTCCCTCTATAAGTGACACCTTATGAGAAGTGTCCTTTTCTGTGTGACTTATTTCACTTAGAATCGTCGTACCTAAATCCATTCATCATGCTGCTACTAGCCTTATGACATTGATTTGATGGCTGAGTGGTATGCCATTGTACATAAGGACCTCAAATTTTTTATCCATTTTTCGCTTTCCTGGGATATTTAAGGTGGAATGAAGTGGAGGTCCTTGTCAACAGAGCATCCCTAAACTTTGGGGTGCTTGTGTCTTGCTGATTTTTAATTTTCCCACTTTATACCCCCATGCGTGGAAGTGCCCTATGCTCTCTAAGCTGTGTTTTTTAGATGTTTCAGGACACACCGTACACTTCTCCAGAGTGGCTGTTGGCAATTTACATCCCGCCCATCAGTGTAGCAAGGCTCCCATTTCTCCATGGCCTGTCCTGCATTTCTGGTTTTGACACTTTTTACAGCATCGCCCTTTTGACCGATGGGAAGCGAGACTTCTTTGTAGCGCTGATTTGCCTTTCCAGGTTGCTTGGTTGGCCAAAAAGGGCGTATGCGTTTTTTCCTGAATATATTCAGGAAAAAACGCATACGCCCTTTTTGGCCAAGGGCATCATTGTCAACGTTTTGGCGCTTTTCATGTGCTTTAAAGGCGATTCGAATCTACCTCCTGAAATCTGTTTCCTGCAATTCTGCCTTGATTTCAATTCCTCGTCTTTGCCTTCCCTCAATATATTTGTGGACGAGAGTTATCATTTATAACTCTGTAGGATTGTGAATTGCAGTGCCCTGAAGCTCCATTTTACAACTCGCTTTTTTGGAGGTGGCCGCAAAAGCGCAGGATGGCTTCAGGCCCTGTTCTGGTTCCGGGGTGCAGGCTGAGCCTGTGGTTAATTCTTCTTCCTGATGGGAAAATAGAGTGACCTGTGCCTATCCCAACACCAAGAGCTAGTCTCTCATTGGTTCCCCGTCTTCCCGTTCATCCTCAGGACAAATTGCAACCTGTACGGAACAGGAGGTTAAAGATGCTGATGCTCCAAGTAGGGAGATTGCTACTAAAGTGGCTGGAATGGCGAACCCGAGCACAAGGAGATGAGAAATGAGGTGCATTTTAGAAACCTTTCCCCAACACACGGTGTACCGTTTTCTTGGTTTCTCATGCATGTTTTCGATGTAGGAAGATGCCCTTGAACCTGGAGATTTGGGACCCATGCGATGGGTAGCACGCAGTATTACTTTAAAGGGTCTGCGTTTGCTCACCCAACCTCACCAAACCTCTCAGCCCCAAGAGTATCCACCCTTATGTCTCATCCAGCTGTGGGTCTAGATATGGTCAATCCAGGTTGCATCACAGCCCCTGAACGAATTGTGTAAGAATTTCTCTCTCTTTCACTGTCTTTGTTTCATGGGTTTTTAAAAGAAATTTATTTTTATAATGGGGTTTAGCTGCTTTTCACGGCTGTGTTTATGCCGCTTTACACCCACTAGACACACTAACAGAGAGATATCAATACATAGGTTTTAAGATTATTACTAGTCAGATATATTCTTGTGCGGTGAATCGGGCGTGTTGAGTCCAGTTCTCTGAGCAAGGAGTAGGTCTTGTCTATTACATATTGGGTTTATGGAACGGTATCTGAGCTAATTTGAAACTCTTGCTTTATGTATCACCCCACCTCGCTTTCCCGTTAAGCAGCCATAGTGTGTTTTCTGCATGTGTGACTCTGTTCTGTTTTGTAACTCAGTTCAAGTGTAACGGTTTTTACATTCCCTCTATAAGTGACACCTTATGAGAAGTGTCCTTTTCTGTGTGACTTATTTCACTTAGAATCGCCGTACCTAAATCCACTCATCATGCTGCTACTAGCCTTATGACATTGATTTCATGGCTGAGTGGTATGCCATTGTACATAAGGACCTCAAATTTTTTATCCATTTTTCGCTTTCCTGGGATATTTAAGGTGGAATGAAGTGGAGGTCCTTGTCAACAGAGCAGCCCTAAACTTTGGGGTGCTTGTGTCTTGCTGATTTTTAATTTTCCCACTTTATACCCCCATGCGTGGAAGTGCCCTATGCTCTCTAAGCTGTGTTTTTTAGATGTTTCAGGACACACCGTACACTTCTCCAGAGTGGCTGTTGGCAATTTACATCCCGCCCATCAGTGTAGCAAGGCTCCCATTTCTCCATGGCCTGTCCTGCATTTCTGGTTTTGACACTTTTTTCAGCATGGCCCTTTTGACCGATGGGAAGCGAGACTTCTTTGTAGCGCTGATTTGCCTTTCCAGGTTGCTTGGTTGGCCAAAAAGGGCGTATGCGTTTTTTCCTGAATATATTCAGGAAAAAACGCATACGCCCTTTTTGGCCAAGGGCATCATTGTCAACGTTTTGGCGCTTTTCATGTGCTTTAAAGGCGATTCGAATCTACCTCCTGAAATCTGTTTCCTGCAATTCTGCCTTGATTTCAATTCCTCGTCTTTGCCTTCCCTCAATATATTTGTGGACGAGAGTTATCATTTATAACTCTGTAGGATTGTGAATTGCAGTGCCCTGAAGCTCCATTTTACAACTCGCTTTTTTGGGAGGTGGCCGCAAAAGCGCAGGATGGCTTCAGGCCCTGTTCTGGTTCCGGGGGGCAGGCTGAGCCTGTGGTTAATTCTTCTTCCTGATGGGAAAATAGAGTGACCTGTGCCTGTCCCAACACCAAGAGCTAATCTCTCATTGGTTCCCCGTCTTCCCGTTCATCCTCAGGACAAATTGCAACCTGTACGGAACAGGAGGTTAAAGGTGCTGATGCTCCAAGTAGGGAGATTGCTACTAAAGTGGCTGGAATGGCGAACCCGAGCACAAGGAGATGAGAAATGAGGTGCATTTTAGAAACCTTTCCCCAACACACGGTGTACCATCTTCTTGGTTTCTCATGCATGTTTTCGATGTAGGAAGATGCCCTTGAACCTGGAGATTTGGGACCCATGCGATGGGTAGCACGCAGTATTACTTCAAAGGGTCTGCGTTTGCTCACCCAACCTCACCAAACCTCTCAGCCCCAAGAGTGTCCACCCTTATGTCTCATCCACCTGTGGGTCTAGATATGGTCAATCCAGGTTGCATCACAGCCCCTGAACGAATTGTGTAAGAATTTCTCTCTCTTTCACTGTCTTTGTTTCATGGGTTTTTAAAAGAAATTTATTTTTATAATGGGGTTTAGCTGCTTTTCACGGCTGTGTTTATGCCGCTTTACACCCACTTGACACACTAACAGAGAGATATCAATACATAGGTTTTAAGATTATTACTAGTCAGATATATTCTTGTGCGGTGAATCGGGCGTGTTGAGTCCAGTTCTCTGAGCAAGGAGTAGGTCTTGTCTATTACATATTGGGTTTATGGAACGGTATCTGAGCTAATTTGAAAGTCTTGCTTTATGTATCACCCCACCTCAACTTTCCCGTTACGCAGCAATAGTGTGTTTTCTGCATGTGTGACTCTGTTCTGTTTTGTAATTCAGTTCAAGTGTAACGGTTTTTACATTCCCTCTATAAGTGACACCTTATGAGAAGTGTCCTTTTCTGTGTGTCTTATTTCACTTAGAATCGTCGTACCTAAATCCACTCATCATGCTGCTACTAGCCTTATGACATTGATTTCATGGCTGAGTGGTATGCCATTGTACATAAGGACCTCAAATTTTTTATCCATTTTTCGCTTTCCTGGGATATTTAAGGTGGAATGAAGTGGAGGTCCTTGTCAACAGAGCAGCCCTAAACTTTGGGGTGCTTGTGTCTTGCTGATTTTTAATTTTCCCACTTTATACCCCCATGCGTGGAAGTGCCCTATGCTCTCTAAGCTGTGTTTTTTAGATGTTTCAGGACACACCGTACACTTCTCCAGAGTGGCTGTTGGCAATTTACATCCCGCCCATCAGTGTAGCAAGGCTCCCATTTCTCCATGGCCTGTCCTGCATTTCTGGTTTTGACACTTTTTTCAGCATGGCCCTTTTGACCGATGGGAAGCGAGACTTCTTTGTAGCGCTGATTTGCCTTTCCAGGTTGCTTGGTTGGCCAAAAAGGGCGTATGCGTTTTTACCTGAATATATTCAGGAAAAAACGCATACGCCCTTTTTGGCCAAGGGCATCATTGTCAACGTTTTGGCGCTTTTCATGTGCTTTAAAGGCGATTCGAATCTACCTCCTGAAATCTGTTTCCTGCAATTCTGCCTTGATTTCAATTCCTCGTCTTTACCTTCCCTCAATATATTTGTGGACGAGAGTTATCATTTATAACTCTGTAGGATTGTGAATTGCAGTGCCCTGAAACTCCATTTTACAACTCGCTTTTTTGGGAGGTGGCCGCAAAAGCGCAGGATGGCTTCAGGCCCTGTTCTGGTTCCGGGGGGCAGGCTGAGCCTGTGGTTAATTCTTCTTCCTGATGGGAAAATAGAGTGACCTGTGCCTGTCCCAACACCAAGAGCTAGTCTCTCATTGGTTCCCCGTCTTCCCGTTCATCCTCAGGACAAATTGCAACCTGTACGGAACAGGAGGTTAAAGATGCTGATGCTCCAAGTAGGGAGATTGCTACTAAAGTGGCTGGAATGGCGAACCCGAGCACAAGGAGATGAGAAATTAGGTGCATTTTAGAAACCTTTCCCCAACACACGGTGTACCATCTTCTTGGTTTCTCATGCATGTTTTCGATGTAGGAAGATGCCCTTGAACCTGGAGATTTGGGACCCATGCGATGGGTAGCACGCAGTATTACTTTAAAGGGTCTGCGTTTGCTCACCCAACCTCACCAAACCTCTCAGCCCCAAGAGTATCCACCCTTATGTCTCATCCAGCTGTGGGTCTAGATATGGTCAATCCAGGTTGCATCACAGCCCCTGAACGAATTGTGTAAGAATTTCTCTCTCTTTCACTGTCTTTGTTTCATGGGTTTTTAAAAGAAATTTATTTTTATAATGGGGTTTAGCTGCTTTTCACGGCTGTGTTTATGCCGCTTTACACCCACTAGACACAGTAACAGAGAGATATCAATACATAGGTTTTAAGATTATTACTAGTCAGATATATTCTTGTGCGGTGAATCGGGCGTGTTGAGTCCAGTTCTCTGAGCAAGGAGTAGGTCTTGTCCATTACATATTGGGTTTATGGAACGGTATCTGAGCTAATTTGAAACTCTTGCTTTATGTATCACCCCACCTCGCTTTCCCGTTAAGCAGCCATAGTGTGTTTTCTGCATGTGTGACTCTGTTCTGTTTTGTAACTCAGTTCAAGTGTAACGGTTTTTACATTCCCTCTATAAGTGACACCTTATGAGAAGTGTCCTTTTCTGTGTGACTTATTTCACTTAGAATCGCCGTACCTAAATCCACTCATCATGCTGCTACTAGCCTTATGACATTGATTTCATGGCTGAGTGGTATGCCATTGTACATAAGGACCTCAAATTTTTTATCCATTTTTCGCTTTCCTGGGATATTTAAGGTGGAATGAAGTGGAGGTCCTTGTCAACAGAGCAGCCCTAAACTTTGGGGTGCTTGTGTCTTGCTGATTTTTAATTTTCCCACTTTATACCCCCATGCGTGGAAGTGCCCTATGCTCTCTAAGCTGTGTTTTTTAGATGTTTCAGGACACACCGTACACTTCTCCAGAGTGGCTGTTGGCAATTTACATCCCGCCCATCAGTGTAGCAAGGCTCCCATTTCTCCATGGCCTGTCCTGCATTTCTGGTTTTGACACTTTTTTCAGCATGGCCCTTTTGACCGATGGGAAGCGAGACTTCTTTGTAGCGCTGATTTGCCTTTCCAGGTTGCTTGGTTGGCCAAAAAGGGCGTATGCGTTTTTTCCTGAATATATTCAGGAAAAAACGCATACGCCCTTTTTGGCCAAGGGCATCATTGTCAACGTTTTGGCGCTTTTCATGTGCTTTAAAGGCGATTCGAATCTACCTCCTGAAATCTGTTTCCTGCATTTCTGCCTTGATTTCAATTCCTCTTCTTTGCCTTCCCTCAATATATTTGTGGACGAGAGTTATCATTTATAACTCTGTAGGATTGTGAATTGCAGTGCCCTGAAGCTCCATTTTACAACTCGCTTTTTTGGGAGGTGGCCGCAAAAGCGCAGGATGGCTTCAGGCCCTGTTCTGGTTCCGGGGGGCAGGCTGAGCCTGTGGTTAATTCTTCTTCCTGATGGGAAAATAGAGTGACCTGTGCCTGTCCCAACACCAAGAGCTAATCTCTCATTGGTTCCCCGTCTTCCCGTTCATCCTCAGGACAAATTGCAACCTGTACGGAACAGGAGGTTAAAGGTGCTGATGCTCCAAATAGGGAGATTGCTACTAAAGTGGCTGGAATGGCGAACCCGAGCACAAGGAGATGAGAAATGAGGTGCATTTTAGAAACCTTTCCCCAACACACGGTGTACCATCTTCTTGGTTTCTCATGCATGTTTTCGATGTAGGAAGATGCCCTTGAACCTGGAGATTTGGGACCCATGCGATGGGTAGCACGCAGTATTACTTCAAAGGGTCTGCGTTTGCTCACCCAACCTCACCAAACCTCTCAGCCCCAAGAGTGTCCACCCTTATGTCTCATCCAGCTGTGGGTCTAGATATGGTCAATCCAGGTTGCATCACAGCCCCTGAACGAATTGTGTAAGAATTTCTCTCTCTTTCACTGTCTTTGTTTCATGGGTTTTTAAAAGAAATTTATTTTTATAATGGGGTTTAGCTGCTTTTCACGGCTGTGTTTATGCCGCTTTACACCCACTTGACACACTAACAGAGAGATATCAATACATAGGTTTTAAGATTATTACTAGTCAGATATATTCTTGTGCGGTGAATCGGGCGTGTTGAGTCCAGTTCTCTGAGCAAGGAGTAGGTCTTGTCTATTACATATTGGGTTTATGGAACGGTATCTGAGCTAATTTGAAAGTCTTGCTTTATGTATCACCCCACCTCAACTTTCCCGTTACGCAGCAATAGTGTGTTTTCTGCATGTGTGACTCTGTTCTGTTTTGTAATTCAGTTCAAGTGTAACGGTTTTTACATTCCCTCTCTAAGTGACACCTTATGAGAAGTGTCCTTTTCTGTGTGACTTATTTCACTTAGAATCGTCGTACCTAAATCCACTCATCATGCTGCTACTAGCCTTATGACATTGATTTCATGGCTGAGTGGTATGCCATTGTACATAAGGACCTCAAATTTTTTATCCATTTTTCGCTTTCCTGGGATATTTAAGGTGGAATGAAGTGGAGGTCCTTGTCAACAGAGCATCCCTAAACTTTGGGGTGCTTGTGTCTTGCTGATTTTTAATTTTCCCACTTTATACCCCCATGCGTGGAAGTGCCCTATGCTCTCTAAGCTGTGTTTTTTAGATGTTTCAGGACACACCGTACACTTCTCCAGAGTGGCTGTTGGCAATTTACATCCCGCCCATCAGTGTAGCAAGGCTCCCATTTCTCCATGGCCTGTCCTGCATTTCTGGTTTTGACACTTTTTTCAGCATGGACCTTTTGACCGATAGGAAGCGAGACTTCTTTGTAGTGCTGATTTGCCTTTCCAGGTTGCTTGGTTGGCCAAAAAGGGCGTATGCGTTTTTTCCTGAATATATTCAGGAAAAAACGCATACGCCCTTTTTGGCCAAGGGCATCATTGTCAACGTTTTGGCGCTTTTCATGTGCTTTAAAGGCGATTCGAATCTACCTCCTGAAATCTGTTTCCTGCAATTCTGCCTTGATTTCAATTCCTCGTCTTTGCCTTCCCTCAATATATTTGTGGACGAGAGTTATCATTTATAACTCTGTAGGATTGTGAATTGCAGTGCCCTGAAACTCCATTTTACAACTCGCTTTTTTGGGAGGTGGCCGCAAAAGCGCAGGATGGCTTCAGGCCCTGTTCTGGTTCCGGGGGGCAGGCTGAGCCTGTGGTTAATTCTTCTTCCTGATGGGAAAATAGAGTGACCTGTGCCTGTCCCAACACCAAGAGCTAGTCTCTCATTGGTTCCCCGTCTTCCCGTTCATCCTCAGGACAAATTGCAACCTGTACGGAACAGGAGGTTAAAGATGCTGATGCTCCAAGTAGGGAGATTGCTACTAAAGTGGCTGGAATGGCGAACCCGAGCACAAGGAGATGAGAAATGAGGTGCATTTTAGAAACCTTTCCCCAACACACGGTGTACCATCTTCTTGGTTTCTCATGCATGTTTTCGATGTAGGAAGATGCCCTTGAACCTGGAGATTTGGGACCCATGCGATGGGTAGCACGCAGTATTACTTTAAAGGGTCTGCGTTTGCTCACCCAACCTCACCAAACCTCTCAGCCCCAAGAGTATCCACCCTTATGTCTCATCCAGCTGTGGGTCTAGATATGGTCAATCCAGGTTGCATCACAGCCCCTGAACGAATTGTGTAAGAATTTCTCTCTCTTTCACTGTCTTTGTTTCATGGGTTTTTAAAAGAAATTTATTTTTATAATGGGGTTTAGCTGCTTTTCACGGCTGTGTTTATGCCGCTTTACACCCACTAGACACACTAACAGAGAGATATCAATACATAGGTTTTAAGATTATTACTAGTCAGATATATTCTTGTGCGGTGAATCGGGCGTGTTGAGTCCAGTTCTCTGAGCAAGGAGTAGGTCTTGTCTATTACATATTGGGTTTATGGAACGGTATCTGAGCTAATTTGAAACTCTTGCTTTATGTATCACCCCACCTCGCTTTCCCGTTAAGCAGCCATAGTGTGTTTTCTGCATGTGTGACTCTGTTCTGTTTTGTAACTCAGTTCAAGTGTAACGGTTTTTACATTCCCTCTATAAGTGACACCTTATGAGAAGTGTCCTTTTCTGTGTGACTTATTTCACTTAGAATCGCCGTACCTAAATCCACTCATCATGCTGCTACTAGCCTTATGACATTGATTTCATGGCTGAGTGGTATGCCATTGTACATAAGGGCCTCAAATTTTTTATCCATTTTTCGCTTTCCTGGGATATTTAAGGTGGAATGAAGTGGAGGTCCTTGTCAACAGAGCAGCCCTAAACTTTGGGGTGCTTGTGTCTTGCTGATTTTTAATTTTCCCACTTTATACCCCCATGCGTGGAAGTGCCCTATGCTCTCTAAGCTGTGTTTTTTAGATGTTTCAGGACACACCGTACACTTCTCCAGAGTGGCTGTTGGCAATTTACATCCCGCCCATCAGTGTAGCAAGGCTCCCATTTCTCCATGGCCTGTCCTGCATTTCTGGTTTTGACACTTTTTTCAGCATGGCCCTTTTGACCGATGGGAAGCGAGACTTCTTTGTAGCGCTGATTTGCCTTTCCAGGTTGCTTGGTTGGCCAAAAAGGGCGTATGCGTTTTTTCCTGAATATATTCAGGAAAAAACGCATACGCCCTTTTTGGCCAAGGGCATCATTGTCAACGTTTTGGCGCTTTTCATGTGCTTTAAAGGCGATTCGAATCTACCTCCTGAAATCTGTTTCCTGCATTTCTGCCTTGATTTCAATTCCTCTTCTTTGCCTTCCCTCAATATATTTGTGGACGAGAGTTATCATTTATAACTCTGTAGGATTGTGAATTGCAGTGCCCTGAAGCTCCATTTTACAACTCGCTTTTTTGGGAGGTGGCCGCAAAAGCGCAGGATGGCTTCAGGCACTGTTCTGGTTCCGGGGGGCAGGCTGAGCCTGTGGTTAATTCTTCTTCCTGATGGGAAAATAGAGTGACCTGTGCCTGTCCCAACACCAAGAGCTAATCTCTCATTGGTTCCCCGTCTTCCCGTTCATCCTCAGGACAAATTGCAACCTGTACGGAACAGGAGGTTAAAGGTGCTGATGCTCCAAGTAGGGAGATTGCTACTAAAGTGGCTGGAATGGCGAACCCGAGCACAAGGAGATGAGAAATGAGGTGCATTTTAGAAACCTTTCCCCAACACACGGTGTACCATCTTCTTGGTTTCTCATGCATGTTTTCGATGTAGGAAGATGCCCTTGAACCTGGAGATTTGGGACCCATGCGATGGGTAGCACGCAGTATTACTTCAAAGGGTCTGCGTTTGCTCACCCAACCTCACCAAACCTCTCAGCCCCAAGAGTGTCCACCCTTATGTCTCATCCACCTGTGGGTCTAGATATGGTCAATCCAGGTTGCATCACAGCCCCTGAACGAATTGTGTAAGAATTTCTCTCTCTTTCACTGTCTTTGTTTCATGGGTTTTTAAAAGAAATTTATTTTTATAATGGGGTTTAGCTGCTTTTCACGGCTGTGTTTATGCCGCTTTACACCCACTTGACACACTAACAGAGAGATATCAATACATAGGTTTTAAGATTATTACTAGTCAGATATATTCTTGTGCGGTGAATCGGGCGTGTTGAGTCCAGTTCTCTGAGCAAGGAGTAGGTCTTGTCTATTACATATTGGGTTTATGGAACGGTATCTGAGCTAATTTGAAAGTCTTGCTTTATGTATCACCCCACCTCAACTTTCCCGTTACGCAGCAATAGTGTGTTTTCTGCATGTGTGACTCTGTTCTGTTTTGTAATTCAGTTCAAGTGTAACGGTTTTTACATTCCCTCTATAAGTGACACCTTATGAGAAGTGTCCTTTTCTGTGTGTCTTATTTCACTTAGAATCGTCGTACCTAAATCCACTCATCATGCTGCTACTAGCCTTATGACATTGATTTCATGGCTGAGTGGTATGCCATTGTACATAAGGACCTCAAATTTTTTATCCATTTTTCGCTTTCCTGGGATATTTAAGGTGGAATGAAGTGGAGGTCCTTGTCAACAGAGCATCCCTAAACTTTGGGGTGCTTGTGTCTTGCTGATTTTTAATTTTCCCACTTTATACCCCCATGCGTGGAAGTGCCCTATGCTCTCTAAGCTGTGTTTTTTAGATGTTTCAGGACACACCGTACACTTCTCCAGAGTGGCTGTTGGCAATTTACATCCCGCCCATCAGTGTAGCAAGGCTCCCATTTCTCCATGGCCTGTCCTGCATTTCTGGTTTTGACACTTTTTACAGCATCGCCCTTTTGACCGATGGGAAGCGAGACTTCTTTGTAGCGCTGATTGGCCTTTCCAGGTTGCTTGGTTGGCCAAAAAGGGCGTATGCGTTTTTTCCTGAATATATTCAGGAAAAAACGCATACGCCCTTTTTGGCAAAGGGCATCATTGTCAACGTTTTGGCGCTTTTCATGTGCTTTAAAGGCGATTCGAATCTACCTCCTGAAATCTGTTTCCTGCAATTCTGCCTTGATTTCAATTCCTCGTCTTTGCCTTCCCTCAATATATTTGTGGGCGAGAGTTATCATTTATAACTCTGTAGGATTGTGAATTGCAGTGCCCTGAAGCTCCATTTTACAACTCGCTTTTTTGGAGGTGGCCGCAAAAGCGCAGGATGGCTTCAGGCCCTGTTCTGGTTCCGGGGTGCAGGCTGAGCCTGTGGTTACTTCTTCTTCCTGATGGGAAAATAGAGTGACCTGTGCCTATCCCAACACCAAGAGCTAGTCTCTCATTGGTTCCCCGTCTTCCCGTTCATCCTCAGGACAAATTGCAACCTGTAAGGAACAGGAGGTTAAAGATGCTGATGCTCCAAGTAGGGAGATAGCTACTAAAGTGGCTGGAATGGCGAACCCGAGCACAAGGAGATGAGAAATGAGGTGCATTTTAGAAACCTTTCCCCAACACACGGTGTACCGTCTTCTTGGTTTCTCATGCATGTTTTCGATGTAGGAAGATGCCCTTGAACCTGGAGATTTGGGACCCATGCGATGGGTAGCACGCAGTATTACTTTAAAGGGTCTGCGTTTGCTCACCCAACCTCACCAAACCTCTCAGCCCCAAGAGTATCCACCCTTATGTCTCATCCAGCTGTGGGTCTAGATATGGTCAATCCAGGTTGCATCACAGCCCCTGAACGAATTGTGTAAGAATTTCTCTCTCTTTCACTGTCTTTGTTTCATGGGTTTTTAAAAGAAATTTATTTTTATAATGGGGTTTAGCTGCTTTTCACGGCTGTGTTTATGCCGCTTTACACCCACTAGACACACTAACAGAGAGATATCAATACATAGGTTTTAAGATTATTACTAGTCAGATATATTCTTGTGCGGTGAATCGGGCGTGTTGAGTCCAGTTCTCTGAGCAAGGAGTAGGTCTTGTCTATTACATATTGGGTTTATGGAACGGTATCTGAGCTAATTTGAAACTCTTGCTTTATGTATCACCCCACCTCGCTTTCCCGTTAAGCAGCCATAGTGTGTTTTCTGCATGTGTGACTCTGTTCTGTTTAGTAACTCAGTTCAAGTGTAACGGTTTTTACATTCCCTCTATAAGTGACACCTTATGAGAAGTGTCCTTTTCTGTGTGACTTATTTCACTTAGAATCGCCGTACCTAAATCCACTCATCATGCTGCTACTAGCCTTATGACATTGATTTCATGGCTGAGTGGTATGCCATTGTACATAAGGACCTCAAATTTTTTATCCATTTTTCGCTTTCCTGGGATATTTAAGGTGGAATGAAGTGGAGGTCCTTGTCAACAGAGCAGCCCTAAACTTTGGGGTGCTTGTGTCTTGCTGATTTTTAATTTTCCCACTTTATACCCCCATGCGTGGAAGTGCCCTATGCTCTCTAAGCTGTGTTTTTTAGATGTTTCAGGACACACCGTACACTTCTCCAGAGTGGCTGTTGGCAATTTACATCCCGCCCATCAGTGTAGCAAGGCTCCCATTTCTCCATGGCCTGTCCTGCATTTCTGGTTTTGACACTTTTTTCAGCATGGCCCTTTTGACCGATGGGAAGCGAGACTTCTTTGTAGCGCTGATTTGCCTTTCCAGGTTGCTTGGTTGGCCAAAAAGGGCGTATGCGTTTTTTCCTGAATATATTCAGGAAAAAACGCATACGCCCTTTTTGGCCAAGGGCATCATTGTCAACGTTTTGGCGCTTTTCATGTGCTTTAAAGGCGATTCGAATCTACCTCCTGAAATCTGTTTCCTGCAATTCTGCCTTGATTTCAATTCCTCGTCTTTGCCTTCCCTCAATATATTTGTGGACGAGAGTTATCATTTATAACTCTGTAGGATTGTGAATTGCAGTGCCCTGAAACTCCATTTTACAACTCGCTTTTTTGGGAGGTGGCCGCAAAAGCGGAGGATGGCTTCAGGCCCTGTTCTGGTTCCGGGGGGCAGGCTGAGCCTGTGGTTAATTCTTCTTCCTGATGGGAAAATAGAGTGACCTGTGCCTGTCCCAACACCAAGAGCTAGTCTCTCATTGGTTCCCCGTCTTCCCGTTCATCCTCAGGACAAATTGCAACCTGTACGGAACAGGAGGTTAAAGATGCTGATGCTCCAAGTAGGGAGATTGCTACTAAAGTGGCTGGAATGGCGAACCCGAGCACAAGGAGATGAGAAATGAGGTGCATTTTAGAAACCTTTCCCCAACACACGGTGTACCATCTTCTTGGTTTCTCATGCATGTTTTCGATGTAGGAAGATGCCCTTGAACCTGGAGATTTGGGACCCATGCGATGGGTACCACGCAGTATTACTTTAAAGGTTCTGCGTTTGCTCACCCAACCTCACCAAACCTCTCAGCCCCAAGAGTATCCACCCTTATGTCTCATCCTGCTGTGGGTCTAGATATGGTCAATCCAGGTTGCATCACAGCCCCTGAACGAATTGTGTAAGAATTTCTCTCTCTTTCACTGTCTTTGTTTCATGGGTTTTTAAAAGAAATTTATTTTTATAATGGGGTTTAGCTGCTTTTCACGGCTGTGTTTATGCCGCTTTACACCCACTAGACACACTAACAGAGAGATATCAATACATAGGTTTTAAGATTATTACTAGTCAGATATATTCTTGTGCGGTGAATCGGGCGTGTTGAGTCCAGTTCTCTGAGCAAGGAGTAGGTCTTGTCTATTACATATTGGGTTTATGGAACGGTATCTGAGCTAATTTGAAACTCTTGCTTTATGTATCACCCCACCTCGCTTTCCCGTTAAGCAGCCATAGTGTGTTTTCTGCATGTGTGACTCTGTTCTGTTTTGTAACTCAGTTCAAGTGTAACGGTTTTTACATTCCCTCTATAAGTGACACCTTATGAGAAGTGTCCTTTTCTGTGTGACTTATTTCACTTAGAATCGCCGTACCTAAATCCACTCATCATGCTGCTACTAGCCTTATGACATTGATTTGATGGCTGAGTGGTATGCCATTGTACATAAGGACCTCAAATTTTTTATCCATTTTTCGCTTTCCTGGGATATTTAAGGTGGAATGAAGTGGAGGTCCTTGTCAACAGAGCATCCCTAAACTTTGGGGTGCTTGTGTCTTGCTGATTTTTAATTTTCCCACTTTATACCCCCATGCGTGGAAGTGCCCTATGCTCTCTAAGCTGTGTTTTTTAGATGTTTCAGGACACACCGTACACTTCTCCAGAGTGGCTGTTGGCAATTTACATCCCGCCCATCAGTGTAGCAAGGCTCCCATTTCTCCATGGCCTGTCCTGCATTTCTGGTTTTGACACTTTTTACAGCATCGCCCTTTTGACCGATGGGAAGCGAGACTTCTTTGTAGCGCTGATTTGCCTTTCCAGGTTGCTTGGTTGGCCAAAAAGGGCGTATGCGTTTTTTCCTGAATATATTCAGGAAAAAACGCATACGCCCTTTTTGGCCAAGGGCATCATTGTCAACGTTTTGGCGCTTTTCATGTGCTTTAAAGGCGATTCGAATCTACCTCCTGAAATCTGTTTCCTGCAATTCTGCCTTGATTTCAATTCCTCGTCTTTGCCTTCCCTCAATATATTTGTGGACGAGAGTTATCATTTATAACTCTGTAGGATTGTGAATTGCAGTGCCCTGAAACTCCATTTTACAACTCGCTTTTTTGGGAGGTGGCCGCAAAAGCGCAGGATGGCTTCAGGCCCTGTTCTGGTTCCGGGGGGCAGGCTGAGCCTGTGGTTAATTCTTCTTCCTGATGGGAAAATAGAGTGACCTGTGCCTGTCCCAACACCAAGAGCTAGTCTCTCATTGGTTCCCCGTCTTCCCGTTCATCCTCAGGACAAATTGCAACCTGTACGGAACAGGAGGTTAAAGATGCTGATGCTCCAAGTAGGGAGATTGCTACTAAAGTGGCTGGAATGGCGAACCCGAGCACAAGGAGATGAGAAATTAGGTGCATTTTAGAAACCTTTCCCCAACACACGGTGTACCGTCTTCTTGGTTTCTCATGCATGTTTTCGATGTAGGAAGATGCCCTTGAACCTGGAGATTTGGGACCCATGCGATGGGTAGCACGCAGTATTACTTTAAAGGGTCTGCGTTTGCTCACCCAACCTCACCAAACCTCTCAGCCCCAAGAGTATCCACCCTTATGTCTCATCCAGCTGTGGGTCTAGATATGGTCAATCCAGGTTGCATCACAGCCCCTGAACGAATTGTGTAAGAATTTCTCTCTCTTTCACTGTCTTTGTTTCATGGGTTTTTAAAAGAAATTTATTTTTATAATGGGGTTTAGCTGCTTTTCACGGCTGTGTTTATGCCGCTTTACACCCACTAGACACACTAACAGAGAGATATCAATACATAGGTTTTAAGATTATTACTAGTCAGATATATTCTTGTGCGGTGAATCGGGCGTGTTGAGTCCAGTTCTCTGAGCAAGGAGTAGGTCTTGTCTATTACATATTGGGTTTATGGAACGGTATCTGAGCTAATTTGAAACTCTTGCTTTATGTATCACCCCACCTCGCTTTCCCGTTAAGCAGCCATAGTGTGTTTTCTGCATGTGTGACTCTGTTCTGTTTTGTAACTCAGTTCAAGTGTAACGGTTTTTACATTCCCTCTATAAGTGACACCTTATGAGAAGTGTCCTTTTCTGTGTGACTTATTTCACTTAGAATCGCCGTACCTAAATCCACTCATCATGCTGCTACTAGCCTTATGACATTGATTTCATGGCTGAGTGGTATGCCATTGTACATAAGGACCTCAAATTTTTTATCCATTTTTCGCTTTCCTGGGATATTTAAGGTGGAATGAAGTGGAGGTCCTTGTCAACAGAGCAGCCCTAAACTTTGGGGTGCTTGTGTCTTGCTGATTTTTAATTTTCCCACTTTATACCCCCATGCGTGGAAGTGCCCTATGCTCTCTAAGCTGTGTTTTTTAGATGTTTCAGGACACACCGTACACTTCTCCAGAGTGGCTGTTGGCAATTTACATCCCGCCCATCAGTGTAGCAAGGCTCCCATTTCTCCATGGCCTGTCCTGCATTTCTGGTTTTGACACTTTTTTCAGCATGGCCCTTTTGACCGATGGGAAGCGAGACTTCTTTGTAGCGCTGATTTGCCTTTCCAGGTTGCTTGGTTGGCCAAAAAGGGCGTATGCGTTTTTTCCTGAATATATTCAGGAAAAAACGCATACGCCCTTTTTGGCCAAGGGCATCATTGTCAACGTTTTGGCGCTTTTCATGTGCTTTAAAGGCGATTCGAATCTACCTCCTGAAATCTGTTTCCTGCAATTCTGCCTTGATTTCAATTCCTCGTCTTTGCCTTCCCTCAATATATTTGTGGACGAGAGTTATCATTTATAACTCTGTAGGATTGTGAATTGCAGTGCCCTGAAGCTCCATTTTACAACTCGCTTTTTTGGGAGGTGGCCGCAAAAGCGCAGGATGGCTTCAGGCCCTGTTCTGGTTCCGGGGGGCAGGCTGAGCCTGTGGTTAATTCTTCTTCCTGATGGGAAAATAGAGTGACCTGTGCCTGTCCCAACACCAAGAGCTAATCTCTCATTGGTTCCCCGTCTTCCCGTTCATCCTCAGGACAAATTGCAACCTGTACGGAACAGGAGGTTAAAGGTGCTGATGCTCCAAGTAGGGAGATTGCTACTAAAGTGGCTGGAATGGCGAACCCGAGCACAAGGAGATGAGAAATGAGGTGCATTTTAGAAACCTTTCCCCAACACACGGTGTACCATCTTCTTGGTTTCTCATGCATGTTTTCGATGTAGGAAGATGCCCTTGAACCTGGAGATTTGGGACCCATGCGATGGGTAGCACGCAGTATTACTTCAAAGGGTCTGCGTTTGCTCACCCAACCTCACCAAACCTCTCAGCCCCAAGAGTGTCCACCCTTATGTCTCATCCACCTGTGGGTCTAGATATGGTCAATCCAGGTTGCATCACAGCCCCTGAACGAATTGTGTAAGAATTTCTCTCTCTTTCACTGTCTTTGTTTCATGGGTTTTTAAAAGAAATTTATTTTTATAATGGGGTTTAGCTGCTTTTCACGGCTGTGTTTATGCCGCTTTACACCCACTTGACACACTAACAGAGAGATATCAATACATAGGTTTTAAGATTATTACTAGTCAGATATATTCTTGTGCGGTGAATCGGGCGTGTTGAGTCCAGTTCTCTGAGCAAGGAGTAGGTCTTGTCTATTACATATTGGGTTTATGGAACGGTATCTGAGCTAATTTGAAACTCTTGCTTTATGTATCACCCCACCTCGCTTTCCCGTTAAGCAGCCATAGTGTGTTTTCTGCATGTGTGACTCTGTTCTGTTTTGTAACTCAGTTCAAGTGTAACGGTTTTTACATTCCCTCTATAAGTGACACCTTATGAGAAGTGTCCTTTTCTGTGTGACTTATTTCACTTAGAATCGCCGTACCTAAATCCACTCATCATGCTGCTACTAGCCTTATGACATTGATTTCATGGCTGAGTGGTATGCCATTGTACATAAGGGCCTCAAATTTTTTATCCATTTTTCGCT
Organism: Balaenoptera physalus; assembly: GCF_965194825.1. NCBI lineage: Eukaryota > Metazoa > Chordata > Mammalia > Artiodactyla > Balaenopteridae > Balaenoptera > Balaenoptera physalus. Next base: position 541,773 of record NW_028126346.1, on the reverse strand, counting down.
TTCCTGGGATATTTAAGGTGGAATGAAGTGGAGGTCCTTGTCAACAGAGCAGCCCTAAACTTTGGGGTGCTTGTGTCTTGCTGATTTTTAATTTTCCCACTTTATACCCCCATGCGTGGAAGTGCCCTATGCTCTCTAAGCTGTGTTTTTTAGATGTTTCAGGACACACCGTACACTTCTCCAGAGTGGCTGTTGGCAATTTACATCCCGCCCATCAGTGTAGCAAGGCTCCCATTTCTCCATGGCCTGTCCTGCATTTCTGGTTTTGACACTTTTTTCAGCATGGCCCTTTTGACCGATGGGAAGCGAGACTTCTTTGTAGCGCTGATTTGCCTTTCCAGGTTGCTTGGTTGGCCAAAAAGGGCGTATGCGTTTTTTCCTGAATATATTCAGGAAAAAACGCATACGCCCTTTTTGGCCAAGGGCATCATTGTCAACGTTTTGGCGCTTTTCATGTGCTTTAAAGGCGATTCGAATCTACCTCCTGAAATCTGTTTCCTGCATTTCTGCCTTGATTTCAATTCCTCTTCTTTGCCTTCCCTCAATATATTTGTGGACGAGAGTTATCATTTATAACTCTGTAGGATTGTGAATTGCAGTGCCCTGAAGCTCCATTTTACAACTCGCTTTTTTGGGAGGTGGCCGCAAAAGCGCAGGATGGCTTCAGGCACTGTTCTGGTTCCGGGGGGCAGGCTGAGCCTGTGGTTAATTCTTCTTCCTGATGGGAAAATAGAGTGACCTGTGCCTGTCCCAACACCAAGAGCTAATCTCTCATTGGTTCCCCGTCTTCCCGTTCATCCTCAGGACAAATTGCAACCTGTACGGAACAGGAGGTTAAAGGTGCTGATGCTCCAAGTAGGGAGATTGCTACTAAAGTGGCTGGAATGGCGAACCCGAGCACAAGGAGATGAGAAATGAGGTGCATTTTAGAAACCTTTCCCCAACACACGGTGTACCATCTTCTTGGTTTCTCATGCATGTTTTCGATGTAGGAAGATGCCCTTGAACCTGGAGATTTGGGACCCATGCGATGGGTAGCACGCAGTATTACTTCAAAGGGTCTGCGTTTGCTCACCCAACCTCACCAAACCTCTCAGCCCCAAGAGTGTCCACCCTTATGTCTCATCCACCTGTGGGTCTAGATATGGTCAATCCAGGTTGCATCACAGCCCCTGAACGAATTGTGTAAGAATTTCTCTCTCTTTCACTGTCTTTGTTTCATGGGTTTTTAAAAGAAATTTATTTTTATAATGGGGTTTAGCTGCTTTTCACGGCTGTGTTTATGCCGCTTTACACCCACTTGACACACTAACAGAGAGATATCAATACATAGGTTTTAAGATTATTACTAGTCAGATATATTCTTGTGCGGTGAATCGGGCGTGTTGAGTCCAGTTCTCTGAGCAAGGAGTAGGTCTTGTCTATTACATATTGGGTTTATGGAACGGTATCTGAGCTAATTTGAAAGTCTTGCTTTATGTATCACCCCACCTCAACTTTCCCGTTACGCAGCAATAGTGTGTTTTCTGCATGTGTGACTCTGTTCTGTTTTGTAATTCAGTTCAAGTGTAACGGTTTTTACATTCCCTCTATAAGTGACACCTTATGAGAAGTGTCCTTTTCTGTGTGTCTTATTTCACTTAGAATCGTCGTACCTAAATCCACTCATCATGCTGCTACTAGCCTTATGACATTGATTTCATGGCTGAGTGGTATGCCATTGTACATAAGGACCTCAAATTTTTTATCCATTTTTCGCTTTCCTGGGATATTTAAGGTGGAATGAAGTGGAGGTCCTTGTCAACAGAGCATCCCTAAACTTTGGGGTGCTTGTGTCTTGCTGATTTTTAATTTTCCCACTTTATACCCCCATGCGTGGAAGTGCCCTATGCTCTCTAAGCTGTGTTTTTTAGATGTTTCAGGACACACCGTACACTTCTCCAGAGTGGCTGTTGGCAATTTACATCCCGCCCATCAGTGTAGCAAGGCTCCCATTTCTCCATGGCCTGTCCTGCATTTCTGGTTTTGACACTTTTTACAGCATCGCCCTTTTGACCGATGGGAAGCGAGACTTCTTTGTAGCGCTGATTGGCCTTTCCAGGTTGCTTGGTTGGCCAAAAAGGGCGTATGCGTTTTTTCCTGAATATATTCAGGAAAAAACGCATACGCCCTTTTTGGCAAAGGGCATCATTGTCAACGTTTTGGCGCTTTTCATGTGCTTTAAAGGCGATTCGAATCTACCTCCTGAAATCTGTTTCCTGCAATTCTGCCTTGATTTCAATTCCTCGTCTTTGCCTTCCCTCAATATATTTGTGGGCGAGAGTTATCATTTATAACTCTGTAGGATTGTGAATTGCAGTGCCCTGAAGCTCCATTTTACAACTCGCTTTTTTGGAGGTGGCCGCAAAAGCGCAGGATGGCTTCAGGCCCTGTTCTGGTTCCGGGGTGCAGGCTGAGCCTGTGGTTACTTCTTCTTCCTGATGGGAAAATAGAGTGACCTGTGCCTATCCCAACACCAAGAGCTAGTCTCTCATTGGTTCCCCGTCTTCCCGTTCATCCTCAGGACAAATTGCAACCTGTAAGGAACAGGAGGTTAAAGATGCTGATGCTCCAAGTAGGGAGATAGCTACTAAAGTGGCTGGAATGGCGAACCCGAGCACAAGGAGATGAGAAATGAGGTGCATTTTAGAAACCTTTCCCCAACACACGGTGTACCGTCTTCTTGGTTTCTCATGCATGTTTTCGATGTAGGAAGATGCCCTTGAACCTGGAGATTTGGGACCCATGCGATGGGTAGCACGCAGTATTACTTTAAAGGGTCTGCGTTTGCTCACCCAACCTCACCAAACCTCTCAGCCCCAAGAGTATCCACCCTTATGTCTCATCCAGCTGTGGGTCTAGATATGGTCAATCCAGGTTGCATCACAGCCCCTGAACGAATTGTGTAAGAATTTCTCTCTCTTTCACTGTCTTTGTTTCATGGGTTTTTAAAAGAAATTTATTTTTATAATGGGGTTTAGCTGCTTTTCACGGCTGTGTTTATGCCGCTTTACACCCACTAGACACACTAACAGAGAGATATCAATACATAGGTTTTAAGATTATTACTAGTCAGATATATTCTTGTGCGGTGAATCGGGCGTGTTGAGTCCAGTTCTCTGAGCAAGGAGTAGGTCTTGTCTATTACATATTGGGTTTATGGAACGGTATCTGAGCTAATTTGAAACTCTTGCTTTATGTATCACCCCACCTCGCTTTCCCGTTAAGCAGCCATAGTGTGTTTTCTGCATGTGTGACTCTGTTCTGTTTAGTAACTCAGTTCAAGTGTAACGGTTTTTACATTCCCTCTATAAGTGACACCTTATGAGAAGTGTCCTTTTCTGTGTGACTTATTTCACTTAGAATCGCCGTACCTAAATCCACTCATCATGCTGCTACTAGCCTTATGACATTGATTTCATGGCTGAGTGGTATGCCATTGTACATAAGGACCTCAAATTTTTTATCCATTTTTCGCTTTCCTGGGATATTTAAGGTGGAATGAAGTGGAGGTCCTTGTCAACAGAGCAGCCCTAAACTTTGGGGTGCTTGTGTCTTGCTGATTTTTAATTTTCCCACTTTATACCCCCATGCGTGGAAGTGCCCTATGCTCTCTAAGCTGTGTTTTTTAGATGTTTCAGGACACACCGTACACTTCTCCAGAGTGGCTGTTGGCAATTTACATCCCGCCCATCAGTGTAGCAAGGCTCCCATTTCTCCATGGCCTGTCCTGCATTTCTGGTTTTGACACTTTTTTCAGCATGGCCCTTTTGACCGATGGGAAGCGAGACTTCTTTGTAGCGCTGATTTGCCTTTCCAGGTTGCTTGGTTGGCCAAAAAGGGCGTATGCGTTTTTTCCTGAATATATTCAGGAAAAAACGCATACGCCCTTTTTGGCCAAGGGCATCATTGTCAACGTTTTGCCGCTTTTCATGTGCTTTAAAGGCGATTCGAATCTACCTCCTGAAATCTGTTTCCTGCAATTCTGCCTTGATTTCAATTCCTCGTCTTTGCCTTCCCTCAATATATTTGTGGACGAGAGTTATCATTTATAACTCTGTAGGATTGTGAATTGCAGTGCCCTGAAACTCCATTTTACAACTCGCTTTTTTGGGAGGTGGCCGCAAAAGCGGAGGATGGCTTCAGGCCCTGTTCTGGTTCCGGGGGGCAGGCTGAGCCTGTGGTTAATTCTTCTTCCTGATGGGAAAATAGAGTGACCTGTGCCTGTCCCAACACCAAGAGCTAGTCTCTCATTGGTTCCCCGTCTTCCCGTTCATCCTCAGGACAAATTGCAACCTGTACGGAACAGGAGGTTAAAGATGCTGATGCTCCAAGTAGGGAGATTGCTACTAAAGTGGCTGGAATGGCGAACCCGAGCACAAGGAGATGAGAAATGAGGTGCATTTTAGAAACCTTTCCCCAACACACGGTGTACCATCTTCTTGGTTTCTCATGCATGTTTTCGATGTAGGAAGATGCCCTTGAACCTGGAGATTTGGGACCCATGCGATGGGTACCACGCAGTATTACTTTAAAGGTTCTGCGTTTGCTCACCCAACCTCACCAAACCTCTCAGCCCCAAGAGTATCCACCCTTATGTCTCATCCAGCTGTGGGTCTAGATATGGTCAATCCAGGTTGCATCACAGCCCCTGAACGAATTGTGTAAGAATTTCTCTCTCTTTCACTGTCTTTGTTTCATGGGTTTTTAAAAGAAATTTATTTTTATAATGGGGTTTAGCTGCTTTTCACGGCTGTGTTTATGCCGCTTTACACCCACTAGACACACTAACAGAGAGATATCAATACATAGGTTTTAAGATTATTACTAGTCAGATATATTCTTGTGCGGTGAATCGGGCGTGTTGAGTCCAGTTCTCTGAGCAAGGAGTAGGTCTTGTCTATTACATATTGGGTTTATGGAACGGTATCTGAGCTAATTTGAAACTCTTGCTTTATGTATCACCCCACCTCGCTTTCCCGTTAAGCAGCCATAGTGTGTTTTCTGCATGTGTGACTCTGTTCTGTTTTGTAACTCAGTTCAAGTGTAACGGTTTTTACATTCCCTCTATAAGTGACACCTTATGAGAAGTGTCCTTTTCTGTGTGACTTATTTCACTTAGAATCGCCGTACCTAAATCCACTCATCATGCTGCTACTAGCCTTATGACATTGATTTGATGGCTGAGTGGTATGCCATTGTACATAAGGACCTCAAATTTTTTATCCATTTTTCGCTTTCCTGGGATATTTAAGGTGGAATGAAGTGGAGGTCCTTGTCAACAGAGCATCCCTAAACTTTGGGGTGCTTGTGTCTTGCTGATTTTTAATTTTCCCACTTTATACCCCCATGCGTGGAAGTGCCCTATGCTCTCTAAGCTGTGTTTTTTAGATGTTTCAGGACACACCGTACACTTCTCCAGAGTGGCTGTTGGCAATTTACATCCCGCCCATCAGTGTAGCAAGGCTCCCATTTCTCCATGGCCTGTCCTGCATTTCTGGTTTTGACACTTTTTACAGCATCGCCCTTTTGACCGATGGGAAGCGAGACTTCTTTGTAGCGCTGATTTGCCTTTCCAGGTTGCTTGGTTGGCCAAAAAGGGCGTATGCGTTTTTTCCTGAATATATTCAGGAAAAAACGCATACGCCCTTTTTGGCCAAGGGCATCATTGTCAACGTTTTGGCGCTTTTCATGTGCTTTAAAGGCGATTCGAATCTACCTCCTGAAATCTGTTTCCTGCAATTCTGCCTTGATTTCAATTCCTCGTCTTTGCCTTCCCTCAATATATTTGTGGACGAGAGTTATCATTTATAACTCTGTAGGATTGTGAATTGCAGTGCCCTGAAACTCCATTTTACAACTCGCTTTTTTGGGAGGTGGCCGCAAAAGCGCAGGATGGCTTCAGGCCCTGTTCTGGTTCCGGGGGGCAGGCTGAGCCTGTGGTTAATTCTTCTTCCTGATGGGAAAATAGAGTGACCTGTGCCTGTCCCAACACCAAGAGCTAGTCTCTCATTGGTTCCCCGTCTTCCCGTTCATCCTCAGGACAAATTGCAACCTGTACGGAACAGGAGGTTAAAGATGCTGATGCTCCAAGTAGGGAGATTGCTACTAAAGTGGCTGGAATGGCGAACCCGAGCACAAGGAGATGAGAAATTAGGTGCATTTTAGAAACCTTTCCCCAACACACGGTGTACCGTCTTCTTGGTTTCTCATGCATGTTTTCGATGTAGGAAGATGCCCTTGAACCTGGAGATTTGGGACCCATGCGATGGGTAGCACGCAGTATTACTTTAAAGGGTCTGCGTTTGCTCACCCAACCTCACCAAACCTCTCAGCCCCAAGAGTATCCACCCTTATGTCTCATCCAGCTGTGGGTCTAGATATGGTCAATCCAGGTTGCATCACAGCCCCTGAACGAATTGTGTAAGAATTTCTCTCTCTTTCACTGTCTTTGTTTCATGGGTTTTTAAAAGAAATTTATTTTTATAATGGGGTTTAGCTGCTTTTCACGGCTGTGTTTATGCCGCTTTACACCCACTAGACACACTAACAGAGAGATATCAATACATAGGTTTTAAGATTATTACTAGTCAGATATATTCTTGTGCGGTGAATCGGGCGTGTTGAGTCCAGTTCTCTGAGCAAGGAGTAGGTCTTGTCTATTACATATTGGGTTTATGGAACGGTATCTGAGCTAATTTGAAACTCTTGCTTTATGTATCACCCCACCTCGCTTTCCCGTTAAGCAGCCATAGTGTGTTTTCTGCATGTGTGACTCTGTTCTGTTTTGTAACTCAGTTCAAGTGTAACGGTTTTTACATTCCCTCTATAAGTGACACCTTATGAGAAGTGTCCTTTTCTGTGTGACTTATTTCACTTAGAATCGCCGTACCTAAATCCACTCATCATGCTGCTACTAGCCTTATGACATTGATTTCATGGCTGAGTGGTATGCCATTGTACATAAGGACCTCAAATTTTTTATCCATTTTTCGCTTTCCTGGGATATTTAAGGTGGAATGAAGTGGAGGTCCTTGTCAACAGAGCAGCCCTAAACTTTGGGGTGCTTGTGTCTTGCTGATTTTTAATTTTCCCACTTTATACCCCCATGCGTGGAAGTGCCCTATGCTCTCTAAGCTGTGTTTTTTAGATGTTTCAGGACACACCGTACACTTCTCCAGAGTGGCTGTTGGCAATTTACATCCCGCCCATCAGTGTAGCAAGGCTCCCATTTCTCCATGGCCTGTCCTGCATTTCTGGTTTTGACACTTTTTTCAGCATGGCCCTTTTGACCGATGGGAAGCGAGACTTCTTTGTAGCGCTGATTTGCCTTTCCAGGTTGCTTGGTTGGCCAAAAAGGGCGTATGCGTTTTTTCCTGAATATATTCAGGAAAAAACGCATACGCCCTTTTTGGCCAAGGGCATCATTGTCAACGTTTTGGCGCTTTTCATGTGCTTTAAAGGCGATTCGAATCTACCTCCTGAAATCTGTTTCCTGCAATTCTGCCTTGATTTCAATTCCTCGTCTTTGCCTTCCCTCAATATATTTGTGGACGAGAGTTATCATTTATAACTCTGTAGGATTGTGAATTGCAGTGCCCTGAAGCTCCATTTTACAACTCGCTTTTTTGGGAGGTGGCCGCAAAAGCGCAGGATGGCTTCAGGCCCTGTTCTGGTTCCGGGGGGCAGGCTGAGCCTGTGGTTAATTCTTCTTCCTGATGGGAAAATAGAGTGACCTGTGCCTGTCCCAACACCAAGAGCTAATCTCTCATTGGTTCCCCGTCTTCCCGTTCATCCTCAGGACAAATTGCAACCTGTACGGAACAGGAGGTTAAAGGTGCTGATGCTCCAAGTAGGGAGATTGCTACTAAAGTGGCTGGAATGGCGAACCCGAGCACAAGGAGATGAGAAATGAGGTGCATTTTAGAAACCTTTCCCCAACACACGGTGTACCATCTTCTTGGTTTCTCATGCATGTTTTCGATGTAGGAAGATGCCCTTGAACCTGGAGATTTGGGACCCATGCGATGGGTAGCACGCAGTATTACTTCAAAGGGTCTGCGTTTGCTCACCCAACCTCACCAAACCTCTCAGCCCCAAGAGTGTCCACCCTTATGTCTCATCCACCTGTGGGTCTAGATATGGTCAATCCAGGTTGCATCACAGCCCCTGAACGAATTGTGTAAGAATTTCTCTCTCTTTCACTGTCTTTGTTTCATGGGTTTTTAAAAGAAATTTATTTTTATAATGGGGTTTAGCTGCTTTTCACGGCTGTGTTTATGCCGCTTTACACCCACTTGACACACTAACAGAGAGATATCAATACATAGGTTTTAAGATTATTACTAGTCAGATATATTCTTGTGCGGTGAATCGGGCGTGTTGAGTCCAGTTCTCTGAGCAAGGAGTAGGTCTTGTCTATTACATATTGGGTTTATGGAACGGTATCTGAGCTAATTTGAAAGTCTTGCTTTATGTATCACCCCACCTCAACTTTCCCGTTACGCAGCAATAGTGTGTTTTCTGCATGTGTGACTCTGTTCTGTTTTGTAATTCAGTTCAAGTGTAACGGTTTTTACATTCCCTCTATAAGTGACACCTTATGAGAAGTGTCCTTTTCTGTGTGTCTTATTTCACTTAGAATCGTCGTACCTAAATCCACTCATCATGCTGCTACTAGCCTTATGACATTGATTTCATGGCTGAGTGGTATGCCATTGTACATAAGGACCTCAAATTTTTTATCCATTTTTCGCTTTCCTGGGATATTTAAGGTGGAATGAAGTGGAGGTCCTTGTCAACAGAGCAGCCCTAAACTTTGGGGTGCTTGTGTCTTGCTGATTTTTAATTTTCCCACTTTATACCCCCATGCGTGGAAGTGCCCTATGCTCTCTAAGCTGTGTTTTTTAGATGTTTCAGGACACACCGTACACTTCTCCAGAGTGGCTGTTGGCAATTTACATCCCGCCCATCAGTGTAGCAAGGCTCCCATTTCTCCATGGCCTGTCCTGCATTTCTGGTTTTGACACTTTTTTCAGCATGGCCCTTTTGACCGATGGGAAGCGAGACTTCTTTGTAGCGCTGATTTGCCTTTCCAGGTTGCTTGGTTGGCCAAAAAGGGCGTATGCGTTTTTACCTGAATATATTCAGGAAAAAACGCATACGCCCTTTTTGGCCAAGGGCATCATTGTCAACGTTTTGGCGCTTTTCATGTGCTTTAAAAGCGATTCGAATCTACCTCCTGAAATCTGTTTCCTGCAATTCTGCCTTGATTTCAATTCCTCGTCTTTACCTTCCCTCAATATATTTGTGGACGAGAGTTATCATTTATAACTCTGTAGGATTGTGAATTGCAGTGCCCTGAAACTCCATTTTACAACTCGCTTTTTTGGGAGGTGGCCGCAAAAGCGCAGGATGGCTTCAGGCCCTGTTCTGGTTCCGGGGGGCAGGCTGAGCCTGTGGTTAATTCTTCTTCCTGATGGGAAAATAGAGTGACCTGTGCCTGTCCCAACACCAAGAGCTAGTCTCTCATTGGTTCCCCGTCTTCCCGTTCATCCTCAGGACAAATTGCAACCTGTACGGAACAGGAGGTTAAAGATGCTGATGCTCCAAGTAGGGAGATTGCTACTAAAGTGGCTGGAATGGCGAACCCGAGCACAAGGAGATGAGAAATTAGGTGCATTTTAGAAACCTTTCCCCAACACACGGTGTACCATCTTCTTGGTTTCTCATGCATGTTTTCGATGTAGGAAGATGCCCTTGAACCTGGAGATTTGGGACCCATGCGATGGGTAGCACGCAGTATTACTTTAAAGGGTCTGCGTTTGCTCACCCAACCTCACCAAACCTCTCAGCCCCAAGAGTATCCACCCTTATGTCTCATCCAGCTGTGGGTCTAGATATGGTCAATCCAGGTTGCATCACAGCCCCTGAACGAATTGTGTAAGAATTTCTCTCTCTTTCACTGTCTTTGTTTCATGGGTTTTTAAAAGAAATTTATTTTTATAATGGGGTTTAGCTGCTTTTCACGGCTGTGTTTATGCCGCTTTACACCCACTAGACACAGTAACAGAGAGATATCAATACATAGGTTTTAAGATTATTACTAGTCAGATATATTCTTGTGCGGTGAATCGGGCGTGTTGAGTCCAGTTCTCTGAGCAAGGAGTAGGTCTTGTCCATTACATATTGGGTTTATGGAACGGTATCTGAGCTAATTTGAAACTCTTGCTTTATGTATCACCCCACCTCGCTTTCCCGTTAAGCAGCCATAGTGTGTTTTCTGCATGTGTGACTCTGTTCTGTTTTGTAACTCAGTTCAAGTGTAACGGTTTTTACATTCCCTCTATAAGTGACACCTTATGAGAAGTGTCCTTTTCTGTGTGACTTATTTCACTTAGAATCGCCGTACCTAAATCCACTCATCATGCTGCTACTAGCCTTATGACATTGATTTCATGGCTGAGTGGTATGCCATTGTACATAAGGACCTCAAATTTTTTATCCATTTTTCGCTTTCCTGGGATATTTAAGGTGGAATGAAGTGGAGGTCCTTGTCAACAGAGCAGCCCTAAACTTTGGGGTGCTTGTGTCTTGCTGATTTTTAATTTTCCCACTTTATACCCCCATGCGTGGAAGTGCCCTATGCTCTCTAAGCTGTGTTTTTTAGATGTTTCAGGACACACCGTACACTTCTCCAGAGTGGCTGTTGGCAATTTACATCCCGCCCATCAGTGTAGCAAGGCTCCCATTTCTCCATGGCCTGTCCTGCATTTCTGGTTTTGACACTTTTTTCAGCATGGCCCTTTTGACCGATGGGAAGCGAGACTTCTTTGTAGCGCTGATTTGCCTTTCCAGGTTGCTTGGTTGGCCAAAAAGGGCGTATGCGTTTTTTCCTGAATATATTCAGGAAAAAACGCATACGCCCTTTTTGGCCAAGGGCATCATTGTCAACGTTTTGGCGCTTTTCATGTGCTTTAAAGGCGATTCGAATCTACCTCCTGAAATCTGTTTCCTGCATTTCTGCCTTGATTTCAATTCCTCTTCTTTGCCTTCCCTCAATATATTTGTGGACGAGAGTTATCATTTATAACTCTGTAGGATTGTGAATTGCAGTGCCCTGAAGCTCCATTTTACAACTCGCTTTTTTGGGAGGTGGCCGCAAAAGCGCAGGATGGCTTCAGGCCCTGTTCTGGTTCCGGGGGGCAGGCTGAGCCTGTGGTTAATTCTTCTTCCTGATGGGAAAATAGAGTGACCTGTGCCTGTCCCAACACCAAGAGCTAATCTCTCATTGGTTCCCCGTCTTCCCGTTCATCCTCAGGACAAATTGCAACCTGTACGGAACAGGAGGTTAAAGGTGCTGATGCTCCAAATAGGGAGATTGCTACTAAAGTGGCTGGAATGGCGAACCCGAGCACAAGGAGATGAGAAATGAGGTGCATTTTAGAAACCTTTCCCCAACACACGGTGTACCATCTTCTTGGTTTCTCATGCATGTTTTCGATGTAGGAAGATGCCCTTGAACCTGGAGATTTGGGACCCATGCGATGGGTAGCACGCAGTATTACTTCAAAGGGTCTGCGTTTGCTCACCCAACCTCACCAAACCTCTCAGCCCCAAGAGTGTCCACCCTTATGTCTCATCCAGCTGTGGGTCTAGATATGGTCAATCCAGGTTGCATCACAGCCCCTGAACGAATTGTGTAAGAATTTCTCTCTCTTTCACTGTCTTTGTTTCATGGGTTTTTAAAAGAAATTTATTTTTATAATGGGGTTTAGCTGCTTTTCACGGCTGTGTTTATGCCGCTTTACACCCACTTGACACACTAACAGAGAGATATCAATACATAGGTTTTAAGATTATTACTAGTCAGATATATTCTTGTGCGGTGAATCGGGCGTGTTGAGTCCAGTTCTCTGAGCAAGGAGTAGGTCTTGTCTATTACATATTGGGTTTATGGAACGGTATCTGAGCTAATTTGAAAGTCTTGCTTTATGTATCACCCCACCTCAACTTTCCCGTTACGCAGCAATAGTGTGTTTTCTGCATGTGTGACTCTGTTCTGTTTTGTAATTCAGTTCAAGTGTAACGGTTTTTACATTCCCTCTCTAAGTGACACCTTATGAGAAGTGTCCTTTTCTGTGTGACTTATTTCACTTAGAATCGTCGTACCTAAATCCACTCATCATGCTGCTACTAGCCTTATGACATTGATTTCATGGCTGAGTGGTATGCCATTGTACATAAGGACCTCAAATTTTTTATCCATTTTTCGCTTTCCTGGGATATTTAAGGTGGAATGAAGTGGAAGTCCTTGTCAACAGAGCATCCCTAAACTTTGGGGTGCTTGTGTCTTGCTGATTTTTAATTTTCCCACTTTATACCCCCATGCGTGGAAGTGCCCTATGCTCTCTAAGCTGTGTTTTTTAGATGTTTCAGGACACACCGTACACTTCTCCAGAGTGGCTGTTGGCAATTTACATCCCGCCCATCAGTGTAGCAAGGCTCCCATTTCTCCATGGCCTGTCCTGCATTTCTGGTTTTGACACTTTTTTCAGCATGGACCTTTTGACCGATGGGAAGCGAGACTTCTTTGTAGTGCTGATTTGCCTTTCCAGGTTGCTTGGTTGGCCAAAAAGGGCGTATGCGTTTTTTCCTGAATATATTCAGGAAAAAACGCATACGCCCTTTTTGGCCAAGGGCATCATTGTCAACGTTTTGGCGCTTTTCGTGTGCTTTAAAGGCGATTCGAATCTACCTCCTGAAATCTGTTTCCTGCAATTCTGCCTTGATTTCAATTCCTCGTCTTTGCCTTCCCTCAATATATTTGTGGACGAGAGTTATCATTTATAACTCTGTAGGATTGTGAATTGCAGTGCCCTGAAACTCCATTTTACAACTCGCTTTTTTGGGAGGTGGCCGCAAAAGCGCAGGATGGCTTCAGGCCCTGTTCTGGTTCCGGGGGGCAGGCTGAGCCTGTGGTTAATTCTTCTTCCTGATGGGAAAATAGAGTGACCTGTGCCTGTCCCAACACCAAGAGCTAGTCTCTCATTGGTTCCCCGTCTTCCCGTTCATCCTCAGGACAAATTGCAACCTGTACGGAACAGGAGGTTAAAGATGCTGATGCTCCAAGTAGGGAGATTGCTACTAAAGTGGCTGGAATGGCGAACCCGAGCACAAGGAGATGAGAAATGAGGTGCATTTTAGAAACCTTTCCCCAACACACGGTGTACCATCTTCTTGGTTTCTCATGCATGTTTTCGATGTAGGAAGATGCCCTTGAACCTGGAGATTTGGGACCCATGCGATGGGTAGCACGCAGTATTACTTTAAAGGGTCTGCGTTTGCTAACCCAACCTCACCAAACCTCTCAGCCCCAAGAGTATCCACCCTTATGTCTCATCCAGCTGTGGGTCTAGATATGGTCAATCCAGGTTGCATCACAGCCCCTGAACGAATTGTGTAAGAATTTCTCTCTCTTTCACTGTCTTTGTTTCATGGGTTTTTAAAAGAAATTTATTTTTATAATGGGGTTTAGCTGCTTTTCACGGCTGTGTTTATGCCGCTTTACACCCACTAGACACACTAACAGAGAGATATCAATACATAGGTTTTAAGATTATTACTAGTCAGATATATTCTTGTGCGGTGAATCGGGCGTGTTGAGTCCAGTTCTCTGAGCAAGGAGTAGGTCTTGTCTATTACATATTGGGTTTATGGAACGGTATCTGAGCTAATTTGAAACTCTTGCTTTATGTATCACCCCACCTCGCTTTCCCGTTAAGCAGCCATAGTGTGTTTTCTGCATGTGTGACTCTGTTCTGTTTTGTAACTCAGTTCAAGTGTAACGGTTTTTACATTCCCTCTATAAGTGACACCTTATGAGAAGTGTCCTTTTCTGTGTGACTTATTTCACTTAGAATCGCCATACCTAAATCCACTCATCATGCTGCTACTAGCCTTATGACATTGATTTCATGGCTGAGTGGTATGCCATTGTACATAAGGACCTCAAATTTTTTATCCATTTTTCGCTTTCCTGGGATATTTAAGGTGGAATGAAGTGGAGGTCCTTGTCAACAGAGCAGCCCTAAACTTTGGGGTGCTTGTGTCTTGCTGATTTTTAATTTTCCCACTTTATACCCCCATGCGTGGAAGTGCCCTATGCTCTCTAAGCTGTGTTTTTTAGATGTTTCAGGACACACCGTACACTTCTCCAGAGTGGCTGTTGGCAATTTACATCCCGCCCATCAGTGTAGCAAGGCTCCCATTTCTCCATGGCCTGTCCTGCATTTCTGGTTTTGACACTTTTTTCAGCATGGCCCTTTTCACCGATGGGAAGCGAGACTTCTTTGTAGCGCTGATTTGCCTTTCCAGGTTGCTTGGTTGGCCAAAAAGGGCGTATGCGTTTTTTCCTGAATATATTCAGGAAAAAACGCATACGCCCTTTTTGGCCAAGGGCATCATTGTCAACGTTTTGGCGCTTTTCATGTGCTTTAAAGGCGATTCGAATCTACCTCCTGAAATCTGTTTCCTGGAATTCTGCCTTGATTTCAATTCCTCGTCTTTGCCTTCCCTCAATATATTTGTGGACGAGAGTTATCATTTATAACTCTGTAGGATTGTGAATTGCAGTGCCCTGAAGCTCCATTTTACAACTCGCTTTTTTGGGAGGTGGCCGCAAAAGCGCAGGATGGCTTCAGGCCCTGTTCTGGTTCCGGGGGGCAGGCTGAGCCTGTGGTTAATTCTTCTTCCTGATGGGAAAATAGAGTGACCTGTGCCTGTCCCAACACCAAGAGCTAATCTCTCATTGGTTCCCCGTCTTCCCGTTCATCCTCAGGACAAATTGCAACCTGTACGGAACAGGAGGTTAAAGGTGCTGATGCTCCAAGTAGGGAGATTGCTACTAAAGTGGCTGGAATGGCGAACCCGAGCACAAGGAGATGAGAAATGAGGTGCATTTTAGAAACCTTTCCCCAACACACGGTGTACCATCTTCTTGGTTTCTCATGCATGTTTTCGATGTAGGAAGATGCCCTTGAACCTGGAGATTTGGGACCCATGCGATGGGTAGCACGCAGTATTACTTTAAAGGGTCTGCGTTTGCTCACCCAACCTCACCAAACCTCTCAGCCCCAAGAGTGTCCAGCCTTATGTCTCATCCAGCTGTGGGTCTAGATATGGTCAATCCAGGTTGCATCACAGCCCCTGAACGAATTGTGTAAGAATTTCTCTCTCTTTCACTGTCTTTGTTTCATGGGTTTTTAAAAGAAATTTATTTTTATAATGGGGTTTAGCTGCTTTTCACGGCTGTGTTTATGCCGCTTTACACCCACTTGACACACTAACAGAGAGATATCAATACATAGGTTTTAAGATTATTACTAGTCAGATATATTCTTGTGCGGTGAATCGGGCGTGTTGAGTCCAGTTCTCTGAGCAAGGAGTAGGTCTTGTCTATTACATATTGGGTTTATGGAACGGTATCTGAGCTAATTTGAAAGTCTTGCTTTATGTATCACCCCACCTCAACTTTCCCGTTACGCAGCAATAGTGTGTTTTCTGCATGTGTGACTCTGTTCTGTTTTGTAATTCAGTTCAAGTGTAACGGTTTTTACATTCCCTCTATAAGTGACACCTTATGAGAAGTGTCCTTTTCTGTGTGTCTTATTTCACTTAGAATCGTCGTACCTAAATCCACTCATCATGCTGCTACTAGCCTTATGACATTGATTTCATGGCTGAGTGGTATGCCATTGTACATAAGGACCTCAAATTTTTTATCCATTTTTCGCTTTCCTGGGATATTTAAGGTGGAATGAAGTGGAGGTCCTTGTCAACAGAGCAGCCCTAAACTTTGGGGTGCTTGTGTCTTGCTGATTTTTAATTTTCCCACTTTATACCCCCATGCGTGGAAGTGCCCTATGCTCTCTAAGCTGTGTTTTTTAGATGTTTCAGGACACACCGTACACTTCTCCAGAGTGGCTGTTGGCAATTTACATCCCGCCCATCAGTGTAGCAAGGCTCCCATTTCTCCATGGCCTGTCCTGCATTTCTGGTTTTGACACTTTTTTCAGCATGGCCCTTTTGACCGATGGGAAGCGAGACTTCTTTGTAGCGCTGATTTGCCTTTCCAGGTTGCTTGGTTGGCCAAAAAGGGCGTATGCGTTTTTACCTGAATATATTCAGGAAAAAACGCATACGCCCTTTTTGGCCAAGGGCATCATTGTCAACGTTTTGGCGCTTTTCATGTGCTTTAAAAGCGATTCGAATCTACCTCCTGAAATCTGTTTCCTGCAATTCTGCCTTGATTTCAATTCCTCGTCTTTACCTTCCCTCAATATATTTGTGGACGAGAGTTATCATTTATAACTCTGTAGGATTGTGAATTGCAGTGCCCTGAAACTCCATTTTACAACTCGCTTTTTTGGGAGGTGGCCGCAAAAGCGCAGGATGGCTTCAGGCCCTGTTCTGGTTCCGGGGGGCAGGCTGAGCCTGTGGTTAATTCTTCTTCCTGATGGGAAAATAGAGTGACCTGTGCCTGTCCCAACACCAAGAGCTAGTCTCTCATTGGTTCCCCGTCTTCCCGTTCATCCTCAGGACAAATTGCAACCTGTACGGAACAGGAGGTTAAAGATGCTGATGCTCCAAGTAGGGAGATTGCTACTAAAGTGGCTGGAATGGCGAACCCGAGCACAAGGAGATGAGAAATTAGGTGCATTTTAGAAACCTTTCCCCAACACACGGTGTACCATCTTCTTGGTTTCTCATGCATGTTTTCGATGTAGGAAGATGCCCTTGAACCTGGAGATTTGGGACCCATGCGATGGGTAGCACGCAGTATTACTTTAAAGGGTCTGCGTTTGCTCACCCAACCTCACCAAACCTCTCAGCCCCAAGAGTATCCACCCTTATGTCTCATCCAGCTGTGGGTCTAGATATGGTCAATCCAGGTTGCATCACAGCCCCTGAACGAATTGTGTAAGAATTTCTCTCTCTTTCACTGTCTTTGTTTCATGGGTTTTTAAAAGAAATTTATTTTTATAATGGGGTTTAGCTGCTTTTCACGGCTGTGTTTATGCCGCTTTACACCCACTAGACACAGTAACAGAGAGATATCAATACATAGGTTTTAAGATTATTACTAGTCAGATATATTCTTGTGCGGTGAATCGGGCGTGTTGAGTCCAGTTCTCTGAGCAAGGAGTAGGTCTTGTCCATTACATATTGGGTTTATGGAACGGTATCTGAGCTAATTTGAAACTCTTGCTTTATGTATCACCCCACCTCGCTTTCCCGTTAAGCAGCCATAGTGTGTTTTCTGCATGTGTGACTCTGTTCTGTTTTGTAACTCAGTTCAAGTGTAACGGTTTTTACATTCCCTCTATAAGTGACACCTTATGAGAAGTGTCCTTTTCTGTGTGACTTATTTCACTTAGAATCGCCGTACCTAAATCCACTCATCATGCTGCTACTAGCCTTATGACATTGATTTCATGGCTGAGTGGTATGCCATTGTACATAAGGACCTCAAATTTTTTATCCATTTTTCGCTTTCCTGGGATATTTAAGGTGGAATGAAGTGGAGGTCCTTGTCAACAGAGCAGCCCTAAACTTTGGGGTGCTTGTGTCTTGCTGATTTTTAATTTTCCCACTTTATACCCCCATGCGTGGAAGTGCCCTATGCTCTCTAAGCTGTGTTTTTTAGATGTTTCAGGACACACCGTACACTTCTCCAGAGTGGCTGTTGGCAATTTACATCCCGCCCATCAGTGTAGCAAGGCTCCCATTTCTCCATGGCCTGTCCTGCATTTCTGGTTTTGACACTTTTTTCAGCATGGCCCTTTTGACCGATGGGAAGCGAGACTTCTTTGTAGCGCTGATTTGCCTTTCCAGGTTGCTTGGTTGGCCAAAAAGGGCGTATGCGTTTTTTCCTGAATATATTCAGGAAAAAACGCATACGCCCTTTTTGGCCAAGGGCATCATTGTCAACGTTTTGGCGCTTTTCATGTGCTTTAAAGGCGATTCGAATCTACCTCCTGAAATCTGTTTCCTGCATTTCTGCCTTGATTTCAATTCCTCTTCTTTGCCTTCCCTCAATATATTTGTGGACGAGAGTTATCATTTATAACTCTGTAGGATTGTGAATTGCAGTGCCCTGAAGCTCCATTTTACAACTCGCTTTTTTGGGAGGTGGCCGCAAAAGCGCAGGATGGCTTCAGGCCCTGTTCTGGTTCCGGGGGGCAGGCTGAGCCTGTGGTTAATTCTTCTTCCTGATGGGAAAATAGAGTGACCTGTGCCTGTCCCAACACCAAGAGCTAATCTCTCATTGGTTCCCCGTCTTCCCGTTCATCCTCAGGACAAATTGCAACCTGTACGGAACAGGAGGTTAAAGGTGCTGATGCTCCAAATAGGGAGATTGCTACTAAAGTGGCTGGAATGGCGAACCCGAGCACAAGGAGATGAGAAATGAGGTGCATTTTAGAAACCTTTCCCCAACACACGGTGTACCATCTTCTTGGTTTCTCATGCATGTTTTCGATGTAGGAAGATGCCCTTGAACCTGGAGATTTGGGACCCATGCGATGGGTAGCACGCAGTATTACTTCAAAGGGTCTGCGTTTGCTCACCCAACCTCACCAAACCTCTCAGCCCCAAGAGTGTCCACCCTTATGTCTCATCCAGCTGTGGGTCTAGATATGGTCAATCCAGGTTGCATCACAGCCCCTGAACGAATTGTGTAAGAATTTCTCTCTCTTTCACTGTCTTTGTTTCATGGGTTTTTAAAAGAAATTTATTTTTATAATGGGGTTTAGCTGCTTTTCACGGCTGTGTTTATGCCGCTTTACACCCACTTGACACACTAACAGAGAGATATCAATACATAGGTTTTAAGATTATTACTAGTCAGATATATTCTTGTGCGGTGAATCGGGCGTGTTGAGTCCAGTTCTCTGAGCAAGGAGTAGGTCTTGTCTATTACATATTGGGTTTATGGAACGGTATCTGAGCTAATTTGAAAGTCTTGCTTTATGTATCACCCCACCTCAACTTTCCCGTTACGCAGCAATAGTGTGTTTTCTGCATGTGTGACTCTGTTCTGTTTTGTAATTCAGTTCAAGTGTAACGGTTTTTACATTCCCTCTCTAAGTGACACCTTATGAGAAGTGTCCTTTTCTGTGTGACTTATTTCACTTAGAATCGTCGTACCTAAATCCACTCATCATGCTGCTACTAGCCTTATGACATTGATTTCATGGCTGAGTGGTATGCCATTGTACATAAGGACCTCAAATTTTTTATCCATTTTTCGCTTTCCTGGGATATTTAAGGTGGAATGAAGTGGAAGTCCTTGTCAACAGAGCATCCCTAAACTTTGGGGTGCTTGTGTCTTGCTGATTTTTAATTTTCCCACTTTATACCCCCATGCGTGGAAGTGCCCTATGCTCTCTAAGCTGTGTTTTTTAGATGTTTCAGGACACACCGTACACTTCTCCAGAGTGGCTGTTGGCAATTTACATCCCGCCCATCAGTGTAGCAAGGCTCCCATTTCTCCATGGCCTGTCCTGCATTTCTGGTTTTGACACTTTTTTCAGCATGGACCTTTTGACCGATGGGAAGCGAGACTTCTTTGTAGTGCTGATTTGCCTTTCCAGGTTGCTTGGTTGGCCAAAAAGGGCGTATGCGTTTTTTCCTGAATATATTCAGGAAAAAACGCATACGCCCTTTTTGGCCAAGGGCATCATTGTCAACGTTTTGGCGCTTTTCGTGTGCTTTAAAGGCGATTCGAATCTACCTCCTGAAATCTGTTTCCTGCAATTCTGCCTTGATTTCAATTCCTCGTCTTTGCCTTCCCTCAATATATTTGTGGACGAGAGTTATCATTTATAACTCTGTAGGATTGTGAATTGCAGTGCCCTGAAACTCCATTTTACAACTCGCTTTTTTGGGAGGTGGCCGCAAAAGCGCAGGATGGCTTCAGGCCCTGTTCTGGTTCCGGGGGGCAGGCTGAGCCTGTGGTTAATTCTTCTTCCTGATGGGAAAATAGAGTGACCTGTGCCTGTCCCAACACCAAGAGCTAGTCTCTCATTGGTTCCCCGTCTTCCCGTTCATCCTCAGGACAAATTGCAACCTGTACGGAACAGGAGGTTAAAGATGCTGATGCTCCAAGTAGGGAGATTGCTACTAAAGTGGCTGGAATGGCGAACCCGAGCACAAGGAGATGAGAAATGAGGTGCATTTTAGAAACCTTTCCCCAACACACGGTGTACCATCTTCTTGGTTTCTCATGCATGTTTTCGATGTAGGAAGATGCCCTTGAACCTGGAGATTTGGGACCCATGCGATGGGTAGCACGCAGTATTACTTTAAAGGGTCTGCGTTTGCTAACCCAACCTCACCAAACCTCTCAGCCCCAAGAGTATCCACCCTTATGTCTCATCCAGCTGTGGGTCTAGATATGGTCAATCCAGGTTGCATCACAGCCCCTGAACGAATTGTGTAAGAATTTCTCTCTCTTTCACTGTCTTTGTTTCATGGGTTTTTAAAAGAAATTTATTTTTATAATGGGGTTTAGCTGCTTTTCACGGCTGTGTTTATGCCGCTTTACACCCACTAGACACACTAACAGAGAGATATCAATACATAGGTTTTAAGATTATTACTAGTCAGATATATTCTTGTGCGGTGAATCGGGCGTGTTGAGTCCAGTTCTCTGAGCAAGGAGTAGGTCTTGTCTATTACATATTGGGTTTATGGAACGGTATCTGAGCTAATTTGAAACTCTTGCTTTATGTATCACCCCACCTCGCTTTCCCGTTAAGCAGCCATAGTGTGTTTTCTGCATGTGTGACTCTGTTCTGTTTTGTAACTCAGTTCAAGTGTAACGGTTTTTACATTCCCTCTATAAGTGACACCTTATGAGAAGTGTCCTTTTCTGTGTGACTTATTTCACTTAGAATCGCCATACCTAAATCCACTCATCATGCTGCTACTAGCCTTATGACATTGATTTCATGGCTGAGTGGTATGCCATTGTACATAAGGACCTCAAATTTTTTATCCATTTTTCGCTTTCCTGGGATATTTAAGGTGGAATGAAGTGGAGGTCCTTGTCAACAGAGCAGCCCTAAACTTTGGGGTGCTTGTGTCTTGCTGATTTTTAATTTTCCCACTTTATACCCCCATGCGTGGAAGTGCCCTATGCTCTCTAAGCTGTGTTTTTTAGATGTTTCAGGACACACCGTACACTTCTCCAGAGTGGCTGTTGGCAATTTACATCCCGCCCATCAGTGTAGCAAGGCTCCCATTTCTCCATGGCCTGTCCTGCATTTCTGGTTTTGACACTTTTTTCAGCATGGCCCTTTTCACCGATGGGAAGCGAGACTTCTTTGTAGCGCTGATTTGCCTTTCCAGGTTGCTTGGTTGGCCAAAAAGGGCGTATGCGTTTTTTCCTGAATATATTCAGGAAAAAACGCATACGCCCTTTTTGGCCAAGGGCATCATTGTCAACGTTTTGGCGCTTTTCATGTGCTTTAAAGGCGATTCGAATCTACCTCCTGAAATCTGTTTCCTGGAATTCTGCCTTGATTTCAATTCCTCGTCTTTGCCTTCCCTCAATATATTTGTGGACGAGAGTTATCATTTATAACTCTGTAGGATTGTGAATTGCAGTGCCCTGAAGCTCCATTTTACAACTCGCTTTTTTGGGAGGTGGCCGCAAAAGCGCAGGATGGCTTCAGGCCCTGTTCTGGTTCCGGGGGGCAGGCTGAGCCTGTGGTTAATTCTTCTTCCTGATGGGAAAATAGAGTGACCTGTGCCTGTCCCAACACCAAGAGCTAATCTCTCATTGGTTCCCCGTCTTCCCGTTCATCCTCAGGACAAATTGCAACCTGTACGGAACAGGAGGTTAAAGGTGCTGATGCTCCAAGTAGGGAGATTGCTACTAAAGTGGCTGGAATGGCGAACCCGAGCACAAGGAGATGAGAAATGAGGTGCATTTTAGAAACCTTTCCCCAACACACGGTGTACCATCTTCTTGGTTTCTCATGCATGTTTTCGATGTAGGAAGATGCCCTTGAACCTGGAGATTTGGGACCCATGCGATGGGTAGCACGCAGTATTACTTTAAAGGGTCTGCGTTTGCTCACCCAACCTCACCAAACCTCTCAGCCCCAAGAGTGTCCAGCCTTATGTCTCATCCAGCTGTGGGTCTAGATATGGTCAATCCAGGTTGCATCACAGCCCCTGAACGAATTGTGTAAGAATTTCTCTCTCTTTCACTGTCTTTGTTTCATGGGTTTTTAAAAGAAATTTATTTTTATAATGGGGTTTAGCTGCTTTTCACGGATGTGTTTATGCCGCTTTACACCCACTTGACACACTAACAGAGAGATATCAATACACAGGTTTTAAGATTATTACTAGTCAGATATATTCTTGTGCGGTGAATCGGGCGTGTTGAGTCCAGTTCTCTGAGCAAGGAGTAGGTCTTGTCTATTACATATTGGGTTTATGGAACGGTATCTGAGCTAATTTGAAACTCTTGCTTTATGTATCACCCCACCTCAACTTTCCCGTTACGCAGCAATAGTGTGTTTTCTGCATGTGTGACTCTGTTCTGTTTTGTAATTCAGTTCAAGTGTAACGGTTTTTACATTCCCTCTATAAGTGACACCTTATGAGAAGTGTCCTTTTCTGTGTGACTTATTTCACTTAGAATCGTCGTACCTAAATCCACTCATCATGCTCCTACTAGCCTTATGACATTGATTTCATGGCTGAGTGGTATGCCATTGTACATAAGGACCTCAAATTTTTTATCCATTTTTCGCTTTCCTGGGATATTTAAGGTGGAATGAAGTGGAGGTCCTTGTCAACAGAGCAGCCCTAAACTTTGGGGTGCTTGTGTCTTGCTGATTTTTAATTTTCCCACTTTATACCCCCATGCGTGGAAGTGCCCTATGCTCTCTAAGCTGTGTTTTTTAGATGTTTCAGGACACACCGTACACTTCTCCAGAGTGGCTGTTGGCAATTTATATCCCGCCCATCAGTGTAGCAAGGCTCCCATTTCTCCATGGCCTGTCCTGCATTTCTGGTTTTGACACTTTTTTCAGCATGGCCCTTTTGACCGATGGGAAGCGAGAATTCTTTGTAGCGCTGATTTGCCTTTCCAGGTTGCTTGGTTGGCCAAAAAGGGCGTATGCGTTTTTTCCTGAATATATTCAGGAAAAAACGCATACGCCCTTTTTGGCCAAGGGCATCATTGTCAACGTTTTGGCGCTTTTCATGTGCTTTAAAGGCGATTCGAATCTACCTCCTGAAATCTGTTTCCTGCAATTCTGCCTTGAATTCAATTCCTCGTCTTTGCCTTCCCTCAATATATTTGTGGACGAGAGTTATCATTTATAACTCTGTAGGATTGTGAATTGCAGTGCCCTGAAGCTCCATTTTACAACTCGCTTTTTTGGGAGGTGGCCGCAAAAGCGCAGGATGGCTTCAGGCCCTGTTCTGGTTCCGGGGTGCAGGCTGAGCCTGTGGTTAATTCTTCTTCCTGATGGGAAAATAGAGTGACCTGTGCCTATCCCAACACCAAGAGCTAGTCTCTCATTGGTTCCCCGTCTTCCCGTTCATCCTCAGGACAAATTGCAACCTGTACGGAACAGGAGGTTAAAGATGCTGATGCTCCAAGTAGGGAGATTGCTACTAAAGTGGCTGGAATGGCGAACCCGAGCACAAGGAGATGAGAAGTGAGGTGCATTTTAGAAACCTTTCCCCAACACACGGTGTACCATCTTCTTGGTTTCTCATGCATGTTTTCGATGTAGGAAGATGCCCTTGAACCTGGAGATTTGGGACCCATGCGATGGGTAGCACGCAGTATTACTTTAAAGGGTCTGCGTTTGCTCACCCAACCTCACCAAACCTCTCAGCCCCAAGAGTATCCACCCTTATGTCTCATCCAGCTGTGGGTCTAGATATGGTCAATCCAGGTTGCATCACAGCCCCTGAACGAATTGTGTAAGAATTTCTCTCTCTTTCACTGTCTTTGTTTCATGGGTTTTTAAAAGTAATTTATTTTTATAATGGGGTTTAGCTGCTTTTCACGGCTGTGTTTATGCCGCTTTACACCCACTTGACACACTAACAGAGAGATATCAATACATAGGTTTTAAGATTAGTACTAGTCAGATATATTCTTGTGTGGTGAATCGGGCGTGTTGAGTCCAGTTCTCTGAGCAAGGAGTAGGTCTTGTCTATTACATATTGGGTTTATGGAACGGTATCTGAGCTAATTTGAAACTCTTGCTTTATGTATCACCCCACCTCGCTTTCCCGTTAAGCAGCCATAGTGTGTTTTCTGCATGTGTGACTCTGTTCTGTTTTGTAACTCAGTTCAAGTGTAACGGTTTTTACATTCCCTCTATAAGTGACACCTTATGAGAAGTGTCCTTTTTTGTGTGACTTATTTCACTTAGAATCGTCGTACCTAAATCCACTCATCATGCTGCTACTAGCCTTATGACATTGATTTCATGGCTGAGTGGTATGCCATTGTACATAAGGACCTCAAATTTTTTATCCATTTTTCGCTTTCCTGGGATATTTAAGGTGGAATGAAGTGGAGGTCCTTGTCAACAGAGCATCCCTAAACTTTGGGGTGCTTGTGTCTTGCTGATTTTTAATTTTCCCACTTTATACCCCCATGCGTGGACGTGCCCTATGCTCTCTAAGCTGTGTTTTTTAGATGTTTCAGGACACACCGTACACTTCTCCAGAGTGGCTGTTGGCAATTTACATCCCGCCCATCAGTGTAGCAAGGCTCCCATTTCTCCATGGCCTGTCCTGCATTTCTGGTTTTGACACATTTTACAGCATGGCCCTTTTGACCGATGGGAAGCGAGACTTCTTTGTAGCGCTGATTTGCCTTTCCAGGTTGCTTGGTTGGCCAAAAAGGGCGTATGCGTTTTTTCCTGAATATATTCAGGAAAAAACGCATACGCCCTTTTTGGCCAAGGGCATCATTGTCAACGTTTTGCCGCTTTTCATGTGCTTTAAAGGCGATTCGAATCTACCTCCTGAAATCTGTTTCCTGCAATTCTGCCTTGATTTCAATTCCTCGTCTTTGCCTTCCCTCAATATATTTGTGGACGAGAGTTATCATTTATAACTCTGTAGGATTGTGAATTGCAGTGCCCTGAAGCTCCATTTTACAACTCGCTTCTTTGGGAGCTGGCCGCAAAAGCGCAGGATGGCTTCAGGCCCTGTTCTGGTTCCGGGGGGCAGGCTGAGCCTGTGGTTAATTCTTCTTCCTGATGGGAAAATAGAGTGACCTGTGCCTGTCCCAACACCAAGAGCTAGTCTCTCATTGGTTCCCCATCTTCCCGTTCATCCTCAGGACAAATTGCAACCTGTACGGAACAGGAGGTTAAAGATGCTGATGCTCCAAGTAGGGAGATTGCTACTAAAGTGGCTGGAATGGCGAACCCGAGCACAAGGAAATGAGAAATGAGGTGCATTTTAGAAACCTTTCCCCAACACACGGTGTACCATCTTCTTGGTTTCTCATGCATGTTTTCGATGTAGGAAGATGCCCTTGAACCTGGAGATTTGGGACCCATGCGATGGGTAGCACGCAGTATTACTTTAAAGGGTCTGCGTTTGCTCACCCAACCTCACCAAACCTCTCAGCCCCAAGAGTGTCCACCCTTATGTCTCATCCAGCTGTGGGTCTAGATATGGTCAATCCAGGTTGCATCACAGCCCCTGAACGAATTGTGTAAGAATTTCTCTCTCTTTCACTGTCTTTGTTTCATGGGTTTTTAAAAGAAATTTATTTTTATAATGGGGTTTAGCTGCTTTTCACGGCTGTGTTTATGCCGCTTTACACCCACTTGACACACTAACAGAGAGATATCAATACATAGGTTTTAAGATTATTACTAGTCAGATATATTCTTGTGCGGTGAATCGGGCGTGTTGAGTCCAGTTCTCTGAGCAAGGAGTAGGTCTTGTCTATTACATATTGGGTTTATGGAACGGTATCTGAGCTAATTTGAAACTCTTGCTTTATGTATCACCCCACCTCGCTTTCCCGTTAAGCAGCCATAGTGTGTTTTCTGCATGTGTGACTCTGTTCTGTTTTGTAACTTAGTTCAAGTGTAACGGTTTTTACATTCCCTCTATAAGTGACACCTTATGAGAAGTGTCCTTTTCTGTGTGACTTATTTCACTTAGAATCGCCGTACCTAAATCCACTCATCATGCTGCTACTAGCCTTATAACATTGATTTCATGGCTGAGTGGTATGCCATTGTACATAAGGACCTCAAATTTTTTATCCATTTTTCGCTTTCCTGGGATATTTAAGGTGGAATGAAGTGGAGGTCCTTGTCAACAGAGCAGCCCTAAACTTTGGGGTGCTTGTGTCTTGCTGATTTTTAATTTTCCCACTTTATACCCCCATGCGTGGAAGTGCCCTATGCTCTCTAAGCTGTGTTTTTTAGATGTTTCAGGACACACCGTACACTTCTCCAGAGTGGCTGTTGGCAATTTACATCCCGCCCATCAGTGTATCAAGGCTCCCATTTCTCCATGGCCTGTCCTGCATTTCTGGTTTTGACACTTTTTTCAGCATGGCCCTTTTGACCGATGGGAAGCGAGACTTTTTTGTAGCGCTGATTGGCCTTTCCAGGTTGCTTGGTTGGCCAAAAAGGGCGTATGCGTTTTTTCCTGAATATATTCAGGAAAAAACGCATACGCCCTTTTTGGCCAAGGGCATCATTGTCAACGTTTTGGCGCTTTTCATGTGCTTTAAAGGCGATTCGAATCTACCTCCTGAAATCTGTTTCCTGCAATCCTGCCTTGATTTCAATTCCTCGTCTTTGCCTTCAATCAATATATTTGTGGACGAGAGTTATCATTTATAACTCTGTAGGATTGTGAATTGCAGTGCCCTGAAGCTCCATTTTACAACTCGCTTCTTTGGGAGGTGGCCGCAAAAGCGCAGGATGGCTTCAGGCCCTGTTCTGGTTCCGGGGGGCAGGCTGAGCCTGTGGTTAATTCTTCTTCCTGATGGGAAAATAGAGTGACCTGTGCCTGTCCCAACACCAAGAGCTAGTCTCTCATTGGTTCCCCGTCTTCCCGTTCATCCTCAGGACAAATTGCAACCTGTACGGAACAGGAGGTTAAAGGTGCTGATGCTCCAAGTAGGGAGATTGCTACTAAAGTGGCTGGAATGGCGAACCCGAGCACAAGGAGATGAGAAATGAGGTGCATTTTAGAAACCTTTCCCCAACACACGGTGTACCATCTTCTTGGTTTCTCATGCATGTTTTCGATGTAGGAAGATGCCCTTGAACCTGGAGATTTGGGACCCATGCGATGGGTAGCACGCAGTATTACTTTAAAGGGTCTGCGTTTGCTCACCCAACCTCACCAAACCTCTCAGCCCCAAGAGTATCCACCCTTATGTCTCATCCAGCTGTGGGTCTAGATATGGTCAATCCAGGTTGCATCACAGCCCCTGAACGAATTGTGTAAGAATTTCTCTCTCTTTCACTGTCTTTGTTTCATGGGTTTTTAAAAGAAATTTATTTTTATAATGGGGTTTAGCTGCTTTTCACGGCTGTGTTTATGCCGCTTTACACCCACTAGACACACTAACAGAGAGATATCAATACATAGGTTTTAAGATTATTACTAGTCAGATATATTCTTGTGCGGTGAATCGGGCGTGTTGAGTCCAGTTCTCTGAGCAAGGAGTAGGTCTTGTCTATTACATATTGGGTTTATGGAACGGTATCTGAGCTAATTTGAAACTCTTGCTTTATGTATCACCCCACCTCGCTTTCCCGTTAAGCAGCCATAGTGTGTTTTCTGCATGTGTGACTCTGTTCTGTTTTGTAACTCAGTTCAAGTGTAACGGTTTTTACATTCCCTCTATAAGTGACACCTTATGAGAAGTGTCCTTTTCTGTGTGACTTATTTCACTTAGAATCGCCATACCTAAATCCACTCATCATGCTGCTACTAGCCTTATGACATTGATTTCATGGCTGAGTGGTATGCCATTGTACATAAGGACCTCAAATTTTTTATCCATTTTTCGCTTTCCTGGGATATTTAAGGTGGAATGAAGTGGAGGTCCTTGTCAACAGAGCAGCCCTAAACTTTGGGGTGCTTGTGTCTTGCTGATTTTTAATTTTCCCACTTTATACCCCCATGCGTGGAAGTGCCCTATGCTCTCTAAGCTGTGTTTTTTAGATGTTTCAGGACACACCGTACACTTCTCCAGAGTGGCTGTTGGCAATTTACATCCCGCCCATCAGTGTAGCAAGGCTCCCATTTCTCCATGGCCTGTCCTGCATTTCTGGTTTTGACACTTTTTTCAGCATGGCCCTTTTCACCGATGGGAAGCGAGACTTCTTTGTAGCGCTGATTTGCCTTTCCAGGTTGCTTGGTTGGCCAAAAAGGGCGTATGCGTTTTTTCCTGAATATATTCAGGAAAAAACGCATACGCCCTTTTTGGCCAAGGGCATCATTGTCAACGTTTTGGCGCTTTTCATGTGCTTTAAAGGCGATTCGAATCTACCTCCTGAAATCTGTTTCCTGGAATTCTGCCTTGATTTCAATTCCTCGTCTTTGCCTTCCCTCAATATATTTGTGGACGAGAGTTATCATTTATAACTCTGTAGGATTGTGAATTGCAGTGCCCTGAAGCTCCATTTTACAACTCGCTTTTTTGGGAGGTGGCCGCAAAAGCGCAGGATGGCTTCAGGCCCTGTTCTGGTTCCGGGGGGCAGGCTGAGCCTGTGGTTAATTCTTCTTCCTGATGGGAAAATAGAGTGACCTGTGCCTGTCCCAACACCAAGAGCTAATCTCTCATTGGTTCCCCGTCTTCCCGTTCATCCTCAGGACAAATTGCAACCTGTACGGAACAGGAGGTTAAAGGTGCTGATGCTCCAAGTAGGGAGATTGCTACTAAAGTGGCTGGAATGGCGAACCCGAGCACAAGGAGATGAGAAATGAGGTGCATTTTAGAAACCTTTCCCCAACACACGGTGTACCATCTTCTTGGTTTCTCATGCATGTTTTCGATGTAGGAAGATGCCCTTGAACCTGGAGATTTGGGACCCATGCGATGGGTAGCACGCAGTATTACTTTAAAGGGTCTGCGTTTGCTCACCCAACCTCACCAAACCTCTCAGCCCCAAGAGTGTCCACCCTTATGTCTCATCCAGCTGTGGGTCTAGATATGGTCAATCCAGGTTGCATCACAGCCCCTGAACGAATTGTGTAAGAATTTCTCTCTCTTTCACTGTCTTTGTTTCATGGGTTTTTAAAAGAAATTTATTTTTATAATGGGGTTTAGCTGCTTTTCACGGCTGTGTTTATGCCGCTTTACACCCACTTGACACACTAACAGAGAGATATCAATACATAGGTTTTAAGATTATTACTAGTCAGATATATTCTTGTGCGGTGAATCGGGCGTGTTGAGTCCAGTTCTCTGAGCAAGGAGTAGGTCTTGTCTATTACATATTGGGTTTATGGAACGGTATCTGAGCTAATTTGAAAGTCTTGCTTTATGTATCACCCCACCTCAACTTTCCCGTTACGCAGCAATAGTGTGTTTTCTGCATGTGTGACTCTGTTCTGTTTTGTAATTCAGTTCAAGTGTAACGGTTTTTACATTCCCTCTATAAGTGACACCTTATGAGAAGTGTCCTTTTCTGTGTGTCTTATTTCACTTAGAATCGTCGTACCTAAATCCACTCATCATGCTGCTACTAGCCTTATGACATTGATTTCATGGCTGAGTGGTATGCCATTGTACATAAGGACCTCAAATTTTTTATCCATTTTTCGCTTTCCTGGGATATTTAAGGTGGAATGAAGTGGAGGTCCTTGTCAACAGAGCATCCCTAAACTTTGGGATGCTTGTGTCTTGCTGATTTTTAATTTTCCCACTTTATACCCCCATGCGTGGAAGTGCCCTATGCTCTCTAAGCTGTGTTTTTTAGATGTTTCAGGACACACCGTACACTTCTCCAGAGTGGCTGTTGGCAATTTACATCCCGCCCATCAGTGTAGCAAGGCTCCCATTTCTCCATGGCCTGTCCTGCATTTCTGGTTTTGACACTTTTTACAGCATCGCCCTTTTGACCGATGGGAAGCGAGACTTCTTTGTAGCGCTGATTGGCCTTTCCAGGTTGCTTGGTTGGCCAAAAAGGGCGTATGCGTTTTTTCCTGAATATATTCAGGAAAAAACGCATACGCCCTTTTTGGCAAAGGGCATCATTGTCAACGTTTTGGCGCTTTTCATGTGCTTTAAAGGCGATTCGAATCTACCTCCTGAAATCTGTTTCCTGCAATTCTGCCTTGATTTCAATTCCTCGTCTTTGCCTTCCCTCAATATATTTGTGGACGAGAGTTATCATTTATAACTCTGTAGGATTGTGAATTGCAGTGCCCTGAAGCTCCATTTTACAACTCGCTTTTTTGGAGGTGGCCGCAAAAGTGCAGGATGGCTTCAGGCCCTGTTCTGGTTCCGGGGTGCAGGCTGAGCCTGTGGTTAATTCTTCTTCCTGATGGGAAAATAGAGTGACCTGTGCCTATCCCAACACCAAGAGCTAGTCTCTCATTGGTTCCCCGTCTTCCCGTTCATCCTCAGGACAAATTGCAACCTGTAAGGAACAGGAGGTTAAAGATGCTGATGCTCCAAGTAGGGAGATAGCTACTAAAGTGGCTGGAATGGCGAACCCGAGCACAAGGAGATGAGAAATGAGGTGCATTTTAGAAACCTTTCCCCAACACACGGTGTACCGTCTTCTTGGTTTCTCATGCATGTTTTCGATGTAGGAAGATGCCCTTGAACCTGGAGATTTGGGACCCATGCGATGGGTAGCACGCAGTATTACTTTAAAGGGTCTGCGTTTGCTCACCCAACCTCACCAAACCTCTCAGCCACAAGAGTATCCACCCTTATGTCTCATCCAGCTGTGGGTCTAGATATGGTCAATCCAGGTTGCATCACAGCCCCTGAACGAATTGCGTAAGAATTTCTCTCTCTTTCACTGTCTTTGTTTCATGGGTTTTTAAAAGAAATTTATTTTTATAATGGGGTTTAGCTGCTTTTCACGGCTGTGTTTATGCCGCTTTACACCCACTAGACACACTAACAGAGAGATATCAATACATAGGTTTTAAGATTATTACTAGTCAGATATATTCTTGTGCGGTGAATCGGGCGTGTTGAGTCCAGTTCTCTGAGCAAGGAGTAGGTCTTGTCTATTACATATTGGGTTTATGGAACGGTATCTGAGCTAATTTGAAACTCTTGCTTTATGTATCAACCCACCTCGCTTTCCCGTTAAGCAGCCATAGTGTGTTTTCTGCATGTGTGACTCTGTTCTGTTTTGTAACTCAGTTCAAGTGTAACGGTTTTTACATTCCCTCTATAAGTGACACCTTATGAGAAGTGTCCTTTTCTGTGTGACTTATTTCACTTAGAATCGCCGTACCTAAATCCACTCATCATGCTGCTACTAGCCTTATGACATTGATTTCATGGCTGAGTGGTATGCCATTGTACATAAGGACCTCAAATTTTTTATCCATTTTTCCCTTTCCTGGGATATTTAAGGTGGAATGAAGTGGAGGTCCTTGTCAACAGAGCAGCCCTAAACTTTGGGGTGCTTGTGTCTTGCTGATTTTTAATTTTCCCACTTTATACCCCCATGCGTGGAAGTGCCCTATGCTCTCTAAGCTGTGTTTTTTAGATGTTTCAGGACACACCGTACACTTCTCCAGAGTGGCTGTTGGCAATTTACATCCCGCCCATCAGTGTAGCAAGGCTCCCATTTCTCCATGGCCTGTCCTGCATTTCTGGTTTTGACACTTTTTTCAGCATGGCCCTTTTGACCGATGGGAAGCGAGACTTCTTTGTAGCGCTGATTTGCCTTTCCAGGTTGCTTGGTTGGCCAAAAAGGGCGTATGCGTTTTTTCCTGAATATATTCAGGAAAAAACGCATACGCCCTTTTTGGCCAAGGGCATCATTGTCAACGTTTTGGCGCTTTTCATGTGCTTTAAAGGCGATTCGAATCTACCTCCTGAAATCTGTTTCCTGCAATTCTGCCTTGATTTCAATTCCTCGTCTTTGCCTTCCCTCAATATATTTGTGGACGAGAGTTATCATTTATAACTCTGTAGGATTGTGAATTGCAGTGCCCTGAAACTCCATTTTACAACTCGCTTTTTTGGGAGGTGGCCGCAAAAGCGGAGGATGGCTTCAGGCCCTGTTCTGGTTCCGGGGGGCAGGCTGAGCCTGTGGTTAATTCTTCTTCCTGATGGGAAAATAGAGTGACCTGTGCCTGTCCCAACACCAAGAGCTAGTCTCTCATTGGTTCCCCGTCTTCCCGTTCATCCTCAGGACAAATTGCAACCTGTACGGAACAGGAGGTTAAAGATGCTGATGCTCCAAGTAGGGAGATTGCTACTAAAGTGGCTGGAATGGCGAACCCGAGCACAAGGAGATGAGAAATGAGGTGCATTTTAGAAACCTTTCCCCAACACACGGTGTACCATCTTCTTGGTTTCTCATGCATGTTTTCGATGTAGGAAGATGCCCTTGAACCTGGAGATTTGGGACCCATGCGATGGGTACCACGCAGTATTACTTTAAAGGTTCTGCGTTTGCTCACCCAACCTCACCAAACCTCTCAGCCCCAAGAGTATCCACCCTTATGTCTCATCCAGCTGTGGGTCTAGATATGGTCAATCCAGGTTGCATCACAGCCCCTGAACGAATTGTGTAAGAATTTCTCTCTCTTTCACTGTCTTTGTTTCATGGGTTTTTAAAAGAAATTTATTTTTATAATGGGGTTTAGCTGCTTTTCACGGCTGTGTTTATGCTGCTTTACACCCACTAGACACACTAACAGAGAGATATCAATACATAGGTTTTAAGATTATTACTAGTCAGATATATTCTTGTGCGGTGAATCGGGCGTGTTGAGTCCAGTTCTCTGAGCAAGGAGTAGGTCTTGTCTATTACATATTGGGTTTATGGAACGGTATCTGAGCTAATTTGAAACTCTTGCTTTATGTATCACCCCACCTCGCTTTCCCGTTAAGCAGCCATAGTGTGTTTTCTGCATGTGTGACTCTGTTCTGTTTTGTAACTCAGTTCAAGTGTAACGGTTTTTACATTCCCTCTATAAGTGACACCTTATGAGAAGTGTCCTTTTCTGTGTGACTTATTTCACTTAGAATCGTCGTACCTAAATCCACTCATCATGCTGCTACTAGCCTTATGACATTGATTTGATGGCTGAGTGGTATGCCATTGTACATAAGGACCTCAAATTTTTTATCCATTTTTCGCTTTCCTGGGATATTTAAGGTGGAATGAAGTGGAGGTCCTTGTCAACAGAGCATCCCTAAACTTTGGGGTGCTTGTGTCTTGCTGATTTTTAATTTTCCCACTTTATACCCCCATGCGTGGAAGTGCCCTATGCTCTCTAAGCTGTGTTTTTTAGATGTTTCAGGACACACCGTACACTTCTCCAGAGTGGCTGTTGGCAATTTACATCCCGCCCATCAGTGTAGCAAGGCTCCCATTTCTCCATGGCCTGTCCTGCATTTCTGGTTTTGACACTTTTTACAGCATCGCCCTTTTGACCGATGGGAAGCGAGACTTCTTTGTAGCGCTGATTTGCCTTTCCAGGTTGCTTGGTTGGCCAAAAAGGGCGTATGCGTTTTTTCCTGAATATATTCAGGAAAAAACGCATACGCCCTTTTTGGCAAAGGGCATCATTGTCAACGTTTTGGCGCTTTTCATGTGCTTTAAAGGCGATTCGAATCTACCTCCTGAAATCTGTTTCCTGCAATTCTGCCTTGATTTCAATTCCTCGTCTTTGCCTTCCCTCAATATATTTGTGGACGAGAGTTATCATTTATAACTCTGTAGGATTGTGAATTGCAGTGCCCTGAAGCTCCATTTTACAACTCGCTTTTTTGGAGGTGGCCGCAAAAGCGCAGGATGGCTTCAGGCCCTGTTCTGGTTCCGGGGTGCAGGCTGAGCCTGTGGTTAATACTTCTTCCTGATGGGAAAATAGAGTGACCTGTGCCTATCCCAACACCAAGAGCTAGTCTCTCATTGGTTCCCCGTCTTCCCGTTCATCCTCAGGACAAATTGCAACCTGTACGGAACAGGAGGTTAAAGATGCTGATGCTCCAAGTAGGGAGATTGCTACTAAAGTGGCTGGAATGGCGAACCCGAGCACAAGGAGATGAGAAATGAGGTGCATTTTAGAAACCTTTCCCCAACACACGGTGTACCATCTTCTTGGTTTCTCATGCATGTTTTCGATGTAGGAAGATGCCCTTGAACCTGGAGATTTGGGACCCATGCGATGGGTAGCACGCAGTATTACTTTAAAGGGTCTGCGTTTGCTCACCCAACCTCACCAAACTTCTCAGCCCCAAGAGTATCCACCCTTATGTCTCATCCAGCTGTGGGTCTAGATATGGTCAATCCAGGTTGCATCACAGCCCCTGAACGAATTGTGTAAGAATTTCTCTCTCTTTCACTGTCTTTGTTTCATGGGTTTTTAAAAGAAATTTATTTTTATAATGGGGTTTAGCTGCTTTTCACGGCTGTGTTTATGCCGCTTTACACCCACTAGACACACTAACAGAGAGATATCAATACATAGGTTTTAAGATTATTACTAGTCAGATATATTCTTGTGCGGTGAATCGGGCGTGTTGAGTCCAGTTCTCTGAGCAAGGAGTAGGTCTTGTCTATTACATATTGGGTTTATGGAACGGTATCTGAGCTAATTTGAAACTCTTGCTTTATGTATCACCCCACCTCGCTTTCCCGTTAAGCAGCCATAGTGTGTTTTCTGCATGTGTGACTCTGTTCTGTTTTGTAACTCAGTTCAAGTGTAACGGTTTTTACATTCCCTCTATAAGTGACACCTTATGAGAAGTGTCCTTTTCTGTGTGACTTATTTCACTTAGAATCGCCGTACCTAAATCCACTCATCATGCTGCTACTAGCCTTATGACATTGATTTCATGGCTGAGTGGTATGCCATTGTACATAAGGACCTCAAATTTTTTATCCATTTTTCGCTTTCCTGGGATATTTAAGGTGGAATGAAGTGGAGGTCCTTGTCAACAGAGCATCCCTAAACTTTGGGGTGCTTGTGTCTTGCTGATTTTTAATTTTCCCACTTTATACCCCCATGCGTGGAAGTGTCCTATGCTCTCTAAGCTGTGTTTTTTAGATGTTTCAGGACACACCGTACACTTCTCCAGAGTGGCTGTTGGCAATTTACATCCCGCCCATCAGTGTAGCAAGGCTCCCATTTCTCCATGGCCTGTCCTGCATTTCTGGTTTTGACACTTTTTTCAGCATGGCCCTTTTGACCGATGGGAAGCGAGACTTCTTTGTAGCGCTGATTTGCCTTTCCAGGTTGCTTGGTTGGCCAAAAAGGGCGTATGCGTTTTTTCCTGAATATATTCAGGAAAAAACGCATACGCCCTTTTTGGCAAAGGGCATCATTGTCAACGTTTTGGCGCTTTTCATGTGCTTTAAAGGCGATTCGAATCTACCTCCTGAAATCTGTTTCCTGCAATTCTGCCTTGATTTCAATTCCTCGTCTTTGCCTTCCCTCAATATATTTGTGGACGAGAGTTATCATTTATAACTCTGTAGGATTGTGAATTGCAGTGCCCTGAAGCTCCATTTTACAACTCGCTTTTTTGGAGGTGGCCGCAAAAGCGCAGGATGGCTTCAGGCCCTGTTCTGGTTCCGGGGTGCAGGCTGAGCCTGTGGTTAATTCTTCTTCCTGATGGGAAAATAGAGTGACCTGTGCCTATCCCAACACCAAGAGCTAGTCTCTCATTGGTTCCCCGTCTTCCCGTTCATCCTCAGGACAAATTGCAACCTGTACGGAACAGGAGGTTAAAGATGCTGATGCTCCAAGTAGGGAGATTGCTACTAAAGTGGCTGGAATGGCGAACCCGAGCACAAGGAGATGAGAAATGAGGTGCATTTTAGAAACCTTTCCCCAACACACGGTGTACCGTCTTCTTGGTTTCTCATGCATGTTTTCGATGTAGGAAGATGCCCTTGAACCTGGAGATTTGGGACCCATGCGATGGGTAGCACGCAGTATTACTTTAAAGGGTCTGCGTTTGCTCACCCAACCTCACCAAACCTCTCAGCCCCAAGAGTATCCACCCTTATGTCTCATCCAGCTGTGGGTCTAGATATGGTCAATCCAGGTTGCATCACAGCCCCTGAACGAATTGTGTAAGAATTTCTCTCTCTTTCACTGTCTTTGTTTCATGGGTTTTTAAAAGAAATTTATTTTTATAATGGGGTTTAGCTGCTTTTCACGGCTGTGTTTATGCCGCTTTACACCCACTAGACACACTAACAGAGAGATATCAATACATAGGTTTTAAGATTATTACTAGTCAGATATATTCTTGTGCGGTGAATCGGGCGTGTTGAGTCCAGTTCTCTGAGCAAGGAGTAGGTCTTGTCTATTACATATTGGGTTTATGGAACGGTATCTGAGCTAATTTGAAACTCTTGCTTTATGTATCACCCCACCTCGCTTTCCCGTTAAGCAGCCATAGTGTGTTTTCTGCATGTGTGACTCTGTTCTGTTTTGTAACTCAGTTCAAGTGTAACGGTTTTTACATTCCCTCTATAAGTGACACCTTATGAGAAGTGTCCTTTTCTGTGTGACTTATTTCACTTAGAATCGCCGTACCTAAATCCACTCATCATGCTGCTACTAGCCTTATGACATTGATTTCATGGCTGAGTGGTATGCCATTGTACATAAGGACCTCAAATTTTTTATCCATTTTTCGCTTTCCTGGGATATTTAAGGTGGAATGAAGTGGAGGTCCTTGTCAACAGAGCAGCCCTAAACTTTGGGGTGCTTGTGTCTTGCTGATTTTTAATTTTCCCACTTTATACCCCCATGCGTGGAAGTGCCCTATGCTCTCTAAGCTGTGTTTTTTAGATGTTTCAGGACACACCGTACACTTCTCCAGAGTGGCTGTTGGCAATTTACATCCCGCCCATCAGTGTAGCAAGGCTCCCATTTCTCCATGGCCTGTCCTGCATTTCTGGTTTTGACACTTTTTTCAGCATGGCCCTTTTGACCGATGGGAAGCGAGACTTCTTTGTAGCGCTGATTTGCCTTTCCAGGTTGCTTGGTTGGCCAAAAAGGGCGTATGCGTTTTTTCCTGAATATATTCAGGAAAAAACGCATACGCCCTTTTTGGCCAAGGGCATCATTGTCAACGTTTTGGCGCTTTTCATGTGCTTTAAAGGCGATTCGAATCTACCTCCTGAAATCTGTTTCCTGCAATTCTGCCTTGATTTCAATTCCTCGTCTTTGCCTTCCCTCAATATATTTGTGGACGAGAGTTATCATTTATAACTCTGTAGGATTGTGAATTGCAGTGCCCTGAAACTCCATTTTACAACTCGCTTTTTTGGGAGGTGGCCGCAAAAGCGCAGGATGGCTTCAGGCCCTGTTCTGGTTCCGGGGGGCAGGCTGAGCCTGTGGTTAATTCTTCTTCCTGATGGGAAAATAGAGTGACCTGTGCCTGTCCCAACACCAAGAGCTAGTCTCTCATTGGTTCCCCGTCTTCCCGTTCATCCTCAGGACAAATTGCAACCTGTACGGAACAGGAGGTTAAAGATGCTGATGCTCCAAGTAGGGAGATTGCTACTAAAGTGGCTGGAATGGCGAACCCGAGCACAAGGAGATGAGAAATTAGGTGCATTTTAGAAACCTTTCCCCAACACACGGTGTACCGTCTTCTTGGTTTCTCATGCATGTTTTCGATGTAGGAAGATGCCCTTGAACCTGGAGATTTGGGACCCATGCGATGGGTAGCACGCAGTATTACTTTAAAGGGTCTGCGTTTGCTCACCCAACCTCACCAAACCTCTCAGCCCCAAGAGTATCCACCCTTATGTCTCATCCAGCTGTGGGTCTAGATATGGTCAATCCAGGTTGCATCACAGCCCCTGAACGAATTGTGTAAGAATTTCTCTCTCTTTCACTGTCTTTGTTTCATGGGTTTTTAAAAGAAATTTATTTTTATAATGGGGTTTAGCTGCTTTTCACGGCTGTGTTTATGCCGCTTTACACCCACTAGACACACTAACAGAGAGATATCAATACATAGGTTTTAAGATTATTACTAGTCAGATATATTCTTGTGCGGTGAATCGGGCGTGTTGAGTCCAGTTCTCTGAGCAAGGAGTAGGTCTTGTCTATTACATATTGGGTTTATGGAACGGTATCTGAGCTAATTTGAAACTCTTGCTTTATGTATCACCCCACCTCGCTTTCCCGTTAAGCAGCCATAGTGTGTTTTCTGCATGTGTGACTCTGTTCTGTTTTGTAACTCAGTTCAAGTGTAACGGTTTTTACATTCCCTCTATAAGTGACACCTTATGAGAAGTGTCCTTTTCTGTGTGACTTATTTCACTTAGAATCGCCGTACCTAAATCCACTCATCATGCTGCTACTAGCCTTATGACATTGATTTCATGGCTGAGTGGTATGCCATTGTACATAAGGACCTCAAATTTTTTATCCATTTTTCGCTTTCCTGGGATATTTAAGGTGGAATGAAGTGGAGGTCCTTGTCAACAGAGCAGCCCTAAACTTTGGGGTGCTTGTGTCTTGCTGATTTTTAATTTTCCCACTTTATACCCCCATGCGTGGAAGTGCCCTATGCTCTCTAAGCTGTGTTTTTTAGATGTTTCAGGACACACCGTACACTTCTCCAGAGTGGCTGTTGGCAATTTACATCCCGCCCATCAGTGTAGCAAGGCTCCCATTTCTCCATGGCCTGTCCTGCATTTCTGGTTTTGACACTTTTTTCAGCATGGCCCTTTTGACCGATGGGAAGCGAGACTTCTTTGTAGCGCTGATTTGCCTTTCCAGGTTGCTTGGTTGGCCAAAAAGGGCGTATGCGTTTTTTCCTGAATATATTCAGGAAAAAACGCATACGCCCTTTTTGGCCAAGGGCATCATTGTCAACGTTTTGGCGCTTTTCATGTGCTTTAAAGGCGATTCGAATCTACCTCCTGAAATCTGTTTCCTGCAATTCTGCCTTGATTTCAATTCCTCGTCTTTGCCTTCCCTCAATATATTTGTGGACGAGAGTTATCATTTATAACTCTGTAGGATTGTGAATTGCAGTGCCCTGAAGCTCCATTTTACAACTCGCTTTTTTGGGAGGTGGCCGCAAAAGCGCAGGATGGCTTCAGGCCCTGTTCTGGTTCCGGGGGGCAGGCTGAGCCTGTGGTTAATTCTTCTTCCTGATGGGAAAATAGAGTGACCTGTGCCTGTCCCAACACCAAGAGCTAATCTCTCATTGGTTCCCCGTCTTCCCGTTCATCCTCAGGACAAATTGCAACCTGTACGGAACAGGAGGTTAAAGGTGCTGATGCTCCAAGTAGGGAGATTGCTACTAAAGTGGCTGGAATGGCGAACCCGAGCACAAGGAGATGAGAAATGAGGTGCATTTTAGAAACCTTTCCCCAACACACGGTGTACCATCTTCTTGGTTTCTCATGCATGTTTTCGATGTAGGAAGATGCCCTTGAACCTGGAGATTTGGGACCCATGCGATGGGTAGCACGCAGTATTACTTCAAAGGGTCTGCGTTTGCTCACCCAACCTCACCAAACCTCTCAGCCCCAAGAGTGTCCACCCTTATGTCTCATCCACCTGTGGGTCTAGATATGGTCAATCCAGGTTGCATCACAGCCCCTGAACGAATTGTGTAAGAATTTCTCTCTCTTTCACTGTCTTTGTTTCATGGGTTTTTAAAAGAAATTTATTTTTATAATGGGGTTTAGCTGCTTTTCACGGCTGTGTTTATGCCGCTTTACACCCACTTGACACACTAACAGAGAGATATCAATACATAGGTTTTAAGATTATTACTAGTCAGATATATTCTTGTGCGGTGAATCGGGCGTGTTGAGTCCAGTTCTCTGAGCAAGGAGTAGGTCTTGTCTATTACATATTGGGTTTATGGAACGGTATCTGAGCTAATTTGAAAGTCTTGCTTTATGTATCACCCCACCTCAACTTTCCCGTTACGCAGCAATAGTGTGTTTTCTGCATGTGTGACTCTGTTCTGTTTTGTAATTCAGTTCAAGTGTAACGGTTTTTACATTCCCTCTATAAGTGACACCTTATGAGAAGTGTCCTTTTCTGTGTGTCTTATTTCACTTAGAATCGTCGTACCTAAATCCACTCATCATGCTGCTGCTAGCCTTATGACATTGATTTCATGGCTGAGTGGTATGCCATTGTACATAAGGACCTCAAATTTTTTATCCATTTTTCGCTTTCCTGGGATATTTAAGGTGGAATGAAGTGGAGGTCCTTGTCAACAGAGCAGCCCTAAACTTTGGGGTGCTTGTGTCTTGCTGATTTTTAATTTTCCCACTTTATACCCCCATGCGTGGAAGTGCCCTATGCTCTCTAAGCTGTGTTTTTTAGATGTTTCAGGACACACCGTACACTTCTCCAGAGTGGCTGTTGGCAATTTACATCCCGCCCATCAGTGTAGCAAGGCTCCCATTTCTCCATGGCCTGTCCTGCATTTCTGGTTTTGACACTTTTTTCAGCATGGCCCTTTTGACCGATGGGAAGCGAGACTTCTTTGTAGCGCTGATTTGCCTTTCCAGGTTGCTTGGTTGGCCAAAAAGGGCGTATGCGTTTTTACCTGAATATATTCAGGAAAAAACGCATACGCCCTTTTTGGCCAAGGGCATCATTGTCAACGTTTTGGCGCTTTTCATGTGCTTTAAAGGCGATTCGAATCTACCTCCTGAAATCTGTTTCCTGCAATTCTGCCTTGATTTCAATTCCTCGTCTTTACCTTCCCTCAATATATTTGTGGACGAGAGTTATCATTTATAACTCTGTAGGATTGTGAATTGCAGTGCCCTGAAACTCCATTTTACAACTCGCTTTTTTGGGAGGTGGCCGCAAAAGCGCAGGATGGCTTCAGGCCCTGTTCTGGTTCCGGGGGGCAGGCTGAGCCTGTGGTTAATTCTTCTTCCTGATGGGAAAATAGAGTGACCTGTGCCTGTCCCAACACCAAGAGCTAGTCTCTCATTGGTTCCCCGTCTTCCCGTTCATCCTCAGGACAAATTGCAACCTGTACGGAACAGGAGGTTAAAGATGCTGATGCTCCAAGTAGGGAGATTGCTACTAAAGTGGCTGGAATGGCGAACCCGAGCACAAGGAGATGAGAAATTAGGTGCATTTTAGAAACCTTTCCCCAACACACGGTGTACCATCTTCTTGGTTTCTCATGCATGTTTTCGATGTAGGAAGATGCCCTTGAACCTGGAGATTTGGGACCCATGCGATGGGTAGCACGCAGTATTACTTTAAAGGGTCTGCGTTTGCTCACCCAACCTCACCAAACCTCTCAGCCCCAAGAGTATCCACCCTTATGTCTCATCCAGCTGTGGGTCTAGATATGGTCAATCCAGGTTGCATCACAGCCCCTGAACGAATTGTGTAAGAATTTCTCTCTCTTTCACTGTCTTTGTTTCATGGGTTTTTAAAAGAAATTTATTTTTATAATGGGGTTTAGCTGCTTTTCACGGCTGTGTTTATGCCGCTTTACACCCACTAGACACAGTAACAGAGAGATATCAATACATAGGTTTTAAGATTATTACTAGTCAGATATATTCTTGTGCGGTGAATCGGGCGTGTTGAGTCCAGTTCTCTGAGCAAGGAGTAGGTCTTGTCTATTACATATTGGGTTTATGGAACGGTATCTGAGCTAATTTGAAACTCTTGCTTTATGTATCACCCCACCTCGCTTTCCCGTTAAGCAGCCATAGTGTGTTTTCTGCATGTGTGACTCTGTTCTGTTTTGTAACTCAGTTCAAGTGTAACGGTTTTTACATTCCCTCTATAAGTGACACCTTATGAGAAGTGTCCTTTTCTGTGTGACTTATTTCACTTAGAATCGCCGTACCTAAATCCACTCATCATGCTCCTACTAGCCTTATGACATTGATTTCATGGCTGAGTGATTTTCCATCGTATATAAGGACCACAACTTTTTTATCCATTTTTCTCTTTCCTGGGATATTTAAGGTGGAATGAAGTGGAAGTCCTTGTCAACAGAGCAGCCATAAACGTTGGGGTGCTTGTGTCTTGCTGATTTTTAATTTTCCCACTTTATACCCCCATGTGTGGAAGTGCCCTATCCTCTCTAGGCTGTGTTTTTTAGATGGTTCAGGACACACCGTACCCTTCTCCAGAGTGGCTGTTGGCAATTTACATCCCGCCCATCAGTGTAGCAAGGCTCCCATTTCTCCATGGCCTGTCCTGCATTTCTGGTTTTGACACTTTTTTCAGAATGGCCCTTTTGACCAATGGGAAGCGAGACTTCTTAGTAGTGCTGATTTGACTTTCCAGGTTGCTTGGTTGGCCAAAAAGGGCGTATGCGTTTTTTCCAGAATATATTCAGGAAAAAACGCATACGCCCTTTTTGGCCAAGGGCATCATTGTCAACGTTTTGCCGCTTTTCATGTGCTTTAAAGGCGATTCGAATCTACCTCCTGAAATCTGTTTCCTGCAATTCTGCCTTGATTTCAAA
This sequence comes from Balaenoptera physalus, assembly GCF_965194825.1. Classification (NCBI taxonomy): domain Eukaryota; kingdom Metazoa; phylum Chordata; class Mammalia; order Artiodactyla; family Balaenopteridae; genus Balaenoptera; species Balaenoptera physalus. The sequence continues at coordinate 499,031 of NW_028126346.1, read as the reverse complement.
TCCTCTTCTTTGCCTTCCCTCAATATATTTGTGGACGAGAGTTATCATTTATAACTCTGCAGGTTTGTGAATTGCTGTGCCCTGAAGCTCCATTTTACAACTCGCTTTTTTGGGAGCTGGCCGCAAAAGCGCAGGATGGCTTCAGGCCCTGTTTTGGTTCCGGTGGGCAGGGTGAGCCTGTGGTTAATTCTTCTTCCTGATGGGAAAATAGAGTGACCTGTGCCTGTCCCAACACCAAGAGCTAGTCTCTCATTGGTTCCCCGTCTTCCCATTCATCCTCAGGACAAATTGCAACCTGTACGGAACAGGAGGTTAAAGGTGCTGATGCTCCACGTAGGGAGATTGCTAGTAAAGTGGCTGGAATGGCGAACCCGAGCACAAGGAGATGAGAAATGAGGTGCGTTTTAGAAACCTTTCCCCATCACACGGTGTACCATCTTCTGGGTTTCTCATGCCTGTTTTCGATGTAGGAAGATGCCCTTGAACCTGGAGATTTGGGACCCATGCGATGGGTCGCACGCAGTATTACTTTAAAGGGTCTGCGTTTGCTCACCCAACTTCACCAAACCTCTCAGCCCCAAGAGTGTCCACCCTTATGTCTCATCCAGCTGTGGGTCTAGATATGGTCAATCCAGGTTGCATCACAGCCCCTGAACGAATTGTGTAAGAATTTCTCTCTCTTTCACTGTCTTTGTTTCATGGGTTTTTAAAAGAAATTTATTTTTATAATGGGCTTTAGCTGCTTTTCACGGCTGTGTTTATGCCGCTTTACACCCACTTGACACACTAACAGAGAGATATCAATACATAGGTTTTAAGATTATTACTAGTCAGATATATTCTTGTGCGGTGAATCGGGCGTGTTTAGTCCAGTTCTCTGAGCAAGGAGTAGGTCTTGTCTATTACATATTGGGTTTATGGAACGGTATCTGAGCTAATTTGAAACTCTTGCTTTATGTATCACCCCACCTCGCTTTCCCGTTAAGCAGCCATAGTGTGTTTTCTGCATGTGTGACTCTGTTCTGTTTTGTAACTCAGTTCAAGTGTAACGGTTTTTACATTCCCTCTATAAGTGACACCTTATGAGAAGTGTCCTTTTCTGTGTGACTTATTTCACTTAGAATCGCCGTACCTAAATCCACTCATCATCCTGCTACTAGCCTTATGACATTGATTTCATGGCTGAGTTGTATGCCATTGTACATAAGGACCTCAAATTTTTTATCCATTTTTCGCTTTCCTGGGATATTTAAGGTGGAATGAAGTGGAGGTCCTTGTCAACAGAGCAGCCCTAAACTTTGGGGTGCTTGTGTCTTGCTGATTTTTAATTTTCCCACTTTATACCCCCATGCGTGGAAGTGCCCTATGCTCTCTAAGCTGTGTTTTTTAGATGTTTCAGGACACACCGTACACTTCTCCAGAGTGGCTGTTGGCAATTTACATCCCGCCCATCAGTGTAGCAAGGCTCCCATTTCTCCATGGCCTGTCCTGCATTTCTGGTTTTGACACTTTTTTCAGCATGGCCCTTTTGACTGATGGGAAGCGAGACTTCTTTGTAGCGCTGATTGGCCTTTCCAGGTTGCTTGGTTGGCCAAAAAGGGCGTATGCGTTTTTTCCTGAATATATTCAGGAAAAAACGCATACGCCCTTTTTGGCCAAGGGCATCATTGTCAACGTTTTGGCGCTTTTCATGTGCCTTAAAGGCGATTCGAATCTACCTCCTGAAATCTGTTTCCTGCAATTCTGCCTTGATTTCAATTCCTCGTCTTTGCCTTCCCTCAATATATTTGTGGACGAGAGTTATCATTTATAACTCTGTAGGATTGTGAATTGCAGTGCCCTGAAGCTCCATTTTACAACTCGCTTTTTTGGGAGGTGGCCGCAAAAGCGCAGGATGGCTTCAGGCCCTGTTCTGGTTCCGGTGCACAGGGTGAGCCTGTGGTTAATTCTTCTTCCTGATGGGAAAATAGAGTGACCTGTGCCTGTCCCAACACCAAGAGCTAGTCTCTCATTGGTTCCCCGTCTTCCCATTCATCCTCAGGACAAATTGCAACCTGTACGGAACAGGAGGTTAAAGGTGCTGATGCTCCACGTAGGGAGATTGCTAGTAAAGTGGCTGGAATGGCGAACCCGAGCACAAGGAGATGAGAAATGAGGTGCGTTTTAGAAACCTTTCCCCATCACACGGTGTACCATCTTCTGGGTTTCTCATGCCTGTTTTCGATGTAGGAAGATGCCCTTGAACCTGGAGATTTGGGACCCATGCGATGGGTAGCAGGCAGTATTACTTTAAAGGGTCTGCGTTTGCTCACCCACCTTCACCAAACCTCTCAGCCCCAAGAGAGTCCACCCTTATGTCTCATCCAGCTGTGGGTCTAGATATGGTCAATCCAGGTTGCATCACAGCCCCTGAACGAATTGTGTAAGAATTTCTCTCTCTTTCACTGTCTTTGTTTCATGGGTTTTTAAAAGTAATTTATTTTTATAATGGGCTTTAGCTGCTTTTCACGGCTGTGTTTATGCCGCTTTACACCCACTTGACACACTAACAGAGAGATATCAATTCATAGGTTTTAAGATTATTACTACTCAGATATATTCTTGTGCGGTGAATCAGGCGTGTTGAGTCCAGTTCTCTGAGCAAGGAGTAGGTTTTGTCTATAACATATTGTGTTTATGGAACGGTATCTGAGCTAATTTGAAACTCTTGTTTTATGTATCACCCCACCTCACCTTTCCAGTTAAGCAGCCATAGTGTGTTTTCTGCATGTGTGACTCTGTTCTGTTTTGTAATTCAGTTCAAGTGTAACGGTTTTTACATTCCCTCTATAAGTGACACCTTATGAGAAGTGTCCTTTTCTGTGTGACTTATTTCACTTAGAATCGTCGTACCTAAATCCACTCATCATGCTGCTACTAGCCTTATGATATTGATTTCATGGCTGAGTGATATTCCATTGTAAATAAGGACTACAACTTTTTTATCCATTTTTCGCTTTCCTGGGATATTTAAGGTGGAATGAAGTGGAGGTCCTTGTCAAAAGAGCAGCCCTAAACTATGGGGTGCTTGTGTCTTGCTGATTTTTAATTTTCCCACTTTATACCCCCATGCGTGGAAGTGCCCTAGGCTCTCTAAGCTGTGTTTTTAGCTGTTTCAGGACACACCGTACACTTCTCCAGAGTGGCTGTTGGCAATTTACATCCCGCCCATCAGTGTAGCAAGGCTCCCATTTCTCTATGGCCTGTCCTGCATTTCTGGTTTTGAAACTTTTTTCAGCATGGCCCTTTTGACCGATGGGAAGCGAGACTTCTTTGTAGCGCTGATTTGCCTTTCCAGGTTGCTTGGTTGGCCAAAAAGGGCGTATGCGTTTTTTCCTGAATATATTCAGGAAAAAACGCATACGCCCTTTTTGGCCAAGGGCATCATTGTCAACGTTTTGCCGCTTTTCATGTGCTTTAAAGGCGATTCGAATCTACCTCCTAAAATCTGTTTCCTGCAATTCTGCCTTTACTTCAAATCCTCTTCTTTGCCTTCACTCAATATATTTGTGGACGAGAGTTATCATTTATAACTCCGCAGGTTTGTGAATTGCAGTGCCCTGAAGCTCCATTTTACAACTCGCTTTTTTGGGAGGTGGCCGCAAAAGCGCAGGATGGCTTCAGGCCCTGTTCTGGTTCCGGGGGGCAGGCTGAGCCTGTGGTTAATTCTTCTTCCTGATGGGAAAATAGAGTGACCTGTGCCTGTCCCAACACCAAGAGCTAGTCTCATATTGGTTCCCCGTTTTCCCGTTCATCCTCAGGACAAATTGCAACCTGTAAGGAACAGGAGGTTAAAGGTGCTGATGCTCCAAGTAGGGAGATTGCTAGTAAAGTGGCTGGAATGGCAAACCCGAGCACAAGGAGATGAGAAATGAGGTGCGTTTTAGAAACCTTTCCCCATCACACGGTGTACCATCTTCTGGGTTTCTCATGCCTGTTTTCAATGTAGGAAGATGCCCTTGAACCTGGAGATTTGGGACCCATGCGATGGGTAGCACGCAGTATTACTTTAAAGGGTCTGCGTTTCCTCACCCACCTTCACCAAACCTCTCAGCCCCAAGAGAGTCCACCCTTATGTCTCATCCAGCTGTGGGTCTAGATATGGTCAATCCAGGTTGCATCACAGTCCCTGAACGAATTGTGTAAGAATTTCTCTCTCTTTCACTGTCTTTGTTTCATGGGTTTTTAAAAGTAATTTATTTTTATAATGGGGTTTAGCTGCTTTTCACGGCTGTGTTTATGCCGCTTTACACTCACTTGACACACTAACAGAGAGATATCAATACATAGGTTTTAAGATTATTACTCGTCAGATATATTCTTGTGCGGTGAATCGGGCGTGTTGAGTCCAGTTCTCTGAGCAAGGAGTAGGTCTTGTCTGTTACATATTGGGTTTATGGAACGGTATCTGATCTAATTTGAAACTCTTGTTTTATGTATCTCACCACCTCCCCTTTCCCGTTAAGCAGCCATAGTGTGTTTTCTGCATGTGTGACTCTGTTCTGTTTTGTAATTCAGTTCAAGTGTAACGGTTTTTACATTCCCTCTATAAGTGACACCTTATGAGAAGTGTCCTTTTCTGTGTGACTTATTTCACTTAGAATTGTCGTACCTAAATCCACTCATCATGCTCCTACTAGCCTTATGACATTGATTTCATGGCTGAGTGATTTTCCATCGTATATAAGGACCACAACTTTTTTATCCATTTTTCTCTTTCCTGGGATATTTAAGGTGGAATGAAGTGGAAGTCCTTGTCAACAGAGCAGCCATAAACGTTGGGGTGCTTGTGTCTTGCTGATTTTTAATTTTCCCACTTTATACCCCCATGTGTGGAAGTGCCCTATCCTCTCTAGGCTGTGTTTTTTAGATGGTTCAGGACACACCGTACCCTTCTCCAGAGTGGCTGTTGGCAATTTACATCCCGCCCATCAGTGTAGCAAGGCTCCCATTTCTCCATGGCCTGTCCTGCATTTCTGGTTTTGACACTTTTTTCAGAATGGCCCTTTTGACCAATGGGAAGCGAGACTTCTTAGTAGCGCTGATTTGACTTTCCAGGTTGCTTGGTTGGCCAAAAAGGGCGTATGCGTTTTTTCCTGAATATATTCAGGAAAAAACGCATACGCCCTTTTTGGCCAAGGGCATCATTGTCAACGTTTTGCCGCTTTTCATGTGCTTTAAAGGCGATTCGAATCTACCTCCTGAAATCTGTTTCCTGCAATTCTGCCTTGATTTCAAATCCTCTTCTTTGCCTTCCCTCAATATATTTGTGGACGAGAGTTATCATTTATAACTCTGCAGGTTTGTGAATTGCTGTGCCCTGAAGCTCCATTTTACAACTCGCTTTTTTGGGAGCTGGCCGCAAAAGCGCAGGATGGCTTCAGGCCCTGTTTTGGTTCCGGTGGGCAGGGTGAGCCTGTGGTTAATTCTTCTTCCTGATGGGAAAATAGAGTGACCTGTGCCTGTCCCAACACCAAGAGCTAGTCTCTCATTGGTTCCCCGTCTTCCCATTCATCCTCAGGACAAATTGCAACCTGTACGGAACAGGAGGTTAAAGGTGCTGATGCTCCACGTAGGGAGATTGCTAGTAAAGTGGCTGGAATGGCGAACCCGAGCACAAGGAGATGAGAAATGAGGTGCGTTTTAGAAACCTTTCCCCATCACACGGTGTACCATCTTCTGGGTTTCTCATGCCTGTTTTCGATGTAGGAAGATGCCCTTGAACCTGGAGATTTGGGACCCATGCGATGGGTCGCACGCAGTATTACTTTAAAGGGTCTGCGTTTGCTCACCCAACTTCACCAAACCTCTCAGCCCCAAGAGTGTCCACCCTTATGTCTCATCCAGCTGTGGGTCTAGATATGGTCAATCCAGGTTGCATCACAGCCCCTGAACGAATTGTGTAAGAATTTCTCTCTCTTTCACTGTCTTTGTTTCATGGGTTTTTAAAAGAAATTTATTTTTATAATGGGGTTTAGCTGCTTTTCACGGCTGTGTTTATGCCGCTTTACACCCACTTGACACACTAACAGAGAGATATCAATACATAGGTTTTAAGATTATTACTAGTCAGATATATTCTTGTGCGGTGAATCGGGCGTGTTTAGTCCAGTTCTCTGAGCAAGGAGTAGGTCTTGTCTATTACATATTGGGTTTATGGAACGGTATCTGAGCTAATTTGAAACTCTTGCTTTATGTATCACCCCACCTCGCTTTCCCGTTAAGCAGCCATAGTGTGTTTTCTGCATGTGTGACTCTGTTCTGTTTTGTAACTCAGTTCAAGTGTAACGGTTTTTACATTCCCTCTATAAGTGACACCTTATGAGAAGTGTCCTTTTCTGTGTGACTTATTTCACTTAGAATCGCCGTACCTAAATCCACTCATCATCCTGCTACTAGCCTTATGACATTGATTTCATGGCTGAGTTGTATGCCATTGTACATAAGGACCTCAAATTTTTTATCCATTTTTCGCTTTCCTGGGATATTTAAGGTGGAATGAAGTGGAGGTCCTTGTCAAAAGAGCAGCCCTAAACTATGGGGTGCTTGTGTCTTGCTGATTTTTAATTTTCCCACTTTATACCCCCATGCGTGGAAGTGCCCTAGGCTCTCTAAGCTGTGTTTTTAGCTGTTTCAGGACACACCGTACCCTTCTCCAGAGTGGCTGTTGGCAATTTACATCCCGCCCATCAGTGTAGCAAGGCTCCCATTTCTCTATGGCCTGTCCTGCATTTCTGGTTTTGAAACTTTTTTCAGCATGGCCCTTTTGACCGATGGGAAGCGAGACTTCTTTGTAGCGCTGATTTGCCTTTCCAGGTTGCTTGGTTGGCCAAAAAGGGCGTATGCGTTTTTTCCTGAATATATTCAGGAAAAAACGCATACGCCCTTTTTGGCCAAGGGCATCATTGTCAACGTTTTGCCGCTTTTCATGTGCTTTAAAGGCGATTCGAATCTACCTCCTAAAATCTGTTTCCTGCAATTCTGCCTTTACTTCAAATCCTCTTCTTTGCCTTCACTCAATATATTTGTGGACGAGAGTTATCATTTATAACTCCGCAGGTTTGTGAATTGCAGTGCCCTGAAGCTCCATTTTACAACTCGCTTTTTTGGGAGGTGGCCGCAAAAGCGCAGGATGACTTCAGGCCCTGTTCTGGTTCCGGGGGGCAGGCTGAGCCTGTGGTTAATTCTTCTTCCTGATGGGAAAATAGAGTGACCTGTGCCTGTCCCAACACCAAGAGCTAGTCTCATATTGGTTCCCCGTTTTCCCGTTCATCCTCAGGACAAATTGCAACCTGTAAGGAACAGGAGGTTAAAGGTGCTGATGCTCCAAGTAGGGAGATTGCTAGTAAAGTGGCTGGAATGGCAAACCCGAGCACAAGGAGATGAGAAATGAGGTGCGTTTTAGAAACCTTTCCCCATCACACGGTGTACCATCTTCTGGGTTTCTCATGCCTGTTTTCAATGTAGGAAGATGCCCTTGAACCTGGAGATTTGGGACCCATGCGATGGGTAGCACGCAGTATTACTTTAAAGGGTCTGCGTTTCCTCACCCACCTTCACCAAACCTCTCAGCCCCAAGAGAGTCCACCCTTATGTCTCATCCAGCTGTGGGTCTAGATATGGTCAATCCAGGTTGCATCACAGTCCCTGAACGAATTGTGTAAGAATTTCTCTCTCTTTCACTGTCTTTGTTTCATGGGTTTTTAAAAGTAATTTATTTTTATAATGGGGTTTAGCTGCTTTTCACGGCTGTGTTTATGCCGCTTTACACTCACTTGACACACTAACAGAGAGATATCAATACATAGGTTTTAAGATTATTACTCGTCAGATATATTCTTGTGCGGTGAATCGGGCGTGTTGAGATCAGTTCTCTGAGCAAGGAGTAGGTCTTGTCTGTTACATGTTGGGTTTATGGAACGGTATCTGATCTAATTTGAAACTCTTGTTTTATGTATCTCACCACCTCCCCTTTCCCGTTAAGCAGCCATAGTGTGTTTTCTGCATGTGTGACTCTGTTCTGTTTTGTAATTCAGTTCAAGTGTAACGGTTTTTACATTCCCTCTATAAGTGACACCTTATGAGAAGTGTCCTTTTCTGTGTGACTTATTTCACTTAGAATTGTCGTACCTAAATCCACTCATCATGCTCCTACTAGCCTTATGACATTGATTTCATGGCTGAGTGATTTTCCATCGTATATAAGGACCACAACTTTTTTATCCATTTTTCTCTTTCCTGGGATATTTAAGGTGGAATGAAGTGGAAGTCCTTGTCAACAGAGCAGCCATAAACGTTGGGGTGCTTGTGTCTTGCTGATTTTTAATTTTCCCACTTTATACCCCCATGTGTGGAAGTGCCCTATCCTCTCTAGGCTGTGTTTTTTAGATGGTTCAGGACACACCGTACCCTTCTCCAGAGTGGCTGTTGGCAATTTACATCCCGCCCATCAGTGTAGCAAGGCTCCCATTTCTCCATGGCCTGTCCTGCATTTCTGGTTTTGACACTTTTTTCAGAATGGCCCTTTTGACCAATGGGAAGCGAGACTTCTTAGTAGCGCTGATTTGACTTTCCAGGTTGCTTGGTTGGCCAAAAAGGGCGTATGCGTTTTTTCCTGAATATATTCAGGAAAAAACGCATACGCCCTTTTTGGCCAAGGGCATCATTGTCAACGTTTTGCCGCTTTTCATGTGCTTTAAAGGCGATTCGAATCTACCTCCTGAAATCTGTTTCCTGCAATTCTGCCTTGATTTCAAATCCTCTTCTTTGCCTTCCCTCAATATATTTGTGGACGAGAGTTATCATTTATAACTCTGCAGGTTTGTGAATTGTGTGCCCTGAAGCTCCATTTTACAACTCGCTTTTTTGGGAGCTGCCCGCAAAAGCGCAGGATGGCTTCAGACCCTGTTTTGGTTCCGGTGGGCAGGGTGAGCCTGTGGTTAATTCTTCTTCCTGATGGGAAAATAGAGTGACCTGTGCCTGTCCCAACACCAAGAGCTAGTCTCTCATTGGTTCCCCGTCTTCCCATTCATCCTCAGGACAAATTGCAACCTGTACGGAACAGGAGGTTAAAGGTGCTGATGCTCCACGTAGGGAGATTGCTAGTAAAGTGGCTGGAATGGCGAACCCGAGCACAAGGAGATGAGAAATGAGGTGCGTTTTAGAAACCTTTCCCCATCACACGGTGTACCATCTTCTGGGTTTCTCATGCCTGTTTTCGATGTAGGAAGATGCCCTTGAACCTGGAGATTTGGGACCCATGCGATGGGTCGCACGCAGTATTACTTTAAAGGGTCTGCGTTTGCTCACCCAACTTCACCAAACCTCTCAGCCCCAAGAGTGTCCACCCTTATGTCTCATCCAGCTGTGGGTCTAGATATGGTCAATCCAGGTTGCATCACAGCCCCTGAACGAATTGTGTAAGAATTTCTCTCTCTTTCACTGTCTTTGTTTCATGGGTTTTTAAAAGAAATTTATTTTTATAATGGGGTTTAGCTGCTTTTCACGGCTGTGTTTATGCCGCTTTACACCCACTTGACACACTAACAGAGAGATATCAATACATAGGTTTTAAGATTATTACTAGTCAGATATATTCTTGTGCGGTGAATCGGGCGTGTTTAGTCCAGTTCTCTGAGCAAGGAGTAGGTCTTGTCTATTACATATTGGGTTTATGGAACGGTATCTGAGCTAATTTGAAACTCTTGCTTTATGTATCACCCCACCTCGCTTTCCCGTTAAGCAGCCATAGTGTGTTTTCTGCATGTGTGACTCTGTTCTGTTTTGTAACTCAGTTCAAGTGTAACGGTTTTTACATTCCCTCTATAAGTGACACCTTATGAGAAGTGTCCTTTTCTGTGTGACTTATTTCACTTAGAATCGCCGTACCTAAATCCACTCATCATCCTGCTACTAGCCTTATGACATTGATTTCATGGCTGAGTTGTATGCCACTGTACATAAGGACCTCAAATTTTTTATCCATTTTTCGCTTTCCTGGGATATTTAAGGTGGAATGAAGTGGAGGTCCTTGTCAACAGAGCAGCCCTAAACTTTGGGGTGCTTGTGTCTTGCTGATTTTTAATTTTCCCACTTTATACCCCCATGCGTGGAAGTGCCCTATGCTCTCTAAGCTGTGTTTTTTAGATGTTTCAGGACACACCGTACACTTCTCCAGAGTGGCTGTTGGCAATTTACATCCCGCCCATCAGTGTAGCAAGGCTCCCATTTCTCCATGGCCTGTCCTGCATTTCTGGTTTTGACACTTTTTTCAGCATGGCCCTTTTGACTGATGGGAAGCGAGACTTCTTTGTAGCGCTGATTGGCCTTTCCAGGTTGCTTGGTTGGCCAAAAAGGGCGTATGCGTTTTTTCCTGAATATATTCAGGAAAAAACGCATACGCCCTTTTTGGCCAAGGGCATCATTGTCAACGTTTTGGCGCTTTTCATGTGCCTTAAAGGCGATTCGAATCTACCTCCTGAAATCTGTTTCCTGCAATTCTGCCTTGATTTCAATTCCTCGTCTTTGCCTTCCCTCAATATATTTGTGGACGAGAGTTATCATTTATAACTCTGTAGGATTGTGAATTGCAGTGCCCTGAAGCTCCATTTTACAACTCGCTTTTTTGGGAGGTGGCCGCAAAAGCGCAGGATGGCTTCAGGCCCTGTTCTGGTTCCGGGGGGCAGGCTGAGCCTGTGGTTAATTCTTCTTCCTGATGGGAAAATAGAGTGACCTGTGCCTGTCCCAACACCAAGAGCTAGTCTCTCATTGGTTCCCCGTCTTCCCGTTCATCCTCAGGACAAATTGCAACCTGTACGGAACAGGAGGTTAAAGATGCTGATGCTCCAAGTAGGGAGATTGCTACTAAAGTGGCTGGAATGGCGAACCCGAGCACAAGGAGATGAGAAATGAGGTGCATTTTAGAAACCTTTCCCCAACACACGGTGTACCATCTTCTTGGTTTCTCATGCATGTTTTCGATGTAGGAAGATGCCCTTGAACCTGGAGATTTGGGACCCATGCGATGGGTAGCACGCAGTATTACTTTAAAGGGTCTGCGTTTGCTCACCCAACCTCACCAAACCTCTCAGCCCCAAGAGTGTCCACCCTTATGTCTCATCCAGCTGTGGGTCTAGATATGGTCAATCCAGGTTGCATCACAGCCCCTGAACGAATTGTGTAAGAATTTCTCTCTCTTTCACTGTCTTTGTTTCATGGGTTTTTAAAAGAAATTTATTTTTATAATGGGCTTTAGCTGCTTTTCACGGCTGTGTTTATGCCGCTTTACACCCACTTGACACACTAACAGAGAGATATCAATACATAGGTTTTAAGATTATTACTCGTCAGATATATTCTTGTGCGGTGAATCGGGCGTGTTGAGATCAGTTCTGTGAGCAAGGAGTAGGTCTTGTCTGTTATATATTGGGTTTATGGAACGGTATCTGATCTAATTTGAAACTCTTGTTTTATGTATCTCACCACCTCCCCTTTCCCGTTAAGCAGCCATAGTGTGTTTTCTGCATGTGTGACTCTGTTCTGTTTTGTAATTCAGTTCAAGTGTAACGGTTTTTACATTCCCTCTATAACTGACACCTTATGAGAAGTGTCCTTTTCTGTGTGACTTATTTCACTTAGAATTGTCGTACCTAAATCCACTCATCATGCTCCTACTAGCCTTATGACATTGATTTCATGGCTGAGTGATTTTCCATCGTATATAAGGACCACAACTTTTTTATCCATTTTTCTCTTTCCTGGGATATTTAAGGTGGAATGAAGTGGAAGTCCTTGTCAACAGAGCAGCCATAAACGTTGGGGTGCTTGTGTCTTGCTGATTTTTAATTTTCCCACTTTATACCCCCATGTGTGGAAGTGCCCTATCCTCTCTAGGCTGTGTTTTTTAGATGGTTCAGGACACACCGTACCCTTCTCCAGAGTGGCTGTTGGCAATTTACATCCCGCCCATCAGTGTAGCAAGGCTCCCATTTCTCCATGGCCTGTCCTGCATTTCTGGTTTTGACACTTTTTTCAGAATGGCCCTTTTGACCAATGGGAAGCGAGACTTCTTAGTAGCGCTGATTTGACTTTCCAGGTTGCTTGGTTGGCCAAAAAGGGCGTATGCGTTTTTTCCTGAATATATTCAGGAAAAAACGCATACGCCCTTTTTGGCCAAGGGCATCATTGTCAACGTTTTGCCGCTTTTCATGTGCTTTAAAGGCGATTCGAATCTACCTCCTGAAATCTGTTTCCTGCAATTCTGCCTTCATTTCAAATCCTCTTCTTTGCCTTCCCTCAATATATTTGTGGACGAGAGTTATCATTTATAACTCTGCAGGTTTGTGAATTGCTGTGCCCTGAAGCTCCATTTTACAACTCGCTTTTTTGGGAGCTGGCCGCAAAAGCGCAGGATGGCTTCAGGCCCTGTTCTGGTTCCGGTGCACAGGGTGAGCCTGTGGTTAATTCTTCTTCCTGATGGGAAAATAGAGTGACCTGTGCCTGTCCCAACACCAAGAGCTAGTCTCTCATTGGTTCCCCGTCTTCCCATTCATCCTCAGGACAAATTGCAACCTGTACGGAACAGGAGGTTAAAGGTGCTGATGCTCCACGTAGGGAGATTGCTAGTAAAGTGGCTGGAATGGCGAACCCGAGCACAAGGAGATGAGAAATGAGGTGCGTTTTAGAAACCTTTCCCCATCACACGGTGTACTATCTTCTGGGTTTCTCATGCCTGTTTTCGATGTAGGAAGATGCCCTTGAACCTGGAGATTTGGGACCCATGCGATGGGTAGCAGGCAGTATTACTTTAAAGGGTCTGCGTTTGCTCACCCACCTTCACCAAACCTCTCAGCCCCAAGAGAGTCCACCCTTATGTCTCATCCAGCTGTGGGTCTAGATATGGTCAATCCAGGTTGCATCACAGCCCCTGAACGAATTGTGTAAGAATTTATCTCTCTTTCACTGTCTTTGTTTCATGGGTTTTTAAAAGTAATTTATTTTTATAATGGGCTTTAGCTGCTTTTCACGGCTGTGTTTATGCCGCTTTACACCCACTTGACACACTAACAAAGAGATATCAATTCATAGGTTTTAAGATTATTACTAGTCAGATATATTCTTGTGCGGTGAATCAGGCGTGTTGAGTCCAGTTCTCTGAGCAAGGAGTAGGTTTTGTCTATAACATATTGGGTTTATGGAATGGTATCTGAGCTAATTTGAAACTCTTGTTTTATGTATCACCCCACCTCACCTTTCCAGTTAAGCAGCCATAGTGTGTTTTCTGCATGTGTGACTCTGTTCTGTTTTGTAATTCAGTTCAAGTGTAACGGTTTTTACATTCCCTCTATAAGTGACACCTTATGAGAAGTGTCCTTTTCTGTGTGACTTATTTCACTTAGAATCGTCGTACCTAAATCCACTCATCATGCTGCTACTAGCCTTATGATATTGATTTCATGGCTGAGTGATATTCCATTGTAAATAAGGACTACAACTTTTTTATCCATTTTTCGCTTTCCTGGGATATTTAAGGTGGAATGAAGTGGAGGTCCTTGTCAAAAGAGCAGCCCTAAACTATGGGGTGCTTGTGTCTTGCTGATTTTTAATTTTCCCACTTTATACCCCCATGCATGGAAGTGCCCTAGGCTCTCTAAGCTGTGTTTTTAGCTGTTTCAGGACACACCGTACCCTTCTCCAGAGTGGCTGTTGGCAATTTACATCCCGCCCATCAGTGTAGCAAGGCTCCCATTTCTCTATGGCCTGTCCTGCATTTCTGGTTTTGAAACTTTTTTCAGCATGGCCCTTTTGACCGATGGGAAGCGAGACTTCTTTGTAGCGCTGATTTGCCTTTCCAGGTTGCTTGGTTGGCCAAAAAGGGCGTATGCGTTTTTTCCTGAATATATTCAGGAAAAAACGCATACGCCCTTTTTGGCCAAGGGCATCATGGTCAACGTTTTGCCGCTTTTCATGTGCTTTAAAGGCGATTCGAATCTACCTCCTAAAATCTGTTTCCTGCAATTCTGCCTTTACTTCAAATCCTCTTCTTTGCCTTCACTCAATATATTTGTGGACGAGAGTTATCATTTATAACTCTGCAGGTTTGTGAATTGCAGTGCCCTGAAGCTCCATTTTACAACTCGCTTTTTTGGGAGGTGGCCGCAAAAGCGCAGGATGGCTTCAGGCCCTGTTCTGGTTCCGGGGGGCAGGCTGAGCCTGTGGTTAATTCTTCTTCCTGATGGGAAAATAGAGTGACCTGTGCCTGTCCCAACACCAAGAGCTAGTCTCATATTGGTTCCCCGTTTTCCCATTCATCCTCAGGACAAATTGCAACCTGTAAGGAACAGGAGGTTAAAGGTGCTGATGCTCCAAGTAGGGAGATTGCTAGTAAAGTGGCTGGAATGGCAAACCCGAGCACAAGGAGATGAGAAATGAGGTGCGTTTTAGAAACCTTTCCCCATCACACGGTGTACCATCTTCTGGGTTTCCCATGCCTGTTTTCAATGTAGGAAGATGCCCTTGAACCTGGAGATTTGGGACCCATGCGATGGGTAGCACGCAGTATTACTTTAAAGGGTCTGCGTTTCCTCACCCACCTTCACCAAACCTCTCAGCCCCAAGAGAGTCCACCCTTATGTCTCATCCAGCTGTGGGTCTAGATATGGTCAATCCAGGTTGCATCACAGTCCCTGAACGAATTGTGTAAGAATTTCTCTCTCTTTCACTGTCTTTGTTTCATGGGTTTTTAAAAGTAATTTATTTTTATAATGGGGTTTAGCTGCTTTTCACGGCTGTGTTTATGCCGCTTTACACTCACTTGACACACTAACAGAGAGATATCAATACATAGGTTTTAAGATTATTACTAGTCAGATATATTCTTGTGCGGTGATTCGGGCGTGTTTAGTCCAGTTCTCTGAGCAAGGAGTAGGTCTTGTCTATTACATATTGGGTTTATGGAACGGTATCTGAGCTAATTTGAAACTCTTGCTTTATGTATCACCCCACCTCGCTTTCCCGTTAAGCAGCCATAGTGTGTTTTCTGCATGTGTGACTCTGTTCTGTTTTGTAACTCAGTTCAAGTGTAACGGTTTTTACATTCCCTCTATAAGTGACACCTTATGAGAAGTGTCCTTTTCTGTGTGACTTATTTCACTTAGAATCGCCGTACCTAAATCCACTCATCATCCTGCTACTAGCCTTATGACATTGATTTCATGGCTGAGTTGTATGCCATTGTACATAAGGACCTCAAATTTTTTATCCATTTTTCGCTTTCCTGGGATATTTAAGGTGGAATGAAGTGGAGGTCCTTGTCAACAGAGCAGCCCTAAACTTTGGGGTGCTTGTGTCTTGCTGATTTTTAATTTTCCCACTTTATACCCCCATGCGTGGAAGTGCCCTATGCTCTCTAAGCTGTGTTTTTTAGATGTTTCAGGACACACCGTACACTTCTCCAGAGTGGCTGTTGGCAATTTACATCCCGCCCATCAGTGTAGCAAGGCTCCCATTTCTCCATGGCCTGTCCTGCATTTCTGGTTTTGACACTTTTTTCAGCATGGCCCTTTTGACTGATGGGAAGCGAGAATTCTTTGTAGCGCTGATTGGCCTTTCCAGGTTGCTTGGTTGGCCAAAAAGGGCGTATGCGTTTTTTCCTGAATATATTCAGGAAAAAACGCATACGCCCTTTTTGGCCAAGGGCATCATTGTCAACGTTTTGGCGCTTTTCATGTGCCTTAAAGGCGATTCGAATCTACCTCCTGAAATCTGTTTCCTGCAATTCTGCCTTGATTTCATTTGCTCGTCTTTGCCTTCCCTCAATATATTTGTGGACGAGAGTTATCATTTATAACTCTGTAGGATTGTGAATTGCAGTGCCCTGAAGCTCCATTTTACAACTCGCTTTTTTGGGAGGTGGCCGCAAAAGCGCAGGATGGCTTCAGGCCCTGTTCTGGTTCCGGGGGGCAGGCTGAGCCTGTGGTTAATTCTTCTTCCTGATGGGAAAATAGAGTGACCTGTGCCTGTCCCAACACGAAGAGCTAGTCTCTCATTGGTTCCCCGTCTTCCCGTTCATCCTCAGGACAAATTGCAACCTGTACGGAACAGGAGGTTAAAGATGCTGATGCTCCAAGTAGGGAGATTGCTACTAAAGTGGCTGGAATGGCGAACCCGAGCACAAGGAGATGAGAAATGAGGTGCATTTTAGAAACCTTTCCCCAACACACGGTGTACCATCTTCTTGGTTTCTCATGCATGTTTTCGATGTAGGAAGATGCCCTTGAACCTGGAGATTTGGGACCCATGCGATGGGTAGCACGCAGTATTACTTTAAAGGGTCTGCGTTTGCTCACCCAACCTCACCAAACCTCTCAGCCCCAAGAGTGTCCACCCTTATGTCTCATCCAGCTGTGGGTCTAGATATGGTCAATCCAGGTTGCATCACAGCCCCTGAACGAATTGTGTAAGAATTTCTCTCTCTTTCACTGTCTTTGTTTCATGGGTTTTTAAAAGAAATTTATTTTTATAATGGGCTTTAGCTGCTTTTCACGGCTGTGTTTATGCCGCTTTACACCCACTTGACACACTAACAGAGAGATATCAATACATAGGTTTTAAGATTATTACTAGTCAGATATATTCTTGTGCGGTGAATCGGGCGTGTTGAGTCCAGTTCTCTGAGCAAGGAGTAGGTCTTGTCTATTACATATTGGGTTTATGGAACGGTATCTGAGCTAATTTGAAACTCTTGCTTTATGTATCACCCCACCTCGCTTTCCCGTTAAGCAGCCATAGTGTGTTTTCTGCATGTGTGACTCTGTTCTGTTTTGTAATTCAGTTCAAGTGTAACCGTTTTTACATTCGCTCTATAAGTGACACCTTATGAGAAGTGTCCTTTTCTGTGTGACTTATTTCACTTAGAATCGTCGTACCTAAATCCACTCATCATGCTGCTACTAGCCTTATGACATTGATTTCATGGCTGAGTGGTATGCCATTGTACATAAGGACCTCAAATTTTTTATCCATTTTTCGCTTTCCTGGGATATTTAAGGTGGAATGAAGTGGAGGTCCTTGTCAACAGAGCAGCCCTAAACTTTGGGGTGCTTGTGTCTTGCTGATTTTTAATTTTCCCACTTTATACCCCCATGCGTGGAAGTGCCCTATGCTCTCTAAGCTGTGTTTTTTAGATGTTTCAGGACACACCGTACACTTCTCCAGAGTGGCTGTTGGCAATTTACATCCCGCCCAACAGTGTAGCAAGGCTCCCATTTCTCCATGGCCTGTCCTGCATTTCTGGTTTTGACACTTTTTTCAGCATGGCCCTTTTGACCGATGGGAAGCGAGACTTCTTTGTAGCGCAGATTGGCCTTTCCAGGTTGCTTGGTTGGCCAAAAAGGGCGTATGCGTTTTTTCCTGAATATATTCAGGAAAAAACGCATACGCCCTTTTTGGCCAAGGGCATCATTGTCAACGTTTTGCCGCTTTTCATGTGCTTTAAAGGCGATTCGAATCTACCTCCTGAAGTCTGTTTCCTGCAATTCTGCCTTGATTTCAAATCCTCTTCTTTGCATTAAGTCAATATATTTGTGGACGAGAGTTATCATTTATAACTCTGCAGGTTTGTGAATTGCTGTGCCCTGAAGCTCCATTTTACAACTCGCTTTTTTGGGAGCTGGCCGCAAAAGCGCAGGATGGCTTCAGGCCCTTTTCTGGTTCCAGTGCGCAGGGTGAGCCTGTGGTTAATTCTTCTTCCTGATGGGAAAATAGAGTGACCTGTGCCTGTCCCAACACCAAGAGCTAGTCTCTCATTGGTTCCCCGTCTTCCCATTCATCCTCACGACAAATTGCAACCTGTACGGAACAGGAGGTTAAAGGTGCTGATGCTCCACGTAGGGAGATTGCTAGTAAAGTGGCTGGAATGGCGAACCCGAGCACAAGGAGATGAGAAATGAGGTGCGTTTTAGAAACCTTTCCCCATCACACGGTGTACCATCTTCTGGGTTTCTCATGCCTGTTTTCGATGTAGGAAGATGCCCTTGAACCTGGAGATTTGGGACCCATGCGATGGGTAGCAGGCAGTATTACTTTAAAGGGTCTGCGTTTGCTCACCCACCTTCACCAAACCTCTCAGCCCCAAGAGAGTCCACCCTTATGTCTCATCCAGCTGTGGGTCTAGATATGGTCAATCCAGGTTGCATCACAGCCCCTGAACGAATTGTGTAAGAATTTCTCTCTCTTTCACTGTCTTTTTTTCATGGGTTTTTAAAAGTAATTTATTTTTATAATGGGCTTTAGCTGCTTTTCACGGCTGTGTTTATGCCGCTTTACACCCACTTGACACACTAACAGAGAGATATCAATTCATAGGTTTTAAGATTATTACTAGTCAGATATATTCTTGTGCGGTGAATCAGGCGTGTTGAGTCCAGTTCTCTGAGCAAGGAGTAGGTTTTGTCTATAACATATTGGGTTTATGGAACGGTATCTGAGCTAATTTGAAACTCTTGTTTTATGTATCACCCCACCTCACCTTTCCAGTTAAGCAGCCATAGTGTGTTTTCTGCATGTGTGACTCTGTTCTGTTTTGTAATTCAGTTCAAGTGTAACGGTTTTTACATTCCCTCTATAAGTGACACCTTATGAGAAGTGTCTTTTTCTCTGTGACTTATTTCACTTAGAATCGTCGTACCTAAATCCACTCATCATGCTGCTACTAGCCTTATGATATTGATTTCATGGCTGAGTGATATTCCATTGTAAATAAGGACTACAACTTTTTTATCCATTTTTCGCTTTCCTGGGATATTTAAGGTGGAATGAAGTGGAGGTCCTTGTCAAAAGAGCAGCCATAAACTATGGGGTGCTTGTGTCTTGCTGATTTTTAATTTTCCCACTTTATACCCCCATGCGTGGAAGTGCCCTATGCTCTCTAAGCTGTGTTTTTAGCTGTTTCAGGACACACCGTACCCTTCTCCAGAGTGGCTGTTGGCAATTTACATCCCGCCCATCAGTGTAACAAGGCTCCCATTTCTCTATGGCCTGTCCTGCATTTCTGGTTTTGAAACTTTTTTCAGCATGGCCCTTTTGACCGATGGGAAGCGAGACTTCTTTGTAGCGCTGATTTGCCTTTCCAGGTTGCTTGGTTGGCCAAAAAGGGCGTATGCGTTTTTTCCTGAATATATTCAGGAAAAAACGCATACGCCCTTTTTGGCCAAGGGCATCATTGTCAACGTTTTGCCGCTTTTCATGTGCTTTAAAGGCGATTCGAATCTACCTCCTGAAATCGGTTTCCTGCAATTCTGCCTTGATTTCAATTCCTCGTCTTTGCCTTCCCTCAATATATTTGTGGACGAGAGTTATCATTTATAACTCTGCAGGTTTGTGAATTGCTGTGCCCTGAAGCTCCATTTTACAAGTCGCTTTTTTGGGAGCTGGCCGCAAAAGCGCAGGATGGCTTCAGGCCCTGTTTTGGTTCCGGTGGGCAGGGTGAGCCTGTGGTTAATTCTTCTTCCTGATGGGAAAATAGAGTGACCTGTGCCTGTCCCAACACCAAGAGCTAGTCTCTCATTGGTTCCCCGTCTTCCCATTCATTCTCAGGACAAATTGCAACCTGTACGGAACAGGAGGTTAAAGGTGCTGATGCTCCACGTAGGGAGATTGCTAGTAAAGTGGCTGGAATGGCGAACCCGAGCACAAGGAGATGAGAAATGAGGTGCGTTTTAGAAACCTTTCCCCATCACACGGTGTACCATCTTCTGGGTTTCTCATGCCTGTTTTCGATGTAGGAAGATGCCCTTGAACCTGGAGATTTGGGACCCATGCGATGGGTCGCACGCAGTATTACTTTAAAGGGTCTGCGTTTGCTCACCCAACTTCACCAAACCTCTCAGCCCCAAGAGTGTCCACACTTATGTCTCATCCAGCTGTGGGTCTAGATATGGTCAATCCAGGTTGCATCACAGCCCCTGAACGAATTGTGTAAGAATTTCTCTCTCTTTCACTGTCTTTGTTTCATGGGTTTTTAAAAGAAATTTATTTTTATAATGGGGTTTAGCTGCTTTTCACGGCTGTGTTTATGCCGCTTTACACCCACTTGACACACTAACAGAGAGATATCAATACATAGGTTTTAAGATTATTACTAGTCAGATATATTCTTGTGCGGTGAATCGGGCGTGTTTAGTCCAGTTCTCTGAGCAAGGAGTAGGTCTTGTCTATTACATATTGGGTTTATGGAACGGTATCTGAGCTAATTTGAAACTCTTGCTTTATGTATCACCCCACCTCCCTTTCCCGTTAAGCAGCCATAGTGTGTTTTCTGCATGTGTGACTCTGTTCTGTTTTGTAACTCAGTTCAAGTGTAACGGTTTTTACATTCCCTCTATAAGTGACACCTTATGAGAAGTGTCCTTTTCTGTGTGACTTATTTCACTTAGAATCGCCGTACCTAAATCCACTCATCATGCTGCTACTAGCCTTATGATATTGATTTCATGGCTGAGTGATATTCCATTGTAAATAAGGACTACAACTTTTTTATCCATTTTTCGCTTTCCTGGGATATTTAAGGTGGAATGAAGTGGAGGTCCTTGTCAACAGAGCAGCCCTAAACTTTGGGGTGCTTGTGTCTTGCTGATTTTCAATTTTCCCACTTTATTCCCCCATGCGTGGAAGTGCCCTATGCTCTCTAAGCTGTGTTTTTTAGATGTTTCAGGACACACCGTACACTTCTCCAGAGTGGCTGTTGGCAATTTACATCCCGCCCATCAGTGTAGCAAGGCTCCCATTTCTCCATGGCCTGTCCTGCATTTCTGGTTTTGACACTTTTTTCAGCATGGCCCTTTTGACCGATGGGAAGCGAGACTTCTTTGTAGCGCTGATTTGCCTTTCCAGGTTGCTTGGTTGGCCAAAAAGGGCGTATGCGTTTTTTCCTGAATATATTCAGGAAAAAACGCATACGCCCTTTTTGGCCAAGGGCATCATTGTCAACGTTTTGGCGCTTTTCATGTGCTTTAAAGGCGATTCGAATCTACCTCCTGAAATCTGTTTCCTGCAATTCTGCCTTGATTTCAATTCCTTGTCTTTGCCTTCCCTCAATATATTTGTGGACGAGAGTTATCATTTATAACTCTGTAGGATTGTGAATTGCAGTGCCCTGAAGCTCCATTTTACAACTCGCTTTTTTGGGAGGTGGCCGCAAAAGCGCAGGATGGCTTCAGGCCCTGTTCTGGTTCCGGGGGGCAGGCTGAGCCTGTGGTTAATTCTTCTTCCTGATGGGAAAATAGAGTGACCTGTGCCTGTCCCAACACCAAGAGCTAGTCTCTCATTGGTTCCCCGTCTTCCCGTTCATCCTCAGGACATATTGCAACCTGTACGGAACAGGAGGTTAAAGATGCTGATGCTCCAAGTAGGGAGATTGCTACTAAAGTGGCTGGAATGGCGAACCCGAGCACAAGGAGATGAGAAATGAGGTGCATTTTAGAAACCTTTCCCCAACACACGGTGTACCATCTTCTTGGTTTCTCATGCATGTTTTCGATGTAGGAAGATGCCCTTGAACCTGGAGATTTGGGACCCATGCGATGGGTAGCACGCAGTATTACTTTAAAGGGTCTGCGTTTGCTCACCCAACCTCACCAAACCTCTCAGCCCCAAGAGTATCCACCCTTATGTCTCATCCAGCTGTGGGTCTAGATATGGTCAATCCAGGTTGCATCACAGCCCCTGAACGAATTGTGTAAGAATTTCTCTCTCTTTCACTGTCTTTGTTTCATGGGTTTTTAAAAGAAATTTATTTTTATAATGGGCTTTAGCTGCTTTTCACGGCTGTGTTTATGCCGCTTTACACCCACTTGACACAGTAACAGAGAGATATCAATACATAGGTTTTAAGATTATTACTAGTCACATATATTCTTGTGCGGTGAATCGGGCGTGTTGAGTCCAGTTCTCTGAGCAAGGAGTAGGTCTTGTCTATTACATATTGGGTTTATGGAACGGTATCTGAGCTAATTTGAAACTCTTGCTTTATGTATCACCCCACCTCGCTTTCCCGTTAAGCAGCCATAGTGTGTTTTCTGCATGTGTGACTCTGTTCTGTTTTGTAATTCAGTTCAAGTGTAACGGTTTTTACATTCCCCCTATAAGTGACACCTTATGAGAAGTGTCCTTTTCTGTGTGACTTATTTCACTTAGAATCGTCGTACCTAAATCCACTCATCATGCTGCTACTAGCCTTATGACATTGATTTCATGGCTGAGTGGTATGCCATTGTACATAAGGACCTCAAATTTTTTATCCATTTTTCGCTTTCCTGGGATATTTAAGGTGGAATGAAGTGGAGGTCCTTGTCAACAGAGCATCCCTAAACTTTGGGGTGCTTGTGTCTTGCTGATTTTTAATTTTCCCACTTTATACCCCCATGCGTGGAAGTGCCCTATGCTCTCTAAGCTGTGTTTTTTAGATGTTTCAGGACACACCGTACACTTCTCCAGAGTGGCTGTTGGCAATTTACATCCCGCCCATCAGTGTAGCAAGGCTCCCATTTCTCCATGGCCTGTCCTGCATTTCTGGTTTTGACACTTTTTTCAGCATGGCCCTTTTGACCGATGGGAAGCGAGACTTCTTTGTAGCGCTGATTTGCCTTTCCAGGTTGCTTGGTTGGCCAAAAAGGGCGTATGCGTTTTTTCCTGAATATATTCAGGAAAAAACGCATACGCCCTTTTTGGCCAAGGGCATCATTGTCAACGTTTTGGCGCTTTTCATGTGCTTTAAAGGCGATTCGAATCTACCTCCTGAAATCTGTTTCCTGCAATTCTGCCTTGATTTCAATTCCTCGTCTTTGCCTTCCCTCAATATATTTGTGGACGAGAGTTATCATTTATAACTCGGCAGGTTTGTGAATTGCAGTGCCCTGAAGCTCCATTTTACAACTCGCTTCATTGGGAGCTGGCCGCAAAAGCGCAGGATGGCTTCAGGCCCTGTTCTGGTTCCGGGGGTCAGGCTGAGCCTGTGGTTAATTCTTCTTCCTGATGGGAAAATAGAGTGACCTGTGCCTGTCCCAACACCAAGAGCTAGTGTCTCATTGGTTCCCCGTCTTCCCGTTCATCCTCAGGACAAATTGCAACCTGTACGGAACAGGAGGTTAAAGATGCTGATGCTCCAAGTAGGGAGATTGCTACTAAAGTGGCTGGAATGGCGAACCCGAGCACAAGGAGATGAGAAATGAGGTGCATTTTAGAAACCTTTCCCCAACACACGGTGTACCATCTTCTTGGTTTCTCATGCATGTTTTCGATGTAGGAAGATGCCCTTGAACCTGGAGATTTGGGACCCATGCGATGGGTAGCACGCAGTATTACTTTAAAGGGTCTGCGTTTGCTCACCCAACCTCACCAAACCTCTCAGCCCCAAGAGTATCCACCCTTATGTCTCATCCAGCTGTGGGTCTAGATATGGTCAATCCAGGTTGCATCACAGCCCCTGAACGAATTGTGTAAGAATTTCTCTCTCTTTCACTGTCTTTGTTTCATGGGTTTTTAAAAGAAATTTATTTTTATAATGGGCTTTAGCTGCTTTTCACGGCTGTGTTTATGCCGCTTTACACCCACTTGACACAGTAACAGAGAGATATCAATACATAGGTTTTAAGATTATTACTAGTCACATATATTCTTGTGCGGTGAATCGGGCGTGTTGAGTCCAGTTCTCTGAGCAAGGAGTAGGTCTTGTCTATTACATATTGGGTTTATGGAACGGTATCTGAGCTAATTTGAAACTCTTGCTTTATGTATCACCCCACCTCGCTTTCCCGTTAAGCAGCCATAGTGTGTTTTCTGCATGTGTGACTCTGTTCTGTTTTGTAATTCAGTTCAAGTGTAACGGTTTTTACATTCCCCCTATAAGTGACACCTTATGAGAAGTGTCCTTTTCTGTGTGACTTATTTCACTTAGAATCGTCGTACCTAAATCCACTCATCATGCTGCTACTAGCCTTATGACATTGATTTCATGGCTGAGTGGTATGCCATTGTACATAAGGACCTCAAATTTTTTATCCATTTTTCGCTTTCCTGGGATATTTAAGGTGGAATGAAGTGGAGGTCCTTGTCAACAGAGCATCCCTAAACTTTGGGGTGCTTGTGTCTTGCTGATTTTTAATTTTCCCACTTTATACCCCCATGCGTGGAAGTGCCCTATGCTCTCTAAGCTGTGTTTTTTAGATGTTTCAGGACACACCGTACACTTCTCCAGAGTGGCTGTTGGCAATTTACATCCCGCCCATCAGTGTAGCAAGGCTCCCATTTCTCCATGGCCTGTCCTGCATTTCTGGTTTTGACACTTTTTTCAGCATGGCCCTTTTGACCGATGGGAAGCGAGACTTCTTTGTAGCGCTGATTTGCCTTTCCAGGTTGCTTGGTTGGCCAAAAAGGGCGTATGCGTTTTTTCCTGAATATATTCAGGAAAAAACGCATACGCCCTTTTTGGCCAAGGGCATCATTGTCAACGTTTTGGCGCTTTTCATGTGCTTTAAAGGCGATTCGAATCTACCTCCTGAAATCTGTTTCCTGCAATTCTGCCTTGATTTCAATTCCTCGTCTTTGCCTTCCCTCAATATATTTGTGGACGAGAGTTATCATTTATAACTCGGCAGGTTTGTGAATTGCAGTGCCCTGAAGCTCCATTTTACAACTCGCTTCATTGGGAGCTGGCCGCAAAAGCGCAGGATGGCTTCAGGCCCTGTTCTGGTTCCGGGGGTCAGGCTGAGCCTGTGGTTAATTCTTCTTCCTGATGGGAAAATAGAGTGACCTGTGCCTGTCCCAACACCAAGAGCTAGTGTCTCATTGGTTCCCCGTCTTCCCGTTCATCCTCAGGACAAATTGCAACCTGTACGGAACAGGAGGTTAAAGATGCTGATGCTCCAAGTAGGGAGATTGCTACTAAAGTGGCTGGAATGGCGAACCCGAGCACAAGGAGATGAGAAATGAGGTGCATTTTAGAAACCTTTCCCCAACACACGGTGTACCATCTTCTTGGTTTCTCATGCATGTTTTCGATGTAGGAAGATGCCCTTGAACCTGGAGATTTGGGACCCATGCGATGGGTAGCACACAGTATTACTTTAAGGGTCTGCGTTTGCTCACCCAACCTCACCAAAACTCTCAGCCCCAAGAGTGTCCACCCTTATGTCTCATCCAGCTGTGGGTCTAGATATGGTCACTCCAGGTTGCATCACAGCCCCTGAACGAATTGTGTAAGAATTTCTCTCTCTTTCCCTGTCTTTGTTTCATGGGTTTTTGAAAGTAATTTATTTTTATAATGGGGTTTAGCTGCTTTTCACGGCTGTGTTTATGCTGCTTTACACCCACTTGACACACTAACAGAGAGATATCAATACATAGGTTTTAAGATTATTACTAGTCAGATATATTCTTGTGCGATGAATCGGGCGTGTTGAGTCCAGTTCTCTGAGCAGGGAGTAGGTCTTGTGTATTACATATTGGATTTATGGAACGGTATCTGAGCTAATTTGAAACTCTTGTTTTATGTATCACCCCACCTCACCTTTCCCGTTAAGCAGCCATAGTGTGTTTTCTGCATGTGTGATTATGTTCTGCTTTGTAATTCAGTTCAAGTGTAACGATTTTTACATTCCCCCTATAAGTGACACCTTATGAGAAGTGTCCTTTTCTGTGTGACTTATTTCACTTAGAATCGTCGTACCTAAATCCACTCATCATGCTGCTACTAGCCTTATGACATTGATTTCAAGGCTGAGTGGTATGCCATTGTACATAAGGACCTCAAATTTTTTATCCATTTTTCGCTTTCCTGTGATATTTAAGGTGGAATGAAGTGGAGGTCCTTGTCAACAGAGCAGCCCTAAACTTTGGGGTGCTTGTGTCTTTCTGATTTTTAATTTTCCCACTTTATACCCCCATGCGTAGAAGTGCCCTATGCTCTCTAAGCTGTGTTTTTTAGATGTTTCAGGACACACCATACACTTCTCCAGAGTGGCTGTTGGCAATTTACATCCCGCCCATCAGTGTAGCAAGGCTCCCATTTCTCCATGGCCTGTCCTGCATTTCTGGTTTTGACACTTTCTTCAGCATGGCCCTTTTGACTGATGGGAAGCGAGACTTCTTTGTAGCGCTGATTTGCCTTTCCAGGTTGCTTGGTTGGCCAAAAAGGGCGTATGCGTTTTTTCCTGAATATATTCAGGAAAAAACGCATACGCCCTTTTTGGCCAAGGGCATCATTGTCAACGTTTTGGCGCTTTTCATGTGCTTTAAAGGCGATTCGAATCTACCTCCTGAAATCTGTTTCCTGCAATTCTGCCTTGATTTCAATTCCTCGTCTTTGCCTTCCCTCAATATATTTGTGGACGAGAGTTTTAATTTATAACTCTGTAGGATTGTGAATTGCAGTGCCCTGAAGCTCCATTTTACAACTCGCTTTTTTGGGAGGTGGCCGCAAAAGCACAGTATGGCTTCAGGCCCTGTTCTGGTTCCGGGGGGCAGGCTGAGCCTGTGGTTAATTCTTCTTCCTGATGGGAAAATAGAGTGACCTGTGCCTCTCCCAACACCAAGAGCTAGTCTCTCATTGGTTCCCCGTCTTCCCGTTCATCCTCAGGACAAATTGCAACCTGTACGGAACAGGAGGTTAAAGATGCTGATGCTCCAAGTAGGGAGATTGCTACTAAAGTGGCTGGAATGGCGAACCCGAGCACAAGGAGATGAGAAATGAGGTGCATTTTAGAAACCTTTCCCCAACACACGGTGTACCATCTTCTTGGTTTCTCATGCATGTTTTCGATGTAGGAAGATGCCCTTGAACCTGGAGATTTGGGACCCATGCGATGGGTAGCACGCAGTATTACTTTAAAGGTTCTGCGTTTGCTCACCCAACCTCACCAAACCTCTCAGCCCCAAGAGTATCCACCCTTATGTCTCATCCAGCTGTGGGTCTAGATATGGTCAATCCAGGTTGCATCACAGCCCCTGAACGAATTGTGTAAGAATTTCTCTCTCTTTCACTGTCTTTGTTTCATGGGTTTTTAAAAGAAATTTATTTTTATAATGGGGTTTAGCTGCTTTTCACGGCTGTGTTTATGCTGCTTTACACCCACTAGACACACTAACAGAGAGATATCAATACATAGGTTTTAAGATTATTACTAGTCAGATATATTCTTGTGCGGTGAATCGGGCGTGTTGAGTCCAGTTCTCTGAGCAAGGAGTAGGTCTTGTCTATTACATATTGGGTTTATGGAACGGTATCTGAGCTAATTTGAAACTCTTGCTTTATGTATCACCCCACCTCGCTTTCCCGTTAAGCAGCCATAGTGTGTTTTCTGCATGTGTGACTCTGTTCTGTTTTGTAACTCAGTTCAAGTGTAACGGTTTTTACATTCCCTCTATAAGTGACACCTTATGAGAAGTGTCCTTTTCTGTGTGACTTATTTCACTTAGAATCGTCGTACCTAAATCCACTCATCATGCTGCTACTAGCCTTATGACATTGATTTCATGGCTGAGTGGTATGCCATTGTACATAAGGACCTCAAATTTCTTATCCATTTTTCGCTTTCCTGGGATATTTAAGGTGGAATGAAGTGGAGATCCTTGTCAACAGAGCAGCCCTAAACTTTGGGGTGCTTGTGTCTTGCTGATTTTTAATTTTCCCACTTTATACCCCCATGCGTGGAAGTGCCCTATGCTCTCTAAGCTGTGTTTTTTAGATGTTTCAGGACACACCGTACACTTCTCCAGAGTGGCTGTTGGCAATTTACATCCCGCCCATCAGTGTAGCAAGGCTCCCATTTCTCCATGGCCTGTCCTGCATTTCTGGTTTTGACACTTTTTACAGCATGGCCCTTTTGACCGATGGGAAGCGAGACTTCTTTGTAGCGCTGATTTGCCTTTCCAGGTTGCTTGGTTGGCCAAAAAGGGCGTATGCGTTTTTTCCTGAATATATTCAGGAAAAAACGCATACGCCCTTTTTGGCCAAGGGCATCATTGTCAACGTTTTGGCGCTTTTCATGTGCTTTAAAGGCGATTCGAATCTACCTCCTGAAATCTGTTTCCTGCAATTCTGCCTTGATTTCAATTCCTCGTCTTTGCCTTCCCTCAATATATTTGTGGTCGAGAGTTATCATTTATAACTCTGTAGGATTGTGAATTGCAGTGCCCTGAAGCTCCATTTTACAACTCGCTTTTTTGGGAGGTGGCCGCAAAAGCACAGTATGGCTTCAGGCCCTGTTCTGGTTCCGGGGGGCAGGCTGAGCCTGTGGTTAATTCTTCTTCCTGATGGGAAAATAGAGTGACCTGTGCCTCTCCCAACACCAAGAGCTAGTCTCTCATTGGTTCCCCGTCTTCCCGTTCATCCTCAGGACAAATTGCAACCTGTACGGAACAGGAGGTTAAAGATGCTGATGCTCCAAGTAGGGAGATTGCTACTAAAGTGGCTGGAATGGCGAACCCGAGCACAAGGAGATGAGAAATGAGGTGCATTTTAGAAACCTTTCCCCAACACACGGTGTACCATCTTCTTGGTTTCTCATGCATGTTTTCGATGTAGGAAGATGCCCTTGAACCTGGAGATTTGGGACCCATGCGATGGGTAGCACGCAGTATTACTTTAAAGGTTCTGCGTTTGCTCACCCAACCTCACCAAACCTCTCAGCCCCAAGAGTATCCACCCTTATGTCTCATCCAGCTGTGGGTCTAGATATGGTCAATCCAGGTTGCATCACAGCCCCTGAATGAATTGTGTAAGAATTTCTCTCTCTTTCACTGTCTTTGTTTCATGGGTTTTTAAAAGAAATTTATTTTTATAATGGGGTTTAGCTGCTTTTCACGGCTGTGTTTATGCTGCTTTACACCCACTAGACACACTAACAGAGAGATATCAATACATAGGTTTTAAGATTATTACTAGTCAGATATATTCTTGTGCGGTGAATCGGGCGTGTTGAGTCCAGTTCTCTGAGCAAGGAGTAGGTCTTGTCTATTACATATTGGGTTTATGGAACGGTATCTGAGCTAATTTGAAACTCTTGCTTTATGTATCACCCCACCTCGCTTTCCCGTTAAGCAGCCATAGTGTGTTTTCTGCATGTGTGACTCTGTTCTGTTTTGTAACTCAGTTCAAGTGTAACGGTTTTTACATTCCCTCTATAAGTGACACCTTATGAGAAGTGTCCTTTTCTGTGTGACTTATTTCACTTAGAATCGTCGTACCTAAATCCACTCATCATGCTGCTACTAGCCTTATGACATTGATTTCATGGCTGAGTGGTATGCCATTGTACATAAGGACCTCAAATTTCTTATCCATTTTTCGCTTTCCTGGGATATTTAAGGTGGAATGAAGTGGAGATCCTTGTCAACAGAGCAGCCCTAAACTTTGGGGTGCTTGTGTCTTGCTGATTTTTAATTTTCCCACTTTATACCCCCATGCGTGGAAGTGCCCTATGCTCTCTAAGCTGTGTTTTTTAGATGTTTCAGGACACACCGTACACTTCTCCAGAGTGGCTGTTGGCAATTTACATCCCGCCCATCAGTGTAGCAAGGCTCCCATTTCTCCATGGCCTGTCCTGCATTTCTGGTTTTGACACTTTTTACAGCATGGCCCTTTTGACCGATGGGAAGCGAGACTTCTTTGTAGCGCTGATTTGCCTTTCCAGGTTGCTTGGTTGGCCAAAAAGGGCGTATGCGTTTTTTCCTGAATATATTCAGGAAAAAACGCATACGCCCTTTTTGGCCAAGGGCATCATTGTCAACGTTTTGGCGCTTTTCATGTGCTTTAAAGGCGATTCGAATCTACCTCCTGAAATCTGTTTCCTGCAATTCTGCCTTGATTTCAATTCCTCGTCTTTGCCTTCCCTCAATATATTTGTGGACGAGAGTTATCATTTATAACTCTGTAGGATTGTGAATTGCAGTGCCCTGAAGCTCCATTTTACAACTCGCTTTTTTGGGAGGTGGCCGCAAAAGCGCAGGATGGCTTCAGGCCCTGTTCTGGTTCCGGGGGGCAGGCTGAGCCTGTGGTTAATTCTTCTTCCTGATGGGAAAATAGAGTGACCTGTGCCTGTCCCAACACCAAGAGCTAATCTCTCATTGGTTCCCCGTCTTCCCGTTCATCCTCAGGACAAATTGCAACCTGTACGGAACAGGAGGTTAAAGGTGCTGATGCTCCAAGTAGGGAGATTGCTACTAAAGTGGCTGGAATGGCGAACCCGAGCACAAGGAGATGAGAAATGAGGTGCATTTTAGAAACCTTTCCCCATCACACGGTGTACCATCTTCTTGGTTTCTCATGCATGTTTTCGATGTAGGAAGATGCCCTTGAACCTGGAGATTTGGGACCCATGCGATGGGTAGCACGCAGTATTACTTTAAAGGGTCTGCGTTTGCTCACCCAACCTCACCAAACCTCTCAGCCCCAAGAGTGTCCACCCTTATGTCTCATCCAGCTGTGGGTCTAGATATGGTCAATCCAGGTTGCATCACAGCCCCTGAACGAATTGTGTAAGAATTTCTCTCTCTTTCACTGTCTTTGTTTCATGAGTTTTTAAAAGAAATTTATTTTTATAATGGGGTTTAGCTGCTTTTCACGGCTGTGTTTATGCCGCTTTACACCCACTTGACACACTAACAGAGAGATATCAATACATAGGTTTTAAGATTATTACTAGTCAGATATATTCTTGTGCGGTGAATCGGGCGTGTTGAGTCCAGTTCTCTGAGCAAGGAGTAGGTCTTGTCTATTACATATTGGGTTTATGGAACGGTATCTGAGCTAATTTGAAACTCTTGCTTTATGTATCACCCCACCTCGCTTTCCCGTTAAGCAGCCATAGTGTGTTTTCTGCATGTGTGACTCTGTTCTGTTTTGTAACTCAGTTCAAGTGTAACGGTTTTTACATTCCCTCTATAAGTGACACCTTATGAGAAGTGTCCTTTTCTGTGTGACTTATTTCACTTAGAATCGTCGTACCTAAACCCACTCATCATGCTGCTACTAGCCTTATGACATTGATTTGATGGCTGAGTGGTATGCCATTGTACATAAGGACCTCAAATTTTTTATCCATTTTTCGCTTTCCTGGGATATTTAAGGTGGAATGAAGTGGAGGTCCTTGTCAACAGAGCATCCCTAAACTTTGGGGTGCTTGTGTCTTGCTGATTTTTAATTTTCCCACTTTATACCCCCATGCGTGGAAGTGCCCTATGCTCTCTAAGCTGTGTTTTTTAGATGTTTCAGGACACACCGTACACTTCTCCAGAGTGGCTGTTGGCAATTTACATCCCGCCCATCAGTGTAGCAAGGCTCCCATTTCTCCATGGCCTGTCCTGCATTTCTGGTTTTGACACTTTTTACAGCATGGCCCTTTTGACTGATGGGAAGCGAGACTTCTTTGTAGCGCTGATTTGCCTTTCCAGGTTGCTTGGTTGGCCAAAAAGGGCGTATGCGTTTTTTCCTGAATATATTCAGGAAAAAACGCATACGCTCTTTTTGGCAAAGGGCATCATTGTCAACGTTTTGGCGCTTTTCATGTGCTTTAAAGGCGATTCGAATCTACCTCCTGAAATCTGTTTCCTGCAATTCTGCCTTGATTTCAATTCCTCGTCTTTGCCTTCCCTCAATATATTTGTGGACGAGAGTTATCATTTATAACTCTGTAGGATTGTGAATTGCAGTGCCCTGAAGCTCCATTTTACAACTCGCTTTTTTGGGAGGTGGCCGCAAAAGCGCAGGATGGCTTCAGGCCCTGTTCTGGTTCCGGGGGGCAGGCTGAGCCTGTGGTTAATTCTTCTTCCTGATGGGAAAATAGAGTGACCTGTGCCTGTCCCAACACCAAGAGCTAATCTCTCATTGGTTCCCCGTCTTCCCGTTCATCCTCAGGACAAATTGCAACCTGTACGGAACAGGAGGTTAAAGGTGCTGATGCTCCAAGTAGGGAGATTGCTACTAAAGTGGCTGGAATGGCGAACCCGAGCACAAGGAGATGAGAAATGAGGTGCATTTTAGAAACCTTTCCCCAACACGGTGTACCATCTTCTTGGTTTCTCATGCATGTTTTCGATGTAGGAAGATGCCCTTGAACCTGGAGATTTGGGAGCCATGTGATGGGTAGCACGCAGTATTACTTTAAAGGGTCTGCGTTTGCTCACCCAACCTCACCAAACCTCTCAGCCCCAAGAGTGTCCACCCTTATGTCTCATCCAGCTGTGGGTCTAGATATGGTCAATCCAGGTTGCATCACAGCCCCTGAACGAATTGTGTAAGAATTTCTCTCTCTTTCACTGTCTTTGTTTCATGGGTTTTTAAAAGAAATTTATTTTTATAATGGGGTTTAGCTGCTTTTCACGGCTGTGTTTATGCCGCTTTACACCCACTTGACACACTAACAGAGAGATATCAATACATAGGTTTTAAGATTATTACTAGTCAGATATATTCTTGTGCGGTGAATCGGGCGTGTTGAGTCCAGTTCTCTGAGCAAGGAGTAGGTCTTGTCTATTACATATTGGGTTTATGGAACGGTATCTGAGCTAATTTGAAACTCTTGCTTTATGTATCACCCCACCTCGCTTTCCCGTTAAGCAGCCATAGTGTGTTTTCTGCATGTGTGACTCTGTTCTGTTTTGTAACTCAGTTCAACTGTAACGGTTTTTACATTCCCTCTATAAGTGACACCTTATGAGAAGTGTCCTTTTCTGTGTGACTTATTTCACTTAGAATCGCCGTACCTAAATCCACTCATCATGCTGCTACTAGCCTTATGACATTGATTTCATGGCTGAGTGGTATGCCATTGTACATAAGGACCTCAAATTTTTTATCCATTTTTCGCTTTCCTGGGATATTTAAGGTGGAATGAAGTGGAGGTCCTTGTCAACAGAGCAGCCCTAAACTTTGGGGTGCTTGTGTCTTGCTGATTTTTAATTTTCCCACTTTATACCCCCATGCGTGGAAGTGCCCTATGCTCTCTAAGCTGTGTTTTTTAGATGTTTCAGGACACACCGTACACTTCTCCAGAGTGGCTGTTGGCAATTTACATCCCGCCCATCAGTGTAGCAAGGCTCCCATTTCTCCATGGCCTGTCCTGCATTTCTGGTTTTGACACTTTTTTCAGCATGGCCCTTTTGACCGATGGGAAGCGAGACTTCTTTGTAGCGCTGATTTGCCTTTCCAGGTTGCTTGGTTGGCCAAAAAGGGCGTATGCGTTTTTTCCTGAATATATTCAGGAAAAAACGCATACGCCCTTTTTGGCCAAGGGCATCATTGTCAACGTTTTGGCGCTTTTCATGTGCTTTAAAGGCGATTCGAATCTACCTCCTGAAATCTGTTTCCTGCAATTCTGCCTTGATTTCAATTCCTCGTCTTTGCCTTCCCTCAATATATTTGTGGACGAGAGTTATCATTTATAACTCTGTAGGATTGTGAATTGCAGTGCCCTGAAACTCCATTTTACAACTCGCTTTTTTGGGAGGTGGCCGCAAAAGCGCAGGATGGCTTCAGGCCCTGTTCTGGTTCCGGGGGGCAGGCTGAGCCTGTGGTTAATTCTTCTTCCTGATGGGAAAATAGAGTGACCTGTGCCTGTCCCAACACCAAGAGCTAGTCTCTCATTGGTTCCCCGTCTTCCCGTTCATCCTCAGGACAAATTGCAACCTGTACGGAACAGGAGGTTAAAGATGCTGATGCTCCAAGTAGGGAGATTGCTACTAAAGTGGCTGGAATGGCGAACCCGAGCACAAGGAGATGAGAAATTAGGTGCATTTTAGAAACCTTTCCCCAACACACGGTGTACCATCTTCTTGGTTTCTCATGCATGTTTTCGATGTAGGAAGATGCCCTTGAACCTGGAGATTTGGGACCCATGCGATGGGTAGCACGCAGTATTACTTTAAAGGGTCTGCGTTTGCTCACCCAACCTCACCAAACCTCTCAGCCCCAAGAGTATCCACCCTTATGTCTCATCCAGCTGTGGGTCTAGATATGGTCAATCCAGGTTGCATCACAGCCCCTGAACGAATTGTGTAAGAATTTCTCTCTCTTTCACTGTCTTTGTTTCATGGGTTTTTAAAAGAAATTTATTTTTATAATGGGGTTTAGCTGCTTTTCACGGCTGTGTTTATGCCGCTTTACACCCACTAGACACACTAACAGAGAGATATCAATACATAGGTTTTAAGATTATTACTAGTCAGATATATTCTTGTGCGGTGAATCGGGCGTGTTGAGTCCAGTTCTCTGAGCAAGGAGTAGGTCTTGTCTATTACATATTGGGTTTATGGAACGGTATCTGAGCTAATTTGAAACTCTTGCTTTATGTATCACCCCACCTCGCTTTCCCGTTAAGCAGCCATAGTGTGTTTTCTGCATGTGTGACTCTGTTCTGTTTTGTAACTCAGTTCAAGTGTAACGGTTTTTACATTCCCTCTATAAGTGACACCTTATGAGAAGTGTCCTTTTCTGTGTGACTTATTTCACTTAGAATCGCCGTACCTAAATCCACTCATCATGCTGCTACTAGCCTTATGACATTGATTTCATGGCTGAGTGGTATGCCATTGTAAATAAGGACCTCAAATTTTTTATCCATTTTTCGCTTTCCTGGGATATTTAAGGTGGAATGAAGTGGAGGTCCTTGTCAACAGAGCAGCCCTAAACTTTGGGGTGCTTGTGTCTTGCTGATTTTTAATTTTCCCACTTTATACCCCCATGCGTGGAAGTGCCCTATGCTCTCTAAGCTGTGTTTTTTAGATGTTTCAGGACACACCGTACACTTCTCCAGAGTGGCTGTTGGCAATTTACATCCCGCCCATCAGTGTAGCAAGGCTCCCATTTCTCCATGGCCTGTCCTGCATTTCTGGTTTTGACACTTTTTTCAGCATGGCCCTTTTGACCGATGGGAAGCGAGACTTCTTTGTAGCGCTGATTTGCCTTTCCAGGTTGCTTGGTTGGCCAAAAAGGGCGTATGCGTTTTTTCCTGAATATATTCAGGAAAAAACGCATACGCCCTTTTTGGCCAAGGGCATCATTGTCAACGTTTTGGCGCTTTTCATGTGCTTTAAAGGCGATTCGAATCTACCTCCTGAAATCTGTTTCCTGCAATTCTGCCTTGATTTCAATTCCTCGTCTTTGCCTTCCCTCAATATATTTGTGGACGAGAGTTATCATTTATAACTCTGTAGGATTGTGAATTGCAGTGCCCTGAAGCTCCATTTTACAACTCGCTTTTTTGGGAGGTGGCCGCAAAAGCGCAGGATGGCTTCAGGCCCTGTTCTGGTTCCGGGGGGCAGGCTGAGCCTGTGGTTAATTCTTCTTCCTGATGGGAAAATAGAGTGACCTGTGCCTGTCCCAACACCAAGAGCTAATCTCTCATTGGTTCCCCGTCTTCCCGTTCATCCTCAGGACAAATTGCAACCTGTACGGAACAGGAGGTTAAAGGTGCTGATGCTCCAAGTAGGGAGATTGCTACTAAAGTGGCTGGAATGGCGAACCCGAGCACAAGGAGATGAGAAATGAGGTGCATTTTAGAAACCTTTCCCCAACACACGGTGTACCATCTTCTTGGTTTCTCATGCATGTTTTCGATGTAGGAAGATGCCCTTGAACCTGGAGATTTGGGACCCATGCGATGGGTAGCACGCAGTATTACTTCAAAGGGTCTGCGTTTGCTCACCCAACCTCACCAAACCTCTCAGCCCCAAGAGTGTCCACCCTTATGTCTCATCCAGCTGTGGGTCTAGATATGGTCAATCCAGGTTGCATCACAGCCCCTGAACGAATTGGGTAAGAATTTCTCTCTCTTTCACTGTCTTTGTTTCATGGGTTTTTAAAAGAAATTTATTTTTATAATGGGGTTTAGCTGCTTTTCACGGCTGTGTTTATGCCGCTTTACACCCACTTGACACACTAACAGAGAGATATCAATACATAGGTTTTAAGATTATTACTAGTCAGATATATTCTTGTGCGGTGAATCGGGCGTGTTGAGTCCAGTTCTCTGAGCAAGGAGTAGGTCTTGTCTATTACATATTGGGTTTATGGAACGGTATCTGAGCTAATTTGAAACTCTTGCTTTATGTATCACCCCACCTCAACTTTCCCGTTACGCAGCAATAGTGTGTTTTCTGCATGTGTGACTCTGTTCTGTTTTGTAATTCAGTTCAAGTGTAACGGTTTTTACATTCCCTCTATAAGTGACACCTTATGAGAAGTGTCCTTTTCTGTGTGTCTTATTTCACTTAGAATCGTCGTACCTAAATCCACTCATCATGCTGCTACTAGCCTTATGACATTGATTTCATGGCTGAGTGGTATGCCATTGTACATAAGGACCTCAAATTTTTTATCCATTTTTCGCTTTCCTGGGATATTTAAGGTGGAATGAAGTGGAGGTCCTTGTCAACAGAGCATCCCTAAACTTTGGGGTGCTTGTGTCTTGCTGATTTTTAATTTTCCCACTTTATACCCCCATGCGTGGAAGTGCCCTATGCTCTCTAAGCTGTGTTTTTTAGATGTTTCAGGACACACCGTACACTTCTCCAGAGTGGCTGTTGGCAATTTACATCCCGCCCATCAGTGTAGCAAGGCTCCCATTTCTCCATGTCCTGTCCTGCATTTCTGGTTTTGACACTTTTTACAGCATCGCCCTTTTGACCGATGGGAAGCGAGACTTCTTTGTAGCGCTGATTGGCCTTTCCAGGTTGCTTGGTTGGCCAAAAAGGGCGTATGCGTTTTTTCCTGAATATATTCAGGAAAAAACGCATACGCCCTTTTTGGCAAAGGGCATCATTGTCAACGTTTTGGCGCTTTTCATGTGCTTTAAAGGCGATTCGAATCTACCTCCTGAAATCTGTTTCCTGCAATTCTGCCTTGATTTCAATTCCTCGTCTTTGCCTTCCCTCAATATATTTGTGGACGAGAGTTATCATTTATAACTCTGTAGGATTGTGAATTGCAGTGCCCTGAAGCTCCATTTTACAACTCGCTTTTTTGGAGGTGGCCGCAAAAGCGCAGGATGGCTTCAGGCCCTGTTCTGGTTCCGGGGTGCAGGCTGAGCCTGTGGTTAATTCTTCTTCCTGATGGGAAAATAGAGTGACCTGTGCCTATCCCAACACCAAGAGCTAGTCTCTCATTGGTTCCCCGTCTTCCCGTTCATCCTCAGGACAAATTGCAACCTGTAAGGAACAGGAGGTTAAAGATGCTGATGCTCCAAGTAGGGAGATAGCTACTAAAGTGGCTGGAATGGCGAACCCGAGCACAAGGAGATGAGAAATGAGGTGCATTTTAGAAACCTTTCCCCAACACACGGTGTACCGTCTTTTTGGTTTCTCATGCATGTTTTCGATGTAGGAAGATGCCCTTGAACCTGGAGATTTGGGACCCATGCGATGGGTAGCACGCAGTATTACTTTAAAGGGTCTGCGTTTGCTCACCCAACCTCACCAAACCTCTCAGCCCCAAGAGTATCCACCCTTATGTCTCATCCAGCTGTGGGTCTAGATATGGTCAATCCAGGTTGCATCACAGCCCCTGAACGAATTGTGTAAGAATTTCTCTCTCTTTCACTGTCTTTGTTTCATGGGTTTTTAAAAGAAATTTATTTTTATAATGGGGTTTAGCTGCTTTTCACGGCTGTGTTTATGCCGCTTTACACCCACTAGACACACTAACAGAGAGATATCAATACATAGGTTTTAAGATTATTACTAGTCAGATATATTCTTGTGCGGTGAATCGGGCGTGTTGAGTCCAGTTCTCTGAGCAAGGAGTAGGTCTTGTCTATTACATATTGGGTTTATGGAACGGTATCTGAGCTAATTTGAAACTCTTGCTTTATGTATCACCCCACCTCGCTTTCCCGTTAAGCAGCCATAGTGTGTTTTCTGCATGTGTGACTCTGTTCTGTTTTGTAACTCAGTTCAAGTGTAACGGTTTTTACATTCCCTCTATAAGTGACACCTTATGAGAAGTGTCCTTTTCTGTGTGACTTATTTCACTTAGAATCGCTGTACCTAAATCCACTCATCATGCTGCTACTAGCCTTATGACATTGATTTCATGGCTGAGTGGTATGCCATTGTACATAAGGACCTCAAATTTTTTATCCATTTTTCGCTTTCCTGGGATATTTAAGGTGGAATGAAGTGGAGGTCCTTGTCAACAGAGCAGCCCTAAAATTTGGGGTGCTTGTGTCTTGCTGATTTTTAATTTTCCCACTTTATACCCCCATGCGTGGAAGTGCCCTATGCTCTCTAAGCTGTGTTTTTTAGATGTTTCAGGACACACCGTACACTTCTCCAGAGTGGCTGTTGGCAATTTACATCCCGCCCATCAGTGTAGCAAGGCTCCCATTTCTCCATGGCCTGTCCTGCATTTCTGGTTTTGACACTTTTTTCAGCATGGCCCTTTTGACCGATGGGAAGCGAGACTTCTTTGTAGCGCTGATTTGCCTTTCCAGGTTGCTTGGTTGGCCAAAAAGGGCGTATGCGTTTTTTCCTGAATATATTCAGGAAAAAACGCATACGCCCTTTTTGGCCAAGGGCATCATTGTCAACGTTTTGGCGCTTTTCATGTGCTTTAAAGGCTATTCGAATCTACCTCCTGAAATCTGTTTCCTGCAATTCTGCCTTGATTTCAATTCCTCGTCTTTGCCTTCCCTCAATATATTTGTGGACGAGAGTTATCATTTATAACTCTGTAGGATTGTGAATTGCAGTGCCCTGAAACTCCATTTTACAACTCGCTTTTTTGGGAGGTGGCCGCAAAAGCGCAGGATGGCTTCAGGCCCTGTTCTGGTTCCGGGGGGCAGGCTGAGCCTGTGGTTAATTCTTCTTCCTGATGGGAAAATAGAGTGACCTGTGCCTGTCCCAACACCAAGAGCTAGTCTCTCATTGGTTCCCCGTCTTCCCGTTCATCCTCAGGACAAATTGCAACCTGTACGGAACAGGAGGTTAAAGATGCTGATGCTCCAAGTAGGGAGATTGCTACTAAAGTGGCTGGAATGGCGAACCCGAGCACAAGGAGATGAGAAATGAGGTGCATTTTAGAAACCTTTCCCCAACACACGGTGTACCATCTTCTTGGTTTCTCGTGCATGTTTTCGATGTAGGAAGATGCCCTTGAACCTGGAGATTTGGGACCCATGCGATGGGTACCACGCAGTATTACTTTAAAGGTTCTGCGTTTGCTCACCCAACCTCACCAAAGGTCTCAGCCCCAAGAGTATCCACCCTTATGTCTCATCCAGCTGTGGGTCTAGATATGGTCAATCCAGGTTGCATCACAGCCCCTGAACGAATTGTGTAAGAATTTCTCTCTCTTTCACTGTCTTTGTTTCATGGGTTTTTAAAAGAAATTTATTTTTATAATGGGGTTTAGCTGCTTTTCACGGCTGTGTTTATGCTGCTTTACACCCACTAGACACACTAACAGAGAGATATCAATACATAGGTTTTAAGATTATTACTAGTCAGATATATTCTTGTGCGGTGAATCGGGCGTGTTGAGTCCAGTTCTCTGAGCAAGGAGTAGGTCTTGTCTATTACATATTGGGTTTATGGAACGGTATCTGAGCTAATTTGAAACTCTTGCTTTATGTATCACCCCACCTCGCTTTCCCGTTAAGCAGCCATAGTGTGTTTTCTGCATGTGTGACTCTGTTCTGTTTTGTAACTCAGTTCAAGTGTAACGGTTTTTACATTCCCTCTATAAGTGACACCTTATGAGAAGTGTCCTTTTCTGTGTGACTTATTTCACTTAGAATCGTCGTACCTAAATCCACTCATCATGCTGCTACTAGCCTTATGTCATTGATTTGATGGCTGAGTGGTATGCCATTGTAC
The DNA here is from genome assembly GCF_965194825.1 of Balaenoptera physalus. NCBI lineage: Eukaryota > Metazoa > Chordata > Mammalia > Artiodactyla > Balaenopteridae > Balaenoptera > Balaenoptera physalus. The sequence continues at coordinate 459,131 of NW_028126346.1, read as the reverse complement.
ATAAGGACCTCAAATTTTTTATCCATTTTTCGCTTTCCTGGGATATTTAAGGTGGAATGAAGTGGAGGTCCTTGTCAACAGAGCATCCCTAAACTTTGGGGTGCTTGTGTCTTGCTGATTTTTAATTTTCCCACTTTATACCCCCATGCGTGGAAGTGCCCTATGCTCTCTAAGCTGTGTTTTTTAGATGTTTCAGGACACACCGTACACTTCTCCAGAGTGGCTGTTGGCAATTTACATCCCGCCCATCAGTGTAGCAAGGCTCCCATTTCTCCATGGCCTGTCCTGCATTTCTGGTTTTGACACTTTTTACAGCATCGCCCTTTTGACCGATGGGAAGCGAGACTTCTTTGTAGCGCTGATTTGCCTTTCCAGGTTGCTTGGTTGGCCAAAAAGGGCGTATGCGTTTTTTCCTGAATATATTCAGGAAAAAACGCATACGCCCTTTTTGGCAAAGGGCATCATTGTCAACGTTTTGGCGCTTTTCATGTGCTTTAAAGGCGATTCGAATCTACCTCCTGAAATCTGTTTCCTGCAATTCTGCCTTGATTTCAATTCCTCGTCTTTGCCTTCCCTCAATATATTTGTGGACGAGAGTTATCATTTATAACTCTGTAGGATTGTGAATTGCAGTGCCCTGAAGCTCCATTTTACAACTCGCTTTTTTGGAGGTGGCCGCAAAAGCGCAGGATGGCTTCAGGCCCTGTTCTGGTTCTGGGGTGCAGGCTGAGCCTGTGGTTAATTCTTCTTCCTGATGGGAAAATAGAGTGACCTGTGCCTATCCCAACACCAAGAGCTAGTCTCTCATTGGTTCCCCGTCTTCCCGTTCATCCTCAGGACAAATTGCAACCTGTACGGAACAGGAGGTTAAAGATGCTGATGCTCCAAGTAGGGAGATTGCTACTAAAGTGGCTGGAATGGCGAACCCGAGCACAAGGAGATGAGAAATGAGGTGCATTTTAGAAACCTTTCCCCAACACACGGTGTACCGTCTTCTTGGTTTCTCATGCATGTTTTCGATGTAGGAAGATGCCCTTGAACCTGGAGATTTGGGACCCATGCGATGGGTAGCACGCAGTATTACTTTAAAGGGTCTGCGTTTGCTCACCCAACCTCACCAAACCTCTCAGCCCCAAGAGTATCCACCCTTATGTCTCATCCAGCTGTGGGTCTAGATATGGTCAATCCAGGTTGCATCACAGCCCCTGAACGAATTGTGTAAGAATTTCTCTCTCTTTCACTGTCTTTGTTTCATGGGTTTTTAAAAGAAATTTATTTTTATAATGGGGTTTAGCTGCTTTTCACGGCTGTGTTTATGCCGCTTTACACCCACTAGACACACTAACAGAGAGATATCAATACATAGGTTTTAAGATTATTACTAGTCAGATATATTCTTGTGCGGTGAATCGGGCGTGTTGAGTCCAGTTCTCTGAGCAAGGAGTAGGTCTTGTCTATTACATATTGGGTTTATGGAACGGTATCTGAGCTAATTTGAAACTCTTGCTTTATGTATCACCCCACCTCGCTTTCCCGTTAAGCAGCCATAGTGTGTTTTCTGCATGTGTGACTCTGTTCTGTTTTGTAACTCAGTTCAAGTGTAACGGTTTTTACATTCCCTCTATAAGTGACACCTTATGAGAAGTGTCCTTTTCTGTGTGACTTATTTCACTTAGAATCGCCGTACCTAAATCCACTCATCATGCTGCTACTAGCCTTATGACATTGATTTCATGGCTGAGTGGTATGCCATTGTACATAAGGACCTCAAATTTTTTATCCATTTTTCGCTTTCCTGGGATATTTAAGGTGGAATGAAGTGGAGGTCCTTGTCAACAGAGCAGCCCTAAACTTTGGGGTGCTTGTGTCTTGCTGATTTTTAATTTTCCCACTTTATACCCCCATGCGTGGAAGTGCCCTATGCTCTCTAAGCTGTGTTTTTTAGATGTTTCAGGACACACCGTACACTTCTCCAGAGTGGCTGTTGGCAATTTACATCCCGCCCATCAGTGTAGCAAGGCTCCCATTTCTCCATGGCCTGTCCTGCATTTCTGGTTTTGACACTTTTTTCAGCATGGCCCTTTTGACCGATGGGAAGCGAGACTTCTTTGTAGCGCTGATTTGCCTTTCCAGGTTGCTTGGTTGGCCAAAAAGGGCGTATGCGTTTTTTCCTGAATATATTCAGGAAAAAACGCATACGCCCTTTTTGGCCAAGGGCATCATTGTCAACGTTTTGGCGCTTTTCATGTGCTTTAAAGGCGATTCGAATCTACCTCCTGAAATCTGTTTCCTGCAATTCTGCCTTGATTTCAATTCCTCGTCTTTGCCTTCCCTCAATATATTTGTGGACGAGAGTTATCATTTATAACTCTGTAGGATTGTGAATTGCAGTGCCCTGAAACTCCATTTTACAACTCGCTTTTTTGGGAGGTGGCCGCAAAAGCGCAGGATGGCTTCAGGCCCTGTTCTGGTTCCGGGGGGCAGGCTGAGCCTGTGGTTAATTCTTCTTCCTGATGGGAAAATAGAGTGACCTGTGCCTGTCCCAACACCAAGAGCTAGTCTCTCATTGGTTCCCCGTCTTCCCGTTCATCCTCAGGACAAATTGCAACCTGTACGGAACAGGAGGTTAAAGATGCTGATGCTCCAAGTAGGGAGATTGCTACTAAAGTGGCTGGAATGGCGAACCCGAGCACAAGGAGATGAGAAATTAGGTGCATTTTAGAAACCTTTCCCCAACACACGGTGTACCGTCTTCTTGGTTTCTCATGCATGTTTTCGATGTAGGAAGATGCCCTTGAACCTGGAGATTTGGGACCCATGCGATGGGTAGCACGCAGTATTACTTTAAAGGGTCTGCGTTTGCTCACCCAACCTCACCAAACCTCTCAGCCCCAAGAGTATCCACCCTTATGTCTCATCCAGCTGTGGGTCTAGATATGGTCAATCCAGGTTGCATCACAGCCCCTGAACGAATTGTGTAAGAATTTCTCTCTCTTTCACTGTCTTTGTTTCATGGGTTTTTAAAAGAAATTTATTTTTATAATGGGGTTTAGCTGCTTTTCACGGCTGTGTTTATGCCGCTTTACACCCACTAGACACACTAACAGAGAGATATCAATACATAGGTTTTAAGATTATTACTAGTCAGATATATTCTTGTGCGGTGAATCGGGCGTGTTGAGTCCAGTTCTCTGAGCAAGGAGTAGGTCTTGTCTATTACATATTGGGTTTATGGAACGGTATCTGAGCTAATTTGAAACTCTTGCTTTATGTATCACCCCACCTCGCTTTCCCGTTAAGCAGCCATAGTGTGTTTTCTGCATGTGTGACTCTGTTCTGTTTTGTAACTCAGTTCAAGTGTAACGGTTTTTACATTCCCTCTATAAGTGACACCTTATGAGAAGTGTCCTTTTCTGTGTGACTTATTTCACTTAGAATCGCCGTACCTAAATCCACTCATCATGCTGCTACTAGCCTTATGACATTGATTTCATGGCTGAGTGGTATGCCATTGTACATAAGGACCTCAAATTTTTTATCCATTTTTCGCTTTCCTGGGATATTTAAGGTGGAATGAAGTGGAGGTCCTTGTCAACAGAGCAGCCCTAAACTTTGGGGTGCTTGTGTCTTGCTGATTTTTAATTTTCCCACTTTATACCCCCATGCGTGGAAGTGCCCTATGCTCTCTAAGCTGTGTTTTTTAGATGTTTCAGGACACACCGTACACTTCTCCAGAGTGGCTGTTGGCAATTTACATCCCGCCCATCAGTGTAGCAAGGCTCCCATTTCTCCATGGCCTGTCCTGCATTTCTGGTTTTGACACTTTTTTCAGCATGGCCCTTTTGACCGATGGGAAGCGAGACTTCTTTGTAGCGCTGATTTGCCTTTCCAGGTTGCTTGGTTGGCCAAAAAGGGCGTATGCGTTTTTTCCTGAATATATTCAGGAAAAAACGCATACGCCCTTTTTGGCCAAGGGCATCATTGTCAACGTTTTGGCGCTTTTCATGTGCTTTAAAGGCGATTCGAATCTACCTCCTGAAATCTGTTTCCTGCAATTCTGCCTTGATTTCAATTCCTCGTCTTTGCCTTCCCTCAATATATTTGTGGACGAGAGTTATCATTTATAACTCTGTAGGATTGTGAATTGCAGTGCCCTGAAGCTCCATTTTACAACTCGCTTTTTTGGGAGGTGGCCGCAAAAGCGCAGGATGGCTTCAGGCCCTGTTCTGGTTCCGGGGGGCAGGCTGAGCCTGTGGTTAATTCTTCTTCCTGATGGGAAAATAGAGTGACCTGTGCCTGTCCCAACACCAAGAGCTAATCTCTCATTGGTTCCCCGTCTTCCCGTTCATCCTCAGGACAAATTGCAACCTGTACGGAACAGGAGGTTAAAGGTGCTGATGCTCCAAGTAGGGAGATTGCTACTAAAGTGGCTGGAATGGCGAACCCGAGCACAAGGAGATGAGAAATGAGGTGCATTTTAGAAACCTTTCCCCAACACACGGTGTACCATCTTCTTGGTTTCTCATGCATGTTTTCGATGTAGGAAGATGCCCTTGAACCTGGAGATTTGGGACCCATGCGATGGGTAGCACGCAGTATTACTTCAAAGGGTCTGCGTTTGCTCACCCAACCTCACCAAACCTCTCAGCCCCAAGAGTGTCCACCCTTATGTCTCATCCAGCTGTGGGTCTAGATATGGTCAATCCAGGTTGCATCACAGCCCCTGAACGAATTGTGTAAGAATTTCTCTCTCTTTCACTGTCTTTGTTTCATGGGTTTTTAAAAGAAATTTATTTTTATAATGGGGTTTAGCTGCTTTTCACGGCTGTGTTTATGCCGCTTTACACCCACTTGACACACTAACAGAGAGATATCAATACATAGGTTTTAAGATTATTACTAGTCAGATATATTCTTGTGCGGTGAATCGGGCGTGTTGAGTCCAGTTCTCTGAGCAAGGAGTAGGTCTTGTTTATTACATATTGGGTTTATGGAACGGTATCTGAGCTAATTTGAAAGTCTTGCTTTATGTATCACCCCACCTCAACTTTCCCGTTACGCAGCAATAGTGTGTTTTCTGCATGTGTGACTCTGTTCTGTTTTGTAATTCAGTTCAAGTGTAACGGTTTTTACATTCCCTCTCTAAGTGACACCTTATGAGAAGTGTCCTTTTCTGTGTGACTTATTTCACTTAGAATCGTCGTACCTAAATCCACTCATCATGCTGCTACTAGCCTTATGACATTGATTTCATGGCTGAGTGGTATGCCATTGTACATAAGGACCTCAAATTTTTTATCCATTTTTCGCTTTCCTGGGATATTTAAGGTGGAATGAAGTGGAGGTCCTTGTCAACAGAGCATCCCTAAACTTTGGGGTGCTTGTGTCTTGCTGATTTTTAATTTTCCCACTTTATACCCCCATGCGTGGAAGTGCCCTATGCTCTCTAAGCTGTGTTTTTTAGATGTTTCAGGACACACCGTACACTTCTCCAGAGTGGCTGTTGGCAATTTACATCCCGCCCATCAGTGTAGCAAGGCTCCCATTTCTCCATGGCCTGTCCTGCATTTCTGGTTTTGACACTTTTTTCAGCATGGCCCTTTTCACCGATGGGAAGCGAGACTTCTTTGTAGCGCTGATTTGCCTTTCCAGGTTGCTTGGTTGGCCAAAAAGGGCGTATGCGTTTTTTCCTGAATATATTCAGGAAAAAACGCATACGCCCTTTTTGGCCAAGGGCATCATTGTCAACGTTTTGGCGCTTTTCATGTGCTTTAAAGGCGATTCGAATCTACCTCCTGAAATCTGTTTCCTGGAATTCTGCCTTGATTTCAATTCCTCGTCTTTGCCTTCCCTCTATATATTTGTGGACGAGAGTTATCATTTATAACTCTGTAGGATTGTGAATTGCAGTGCCCTGAAGCTCCATTTTACAACTCGCTTTTTTGGGAGGTGGCCGCAAAAGCGCAGGATGGCTTCAGGCCCTGTTCTGGTTCCGGGGTGCAGGCTGAGCCTGTGGTTAATTCTTCTTCCTGATGGGAAAATAGAGTGACCTGTGCCTATCCCAACACCAAGAGCTAGTCTCTCATTGGTTCCCCGTCTTCCCGTTCATCCTCAGGACAAATTGCAACCTGTACGGAACAGGAGGTTAAAGATGCTGATGCTCCAAGTAGGGAGATTGCTACTAAAGTGGCTGGAATGGCGAACCCGAGCACAAGGAGATGAGAAATGAGGTGCATTTTAGAAACCTTTCCCCAACACACGGTGTACCATCTTCTTGGTTTCTCATGCATGTTTTCGATGTAGGAAGATGCCCTTGAACCTGGAGATTTGGGACCCATGCGATGGGTAGCACGCAGTATTACTTTAAAGGGTCTGCGTTTGCTCACCCAACCTCACCAAACCTCTCAGCCCCAAGAGTATCCACCCTTATGTCTCATCCAGCTGTGGGTCTAGATATGGTCAATCCAGGTTGCATCACAGCCCCTGAACGAATTGTGTAAGAATTTCTCTCTCTTTCACTGTCTTTGTTTCATGGGTTTTTAAAAGTAATTTATTTTTATAATGGGGTTTAGCTGCTTTTCACGGCTGTGTTTATGCCGCTTTACACCCACTTGACACACTAACAGAGAGATATCAATACATAGGTTTTAAGATTATTACTAGTCAGATATATTCTTGTGTGGTGAATCGGGCGTGTTGAGTCCAGTTCTCTGAGCAAGGAGTAGGTCTTGTCTATTACATATTGGGTTTATGGAACGGTATCTGAGCTAATTTGAAACTCTTGCTTTATGTATCACCCCACCTCGCTTTCCCGTTAAGCAGCCATAGTGTGTTTTCTGCATGTGTGACTCTGTTCTGTTTTGTAACTCAGTTCAAGTGTAACGGTTTTTACATTCCCTCTATAAGTGACACCTTATGAGAAGTGTCCTTTTCTGTGTGACTTATTTCACTTAGAATCGCCATACCTAAATCCACTCATCATGCTGCTACTAGCCTTATGACATTGATTTCATGGCTGAGTGGTATGCCATTGTACATAAGGACCTCAAATTTTTTATCCATTTTTCGCTTTCCTGGGATATTTAAGGTGGAATGAAGTGGAGGTCCTTGTCAACAGAGCAGCCCTAAACTTTGGGGTGCTTGTGTCTTGCTGATTTTTAATTTTCCCACTTTATACCCCCATGCGTGGAAGTGCCCTATGCTCTCTAAGCTGTGGTTTTTAGATGTTTCAGGACACACCGTACACTTCTCCAGAGTGGCTGTTGGCAATTTACATCCCGCCCATCAGTGGAGCAAGGCTCCCATTTCTCCATGGCCTGTCCTGCATTTCTGGTTTTGACACTTTTTTCAGCATGGCCCTTTTCACCGATGGGAAGCGAGACTTCTTTGTAGCGCTGATTTGCCTTTCCAGGTTGCTTGGTTGGCCAAAAAGGGCGTATGCGTTTTTTCCTGAATATATTCAGGAAAAAACGCATACGCCCTTTTTGGCCAAGGGCATCATTGTCAACGTTTTGGCGCTTTTCATGTGCTTTAAAGGCGATTCGAATCTACCTCCTGAAATCTGTTTCCTGGAATTCTGCCTTGATTTCAATTCCTCGTCTTTGCCTTCCCTCAATATATTTGTGGACGAGAGTTATCATTTATAACTCTGTAGGATTGTGAATTGCAGTGCCCTGAAGCTCCATTTTACAACTCGCTTTTTTGGGAGGTGGCCGCAAAAGCGCAGGATGGCTTCAGGCCCTGTTCTGGTTCCGGGGGGCAGGCTGAGCCTGTGGTTAATTCTTCTTCCTGATGGGAAAATAGAGTGACCTGTGCCTGTCCCAACACCAAGAGCTAATCTCTCATTGGTTCCCCGTCTTCCCGTTCATCCTCAGGACAAATTGCAACCTGTACGGAACAGGAGGTTAAAGGTGCTGATGCTCCAAGTAGGGAGATTGCTACTAAAGTGGCTGGAATGGCGAACCCGAGCACAAGGAGATGAGAAATGAGGTGCATTTTAGAAACCTTTCCCCAACACACGGTGTACCATCTTCTTGGTTTCTCATGCATGTTTTCGATGTAGGAAGATGCCCTTGAACCTGGAGATTTGGGACCCATGCGATGGGTAGCACGCAGTATTACTTTAAAGGGTCTGCGTTTGCTCACCCAACCTCACCAAACCTCTCAGCCCCAAGAGTGTCCAGCCTTATGTCTCATCCAGCTGTGGGTCTAGATATGGTCAATCCAGGTTGCATCACAGCCCCTGAACGAATTGTGTAAGAATTTCTCTCTCTTTCACTGTCTTTGTTTCATGGGTTTTTAAAAGAAATTTATTTTTATAATGGGGTTTAGCTGCTTTTCACGGATGTGTTTATGCCGCTTTACACCCACTTGACACACTAACAGAGAGATATCAATACACAGGTTTTAAGATTATTACTAGTCAGATATATTCTTGTGCGGTGAATCGGGCGTGTTGAGTCCAGTTCTCTGAGCAAGGAGTAGGTCTTGTCTATTACATATTGGGTTTATGGAACGGTATCTGAGCTAATTTGAAACTCTTGCTTTATGTATCACCCCACCTCAACTTTCCCGTTACGCAGCAATAGTGTGTTTTCTGCATGTGTGACTCTGTTCTGTTTTGTAATTCAGTTCAAGTGTAACGGTTTTTACATTCCCTCTATAAGTGACACCTTATGAGAAGTGTCCTTTTCTGTGTGATTTATTTCACTTAGAATCGTCGTACCTAAATCCACTCATCATGCTGCTACTAGCCTTATGACATTGATTTCATGGCTGAGTGGTATGCCATTGTACATAAGGACCTCAAATTTTTTATCCATTTTTCGCTTTCCTGGGATATTTAAGGTGGAATGAAGTGGAGGTCCTTGTCAACAGAGCAGCCCTAAACTTTGGGGTGCTTGTGTCTTGCTGATTTTCAATTTTCCCAGTTTATACCCCCATGCGTGGAAGTGCCCTATGCTCTCTAAGCTGTGTTTTTTAGATGTTTCAGGACACACCGTACACTTCTCCAGAGTGGCTGTTGGCAATTTATATCCCGCCCATCAGTGTAGCAAGGCTCCCATTTCTCCATGGCCTGTCCTGCATTTCTGGTTTTGACACTTTTTTCAGCATGGCCCTTTTGACCGATGGGAAGCGAGACTTCTTTGTAGCGCTGATTTGCCTTTCCAGGTTGCTTGGTTGGCCAAAAAGGGCGTATGCGTTTTTTCCTGAATATATTCAGGAAAAAACGCATACGCCCTTTTTGGCCAAGGGCATCATTGTCAACGTTTTGGCGCTTTTCATGTGCTTTAAAGGCGATTCGAATCTACCTCCTGAAATCTGTTTCCTGCAATTCTGCCTTGAATTCAATTCCTCGTCTTTGCCTTCCCTCAATATATTTGTGGACGAGAGTTATCATTTATAACTCTGTAGGATTGTGAATTGCAGTGCCCTGAAGCTCCATTTTACAACTCGCTTTTTTGGGAGGTGGCTGCAAAAGCGCAGGATGGCTTCAGGCCCTGTTCTGGTTCCGGGGTGCAGGCTGAGCCTGTGGTTAATTCTTCTTCCTGATGGGAAAATAGAGTGACCTGTGCCTATCCCAACACCAAGAGCTAGTCTCTCATTGGTTCCCCGTCTTCCCGTTCATCCTCAGGACAAATTGCAACCTGTACGGAACAGGAGGTTAAAGATGCTGATGCTCCAAGTAGGGAGATTGCTACTAAAGTGGCTGGAATGGCGAACCCGAGCACAAGGAGATGAGAAATGAGGTGCATTTTAGAAACCTTTCCCCAACACACGGTGTACCATCTTCTTGGTTTCTCATGCATGTTTTCGATGTAGGAAGATGCCCTTGAACCTGGAGATTTGGGACCCATGCGATGGGTAGCACGCAGTATTACTTTAAAGGGTCTGCGTTTGCTCACCCAACCTCACCAAACCTCTCAGCCCCAAGAGTATCCACCCTTATGTCTCATCCAGCTGTGGGTCTAGATATGGTCAATCCAGGTTGCATCACAGCCCCTGAACGAATTGTGTAAGAATTTCTCTCTCTTTCACTGTCTTTGTTTCATGGGTTTTTAAAAGTAATTTATTTTTATAATGGGGTTTAGCTGCTTTTCACGGCTGTGTTTATGCCGCTTTACACCCACTTGACACACTAACAGAGAGATATCAATACATAGGTTTTAAGATTATTACTAGTCAGATATATTCTTGTGTGGTGAATCGGGCGTGTTGAGTCCAGTTCTCTGAGCAAGGAGTAGGTCTTGTCTATTACATATTGGGTTTATGGAACGGTATCTGAGCTAATTTGAAACTCTTGCTTTATGTATCACCCCACCTCGCTTTCCCGTTAAGCAGCCATAGTGTATTTTCTGCATGTGTGACTCTGTTCTGTTTTGTAACTCAGTTCAAGTGTAACGGTTTTTACATTCCCTCTATAAGTGACACCTTATGAGAAGTGTCCTTTTTTGTGTGACTTATTTCACTTAGAATCGTCGTACCTAAATCCACTCATCATGCTGCTACTAGCCTTATGACATTGATTTCATGGCTGAGTGGTATGCCATTGTACATAAGGACCTCAAATTTTTTATCCATTTTTCGCTTTCCTGGGATATTTAAGGTGGAATGAAGTGGAGGTCCTTGTCAACAGAGCATCCCTAAACTTTGGGGTGCTTGTGTCTTGCTGATTTTTAATTTTCCCACTTTATACCCCCATGCGTGGACGTGCCCTATGCTCTCTAAGCTGTGTTTTTTAGATGTTTCAGGACACACCGTACACTTCTCCAGAGTGGCTGTTGGCAATTTACATCCCGCCCATCAGTGTAGCAAGGCTCCCATTTCTCCATGGCCTGTCCTGCATTTCTGGTTTTGACACTTTTTACAGCATGGCCCTTTTGACCGATGGGAAGCGAGACTTCTTTGTAGCGCTGATTTGCCTTTCCAGGTTGCTTGGTTGGCCAAAAAGGGCGTATGCGTTTTTTCCTGAATATATTCAGGAAAAAACGCATACGCCCTTTTTGGCCAAGGGCATCATTGTCAACGTTTTGCCGCTTTTCATGTGCTTTAAAGGCGATTCGAATCTACCTCCTGAAATCTGTTTCCTGCAATTCTGCCTTGATTTCAATTCCTCGTCTTTGCCTTCCCTCAATATATTTGTGGACGAGAGTTATCATTTATAACTCTGTAGGATTGTGAATTGCAGTGCCCTGAAGCTCCATTTTACAACTCGCTTCTTTGGGAGCTGGCCGCAAAAGCGCAGGATGGCTTCAGGCCCTGTTCTGGTTCCGGGGGGCAGGCTGAGCCTGTGGTTAATTCTTCTTCCTGATGGGAAAATAGAGTGACCTGTGCCTGTCCCAACACCAAGAGCTAGTCTCTCATTGGTTCCCCATCTTCCCGTTCATCCTCAGGACAAATTGCAACCTGTACGGAACAGGAGGTTAAAGATGCTGATGCTCCAAGTAGGGAGATTGCTACTAAAGTGGCTGGAATGGCGAACCCGAGCACAAGGAGATGAGAAATGAGGTGCATTTTAGAAACCTTTCCCCAACACACGGTGTACCATCTTCTTGGTTTCTCATGCATGTTTTCGATGTAGGAAGATGCCCTTGAACCTGGAGATTTGGGACCCATGTGATGGGTAGCACGCAGTATTACTTTAAAGGGTCTGCGTTTGCTCACCCAACCTCACCAAACCTCTCAGCCCCAAGAGTGTCCACCCTTATGTCTCATCCAGCTGTGTGTCTAGATATGGTCAATCCAGGTTGCATCACAGCCCCTGAACGAATTGTGTAAGAATTTCTCTCTCTTTCACTGTCTTTGTTTCATGGGTTTTTAAAAGAAATTTATTTTTATAATGGGGTTTAGCTGCTTTTCACGGCTGTGTTTATGCCGCTTTACACCCACTTGACACACTAACAGAGAGATATCAATACATAGGTTTTAAGATTATTACTAGTCAGATATATTCTTGTGCGGTGAATCGGGCGTGTTGAGTCCAGTTCTCTGAGCAAGGAGTAGGTCTTGTCTATTACATATTGGGTTTATGGAACGGTATCTGAGCTAATTTGAAACTCTTGCTTTATGTATCACCCCACCTCGCTTTCCCGTTAAGCAGCCATAGTGTGTTTTCTGCATGTGTGACTCTGTTCTGTTTTGTAACTTAGTTCAAGTGTAACGGTTTTTACATTCCCTCTATAAGTGACACCTTATGAGAAGTGTCCTTTTCTGTGTGACTTATTTCACTTAGAATCGCCGTACCTAAATCCACTCATCATGCTGCTACTAGCCTTATAACATTGATTTCATGGCTGAGTGGTATGCCATTGTACATAAGGACCTCAAATTTTTTATCCATTTTTCGCTTTCCTGGGATATTTAAGGTGGAATGAAGTGGAGGTCCTTGTCAACAGAGCAGCCCTAAACTTTGGGGTGCTTGTGTCTTGCTGATTTTTAATTTTCCCACTTTATACCCCCATGCGTGGAAGTGCCCTATGCTCTCTAAGCTGTGTTTTTTAGATGTTTCAGGACACACCGTACACTTCTCCAGAGTGGCTGTTGGCAATTTACATCCCGCCCATCAGTGTATCAAGGCTCCCATTTCTCCATGGCCTGTCCTGCATTTCTGGTTTTGACACTTTTTTCAGCATGGCCCTTTTGACCGATGGGAAGCGAGACTTTTTTGTAGCGCTGATTGGCCTTTCCAGGTTGCTTGGTTGGCCAAAAAGGGCGTATGCGTTTTTTCCTGAATATATTCAGGAAAAAACGCATACGCCCTTTTTGGCCAAGGGCATCATTGTCAACGTTTTGGCGCTTTTCATGTGCTTTAAAGGCGATTCGAATCTACCTCCTGAAATCTGTTTCCTGCAATCCTGCCTTGATTTCAATTCCTCGTCTTTGCCTTCAATCAATATATTTGTGGACGAGAGTTATCATTTATAACTCTGTAGGATTGTGAATTGCAGTGCCCTGAAGCTCCATTTTACAACTCGCTTCTTTGGGAGGTGGCCGCAAAAGCGCAGGATGGCTTCAGGCCCTGTTCTGGTTCCGGGGGGCAGGCTGAGCCTGTGGTTAATTCTTCTTCCTGATGGGAAAATAGAGTGACCTGTGCCTGTCCCAACACCAAGAGCTAGTCTCTCATTGGTTCCCCGTCTTCCCGTTCATCCTCAGGACAAATTGCAACCTGTACGGAACAGGAGGTTAAAGATACTGATGCTCCAAGTAGGGAGATTGCTACTAAAGTGGCTGGAATGGCGAACCCGAGCACAAGGAGATGAGAAATGAGGTGCATTTTAGAAACCTTTCCCCAACACACGGTGTACCATCTTCTTGGTTTCTCATGCATGTTTTCGATGTAGGAAGATGCCCTTGAACCTGGAGATTTGGGACCCATGCGATGGGTAGCACGCAGTATTACTTTAAAGGGTCTGCGTTTGCTCACCCAACCTCACCAAACCTCTCAGCCCCAAGAGTGTCCACCCTTATGTCTCATCCAGCTGTGGGTCTAGATATGGTCAATCCAGGTTGCATCCCAGCCCCTGAACGAATTGTGTAAGAATTTCTCTCTCTTTCACTGTCTTTGTTTCATGGGTTTTTAAAAGAAATTTATTTTTATAATGGGGTTTAGCTGCTTTTCACGGCTGTGTTTATGCCGCTTTACACCCACTTGACACACTAACAGAGAGATATCAATACATAGGTTTTAAGATTATTACTAGTCAGATATATTCTTGTGCGGTGAATCGGGCGTGTTGAGGCCAGTTCTCTGAGCAAGGAGTAGGTCTTGTCTATTACATATTGGGTTTATGGAACGGTATCTGAGCTAATTTGAAACTCTTGCTTTATGTATCACCCCACCTCGCTTTCCCGTTAAGCAGCCATAGTGTGTTTTCTGCATGTGTGACTCTGTTCTGTTTTGTAACTCAGTTCAAGTGTAACGGTTTTTACATTCCCTCTATAAGTGACACCTTATGAGAAGTGTCCTTTTCTGTGTGACTTATTTCACTTAGAATCGTCGTACCTAAATCCACTCATCATGCTGCTACTAGCCTTATGACATTGATTTCATGGCTGAGTGGTATGCCATTGTACATAAGGACCTCAAATTTTTTATCCATTTTTCGCTTTCCTGGGATATTTAAGGTGGAATGAAGTGGAGGTCCTTGTCAACAGAGCAGCCCTAAACTTTGGGGTGCTTGTGTCTTGCTGATTTTTAATTTTCCCACTTTATACCCCCATGCGTGGAAGTGCCCTATGCTCTCTAAGCTGTGTTTTTTAGATGTTTCAGGACACACCGTACACTTCTCCAGAGTGGCTGTTGGCAATTTACATCCCGCCCATCAGTGTAGCAAGGCTCCCATTTCTCCATGGCCTGTCCTGCATTTCTGGTTTTGACACTTTTTTCAGCATGGCCCTTTTGACCGATGGGAAGCGAGACTTCTTTGTAGCGCTGATTGGCCTTTCCAGGTTGCTTGGTTGGCCAAAAAGGGCGTATGCGTTTTTTCCTGAATATATTCAGGAAAAAACGCATACGCACTTTTTGGCCAAGGGCATCATTGTCAACGTTTTGCCGCTTTTCATGTGCTTTAAAGGCGATTCTAATCTACCTCCTGAAATCTGTTTCCTGCAATTCTGCCTTGATTTCAAATCCTCTTCTTTGCCTTCCCTCAATATATTTGTGGACGAGAGTTATCATTTATAACTCTGCAGGTTTGTGAATTGCTGTGCCCTGAAGCTCCATTTTACAACTCGCTTTTTTGGGAGCTGGCCGCAAAAGCGCAGGATGGCTTCAGGCCCTGTTCTTGTTCCGGTGCACAGGGTGAGCCTGTGGTTAATTCTTCTTCCTGATGGGAAAATAGAGTGACCTGTGCCTGTCCCAACACCAAGAGCTAGTCTCTCATTGGTTCCCCATCTTCCCATTCATCCTCAGGACAAATTGCAACCTGTACGGAACAGGAGGTTAAAGGTGCTGATGCTCCACGTAGGGAGATTGCTAGTAAAGTGGCTGGAATGGCGAACCCGAGCACAAGGAGATGAGAAATGAGGTGCGTTTTAGAAACCTTTCCCCATCACACGGTGTACCATCTTCTGGGTTTCTCATGCCTGTTTTCGATGTAGGAAGATGCCCTTGAACCTGGAGATTTGGGACCCATGCGATGGGTAGCAGGCAGTATTACTTTAAAGGGTCTGCGTTTGCTCACCCACCTTCACCAAAACTCTCAGCCCCAAGAGAGTCCACCCTTATGTCTCATCCAGCTGTGGGTCTAGATATGGTCAATCCAGGTTGCATCACAGCCCCTGAACGAATTGTGTAAGAATTTCTCTCTCTTTCACTGTCTTTGTTTCAAGGGTTTTTAAAAGTAATTTATTTTTATAATGGGCTTTAGCTGCTTTTCACGGCTGTGTTTATGCCGCTTTACACCCACTTGACACACTAACAGAGAGATATCAATTCATAGGTTTTAAGATTATTACTAGTCAGATATATTCTTGTGCAGTGAATCAGGCGTGTTGAGTCCAGTTCTCTGAGCAAGGAGTAGGATTTGTCTATAACATATTGGGTTTATGGAACGGTATCTGAGCTAATTTGAAACTCTTGTTTTATGTATCTCACCACCTCCCCTTTCCCGTTAAGCAGCCATAGTGTGTTTTCTGCATGTGTGACTCTGTTCTGTTTTGTAATTCAGTTCAAGTGTAACGGTTTTTACATTCCCTCTATAAGTGACACCTTATGAGAAGTGTCCTTTTCTGTGTGACTTATTTCACTTAGAATTGTCGTACCTAAATCCACTCATCATGCTCCTACTAGCTTTATGACATTGATTTCATGGCTGAGTGATTTTCCATCGTATATAAGGACCACAAATTTTTTATCCATTTTTCTCTTTCCTGGGATATTTAAGGTGGAATGAAGTGGAAGTCCTTGTCAACAGAGCAGCCATAAACGTTGGGGTGCTTGTGTCTTGCTGATTTTTAATTTTCCCACTTTATACCCCCATGTGTGGAAGTGCCCTATCCTCTCTAGGCTGTGTTTTTTAGATGGTTCAGGACACACCGTACCCTTCTCCAGAGTGGCTGTTGGCAATTTACATCCCGCCCATCAGTGTAGCAAGGCTCCCATTTCTCCATGGCCTGTCCTGCATTTCTGGTTTTGACACTTTTTTCAGAATGGCCCTTTTGACCAATGGGAAGCGAGACTTCTTAGTAGCGCTGATTTGACTTTCCAGGTTGCTTGGTTGGCCAAAAAGGGCGTATGCGTTTTTTCCTGAATATATTCAGGAAAAAACGCATACGCCCTTTTTGGCCAAGGGCATCATTGTCAACGTTTTGCCGCTTTTCATGTGCTTTAAAGGCGATTCGAATCTACCTCCTGAAATCTGTTTCCTGCAATTCTGCCTTCATTTCAAATCCTCTTCTTTGCCTTCCCTCAATATATTTGTGGACGAGAGTTATCATTTATAACTCTGCAGGTTTGTGAATTGCTGTGCCCTGAAGCTCCATTTTACAACTCGCTTTTTTGGGAGCTGGCCGCAAAAGCGCAGGATGGCTTCAGGCCCTGTTCTGGTTCCGGTGCACAGGGTGAGCCTGTGGTTAATTCTTCTTCCTGATGGGAAAATAGAGTGACCTGTGCCTGTCCCAACACCAAGAGCTAGTCTCTCATTGGTTCCCCGTCTTCCCATTCATCCTCAGGACAAATTGCAACCTGTACGGAACAGGAGGTTAAAGGTGCTGATGCTCCACGTAGGGAGATTGCTAGTAAAGTGGCTGGAATGGCGAACCCGAGCACAAGGAGATGAGAAATGAGGTGCGTTTTAGAAACCTTTCCCCATCACACGGTGTACCATCTTCTGGGTTTCTCATGCCTGTTTTCGATGTAGGAAGATGCCCTTGAACCTGGAGATTTGGGACCCATGCGATGGGTAGCAGGCAGTATTACTTTAAAGGGTCTGCGTTTGCTCACCCACCTTCACCAAACCTCTCAGCCCCAAGAGAGTCCACCCTTATGTCTCATCCAGCTGTGGGTCTAGATATGGTCAATCCAGGTTGCATCACAGCCCCTGAACGAATTGTGTAAGAATTTCTCTCTCTTTCACTGTCTTTGTTTCATGGGTTTTTAAAAGTAATTTATTTTTATAATGGGCTTTAGCTGCTTTTCACGGCTGTGTTTATGCCGCTTTACACCCACTTGACACACTAACAGAGAGATATCAATTCATAGGTTTTAAGATTATTACTAGTCAGATATATTCTTGTGCGGTGAATCAGGCGTGTTGAGTCCAGTTCTCTGAGCAAGGAGTAGGTTTTGTCTATAACATATTGTGTTTATGGAACGGTATCTGAGCTAATTTGAAACTCTTGTTTTATGTATCACCCCACCTCACCTTTCCAGTTAAGCAGCCATAGTGTGTTTTCTGCATGTGTGACTCTGTTCTGTTTTGTAATTCAGTTCAAGTGTAACGGTTTTTACATTCCCTCTATAAGTGACACCTTATGAGAAGTGTCCTTTTCTGTGTGACTTATTTCACTTAGAATCGTCGTACCTAAATCCACTCATCATGCTGCTACTAGCCTTATGATATTGATTTCATGGCTGAGTGATATTCCATTGTAAATAAGGACTACAACTTTTTTATCCATTTTTCGCTTTCCTGGGATATTTAAGGTGGAATGAAGTGGAGGTCCTTGTCAAAAGAGCAGCCCTAAACTATGGGGTGCTTGTGTCTTGCTGATTTTTAATTTTCCCACTTTATACCCCCATGCGTGGAAGTGCCCTAGGCTCTCTAAGCTGTGTTTTTAGCTGTTTCAGGACACACCGTACACTTCTCCAGAGTGGCTGTTGGCAATTTACATCCCGCCCATCAGTGTAGCAAGGCTCCCATTTCTCTATGGCCTGTCCTGCATTTCTGGTTTTGAAACTTTTTTCAGCATGGCCCTTTTGACCGATGGGAAGCGAGACTTCTTTGTAGCGCTGATTTGCCTTTCCAGGTTGCTTGGTTGGCCAAAAAGGGCGTATGCGTTTTTTCCTGAATATATTCAGGAAAAAACGCATACGCCCTTTTTGGCCAAGGGCATCATTGTCAACGTTTTGCCGCTTTTCATGTGCTTTAAAGGCGATTCGAATCTACCTCCTAAAATCTGTTTCCTGCAATTCTGCCTTTACTTCAAATCCTCTTCTTTGCCTTCACTCAATATATTTGTGGACGAGAGTTATCATTTATAACTCCGCAGGTTTGTGAATTGCAGTGCCCTGAAGCTCCATTTTACAACTCGCTTTTTTGGGAGGTGGCCGCAAAAGTGCAGGATGGCTTCAGGCCCTGTTCTGGTTCCGGGGGGCAGGCTGAGCCTGTGGTTAATTCTTCTTCCTGATGGGAAAATAGAGTGACCTGTGCCTGTCCCAACACCAAGAGCTAGTCTCATATTGGTTCCCCGTTTTCCCGTTCATCCTCAGGACAAATTGCAACCTGTAAGGAACAGGAGGTTAAAGGTGCTGATGCTCCAAGTAGGGAGATTGCTAGTAAAGTGGCTGGAATGGCAAACCCGAGCACAAGGAGATGAGAAATGAGGTGCGTTTTAGAAACCTTTCCCCATCACACGGTGTACCATCTTCTGGGTTTCTCATGCCTGTTTTCAATGTAGGAAGATGCCCTTGAACCTGGAGATTTGGGACCCATGCGATGGGTAGCACGCAGTATTACTTTAAAGGGTCTGCGTTTCCTCACCCACCTTCACCAAACCTCTCAGCCCCAAGAGAGTCCACCCTTATGTCTCATCCAGCTGTGGGTCTAGATATGGTCAATCCAGGTTGCATCACAGTCCCTGAACGAATTGTGTAAGAATTTCTCTCTCTTTCACTGTCTTTGTTTCATGGGTTTTTAAAAGTAATTTATTTTTATAATGGGGTTTAGCTGCTTTTCACGGCTGTGTTTATGCCGCTTTACACTCACTTGACACACTAACAGAGAGATATCAATACATAGGTTTTAAGATTATTACTCGTCAGATATATTCTTGTGCGGTGAATCGGGCGTGTTGAGATCAGTTCTCTGAGCAAGGAGTAGGTCTTGTCTATTACATATTGGGTTTATGGAACGGTATCTGATCTAATTTGAAACTCTTGTTTTATGTATCTCACCACCTCCCCTTTCCCGTTAAGCAGCCATAGTGTGTTTTCTGCATGTGTGACTCTGTTCTGTTTTGTAATTCAGTTCAAGTGTAACGGTTTTTACATTCCCTCTATAAGTGACCCCTTATGAGAAGTGTCCTTTTCTGTGTGACTTATTTCACTTAGAATTGTCGTACCTAAATCCACTCATCATGCTCCTACTAGCCTTATGACATTGATTTCATGGCTGAGTGATTTTCCATCGTATATAAGGACCACAACTTTTTTATCCATTTTTCTCTTTCCTGGGATATTTAAGGTGGAATGAAGTGGAAGTCCTTGTCAACAGAGCAGCCATAAACGTTGGGGTGCTTGTGTCTTGCTGATTTTTAATTTTCCCACTTTATACCCCCATGTGTGGAAGTGCCCTATCCTCTCTAGGCTGTGTTTTTTAGATGGTTCAGGACACACCGTACCCTTCTCCAGAGTGGCTGTTGGCAATTTACATCCCGCCCATCAGTGTAGCAAGGCTCCCATTTCTCCATGGCCTGTCCTGCATTTCTGGTTTTGACACTTTTTTCAGAATGGCCCTTTTGACCAATGGGAAGCGAGACTTCTTAGTAGCGCTGATTTGACTTTCCAGGTTGCTTGGTTGGCCAAAAAGGGCGTATGCGTTTTTTCCTGAATATATTCAGGAAAAAACGCATACGCCCTTTTTGGCCAAGGGCATCATTGTCAACGTTTTGCCGCTTTTCATGTGCTTTAAAGGCGATTCGAATCTACCTCCTGAAATCTGTTTCCTGCAATTCTGCCTTGATTTCAAATCCTCTTCTTTGCCTTCCCTCAATATATTTGTGGACGAGAGTTATCATTTATAACTCTGCAGGTTTGTGAATTGCTGTGCCCTGAAGCTCCATTTTACAACTCGCTTTTTTGGGAGCTGGCCGCAAAAGCGCAGGATGGCTTCAGGCCCTGTTTTGGTTCCGGTGGGCAGGGTGAGCCTGTGGTTAATTCTTCTTCCTGATGGGAAAATAGAGTGACCTGTGCCTGTCCCAACACCAAGAGCTAGTCTCTCATTGGTTCCCCGTCTTCCCATTCATCCTCAGGACAAATTGCAACCTGTACGGAACAGGAGGTTAAAGGTGCTGATGCTCCACGTAGGGAGATTGCTAGTAAAGTGGCTGGAATGGCGAACCCGAGCACAAGGAGATGAGAAATGAGGTGCGTTTTAGAAACCTTTCCCCATCACACGGTGTACCATCTTCTGGGTTTCTCATGCATGTTTTCGATGTAGGAAGATGCCCTTGAACCTGGAGATTTGGGACCCATGCGATGGGTCGCACGCAGTATTACTTTAAAGGGTCTGCGTTTGCTCACCCAACTTCACCAAACCTCTCAGCCCCAAGAGTGTCCACCCTTATGTCTCATCCAGCTGTGGGTCTAGATATGGTCAATCCAGGTTGCATCACAGCCCCTGAACGAATTGTGTAAGAATTTCTCTCTCTTTCACTGTCTTTGTTTCATGGGTTTTTAAAAGAAATTTATTTTTATAATGGGGTTTAGCTGCTTTTCACGGCTGTGTTTATGCCGCTTTACACCCACTTGACACACTAACAGAGAGATATCAATACATAGGTTTTAAGATTATTACTAGTCAGATATATTCTTGTGCGGTGAATCGGGCGTGTTTAGTCCAGTTCTCTGAGCAAGGAGTAGGTCTTGTCTATTCCATATTGGGTTTATGGAACGGTATCTGAGTTAATTTGAAACTCTTGTTTTATGTATCACCCCACCTCACCTTTCCCGTTAAGCAGCCATAGTGTGTTTTCTGCATGTGTGACTCTGTTCTGTTTTGTAATTCAGTTCAAGTGTAACGGTTTTTACATTCCCTCTCTAAGTGACACCTTATGAGAAGTGTCCTTTTCTGTGTGACTTATTTCACTTAGAATTGTCGTACCTAAATCCACTCATCATGCTCCTACTAGCCTTATGACATTGATTTCATGGCTGAGTGATTTTCCATCGTATATAAGGACCACAACTTTTTTATCCATTTTTCTCTTTCCTGGGATATTTAAGGTGGAATGAAGTGGAAGTCCTTGTCAACAGAGCAGCCATAAACGTTGGGGTGCTTGTGTCTTGCTGATTTTTAATTTTCCCACTTTATACCCCCATGTGTGGAAGTGCCCTATCCTCTCTAGGCTGTGTTTTTTAGATGGTTCAGGACACACCGTACCCTTCTCCAGAGTGGCTGTTGGCAATTTACATCCCGCCCATCAGTGTAGCAAGGCTCCCATTTCTCCATGGCCTGTCCTGCATTTCTGGTTTTGACACTTTTTTCAGAATGGCCCTTTTGACCAATGGGAAGCGAGACTTCTTAGTAGCGCTGATTTGACTTTCCAGGTTGCTTGGTTGGCCAAAAAGGGCGTATGCGTTTTTTCCTGAATATATTCAGGAAAAAACGCATACGCCCTTTTTGGCCAAGGGCATCATTGTCAACGTTTTGCCGCTTTTCATGTGCTTTAAAGGCGATTCGAATCTACCTCCTGAAATCTGTTTCCTGCAATTCTGCCTTGATTTCAAATCCTCTTCTTTGCCTTCCCTCAATATATTTGTGGACGAGAGTTATCATTTATAACTCTGCAGGTTTGTGAATTGCTGTGCCCTGAAGCTCCATTTTACAACTCGCTTTTTTGGGAGCTGGCCGCAAAAGCGCAGGATGGCTTCAGGCCCTGTTCTGGTTCCGGTGCACAGGGTGATCCTGTGGTTAATTCTTCTTCCTGATGGGAAAATAGAGTGACCTGTGCCTGTCCCAACACCAAGAGCTAGTCTCTCATTGGTTCCCCGTCTTCCCATTCATCCTCAGGACAAATTGCAACCTGTACGGAACAGGAGGTTAAAGGTGCTGATGCTCCACGTAGGGAGATTGCTAGTAAAGTGGCTGGAATGGCGAACCCGAGCACAAGGAGATGAGAAATGAGGTGCGTTTTAGAAACCTTTCCCCATCACACGGTGTACCATCTTCTGGGTTTCGCATGCCTGTTTTCGATGTAGGAAGATGCCCTTGAACCTGGAGATTTGGGACCCATGCGATGGGTAGCAGGCAGTATTACTTTAAAGGGTCTGCGTTTGCTCACCCACCTTCACCAAACCTCTCAGCCCCAAGAGAGTCCACCCTTATGTCTCATCCAGCTGTGGGTCTAGATATGGTCAATCCAGGTTGCATCACAGCCCCTGAACGAATTGTGTAAGAATTTATCTCTCTTTCACTGTCTTTGTTTCATGGGTTTTTAAAAGTAATTTATTTTTATAATGGGCTTTAGCTGCTTTTCACGGCTGTGTTTATGCCGCTTTACACCCACTTGACACACTAACAGAGAGATATCAATTCATAGGTTTTAAGATTATTACTAGTCAGATATATTCTTGTGCGGTGAATCAGGCGTGTTGAGTCCAGTTCTCTGAGCAAGGAGTAGGTTTTGTCTATAACATATTGGGTTTATGGAACGGTATCTGAGCTAATTTGAAACTCTTGTTTTATGTATCACCCCACCTCACCTTTCCAGTTAAGCAGCCATAGTGTGTTTTCTGCATGTGTGACTCTGTTCTGTTTTGTAATTCAGTTCAAGTGTAACGGTTTTTACATTCCCTCTATAAGTGACACCTTATGAGAAGTGTCCTTTTCTGTGTGACTTATTTCACTTAGAATCGTCGTACCTAAATCCACTCATCATGCTGCTACTAGCCTTATGATATTGATTTCATGGCTGAGTGATATTCCATTGTAAATAAGGACTACAACTTTTTTATCCATTTTTCGCTTTCCTGGGATATTTAAGGTGGAATGAAGTGGAGGTCCTTGTCAAAAGAGCAGCCCTAAACTATGGGGTGCTTGTGTCTTGCTGATTTTTAATTTTCCCACTTTATACCCCCATGCGTGGAAGTGCCCTAGGCTCTCTAAGCTGTGTTTTTAGCTGTTTCAGGACACACCGTACCCTTCTCCAGAGTGGCTGTTGGCAATTTACATCCCGCCCATCAGTGTAGCAAGGCTCCCATTTCTCTATGGCCTGTCCTGCATTTCTGGTTTTGAAACTTTTTTCAGCATGGCCCTTTTGACCGATGGGAAGCGAGACTTCTTTGTAGCGCTGATTTGCCTTTCCAGGTTGCTTGGTTGGCCAAAAAGGGCGTATGCGTTTTTTCCTGAATATATTCAGGAAAAAACGCATACGCCCTTTTTGGCCAAGGGCATCATGGTCAACGTTTTGGCGCTTTTCATGTGCTTTAAAGGCGATTCGAATCTACCTCCTAAAATCTGTTTCCTGCAATTCTGCCTTTACTTCAAATCCTCTTCTTTGCCTTCACTCAATATATTTGTGGACGAGAGTTATCATTTATAACTCTGCAGGTTTGTGAATTGCAGTGCCCTGAAGCTCCATTTTACAACTCGCTTTTTTGGGAGGTGGCCGCAAAAGCGCAGGATGGCTTCAGGCCCTGTTCTGGTTCCGGGGGGCAGGCTGAGCCTGTGGTTAATTCTTCTTCCTGATGGGAAAATAGAGTGACCTGTGCCTGTCCCAACACCAAGAGCTAGTCTCATATTGGTTCCCCGTTTTCCCATTCATCCTCAGGACAAATTGCAACCTGTAAGGAACAGGAGGTTAAAGGTGCTGATGCTCCAAGTAGGGAGATTGCTAGTAAAGTGGCTGGAATGGCAAACCCGAGCACAAGGAGATGAGAAATGAGGTGCGTTTTAGAAACATTTCCCCATCACACGGTGTACCATCTTCTGGGTTTCTCATGCCTGTTTTCAATGTAGGAAGATGCCCTTGAACCTGGAGATTTGGGACCCATGCGATGGGTAGCACGCAGTATTACTTTAAAGGGTCTGCGTTTCCTCACCCACCTTCACCAAACCTCTCAGCCCCAAGAGAGTCCACCCTTATGTCTCATCCAGCTGTGGGTCTAGATATGGTCAATCCAGGTTGCATCACAGTCCCTGAACGAATTGTGTAAGAATTTCTCTCTCTTTCACTGTCTTTGTTTCATGGGTTTTTAAAAGTAATTTATTTTTATAATGGGGTTTAGCTGCTTTTCACGGCTGTGTTTATGCCGCTTTACACTCACTTGACACACTAACAGAGAGATATCAATACATAGGTTTTAAGATTATTACTCGTCAGATATATTCTTGTGCGGTGAATCGGGCGTGTTGAGATCAGTTCTCTGAGCAAGGAGTAGGTCTTGTCTGTTACATATTGGGTTTATGGAACGGTATCTGATCTAATTTGAAACTCTTGTTTTATGTATCTCACCACCTCCCCTTTCCCGTTAAGCAGCCATAGTGTGTTTTCTGCATGTGTGACTCTGTTCTGTTTTGTAATTCAGTTCAAGTGTAACGGTTTTTACATTCCCTCTATAAGTGACACCTTATGAGAAGTGTCCTTTTCTGTGTGACTTATTTCACTTAGAATTGTCGTACCTAAATCCACTCATCATGCTCCTACTAGCCTTATGACATTGATTTCATGGCTGAGTGATTTTCCATCGTATATAAGGACCACAACTTTTTTATCCATTTTTCTCTTTCCTGGGATATTTAAGGTGGAATGAAGTGGAAGTCCTTGTCAACAGAGCAGCCCTAAACGTTGGGGTGCTTGTGTCTTCTGATTTTTAATTTTCCCACTTTATACCCCCATGTGTGGAAGTGCCCTATCCTCTCTAGGCTGTGTTTTTTAGATGGTTCAGGACACACCGTACCCTTCTCCAGAGTGGCTGTTGGCAATTTACATCCCGCCCATCAGTGTAGCAAGGCTCCCATTTCTCCATGGCCTGTCCTGCATTTCTGGTTTTGACACTTTTTTCAGAATGGCCCTTTTGACCAATGGGAAGCGAGACTTCTTAGTAGCGCTGATTTGACTTTCCAGGTTGCTTGGTTGGCCAAAAAGGGCGTATGCGTTTTTTCCTGAATATATTCAGGAAAAAACGCATACGCCCTTTTTGGCCAAGGGCATCATTGTCAACGTTTTGCCGCTTTTCATGTGCTTTAAAGGCGATTCGAATCTACCTCCTGAAATCTGTTTCCTGCAATTCTGCCTTGATTTCAAATCCTCTTCTTTGCCTTCCCTCAATATATTTGTGGACGAGAGTTATCATTTATAACTCTGCAGGTTTGTGAATTGCTGTGCCCTGAAGCTCCATTTTACAACTCGCTTTTTTGGGAGCTGGCCGCAAAAGCGCAGGATGGCTTCAGGCCCTGTTTTGGTTCCGGTGGGCAGGGTGAGCCTGTGGTTAATTCTTCTTCCTGATGGGAAAATAGAGTGACCTGTGCCTGTCCCAACACCAAGAGCTAGTCTCTCATTGGTTCCCCGTCTTCCCATTCATCCTCAGGACAAATTGCAACCTGTACGGAACAGGAGGTTAAAGGTGCTGATGCTCCACGTAGGGAGATTGCTAGTAAAGTGGCTGGAATGGCGAACCCGAGCACAAGGAGATGAGAAATGAGGTGCGTTTTAGAAACCTTTCCCCATCACACGGTGTACCATCTTCTGGGTTTCTCATGCCTGTTTTCGATGTAGGAAGATGCCCTTGAACCTGGAGATTTGGGACCCATGCGATGGGTCGCACGCAGTATTACTTTAAAGGGTCTGCGTTTGCTCACCCAACTTCACCAAACCTCTCAGCCCCAAGAGTGTCCACCCTTATGTCTCATCCAGCTGTGGGTCTAGATATGGTCAATCCAGGTTGCATCACAGCCCCTGAACGAATTGTGTAAGAATTTCTCTCTCTTTCACTGTCTTTGTTTCATGGGTTTTTAAAAGAAATTTATTTTTATAATGGGGTTTAGCTGCTTTTCACGGCTGTGTTTATGCCGCTTTACACCCACTTGACACACTAACAGAGAGATATCAATACATAGGTTTTAAGATTATTACTAGTCAGATATATTCTTGTGCGGTGATTCGGGCGTGTTTAGTCCAGTTCTCTGAGCAAGGAGTAGGTCTTGTCTATTACATATTGGGTTTATGGAACGGTATCTGAGCTAATTTGAAACTCTTGCTTTATGTATCACCCCACCTCGCTTTCCCGTTAAGCAGCCATAGTGTGTTTTCTGCATGTGTGACTCTGTTCTGTTTTGTAACTCAGTTCAAGTGTAACGGTTTTTACATTCCCTCTATAAGTGACACCTTATGAGAAGTGTCCTTTTCTGTGTGACTTATTTCACTTAGAATCGCCGTACCTAAATCCACTCATCATCCTGCTACTAGCCTTATGACATTGATTTCATGGCTGAGTTGTATGCCATTGTACATAAGGACCTCAAATTTTTTATCCATTTTTCGCTTTCCTGGGATATTTAAGGTGGAATGAAGTGGAGGTCCTTGTCAACAGAGCAGCCCTAAACTTTGGGGTGCTTGTGTCTTGCTGATTTTTAATTTTCCCACTTTATACCCCCATGCGTGGAAGTGCCCTATGCTCTCTAAGCTGTGTTTTTTAGATGTTTCAGGACACACCGTACACTTCTCCAGAGTGGCTGTTGGCAATTTACATCCCGCCCATCAGTGTAGCAAGGCTCCCATTTCTCCATGGCCTGTCCTGCATTTCTGGTTTTGACACTTTTTTCAGCATGGCCCTTTTGACTGATGGGAAGCGAGACTTCTTTGTAGCGCTGATTGGCCTTTCCAGGTTGCTTGGTTGGCCAAAAAGGGCGTATGCGTTTTTTCCTGAATATATTCAGGAAAAAACGCATACGCCCTTTTTGGCCAAGGGCATCATTGTCAACGTTTTGGCGCTTTTCATGTGCCTTAAAGGCGATTCGAATCTACCTCCTGAAATCTGTTTCCTGCAATTCTGCCTTGATTTCAATTGCTCGTCTTTGCCTTCCCTCAATATATTTGTGGACGAGAGTTATCATTTATAACTCTGTAGGATTGTGAATTGCAGTGCCCTGAAGCTCCATTTTACAACTCGCTTTTTTGGGAGGTGGCCGCAAAAGCGCAGGATGGCTTCAGGCCCTGTTCTGGTTCCGGGGGGCAGGCTGAGCCTGTGGTTAATTCTTCTTCCTGATGGGAAAATAGAGTGACCTGTGCCTGTCCCAACACCAAGAGCTAGTCTCTCATTGGTTCCCCGTCTTCCCGTTCATCCTCAGGACAAATTGCAACCTGTACGGAACAGGAGGTTAAAGATGCTGATGCTCCAAGTAGGGAGATTGCTACTAAAGTGGCTGGAATGGCGAACCCGAGCACAAGGAGATGAGAAATGAGGTGCATTTTAGAAACCTTTCCCCAACACACGGTGTACCATCTTCTTGGTTTCTCATGCATGTTTTCGATGTAGGAAGATGCCCTTGAACCTGGAGATTTGGGACCCATGCGATGGGTAGCACGCAGTATTACTTTAAAGGGTCTGCGTTTGCTCACCCAACCTCACCAAACCTCTCAGCCCCAAGAGTGTCCACCCTTATGTCTCATCCAGCTGTGGGTCTAGATATGGTCAATCCAGGTTGCATCACAGCCCCTGAACGAATTGTGTAAGAATTTCTCTCTCTTTCACTGTCTTTGTTTCATGGGTTTTTAAAAGAAATTTATTTTTATAATGGGCTTTAGCTGCTTTTCACGGCTGTGTTTATGCCGCTTTACACCCACTTGACACACTAACAGAGAGATATCAATACATAGGTTTTAAGATTATTACTAGTCAGATATATTCTTGTGCGGTGAATCGGGCGTGTTGAGTCCAGTTCTCTGAGCAAGGAGTAGGTCTTGTCTATTACATATTGGGTTTATGGAACGGTATCTGAGCTAATTTGAAACTCTTGCTTTATGTATCACCCCACCTCGCTTTCCCGTTAAGCAGCCATAGTGTGTTTTCTGCATGTGTGACTCTGTTCTGTTTTGTAATTCAGTTCAAGTGTAACCGTTTTTACATTCGCTCTATAAGTGACACCTTATGAGAAGTGTCCTTTTCTGTGTGACTTATTTCACTTAGAATCGTCGTACCTAAATCCACTCATCATGCTGCTACTAGCCTTATGACATTGATTTCATGGCTGAGTGGTATGCCATTGTACATAAGGACCTCAAATTTTTTATCCATTTTTCGCTTTCCTGGGATATTTAAGGTGGAATGAAGTGGAGGTCCTTGTCAAAAGAGCAGCCCTAAACTATGGGGTGCTTGTGTCTTGCTGATTTTTAATTTTCCCACTTTATACCCCCATGCGTGGAAGTGCCCTAGGCTCTCTAAGCTGTGTTTTTAGCTGTTTCAGGACACACCGTACCCTTCTCCAGAGTGGCTGTTGGCAATTTACATCCCGCCCATCAGTGTAGCAAGGCTCCCATTTCTCTATGGCCTGTCCTGCATTTCTGGTTTTGAAACTTTTTTCAGCATGGCCCTTTTGACCGATGGGAAGCGAGACTTCTTTGTAGCGCTGATTTGCCTTTCCAGGTTGCTTGGTTGGCCAAAAAGGGCGTATGCGTTTTTTCCTGAATATATTCAGGAAAAAAAGCATACGCCCTTTTTGGCCAAGGGCATCATTGTCAACGTTTTGCCGCTTTTCATGTGCTTTAAAGGCGATTCGAATCTACCTCCTAAAATCTGTTTCCTGCAATTCTGCCTTTACTTCAAATCCTCTTCTTTGCCTTCACTCAATATATTTGTGGACGAGAGTTATCATTTATAACTCCGCAGGTTTGTGAATTGCAGTGCCCTGAAGCTCCATTTTACAACTCGCTTTTTTGGGAGGTGGCCGCAAAAGCGCAGGATGGCTTCAGGCCCTGTTCTGGTTCCGGGGGGCAGGCTGAGCCTGTGGTTAATTCTTCTTCCTGATGGGAAAATAGAGTGACCTGTGCCTGTCCCAACACCAAGAGCTAGTCTCTCATTGGTTCCCCGTTCTCCCGTTCATCCTCAGGACAAATTGCAACCTGTAAGGAACAGGAGGTTAAAGGTGCTGATGCTCCAAGTAGGGAGATTGCTAGTAAAGTGGCTGGAATGGCAAACCCGAGCACAAGGAGATGAGAAATGAGGTGCGTTTTATAAACCTTTCCCCATCACACGGTGTACCATCTTCTGGGTTTCTCATGCCTGTTTTCGATGTAGGAAGATGCCCTTGAACCTGGAGATTTGGGACCCATGCGTTGGGTAGCACGCAGTATTACTTTAAAGGGTCTGTGTTTGCTCACCCAACCTCACCAAACCTCTCAGCCCCAAGAGTGTCCACCCTTATGTCTCATCCAGCTGTGGGTCTAGATATGGTCAATCCAGGTTGCATCAAAGCCCCTGAACGAATTGTGTAAGAATTTCTCTCTCTTTCCCTGTCTTTGTTTCATGGGTTTTTAAAAGTAATTTATTTTTATAATGGGGTTTAGCTGCTTTTCACGGCTGTGTTTATGCCGCTTTACACCCACTTGACACACTAACAGAGAGATATCAATACATAGGTTTTAAGATTATTACTCGTCAGATATATTCTTGTGCGGTGAATCGGGCGTGTTGAGATCAGTTCTCTGAGCAAGGAGTAGGTCTTGTCTGTTACATATTGGGTTTATGGAACGGTATCTGATCTAATTTGAAACTCTTGTTTTATGTATCTCACCACCTCCCCTTTCCCGTTAAGCAGCCATAGTGTGTTTTCTGCATGTGTGACTCTGTTCTGTTTTGTAATTCAGTTCAAGTGTAACGGTTTTTACATTCCCTGTATAAGTGACACCTTATGAGAAGTGTCCTTTTCTGTGTGACTTATTTCAATTAGAATTGTCGTACCTAAATCCACTCATCATGCTCCTACTAGCCTTATGACATTGATTTCATGGCTGAGTGATTTTCCATCGTATATAAGGACCACAACTTTTTTATCCATTTTTCTCTTTCCTGGGATATTTAAGGTGGAATGAAGTGGAAGTCCTTGTCAACAGAGCAGCCATAAACGTTGGGGTGCTTGTGTCTTGCTGATTTTTAATTTTCCCACTTTATACCCCCATGCGTGGAAGTGCCCTATCCTCTCTAGGCTGTGTTTTTTAGATGGTTCAGGACACACCGTACCCTTCTCCAGAGTGGCTGTTGGCAATTTACATCCCGCCCATCAGTGTAGCAAGGCTCCCATTTCTCCATGGCCTGTCCTGCATTTCTGGTTTTGACACTTTTTTCAGAATGGCCCTTTTGACCAATGGGAAGCGAGACTTCTTAGTAGCGCTGATTTGACTTTCCAGGTTGCTTGGTTGGCCAAAAAGGGCGTATGCGTTTTTTCCTGAATATATTCAGGAAAAAACGCATACGCCCTTTTTGGCCAAGGGCATCATTGTCAACGTTTTGCCGCTTTTCATGTGCTTTAAAGGCGATTCGAATCTACCTCCTGAAATCTGTTTCCTGCAATTCTGCCTTGATTTCAAATCCTCTTCTTTGCCTTCCCTCAATATATTTGTGGACGAGAGTTATCATTTATAACTCTGCAGGTTTGTGAATTGCTGTGCCCTGAAGCTCCATTTTACAACTCACTTTTTTGGGAGCTGGCCGCAAAAGCGCAGGATGGCTTCAGGCCCTGTTTGGTTCCGGTGGGCAGGGTGAGCCTGTGGTTAATTCTTCTTCCTGATGGGAAAATAGAGTGACCTGTGCCTGTCCCAACACCAAGAGCTAGTCTCTCATTGGTTCCCCGTCTTCCCATTCATCCTCAGGACAAATTGCAACCTGTACGGAACAGGAGGTTAAAGGTGCTGATGCTCCACGTAGGGAGATTGCTAGTAAAGTGGCTGGAATGGCGAACCCGAGCACAAGGAGATGAGAAATGAGGTGCGTTTTAGAAACCTTTCCCCATCACACGGTGTACCATCTTCTGGGTTTCTCATGCCTGTTTTCGATGTAGGAAGATGCCCTTGAACCTGGAGATTTGGGACCCATGCGATGGGTCGCACGCAGTATTACTTTAAAGGGTCTGCGTTTGCTCACCCAACTTCACCAAACCTCTCAGCCCCAAGAGTGTCCACCCTTATGTCTCATCCAGCTGTGGGTCTAGATATGGTCAATCCAGGTTGCATCACAGCCCCTGAACGAATTGTGTAAGAATTTCTCTCTCTTTCACTG
Source organism: Balaenoptera physalus (assembly GCF_965194825.1). Lineage (NCBI taxonomy): Eukaryota > Metazoa > Chordata > Mammalia > Artiodactyla > Balaenopteridae > Balaenoptera > Balaenoptera physalus. The sequence continues at coordinate 427,981 of NW_028126346.1, read as the reverse complement.
TCTTTGTTTCATGGGTTTTTAAAAGAAATTTATTTTTATAATGGGGTTTAGCTGCTTTTCACGGCTGTGTTTATGCCGCTTTACACCCACTTGACACACTAACAGAGAGATATCAATACATAGGTTTTAAGATTATTACTAGTCAGATATATTCTTGTGCGGTGAATCGGGCGTGTTTAGTCCAGTTCTCTGAGCAAGGAGTAGGTCTTGTCTATTACATATTGGGTTTATGGAACGGTATCTGAGCTAATTTGAAACTCTTGTTTTATGTATCACCCCACCTCACCTTTCCTGTTAAGCAGCCATAGTGTGTTTTCTGCATGTGTGACTCTGTTCTGTTTTGTAATTCAGTTCAAGTGTAACGGTTTTTACATTCCCTCTATAAGTGACACCTTATGAGAAGTGTCCTTTTCTGTGTGACTTATTTCACTTAGAATCGTCGTACCTAAATCCACTCATCATGCTGCTACTAGCCTTATGATATTGATTTCATGGCTGAGTGATATTCCATTGTACATAAGGTCTACAACTTTTTTATCCATTTTTCGCTTTCCTGGGATATTTAAGGTGGAATGAAGTGGAGGTCCTTGTCAACAGAGCAGCCCTAAACTTTGGGGTGCTTGTGTCTTGCTGATTTTTAATTTTCCCACTTTATACCCCCATGCGTGGAAGTGCCCTATGCTCTCTAAGCTGTGTTTTTTAGCTGTTTCAGGACACACCGTACCCTTCTCCAGACTGGCTGTTGGCAATTTACATCCCGCCCATCAGTGTAGCAAGGCTCCCATTTCTCCATGGCCTGTCCTGCATTTCTGGTTTTGAAACTTTTTTCAGCATGGCCCTTTTGACCGAAGGGAAGCGAGACTTCTTTGTAGCGCTGATTTGCCTTTCCAGGTTGCTTGGTTGGCCAAAAGGGGCGTATGCGTTTTTTCCTGAATATATTCAGGAAAAAACGCATACGCCCTTTTTGGCCAAGGGCATCATTGTCAACGTTTTGCCGCTTTTCATGTACTTTAAAGGCGATTCGAATCTACCTCCTGAAATCTGTTTCCTGCAATTCTGCCTTGATTTCAAATCCTCTTCTTTGCCTTCCCTCAATATATTTGTGGACGAGAGTTATCATTTATAACTCTGCAGGTTTGTGAATTGCTGTGCCCTGAAGATCCATTTTAGAACTCGCTTTTTTGGGAGCTGGCCGCAAAAGCGCAGGATGGCTTCAAGCCCTGTTCTGGTTCCGGTTGGCAGGGTGAGCCTGTGGTTAATTCTTCTTCCTGATGGGAAAATAGAGTGACCTGTGCCTGTCCCAACACCAGGATCTAGTCTCTCATTGGTTCCCCGTCTTCCCATTCATCCTCAGGACAAATTGCAACCTGTACGGAACAGGAGGTTAAAGGTGCTGATGCTCCACGTAGGGAGATTGCTAGTAAAGTGGCTGGAATGGCGAACCCGAGCACAAGGAGATGAGAAATGAGGTGCGTTTTAGAAACATTTCCCCATCACACGGTGTACCATTTTCTGGGTTTCTCATGCCGGTTTTCGATGTAGGAAGATGCCCTTGAACCTGGAGATTTGGGACCCATGGGACGGGTAGCACGCAGTATTACTTTAAAGGGTCTGGGTTCGCTCACCCAACTTCACCAAACCTCTCAGCCCCAAGAGTGTCCACCCTTATGTCTCATCCAGCTGTGGGTCTAGATATGGTCAATCCAGGTTGCATCACAGCCCCTGAACGAATTGTGTAAGAATTTCTCTCTCTTTCACTGTCTTTGTTTCATGGGTTTTTAAAAGTAATTTATTTTTATAATGGGGTTTAGCTGCTTTTCACGGCTGTGTTTATGCCGCTTTACACCCACTTGACACACTAACAGAGAGATATCAATACATAGGTTTTAAGATTATTACTAGTCAGATATATTCTTGTGCGGTGAATCAGGCGTGTTGAGTCCAGTTCTCTGAGCAAGGAGTAGGTCTTGTCTATTACATATTGGGTTTATGGAACGGTATCTGAGCTAATTTGAAACTCTTGTTTTATGTATCACCCCACCTCACCTTTCCTGTTAAGCAGCCATAGTGTGTTTTCTGCATGTGTGACTCTGTTCTGTTTTGTAATTCAGTTCAAGTGTAACGGTTTTTACATTCCCTCTATAAGTGACACCTTATGAGAAGTGTCCTTTTCTGTGTGACTTATTTCACTTAGAATCGTCGTACCTAAATCCACTCATCATGCTGCTACTAGCCTTATGATATTGATTTCATGGCTGAGTGATATTCCATTGCACATAAGGTCTACAACTTTTTTATCCATTTTTCGCTTTCCTGGGATATTTAAGGTGGAATGAAGTGGAGGTCCTTGTCAACAGAGCAGCCCTAAACTTTGGGGTGCTTGTGTCTTGCTGATTTTTAATTTTCCCACTTTATACCCCTATGCGTGGAAGTGCCCTATGCTCTCTAAGCTGTGTTTTTTAGCTGTTTCAGGACACACCGTACCCTTCTCCAGACTGGCTGTTGGCAATTTACATCCCGCCCATCAGTGTAGCAAGGCTCCCATTTCTCCATGGCCTGTCCTGCATTTCTGGTTTTGAAACTTTTTTCAGCATGGCCCTTTTGACCGATGGGAAGCGAGACTTCTTTGTAGCGCTGATTTGCCTTTCCAGGTTGCTTGGTTGGCCAAAAAGGGCGTATGCGTTTTTTCCTGAATATATTCAGGAAAAAACGCATACGCCCTTTTTGGCCAAGGGCATCATTGTCAACGTTTTGGCGCTTTTCATGTGCTTTAAAGGCGATTCGAATCTATCTCCTGAAATCTGTTTCCTGCAATTCTGCCTTGATTTCAATTCCTCGTCTTTGCCTTCTCTCAATATATTTGTGGACGAGAGTTATCATTTATAACTCTGTAGGATTGTGAATTGCAGTGCCCTGAAGCTGCATTTTACAACTCGCTTTTTTGGGAGGTGGCCGCAAAAGCGCAGGATGGCTTCAGGCCCTGTTCTGGTTCCGGGGGGCAGGCTGAGCCTGTGGTTAATTCTTCTTCCTGATGGGAAAATAGAGTGACCTGTGCCTGTCCCAACACCAAGAGCTAGTCTCTCATTGGTTCCCCGTCTTCCCGTTCATCCTCAGGACAAATTGCAACCTGTACGGAACAGGAGGTTAAAGATGCTGATGCTCCAAGTAGGGAGATTGCTACTAAAGTGGCTGGAATGGCGAACCCGAGCACAAGGAGATGAGAAATGAGGTGCATTTTAGAAACCTTTCCCCAACACACGGTGTACCATCTTCTGGGTTTCTCATGCCTGTTTTCGATGTAGGAAGATGCCCTTGAACCTGGAGATTTGGGACCCATGCGATGGGTCGCACGCAGTATTACTTTAAAGGGTCTGCGTTTGCTCACCCAACTTCACCAAACCTCTCAGCCCCAAGAGTGTCCACCCTTATGTCTCATCCAGCTGTGGGTCTAGATATGGTCAATCCAGGTTGCATCACAGCCCCTGAACGAATTGTGTAAGAATTTCTCTCTCTTTCACTGTCTTTGTTTCATGGGTTTTTAAAAGAAATTTATTTTTATAATGGGGTTTAGCTGCTTTTCACGGCTGTGTTTATGCCGCTTTACACCCACTAGACACACTAACAGAGAGATATCAATACATAGGTTTTAAGATTATTACTAGTCAGATATATTCTTGTGCGGTGAATCGGGCGTGTTTAGTCCAGTTCTCTGAGCAAGGAGTAGGTCTTGTCTATTACATATTGGGTTTATGGAACGGTATCTGAGCTAATTTGAAACTCTTGTTTTATGTATCACCCCACCTCACCTTTCCTGTTAAGCAGCCATAGTGTGTTTTCTGCATGTGTGACTCTGTTCTGTTTTGTAATTCAGTTCAAGTGTAACGGTTTTTACATTCCCTCTATAAGTGACACCTTATGAGAAGTGTCCTTTTCTGTGTGACTTATTTCACTTAGAATCGTCGTACCTAAATCCACTCATCATGCTGCTACTAGCCTTATGATATTGATTTCATGGCTGAGTGATATTCCATTGTACATAAGGTCTACAACTTTTTTATCCATTTTTCGCTTTCCTGGGATATTTAAGGTGGAATGAAGTGGAGGTCCTTGTCAACAGAGCAGCCCTAAACTTTGGGGTGCTTGTGTCTTGCTGATTTTTAATTTTCCCACTTTATACCCCCATGCGTGGAAGTGCCCTATGCTCTCTAAGCTGTGTTTTTTAGCTGTTTCAGGACACACCGTACCCTTCTCCAGACTGGCTGTTGGCAATTTACATCCCGCCCATCAGTGTAGCAAGGCTCCCATTTCTCCATGGCCTGTCCTGCATTTCTGGTTTTGAAACTTTTTTCAGCATGGCCCTTTTGACCGAAGGGAAGCGAGACTTCTTTGTAGCGCTGATTTGCCTTTCCAGGTTGCTTGGTTGGCCAAAAGGGGCGTATGCGTTTTTTCCTGAATATATTCAGGAAAAAACGCATACGCCCTTTTTGGCCAAGGGCATCATTGTCAACGTTTTGCCGCTTTTCATGTACTTTAAAGGCGATTCGAATCTACCTCCTGAAATCTGTTTCCTGCAATTCTGCCTTGATTTCAAATCCTCTTCTTTGCCTTCCCTCAATATATTTGTGGACGAGAGTTATCATTTATAACTCTGCAGGTTTGTGAATTGCTGTGCCCTGAAGATCCATTTTAGAACTCGCTTTTTTGGGAGCTGGCCGCAAAAGCGCAGGATGGCTTCAAGCCCTGTTCTGGTTCCGGTTGGCAGGGTGAGCCTGTGGTTAATTCTTCTTCCTGATGGGAAAATAGAGTGACCTGTGCCTGTCCCAACACCAGGATCTAGTCTCTCATTGGTTCCCCGTCTTCCCATTCATCCTCAGGACAAATTGCAACCTGTACGGAACAGGAGGTTAAAGGTGCTGATGCTCCACGTAGGGAGATTGCTAGTAAAGTGGCTGGAATGGCGAACCCGAGCACAAGGAGATGAGAAATGAGGTGCGTTTTAGAAACATTTCCCCATCACACGGTGTACCATTTTCTGGGTTTCTCATGCCGGTTTTCGATGTAGGAAGATGCCCTTGAACCTGGAGATTTGGGACCCATGGGACGGGTAGCACGCAGTATTACTTTAAAGGGTCTGGGTTCGCTCACCCAACTTCACCAAACCTCTCAGCCCCAAGAGTGTCCACCCTTATGTCTCATCCAGCTGTGGGTCTAGATATGGTCAATCCAGGTTGCATCACAGCCCCTGAACGAATTGTGTAAGAATTTCTCTCTCTTTCACTGTCTTTGTTTCATGGGTTTTTAAAAGTAATTTATTTTTATAATGGGGTTTAGCTGCTTTTCACGGCTGTGTTTATGCCGCTTTACACCCACTTGACACACTAACAGAGAGATATCAATACATAGGTTTTAAGATTATTACTAGTCAGATATATTCTTGTGCGGTGAATCAGGCGTGTTGAGTCCAGTTCTCTGAGCAAGGAGTAGGTCTTGTCTATTACATATTGGGTTTATGGAACGGTATCTGAGCTAATTTGAAACTCTTGTTTTATGTATCACCCCACCTCACCTTTCCTGTTAAGCAGCCATAGTGTGTTTTCTGCATGTGTGACTCTGTTCTGTTTTATAATTCAGTTCAAGTGTAACGGTTTTTACATTCCCTCTATAAGTGACACCTTATGAGAAGTGTCCTTTTCTGTGTGACTTATTTCACTTAGAATCGTCGTACCTAAATCCACTCATCATGCTGCTACTAGCCTTATGATATTGATTTCATGGCTGAGTGATATTCCATTGCACATAAGGTCTACAACTTTTTTATCCATTTTTCGCTTTCCTGGGATATTTAAGGTGGAATGAAGTGGAGGTCCTTGTCAACAGAGCAGCCCTAAACTTTGGGGTGCTTGTGTCTTGCTGATTTTTAATTTTCCCACTTTATACCCCCATGCGTGGAAGTGCCCTATGCTCTCTAAGCTGTGTTTTTTAGCTGTTTCAGGACACACCGTACCCTTCTCCAGACTGGCTGTTGGCAATTTACATCCCGCCCATCAGTGTAGCAAGGCTCCCATTTCTCCATGGCCTGTCCTGCATTTCTGGTTTTGAAACTTTTTTCAGCATGGCCCTTTTGACCGATGGGAAGCGAGACTTCTTTGTAGCGCTGATTTGCCTTTCCAGGTTGCTTGGTTGGCCAAAAAGGGCGTATGCGTTTTTTCCTGAATATATTCAGGAAAAAACGCATACGCCCTTTTTGGCCAAGGGCATCATTGTCAACGTTTTGGCGCTTTTCATGTGCTTTAAAGGCGATTCGAATCTATCTCCTGAAATCTGTTTCCTGCAATTCTGCCTTGATTTCAATTCCTCGTCTTTGCCTTCCCTCAATATATTTGTGGACGAGAGTTATCATTTATAACTCTGTAGGATTGTGAATTGCAGTGCCCTGAAGCTGCATTTTACAACTCGCTTTTTTGGGAGGTGGCCGCAAAAGCGCAGGATGGCTTCAGGCCCTGTTCTGGTTCCGGGGGGCAGGCTGAGCCTGTGGTTAATTCTTCTTCCTGATGGGAAAATAGAGTGACCTGTGCCTGTCCCAACACCAAGAGCTAGTCTCTCATTGGTTCCCCGTCTTCCCGTTCATCCTCAGGACAAATTGCAACCTGTACGGAACAGGAGGTTAAAGATGCTGATGCTCCAAGTAGGGAGATTGCTACTAAAGTGGCTGGAATGGCGAACCCGAGCACAAGGAGATGAGAAATGAGGTGCATTTTAGAAACCTTTCCCCAACACACGGTGTACCATCTTCTTGGTTTCTCATGCATGTTTTCGATGTAGGAAGATGCCCTTGAACCTGGAGATTTGGGACCCATGCGATGGGTAGCACGCAGTATTACTTTAAAGGGTCTGCGTTTGCTCACCCAACCTCACCAAACCTCTCAGCCCCAAGAGTGTCCACCCTTATGTCTCATCCAGCTGTGGGTCTAGATATGGTCAATCCAGGTTGCATCACAGCCCCTGAACGAATTGTGTAAGAATTTCTCTCTCTTTCACTGTCTTTGTTTCATGGGTTTTTAAAAGAAATTTATTTTTATAATGGGGTTTAGCTGCTTTTCACGGCTGTGTTTATGCCGCTTTACACCCACTTGACACACTAACAGAGAGATATCAATACATAGGTTTTAAGATTATTACTAGTCAGATATATTCTTGTGCGGTGAATCGGGCGTGTTTAGTCCAGTTCTCTGAGCAAGGAGTAGGTCTTGTCTATTACATATTGGGTTTATGGAACGGTATCTGAGCTAATTTGAAACTCTTGTTTTATGTATCACCCCACCTCACCTTTCCTGTTAAGCAGCCATAGTGTGTTTTCTGCATGTGTGACTCTGTTCTGTTTTGTAATTCAGTTCAAGTGTAACGGTTTTTACATTCCCTCTATAAGTGACACCTTATGAGAAGTGTCCTTTTCTGTGTGACTTATTTCACTTAGAATCGTCGTACCTAAATCCACTCATCATGCTGCTACTAGCCTTATGATATTGATTTCATGGCTGAGTGATATTCCATTGTACATAAGGTCTACAACTTTTTTATCCATTTTTCGCTTTCCTTGGATATTTAAGGTGGAATGAAGTGGAGGTCCTTGTCAACAGAGCAGCCCTAAACTTTGGGGTGCTTGTGTCTTGCTGATTTTTAATTTTCCCACTTTATACCCCCATGCGTGGAAGTGCCCTATGCTCTCTAAGCTGTGTTTTTTAGCTGTTTCAGGACACACCGTACCCTTCTCCAGACTGGCTGTTGGCAATTTACATCCCGCCCATCAGTGTAGCAAGGCTCCCATTTCTCCATGGCCTGTCCTGCATTTCTGGTTTTGAAACTTTTTTCAGCATGGCCCTTTTGACCGAAGGGAAGCGAGACTTCTTTGTAGCGCTGATTTGCCTTTCCAGGTTGCTTGGTTGGCCAAAAGGGGCGTATGCGTTTTTTCCTGAATATATTCAGGAAAAAACGCATACGCCCTTTTTGGCCAAGGGCATCATTGTCAACGTTTTGCCGCTTTTCATGTACTTTAAAGGCGATTCGAATCTACCTCCTGAAATCTGTTTCCTGCAATTCTGCCTTGATTTCAAATCCTCTTCTTTGCCTTCCCTCAATATATTTGTGGACGAGAGTTATCATTTATAACTCTGCAGGTTTGTGAATTGCTGTGCCCTGAAGATCCATTTTAGAACTCGCTTTTTTGGGAGCTGGCCGCAAAAGCGCAGGATGGCTTCAAGCCCTGTTCTGGTTCCGGTTGGCAGGGTGAGCCTGTGGTTAATTCTTCTTCCTGATGGGAAAATAGAGTGACCTGTGCCTGTCCCAACACCAGGATCTAGTCTCTCATTGGTTCCCCGTCTTCCCATTCATCCTCAGGACAAATTGCAACCTGTACGGAACAGGAGGTTAAAGGTGCTGATGCTCCACGTAGGGAGATTGCTAGTAAAGTGGCTGGAATGGCGAACCCGAGCACAAGGAGATGAGAAATGAGGTGAGTTTTAGAAACATTTCCCCATCACACGGTGTACCATTTTCTGGGTTTCTCATGCCGGTTTTCGATGTAGGAAGATGCCCTTGAACCTGGAGATTTGGGACCCATGGGACGGGTAGCACGCAGTATTACTGTAAAGGGTCTGGGTTTGCTCACCCAACTTCACCAAACCTCTCAGCCCCAAGAGTGTCCACCCTTATGTCTCATCCAGCTGTGGGTCTAGATATGGTCAATCCAGGTTGCATCACAGCCCCTGAACGAATTGTGTAAGAATTTCTCTCTCTTTCACTGTCTTTGTTTCATGGGTTTTTAAAAGTAATTTATTTTTATAATGGGGTTTAGCTGCTTTTCACGGCTGTGTTTATGCCGCTTTACACCCACTTGACACACTAACAGAGAGATATCAATACATAGGTTTTAAGATTATTACTAGTCAGATATATTCTTGTGCGGTGAATCAGGCGTGTTGAGTCCAGTTCTCTGAGCAAGGAGTAGGTCTTGTCTATTACATATTGGGTTTATGGAACGGTATCTGAGCTAATTTGAAACTCTTGTTTTATGTATCACCCCACCTCACCTTTCCTGTTAAGCAGCCATAGTGTGTTTTCTGCATGTGTGACTCTGTTCTGTTTTATAATTCAGTTCAAGTGTAACGGTTTTTACATTCCCTCTATAAGTGACACCTTATGAGAAGTGTACTTTTCTGTGTGACTTATTTCACTTAGAATCGTCGTACCTAAATCCACTCATCATGGTGCTACTAGCCTTATGATATTGATTTCATGGCTGAGTGATATTCCATTGTACATAAGGTCTACAACTTTTTTATCCATTTTTCGCTTTCCTGGGATATTTAAGGTGGAATGAAGTGGAGGTCCTTGTCAACAGAGCAGCCCTAAACTTTGGGGTGCTTGTGTCTTGCTGATTTTTAATTTTCCCACTTTATACCCCCATGCGTGGAAGTGCCCTATGCTCTCTAAGCTGTGTTTTTTAGCTGTTTCAGGACACACCGTACCCTTCTCCAGACTGGCTGTTGGCAATTTACATCCCGCCCATCAGTGTAGCAAGGCTCCCATTTCTCCATGGCCTGTCCTGCATTTCTGGTTTTGAAACTTTTTTCAGCATGGCCCTTTTGACCGAAGGGAAGCGAGACTTCTTTGTAGCGCTGATTTGCCTTTCCAGGTTGCTTGGTTGGCCAAAAAGGGCGTATGCGTTTTTTCCTGAATATATTCAGGAAAAAACGCATACGCCCTTTTTGGCCAAGGGCATCATTGTCAACGTTTTTCCTCTTTTCATGTGCTTTAAAGGCGATTCGAATCTACCTCCTGAAATCTGTTTCCTGCAATTCTGCCTTGATTTCAAATCCTCTTCTTTGCCTTCCCTCAATATATTTGTGGACGAGAGTTATCATTTATAACTCTGCAGGTTTGTGAATTGCTGTGCCCTGAAGCTCCATTTTAGAACTCGCTGTTTTGGGAGCTGGCCGCAAAAGCACAGGATGGCTTCAGGCCCTGTTCTGGTTCCGGTTGGCAGGGTGAGCCTGTGGTTAATTCTTCTTCCTGATGGGAAAATAGAGTGACCTGTGCCTGTCCCAACACCAGGAGCTAGTCTCTCATTGGTTCCCCGTCTTCCCATTCATCCTCAGGACAAATTGCAACCTGTACGGAACAGGAGGTTAAAGGTGCTGATGCTCCACGTAGGGAGATTGCTAGTAAAGTGGCTGGAATGGCGAACCCGAGCACAAGGAGATGAGAAATGAGGTGCGTTTTAGAAACCTTTCCCCATCACACGGTGTACCATCTTCTGGGTTTCTCATGCCGGTTTTCGATGTAGGAAGATGCCCTTGAACCTGGAGATTTGGGACCCATGGGACGGGTAGCACGCATTATTACTTTAAAGGGTCTGGGTTTGCTCACCCAACTTCACCAAACCTCTCAGCCCCAAGAGTGTCCACCCTTATGTCTCATCCAGCTGTGGGTCTACATATGGTCAATCCAGGTTGCATCACAGCCCCTGAACGAATTGTGTAAGAATTTCTCTCTCTTTCACTGTCTTTGTTTCATGGGTTTTTAAAAGTAATTTATTTTTATAATGGGGTTTAGCTGCTTTTCACGGCTGTGTTTATGCCGCTTTACACCCACTTGACACACTAACAGAGAGATATCAATACATAGGTTTTAAGATTATTACTAGTCAGATATATTCTTGTGCGGTGAATCAGGCGTGTTGAGTCCAGTTCTCTGAGCAAGGAGTAGGTCTTGTCTATTACATATTGGGTTTATGGAACGGTATCTGAGCTAATTTGAAACTCTTGTTTTATGTATCACCCCACCTCACCTTTCCCGTTAAGCAGCCATAGTGTGTTTTCTGCATGTGTGACTCTGTTCTGTTTTGTAATTCAGTTCAAGTGTAACGGTTTTTACATTCCCTCTATAAGTGACACCTTATGAGAAGTGTCCTTTTCTGTGTGACTTATTTCACTTAGAATCGTCGTACCTAAATCCACTCATCATGCTGCTACTAGCCTTATGATATTGATTTCATGGCTGAGTGATATTCCATTGTACATAAGGTCTACAACTTTTTTATCCATTTTTCGCTTTCCTGGGATATTTAAGGTGGAATGAAGTGGAGGTCCTTGTCAACAGAGCAGCCCTAAACTTTGGGGTGCTTGTGTCTTGCTGATTTTTAATTTTCCCACTTTATACCCCCATGCGTGGAAGTGCCCTATGCTCTCTAAGCTGTGTTTTTTAGCTGTTTCAGGACACACCGTACCCTTCTCCAGACTGGCTGTTGGCAATTTACATCCCGCCCATCAGTGTAGCAAGGCTCCCATTTCTCCATGGCCTGTCCTGCATTTCTGGTTTTGAAACTTTTTTCAGCATGGCCCTTTTGACCGATGGGAAGCGAGACTTCTTTGTAGCGCTGATTTGCCTTTCCAGGTTGCTTGGTTGGCCAAAAAGGGCGTATGCGTTTTTTCCTGAATATATTCAGGAAAAAACGCATACGCCCTTTTTGGCCAAGGGCATCATTGTCAACGTTTTGGCGCTTTTCATGTGCTTTAAAGGCGATTCGAATCTATCTCCTGAAATCTGTTTCCTGCAATTCTGCCTTGATTTCAATTCCTCGTCTTTGCCTTCCCTCAATATATTTGTGGACGAGAGTTATCATTTATAACTCTGTAGGATTGTGAATTGCAGTGCCCTGAAGCTCCATTTTACAACTCGCTTTTTTGGGAGGTGGCCGCAAAAGCGCAAGATGGCTTCAGGCCCTGTTCTGGTTCCGGGGGGCAGGCTGAGCCTGTGGTTAATTCTTCTTCCTGATGGGAAAATAGAGTGACCTGTGCCTGTCCCAACACCAAGAGCTAGTCTCTCATTGGTTCCCCGTCTTCCCGTTCATCCTCAGGACAAATTGCAACCTGTACGGAACAGGAGGTTAAAGATGCTGATGCTCCAAGTAGGGAGATTGCTACTAAAGTGGCTGGAATGGCGAACCCGAGCACAAGGAGATGAGAAATGAGGTGCATTTTAGAAACCTTTCCCCAACACACGGTGTACCATCTTCTTGGTTTCTCATGCATGTTTTCGATGTAGGAAGATGCCCTTGAACCTGGAGATTTGGGACCCATGCGATGGGTAGCACGCAGTATTACTTTAAAGGGTCTGCGTTTGCTCACCCAACCTCACCAAACCTCTCAGCCCCAAGAGTGTCCACCCTTATGTCTCATCCAGCTGTGGGTCTAGATATGGTCAATCCAGGTTGCATCACAGCCCCTGAACGAATTGTGTAAGAATTTCTCTCTCTTTCACTGTCTTTGTTTCATGGGTTTTTAAAAGAAATTTATTTTTATAATGGGGTTTAGCTGCTTTTCACGGCTGTGTTTATGCCGCTTTACACCCACTTGACACACTAACAGAGAGATATCAATACATAGGTTTTAAGATTATTACTAGTCAGATATATTCTTCTGCGGTGAATCGGGCGTGTTGAGTCCAGTTCTCTGAGCAAGGAGTAGGTCTTGTCTATTACTTATTGGGTTTATGGAACGGTATCTGAGCTAATGTGAAACTCTTGCTTTATGTATCACCCCACCTCGCTTTCCCGTTAAGCAGCCATAGTGTGTTTTCTGCATGTGTGACTCTGTTCTGTTTTGTAACTCAGTTCAAGTGTAACGGTTTTTACATTCCCTCTATAAGTGACACCTTATGAGAAGTGTCCTTTTCTGTGTGACTTATTTCACTTAGAATCGTCGTACCTAAATCCACTCATCATGCTGCTACTAGCCTTATGACATTGATTTCATGGCTGAGTGGTATGCCATTGTACATAAGGACCTCAAATTTTTTATCCATTTTTCGCTTTCCTGGGATATTTAAGGTGGAATGAAATGGAGGTCCTTGTCAACAGAGCAGCCCTAAACTTTGGGGTGCTTGTGTCTTGCTGATTTTTAATTTTCCCACTTTATACCCCCATGCGTGGAAGTGCCCTATGCTCTCTAAGCTGTGTTTTTTAGATGTTTCAGGACACACCGTACACTTCTCCAGAGTGGCTGTTGGCAATTTACATCCCGCCCATCAGTGTAGCAAGGCTCCCATTTCTCCATGGCCTGTCCTGCATTTCTGGTTTTGACACTTTTTTCAGCATGGCCCTTTTGACTGATGGGAAGCGAGACTTCTTTATAGCGCTGATTTGCCTTTCCAGGTTGCTTGGTTGGCCAAAAAGGGCGTATGCGTTTTTTCCTGAATATATTCAGGAAAAAACGCATACGCCCTTTTTGGCCAAGGGCATCATTGTCAACGTTTTGGCGCTTTTCATGTGCTTTAAAAGCGATTCGAATCTACCTCCTGAAATCTGTTTCCTGCAATTCTGCCTTGATTTCAATTCCTCGTCTTTGCCTTCCCTCAATATATTTGTGGACGAGAGTTATCATTTATAACTCTGTAGGATTGTGAATTGCAGTGCCCTGAAGCTCCATTTTACAACTCGCTTTTTTGGGAGGTGGCCGCAAAAGCGCAGGATGGCTTCAGGCCCTGTTCTGGTTCCGGGGGGCAGGCTGAGCCTGTGGTTAATTCTTCTTCCTGATGGGAAAATAGAGTGACCTGTGCCTGTCCCAACACCAAGAGCTAGTCTCTCATTGGTTCCCCGTCTTCCCGTTCATCCTCAGGACAAATTGCAACCTGTACGGAACAGGAGGTTAAAGATGCTGATGCTCCAAGTTGGGAGATTGCTACTAAAGTGGCTGGAATGGCGAACCCGAGCACAAGGAGATGAGAAATGAGGTGCATTTTAGAAACCTTTCCCCAACACACGGTGTACCATCTTCTTGGTTTCTCATGCATGTTTTCGATGTAGGAAGATGCCCTTGAACCTGGAGATTTGGGACCCATGCGATGGGTAGCACGCAGTATTACTTTAAAGGGTCTGCGTTTGCTCACCCAACCTCACCAAACCTCTCAGCCCCAAGAGTGTCCACCCTTATGTCTCATCCAGCTGTGGGTCTAGATATGGTCAATCCAGGTTGCATCACAGCCCCTGAACGAATTGTGTAAGAATTTCTCTCTCTTTCACTGTCTTTGTTTCATGGGTTTTTAAAAGAAATTTATTTTTATAATGGGGTTTAGCTGCTTTTCACGGCTGTGTTTATGCCGCTTTACAACCACTTGACACACTAACAGAGAGATATCAATACATAGGTTTTAAGATTATTACTAGTCAGATATATTCTTGGGCGGTGAATCGGGCGTGTTGAGTCCAGTTCTCTGAGCAAGGAGTAGGTCTTGTCTATTACATATTGGGTTTATGGAACGGTATCTGAGCTAATTTGAAACTCTTGCTTTATGTATCACCCCACCTCGCTTTCCCGTTAAGCAGCCATAGTGTGTTTTCTGCATGTGTGACTCTGTTCTGTTTTGTAACTCAGTTCAAGTGTAACGGTTTTTACATTCCCTCTATAAGTGACACCTTATGAGAAGTGTCCTTTTCTGTGTGACTTATTTCACTTAGAATCGTCGTACCTAAATCCACTCATCATGCTGCTACTAGCCTTATGACATTGATTTCATGGCTGAGTGGTATGCCATTGTACATAAGGACTTCAAATTTTTTATCCATTTTTCGCTTTCCTGGGATATTTAAGGTGGAATGAAGTGGAAGTCCTTGTCAACAGAGCATCCCTAAACTTTGGGGTGCTTGTGTCTTGCTGATTTTTAATTTTCCAACTTTATACCCCCATGCGTGGAAGTGCCCTATGCTCTCTAAGCTGTGTTTTTTAGATGTTTCAGGACACACCGTACACTTCTCCAGAGTGGCTGTTGGCAATTTACATCCCGCCCATCAGTGTAGCAAGGCTCCCATTTCTCCATGGCCTGTCCTGCATTTCTGGTTTTGACACTTTTTTCAGCATGGCCATTTTGACCGATGGGAAGCGAGACTTCTTTGTAGCGCTGATTTGCCTTTCCAGGTTGCTTGGTTGGCCAAAAAGGGCGTATGCGTTTTTTCCTGAATTTATTCAGGAAAAAACGCATACGCCCTTTTTGGCCAAGGGCATCATTGTCAACGTTTTGGCGCTTTTCATGTGCTTTAAAGGCGATTCGAATCTACCTCCTGAAATCTGTTTCCTGCAATTCTGCCTTGATTTCAATTCCTCGTCTTTGCCTTCCCTCAATATATTTGTGGACGAGAGTTATCATTTATAACTCTGTAGGATTGTGAATTGCAGTGCCCTGAAGATCAATTTTACAACTCGCTTTTTTGGGAGGTGGCCACAAAAGCGCAGGATGGCTTCAGGCCCTGTTCTGGTTCCGGGGTGCAGGCTGAGCCTGTGGTTAATTCTTCTTCCTGATGGGAAAATAGAGTGACCTGTGCCTATCCCAACACCAAGAGCTAGTCTCTCATTGGTTCCCCGTCTTCCCGTTCATCCTCAGGACAAATTGCAACCTGTACGGAACAGGAGGTTAAAGATGCTGATGCTCCAAGTAGGGAGATTGCTACTAAAGTGGCTGGAATGGCGAACCCGAGCACAAGGAGATGAGAAATGAGGTGCATTTTAGAAACCTTTCCCCAACACACGGTGTACCATCTTCTTGGTTTCTCATGCATGTTTTCGATGTAGGAAGATGCCCTTGAACCTGGAGATTTGGGACCCATGCGATGGGTAGCACGCAGTATTACTTTAAAGGGTCTGCGTTTGCTCACCCAACCTCACCAAACCTCTCAGCCCCAAGAGTATCCACCCTTATGTCTCATCCAGCTGTGGGTCTAGATATGGTCAATCCAGGTTGCATCACAGCCCCTGAACGAATTGTGTAAGAATTTCTCTCTCTTTCACTGTCTTTGTTTCATGGGTTTTTAAAAGAAATTTATTTTTATAATGGGGTTTAGCTGCTTTTCACGGCTGTGTTTATGCCGCTTTACACCCACTAGACACACTAACAGAGAGATATCAATACATAGGTTTTAAGATTATTACTAGTCAGATATATTCTTGTGCGGTGAATCGGGCGTGTTGAGTCCAGTTCTCTGAGCAAGGAGTAGGTCTTGTCTATTACATATTGGGTTTATGGAACGGTATCTGAGCTAATTTGAAACTCTTGATTTATGTATCACCCCACCTCGCTTTCCCGTTAAGCAGCCATAGTGTGTTTTCTGCATGTGTGACTCTGTTCTGTTTTGTAATTCAGTTCAAGTGTAACGGTTTTTACATTCCCTCTATAAGTGACACCTTATGAGAAGTGTCCTTTTCTGTGTGACTTATTTCACTTAGAATCGCGGTACCTAAATCCACTCATCATGCTGCTACTAGCCTTATGACATTGATTTCATGGCTGAGTGGTATGCCATTGTACATAAGGACCTCAAATTTTTTATCCATTTTTCGCTTTCCTGGGATATTTAAGGTGGAATGAAGTGGAGGTCCTTGTCAACAGAGCAGCCCTAAACTTTGGGGTGCTTGTGTCTTGCTGATTTTTAATTTTCCCACTTTATACCCCCATGCGTGGAAGTGCCCTATGCTCTCTAAGCTGTGTTTTTTAGATGTTTCAGGACACACCGTACACTTCTCCAGAGTGGCTGTTGGCAATTTACATCCCGCCCATCAGTGTAGCAAGGCTCCCATTTCTCCATGGCCTGTCCTGCATTTCTGGTTTTGACACTTTTTTCAGCATGGCCCTTTTGACTGATGGGAAGCGAGACTTCTTTGTAGCGCTGATTGGCCTTTCCAGGTTGCTTGGTTGGCCAAAAAGGGCGTATGCGTTTTTTCCTGAATATATTCAGGAAAAAACGCATACGCCCTTTTTGGCCAAGGGCATCATTGTCAAAGTTTTGGCGCTTTTCATGTGCTTTAAAGGCGATTCGAATCTACCTCCTGAAATCTGTTTCCTTCAATTCTGCCTTGATTTCAATTCCTCGTCTTTGCCTTCCCTCAATATATTTGTGGACGAGAGTTATCATTTATAACTCTGTAGGATTGTGAATTGCAGTGCCCTGAAGCTCCATTTTACAACTCGCTTTTTTGGGAGGTGGCCGCAAAAGCGCAGGATGGCTTCAGGCCCTGTTCTGGTTCCGGGGGGCAGGCTGAGCCTGTGGTTAATTCTTCTACCTGATGGGAAAATAGAGTGACTTGTTCCTGTCCCAACACCAAGAGCTAGTCTCTCATTGGTTCCCCGTCTTCCCGTTCATCCTCAGGACAAATTGCAACCTGTACGGAACAGGAGGTTAAAGGTGCTGATGCTCCAAGTAGGGAGATTGCTAGTAAAGTGGCTGGAATGGCGAACCCGAGCACAAGGAGATGAGAAATGAGGTGCGTTTTAGAAACCTTTCCCCATCACACGGTGTACCATCTTCTGGGTTTCTCATGCATGTTTTCGATGTAGGAAGATGCCCTTGAACCTGGAGATTTGGGACCCATGCGATGGGTAGCACGCAGTATTACTTTAAAGGGTCTGCGTTTGCTCACCCAACCTCACCAAACCTCTCAGCCCCAAGAGTGTCCACCCTTATGTCTCATCCAGCTGTGGGTCTAGATATGGTCAATCCAGGTTGCATCACAGCCCCTGAACGAATTGTGTAAGAATTTCTCTCTCTTTCCCTGTCTTTGTTTCATGGGTTTTTAAAAGAAATTTATTTTTATAATGGGGTTTAGCTGCTTTTCACGGCTGTGTTTATGCCGCTTTACACCCACTTGACACACTAACAGAGAGATATCAATACATAGGTTTTAAGATTATTACTAGTCAGATATATTCTTGTGCGGTGAATCGGGCGTGTTGAGTCCAGTTCTCTGAGCAAGGAGTAGGTCTTGTCTATTACATATTGGGTTGATGGAACGGTATCTGAGCTAATTTGAAGCTCTTGTTTTATGTATCACCCCACCTCACCTTTCCCGTTAAGCAGCCATAGTGTGTTTTCTGCATGTGTGACTCTGTTCTGTTTTGTAATTCAGTTCAAGTGTAACGGTTTTTACATTCCCTCTATAAGTGACACCTTATGAGAAGTGTCCTTTTCTGTGTGACTTATTTCACTTAGAATCGTCTTACCTAAATCCACTCATCATGCTGCTACTAGCCTTATGACATTGATTTCATGGCTGAGTGATATTCCATTGTACATAAGGACCACAACTTTTTTATCCAGTTTTCGCTTTCCTGGGATATTTAAGGTGGAATGAAGTGGAGGTCCTTGTCAACAGAGCAGCCCTAAACTTTGGGGTGCTTGTGTCTTGCGGATTTTCAATTTTCCCACTTTATCCCCCCATGCGTGGAAGTGCCCTATGCTCTCTAAGCTGTGTTTTTTAGATGTTTCAGGACACACCGTACACTTCTCCAGAGTGGCTGTTTGCAATTTACATCCCGCCCATCAGTGTAGCAAGGCTCCCATTTCTCCATGGCCTGTCCTGCATTTCTGGTTTTGACACTTTTTTCAGCATGGCCCTTTTGACCGATGGGAAGCGAGACTTCTTTGTAGCGCTGATTTGCCTTTCCAGGTTGCTTGGTTGGCCAAAAAGGGCGTATGCGTTTTTTCCTGAATATATTCAGGAAAAAACGCATACGCCCTTTTTGGCCAAGGGCATCATTGTCAACGTTTTGCCGCTTTTCATGTGCTTTAAAGGCGATTCGAATCTACCTCCTGAAATCTGTTTCCTGCAATTCTGCCTTGATTTCAAATCCTCTTCTTTGCCTTCCCTCAATATATTTGTGGACGAGAGTTATCATTTATAACTCTGCAGGTTTGTGAATTGCAGTGCCCTGAAGCTCCATTTTACAAGTCGCTTTTTTGGGAGCTGGCCGCAAAAGCGCAGGATGGCTTCAGGCCCTGTTCTGGTTCCGGGGGGCAGGCTGAGCCTGTGGTTAATTCTTCTTCCTGATGGGAAAATAGAGTGACCTGTGCCTGTCCCAACACCAAGAGCTAGTCTCTCATTGGTTCCCCGTCTTCCCGTTCATCCTCAGGACAAATTGCAACCTGTACGGAACAGGAGGTTAAAGATGCTGATGCTCCAAGTAGGGAGATTGCTACTAAAGTGGCTGGAATGGCGAACCCGAGCACAAGGAGATGAGAAATGAGGTGCATTTTAGAAACCTTTCCCCAACACACGGTGTACCATCTTCTGGGTTTCTCATGCCTGTTTTCGATGTAGGAAGATGCCCTTGAACCTGGAGATTTGGGACCCATGCGATGGGTCGCACGCAGTATTACTTTAAAGGGTCTGCGTTTGCTCACCCAACTTCACCAAACCTCTCAGCCCCAAGAGTGTCCACCCTTATGTCTCATCCAGCTGTGGGTCTAGATATGGTCAATCCAGGTTGCATCACAGCCCCTGAACGAATTGTGTAAGAATTTCTCTCTCTTTCACTGTCTTTGTTTCATGGGTTTTTAAAAGAAATTTATTTTTATAATGGGGTTTAGCTGCTTTTCACGGCTGTGTTTATGCCGCTTTACACCCACTTGACACACTAACAGAGAGATATCAATACATAGGTTTTAAGATTATTACTAGTCAGATATATTCTTGTGCGGTGAATCGGGCGTGTTTAGTCCAGTTCTCTGAGCAAGGAGTAGGTCTTGTCTATTACATATTGGGTTTATGGAACGGTATCTGAGCTAATTTGAAACTCTTGTTTTATGTATCACCCCACCTCACCTTTCCTGTTAAGCAGCCATAGTGTGTTTTCTGCATGTGTGACTCTGTTCTGTTTTGTAATTCAGTTCAAGTGTAACGGTTTTTACATTCCCTCTATAAGTGACACCTTATGAGAAGTGTCCTTTTCTGTGTGACTTATTTCACTTAGAATCGTCGTACCTAAATCCACTCATCATGCTGCTACTAGCCTTATGATATTGATTTCATGGCTGAGTGATATTCCATTGTACATAAGGTCTACAACTTTTTTATCCATTTTTCGCTTTCCTGGGATATTTAAGGTGGAATGAAGTGGAGGTCCTTGTCAACAGAGCAGCCCTAAACTTTGGGGTGCTTGTGTCTTGCTGATTTTTAATTTTCCCACTTTATACCCCCATGCGTGGAAGTGCCCTATGCTCTCTAAGCTGTGTTTTTTAGCTGTTTCAGGACACACCGTACCCTTCTCCAGACTGGCTGTTGGCAATTTACATCCCGCCCATCAGTGTAGCAAGGCTCCCATTTCTCCATGGCCTGTCCTGCATTTCTGGTTTTGAAACTTTTTTCAGCATGGCCCTTTTGACCGAAGGGAAGCGAGACTTCTTTGTAGCGCTGATTTGCCTTTCCAGGTTGCTTGGTTGGCCAAAAGGGGCGTATGCGTTTTTTCCTGAATATATTCAGGAAAAAACGCATACGCCCTTTTTGGCCAAGGGCATCATTGTCAACGTTTTGCCGCTTTTCATGTACTTTAAAGGCGATTCGAATCTACCTCCTGAAATCTGTTTCCTGCAATTCTGCCTTGATTTCAAATCCTCTTCTTTGCCTTCCCTCAATATATTTGTGGACGAGAGTTATCATTTATAACTCTGCAGGTTTGTGAATTGCTGTGCCCTGAAGATCCATTTTAGAACTCGCTTTTTTGGGAGCTGGCCGCAAAAGCGCAGGATGGCTTCAAGCCCTGTTCTGGTTCCGGTTGGCAGGGTGAGCCTGTGGTTAATTCTTCTTCCTGATGGGAAAATAGAGTGACCTGTGCCTGTCCCAACACCAGGATCTAGTCTCTCATTGGTTCCCCGTCTTCCCATTCATCCTCAGGACAAATTGCAACCTGTACGGAACAGGAGGTTAAAGGTGCTGATGCTCCACGTAGGGAGATTGCTAGTAAAGTGGCTGGAATGGCGAACCCGAGCACAAGGAGATGAGAAATGAGGTGCGTTTTAGAAACATTTCCCCATCACACGGTGTACCATTTTCTGGGTTTCTCATGCCGGTTTTCGATGTAGGAAGATGCCCTTGAACCTGGAGATTTGGGACCCATGGGACGGGTAGCACGCAGTATTACTTTAAAGGGTCTGGGTTCGCTCACCCAACTTCACCAAACCTCTCAGCCCCAAGAGTGTCCACCCTTATGTCTCATCCAGCTGTGGGTCTAGATATGGTCAATCCAGGTTGCATCACAGCCCCTGAACGAATTGTGTAAGAATTTCTCTCTCTTTCACTGTCTTTGTTTCATGGGTTTTTAAAAGTAATTTATTTTTATAATGGGGTTTAGCTGCTTTTCACGGCTGTGTTTATGCCGCTTTACACCCACTTGACACACTAACAGAGAGATATCAATACATAGGTTTTAAGATTATTACTAGTCAGATATATTCTTGTGCGGTGAATCAGGCGTGTTGAGTCCAGTTCTCTGAGCAAGGAGTAGGTCTTGTCTATTACATATTGGGTTTATGGAACGGTATCTGAGCTAATTTGAAACTCTTGTTTTATGTATCACCCCACCTCACCTTTCCTGTTAAGCAGCCATAGTGTGTTTTCTGCATGTGTGACTCTGTTCTGTTTTATAATTCAGTTCAAGTGTAACGGTTTTTACATTCCCTCTATAAGTGACACCTTATGAGAAGTGTCCTTTTCTGTGTGACTTATTTCACTTAGAATCGTCGTACCTAAATCCACTCATCATGCTGCTACTAGCCTTATGATATTGATTTCATGGCTGAGTGATATTCCATTGCACATAAGGTCTACAACTTTTTTATCCATTTTTCGCTTTCCTGGGATATTTAAGGTGGAATGAAGTGGAGGTCCTTGTCAACAGAGCAGCCCTAAACTTTGGGGTGCTTGTGTCTTGCTGATTTTTAATTTTCCCACTTTATACCCCCATGCGTGGAAGTGCCCTATGCTCTCTAAGCTGTGTTTTTTAGCTGTTTCAGGACACACCGTACCCTTCTCCAGACTGGCTGTTGGCAATTTACATCCCGCCCATCAGTGTAGCAAGGCTCCCATTTCTCCATGGCCTGTCCTGCATTTCTGGTTTTGAAACTTTTTTCAGCATGGCCCTTTTGACCGATGGGAAGCGAGACTTCTTTGTAGCGCTGATTTGCCTTTCCAGGTTGCTTGGTTGGCCAAAAAGGGCGTATGCGTTTTTTCCTGAATATATTCAGGAAAAAACGCATACGCCCTTTTTGGCCAAGGGCATCATTGTCAACGTTTTGGCGCTTTTCATGTGCTTTAAAGGCGATTCGAATCTATCTCCTGAAATCTGTTTCCTGCAATTCTGCCTTGATTTCAATTCCTCGTCTTTGCCTTCCCTCAATATATTTGTGGACGAGAGTTATCATTTATAACTCTGTAGGATTGTGAATTGCAGTGCCCTGAAGCTGCATTTTACAACTCGCTTTTTTGGGAGGTGGCCGCAAAAGCGCAGGATGGCTTCAGGCCCTGTTCTGGTTCCGGGGGGCAGGCTGAGCCTGTGGTTAATTCTTCTTCCTGATGGGAAAATAGAGTGACCTGTGCCTGTCCCAACACCAAGAGCTAGTCTCTCATTGGTTCCCCGTCTTCCCGTTCATCCTCAGGACAAATTGCAACCTGTACGGAACAGGAGGTTAAAGATGCTGATGCTCCAAGTAGGGAGATTGCTACTAAAGTGGCTGGAATGGCGAACCCGAGCACAAGGAGATGAGAAATGAGGTGCATTTTAGAAACCTTTCCCCAACACACGGTGTACCATCTTCTTGGTTTCTCATGCATGTTTTCGATGTAGGAAGATGCCCTTGAACCTGGAGATTTGGGACCCATGCGATGGGTAGCACGCAGTATTACTTTAAAGGGTCTGCGTTTGCTCACCCAACCTCACCAAACCTCTCAGCCCCAAGAGTGTCCACCCTTATGTCTCATCCAGCTGTGGGTCTAGATATGGTCAATCCAGGTTGCATCACAGCCCCTGAACGAATTGTGTAAGAATTTCTCTCTCTTTCACTGTCTTTGTTTCATGGGTTTTTAAAAGAAATTTATTTTTATAATGGGGTTTAGCTGCTTTTCACGGCTGTGTTTATGCCGCTTTACACCCACTTGACACACTAACAGAGAGATATCAATACATAGGTTTTAAGATTATTACTAGTCAGATATATTCTTGTGCGGTGAATCGGGCGTGTTTAGTCCAGTTCTCTGAGCAAGGAGTAGGTCTTGTCTATTACATATTGGGTTTATGGAACGGTATCTGAGCTAATTTGAAACTCTTGTTTTATGTATCACCCCACCTCACCTTTCCTGTTAAGCAGCCATAGTGTGTTTTCTGCATGTGTGACTCTGTTCTGTTTTGTAATTCAGTTCAAGTGTAACGGTTTTTACATTCCCTCTATAAGTGACACCTTATGAGAAGTGTCCTTTTCTGTGTGACTTATTTCACTTAGAATCGTCGTACCTAAATCCACTCATCATGCTGCTACTAGCCTTATGATATTGATTTCATGGCTGAGTGATATTCCATTGTACATAAGGTCTACAACTTTTTTATCCATTTTTCGCTTTCCTTGGATATTTAAGGTGGAATGAAGTGGAGGTCCTTGTCAACAGAGCAGCCCTAAACTTTGGGGTGCTTGTGTCTTGCTGATTTTTAATTTTCCCACTTTATACCCCCATGCGTGGAAGTGCCCTATGCTCTCTAAGCTGTGTTTTTTAGCTGTTTCAGGACACACCGTACCCTTCTCCAGACTGGCTGTTGGCAATTTACATCCCGCCCATCAGTGTAGCAAGGCTCCCATTTCTCCATGGCCTGTCCTGCATTTCTGGTTTTGAAACTTTTTTCAGCATGGCCCTTTTGACCGAAGGGAAGCGAGACTTCTTTGTAGCGCTGATTTGCCTTTCCAGGTTGCTTGGTTGGCCAAAAGGGGCGTATGCGTTTTTTCCTGAATATATTCAGGAAAAAACGCATACGCCCTTTTTGGCCAAGGGCATCATTGTCAACGTTTTGCCGCTTTTCATGTACTTTAAAGGCGATTCGAATCTACCTCCTGAAATCTGTTTCCTGCAATTCTGCCTTGATTTCAAATCCTCTTCTTTGCCTTCCCTCAATATATTTGTGGACGAGAGTTATCATTTATAACTCTGCAGGTTTGTGAATTGCTGTGCCCTGAAGATCCATTTTAGAACTCGCTTTTTTGGGAGCTGGCCGCAAAAGCGCAGGATGGCTTCAAGCCCTGTTCTGGTTCCGGTTGGCAGGGTGAGCCTGTGGTTAATTCTTCTTCCTGATGGGAAAATAGAGTGACCTGTGCCTGTCCCAACACCAGGATCTAGTCTCTCATTGGTTCCCCGTCTTCCCATTCATCCTCAGGACAAATTGCAACCTGTACGGAACAGGAGGTTAAAGGTGCTGATGCTCCACGTAGGGAGATTGCTAGTAAAGTGGCTGGAATGGCGAACCCGAGCACAAGGAGATGAGAAATGAGGTGAGTTTTAGAAACATTTCCCCATCACACGGTGTACCATTTTCTGGGTTTCTCATGCCGGTTTTCGATGTAGGAAGATGCCCTTGAACCTGGAGATTTGGGACCCATGGGACGGGTAGCACGCAGTATTACTGTAAAGGGTCTGGGTTTGCTCACCCAACTTCACCAAACCTCTCAGCCCCAAGAGTGTCCACCCTTATGTCTCATCCAGCTGTGGGTCTAGATATGGTCAATCCAGGTTGCATCACAGCCCCTGAACGAATTGTGTAAGAATTTCTCTCTCTTTCACTGTCTTTGTTTCATGGGTTTTTAAAAGTAATTTATTTTTATAATGGGGTTTAGCTGCTTTTCACGGCTGTGTTTATGCCGCTTTACACCCACTTGACACACTAACAGAGAGATATCAATACATAGGTTTTAAGATTATTACTAGTCAGATATATTCTTGTGCGGTGAATCAGGCGTGTTGAGTCCAGTTCTCTGAGCAAGGAGTAGGTCTTGTCTATTACATATTGGGTTTATGGAACGGTATCTGAGCTAATTTGAAACTCTTGTTTTATGTATCACCCCACCTCACCTTTCCTGTTAAGCAGCCATAGTGTGTTTTCTGCATGTGTGACTCTGTTCTGTTTTATAATTCAGTTCAAGTGTAACGGTTTTTACATTCCCTCTATAAGTGACACCTTATGAGAAGTGTACTTTTCTGTGTGACTTATTTCACTTAGAATCGTCGTACCTAAATCCACTCATCATGGTGCTACTAGCCTTATGATATTGATTTCATGGCTGAGTGATATTCCATTGTACATAAGGTCTACAACTTTTTTATCCATTTTTCGCTTTCCTGGGATATTTAAGGTGGAATGAAGTGGAGGTCCTTGTCAACAGAGCAGCCCTAAACTTTGGGGTGCTTGTGTCTTGCTGATTTTTAATTTTCCCACTTTATACCCCCATGCGTGGAAGTGCCCTATGCTCTCTAAGCTGTGTTTTTTAGCTGTTTCAGGACACACCGTACCCTTCTCCAGACTGGCTGTTGGCAATTTACATCCCGCCCATCAGTGTAGCAAGGCTCCCATTTCTCCATGGCCTGTCCTGCATTTCTGGTTTTGAAACTTTTTTCAGCATGGCCCTTTTGACCGAAGGGAAGCGAGACTTCTTTGTAGCGCTGATTTGCCTTTCCAGGTTGCTTGGTTGGCCAAAAAGGGCGTATGCGTTTTTTCCTGAATATATTCAGGAAAAAACGCATACGCCCTTTTTGGCCAAGGGCATCATTGTCAACGTTTTGCCGCTTTTCATGTGCTTTAAAGGCGATTCGAATCTACCTCCTGAAATCTGTTTCCTGCAATTCTGCCTTGATTTCAAATCCTCTTCTTTGCCTTCCCTCAATATATTTGTGGACGAGAGTTATCATTTATAACTCTGCAGGTTTGTGAATTGCTGTGCCCTGAAGCTCCATTTTAGAACTCGCTGTTTTGGGAGCTGGCCGCAAAAGCACAGGATGGCTTCAGGCCCTGTTCTGGTTCCGGTTGGCAGGGTGAGCCTGTGGTTAATTCTTCTTCCTGATGGGAAAATAGAGTGACCTGTGCCTGTCCCAACACCAGGAGCTAGTCTCTCATTGGTTCCCCGTCTTCCCATTCATCCTCAGGACAAATTGCAACCTGTACGGAACAGGAGGTTAAAGGTGCTGATGCTCCACGTAGGGAGATTGCTAGTAAAGTGGCTGGAATGGCGAACCCGAGCACAAGGAGATGAGAAATGAGGTGCGTTTTAGAAACCTTTCCCCATCACACGGTGTACCATCTTCTGGGTTTCTCATGCCGGTTTTCGATGTAGGAAGATGCCCTTGAACCTGGAGATTTGGGACCCATGGGACGGGTAGCACGCATTATTACTTTAAAGGGTCTGGGTTTGCTCACCCAACTTCACCAAACCTCTCAGCCCCAAGAGTGTCCACCCTTATGTCTCATCCAGCTGTGGGTCTACATATGGTCAATCCAGGTTGCATCACAGCCCCTGAACGAATTGTGTAAGAATTTCTCTCTCTTTCACTGTCTTTGTTTCATGGGTTTTTAAAAGTAATTTATTTTTATAATGGGGTTTAGCTGCTTTTCACGGCTGTGTTTATGCCGCTTTACACCCACTTGACACACTAACAGAGAGATATCAATACATAGGTTTTAAGATTATTACTAGTCAGATATATTCTTGTGCGGTGAATCAGGCGTGTTGAGTCCAGTTCTCTGAGCAAGGAGTAGGTCTTGTCTATTACATATTGGGTTTATGGAACGGTATCTGAGCTAATTTGAAACTCTTGTTTTATGTATCACCCCACCTCACCTTTCCCGTTAAGCAGCCATAGTGTGTTTTCTGCATGTGTGACTCTGTTCTGTTTTGTAATTCAGTTCAAGTGTAACGGTTTTTACATTCCCTCTATAAGTGACACCTTATGAGAAGTGTCCTTTTCTGTGTGACTTATTTCACTTAGAATCGTCGTACCTAAATCCACTCATCATGCTGCTACTAGCCTTATGATATTGATTTCATGGCTGAGTGATATTCCATTGTACATAAGGTCTACAACTTTTTTATCCATTTTTCGCTTTCCTGGGATATTTAAGGTGGAATGAAGTGGAGGTCCTTGTCAACAGAGCAGCCCTAAACTTTGGGGTGCTTGTGTCTTGCTGATTTTTAATTTTCCCACTTTATACCCCCATGCGTGGAAGTGCCCTATGCTCTCTAAGCTGTGTTTTTTAGCTGTTTCAGGACACACCGTACCCTTCTCCAGACTGGCTGTTGGCAATTTACATCCCGCCCATCAGTGTAGCAAGGCTCCCATTTCTCCATGGCCTGTCCTGCATTTCTGGTTTTGAAACTTTTTTCAGCATGGCCCTTTTGACCGATGGGAAGCGAGACTTCTTTGTAGCGCTGATTTGCCTTTCCAGGTTGCTTGGTTGGCCAAAAAGGGCGTATGCGTTTTTTCCTGAATATATTCAGGAAAAAACGCATACGCCCTTTTTGGCCAAGGGCATCATTGTC
Organism: Balaenoptera physalus; assembly: GCF_965194825.1. Taxonomy (NCBI): domain Eukaryota; kingdom Metazoa; phylum Chordata; class Mammalia; order Artiodactyla; family Balaenopteridae; genus Balaenoptera; species Balaenoptera physalus. Next base: position 400,599 of record NW_028126346.1, on the reverse strand, counting down.
AACGTTTTGGCGCTTTTCATGTGCTTTAAAGGCGATTCGAATCTATCTCCTGAAATCTGTTTCCTGCAATTCTGCCTTGATTTCAATTCCTCGTCTTTGCCTTCCCTCAATATATTTGTGGACGAGAGTTATCATTTATAACTCTGTAGGATTGTGAATTGCAGTGCCCTGAAGCTCCATTTTACAACTCGCTTTTTTGGGAGGTGGCCGCAAAAGCGCAAGATGGCTTCAGGCCCTGTTCTGGTTCCGGGGGGCAGGCTGAGCCTGTGGTTAATTCTTCTTCCTGATGGGAAAATAGAGTGACCTGTGCCTGTCCCAACACCAAGAGCTAGTCTCTCATTGGTTCCCCGTCTTCCCGTTCATCCTCAGGACAAATTGCAACCTGTACGGAACAGGAGGTTAAAGATGCTGATGCTCCAAGTAGGGAGATTGCTACTAAAGTGGCTGGAATGGCGAACCCGAGCACAAGGAGATGAGAAATGAGGTGCATTTTAGAAACCTTTCCCCAACACACGGTGTACCATCTTCTTGGTTTCTCATGCATGTTTTCGATGTAGGAAGATGCCCTTGAACCTGGAGATTTGGGACCCATGCGATGGGTAGCACGCAGTATTACTTTAAAGGGTCTGCGTTTGCTCACCCAACCTCACCAAACCTCTCAGCCCCAAGAGTGTCCACCCTTATGTCTCATCCAGCTGTGGGTCTAGATATGGTCAATCCAGGTTGCATCACAGCCCCTGAACGAATTGTGTAAGAATTTCTCTCTCTTTCACTGTCTTTGTTTCATGGGTTTTTAAAAGAAATTTATTTTTATAATGGGGTTTAGCTGCTTTTCACGGCTGTGTTTATGCCGCTTTACACCCACTTGACACACTAACAGAGAGATATCAATACATAGGTTTTAAGATTATTACTAGTCAGATATATTCTTCTGCGGTGAATCGGGCGTGTTGAGTCCAGTTCTCTGAGCAAGGAGTAGGTCTTGTCTATTACTTATTGGGTTTATGGAACGGTATCTGAGCTAATGTGAAACTCTTGCTTTATGTATCACCCCACCTCGCTTTCCCGTTAAGCAGCCATAGTGTGTTTTCTGCATGTGTGACTCTGTTCTGTTTTGTAACTCAGTTCAAGTGTAACGGTTTTTACATTCCCTCTATAAGTGACACCTTATGAGAAGTGTCCTTTTCTGTGTGACTTATTTCACTTAGAATCGTCGTACCTAAATCCACTCATCATGCTGCTACTAGCCTTATGACATTGATTTCATGGCTGAGTGGTATGCCATTGTACATAAGGACCTCAAATTTTTTATCCATTTTTCGCTTTCCTGGGATATTTAAGGTGGAATGAAATGGAGGTCCTTGTCAACAGAGCAGCCCTAAACTTTGGGGTGCTTGTGTCTTGCTGATTTTTAATTTTCCCACTTTATACCCCCATGCGTGGAAGTGCCCTATGCTCTCTAAGCTGTGTTTTTTAGATGTTTCAGGACACACCGTACACTTCTCCAGAGTGGCTGTTGGCAATTTACATCCCGCCCATCAGTGTAGCAAGGCTCCCATTTCTCCATGGCCTGTCCTGCATTTCTGGTTTTGACACTTTTTTCAGCATGGCCCTTTTGACTGATGGGAAGCGAGACTTCTTTATAGCGCTGATTTGCCTTTCCAGGTTGCTTGGTTGGCCAAAAAGGGCGTATGCGTTTTTTCCTGAATATATTCAGGAAAAAACGCATACGCCCTTTTTGGCCAAGGGCATCATTGTCAACGTTTTGGCGCTTTTCATGTGCTTTAAAAGCGATTCGAATCTACCTCCTGAAATCTGTTTCCTGCAATTCTGCCTTGATTTCAATTCCTCGTCTTTGCCTTCCCTCAATATATTTGTGGACGAGAGTTATCATTTATAACTCTGTAGGATTGTGAATTGCAGTGCCCTGAAGCTCCATTTTACAACTCGCTTTTTTGGGAGGTGGCCGCAAAAGCGCAGGATGGCTTCAGGCCCTGTTCTGGTTCCGGGGGGCAGGCTGAGCCTGTGGTTAATTCTTCTTCCTGATGGGAAAATAGAGTGACCTGTGCCTGTCCCAACACCAAGAGCTAGTCTCTCATTGGTTCCCCGTCTTCCCGTTCATCCTCAGGACAAATTGCAACCTGTACGGAACAGGAGGTTAAAGATGCTGATGCTCCAAGTTGGGAGATTGCTACTAAAGTGGCTGGAATGGCGAACCCGAGCACAAGGAGATGAGAAATGAGGTGCATTTTAGAAACCTTTCCCCAACACACGGTGTACCATCTTCTTGGTTTCTCATGCATGTTTTCGATGTAGGAAGATGCCCTTGAACCTGGAGATTTGGGACCCATGCGATGGGTAGCACGCAGTATTACTTTAAAGGGTCTGCGTTTGCTCACCCAACCTCACCAAACCTCTCAGCCCCAAGAGTGTCCACCCTTATGTCTCATCCAGCTGTGGGTCTAGATATGGTCAATCCAGGTTGCATCACAGCCCCTGAACGAATTGTGTAAGAATTTCTCTCTCTTTCACTGTCTTTGTTTCATGGGTTTTTAAAAGAAATTTATTTTTATAATGGGGTTTAGCTGCTTTTCACGGCTGTGTTTATGCCGCTTTACACCCACTTGACACACTAACAGAGAGATATCAATACATAGGTTTTAAGATTATTACTAGTCAGATATATTCTTGGGCGGTGAATCGGGCGTGTTGAGTCCAGTTCTCTGAGCAAGGAGTAGGTCTTGTCTATTACATATTGGGTTTATGGAACGGTATCTGAGCTAATTTGAAACTCTTGCTTTATGTATCACCCCACCTCGCTTTCCCGTTAAGCAGCCATAGTGTGTTTTCTGCATGTGTGACTCTGTTCTGTTTTGTAACTCAGTTCAAGTGTAACGGTTTTTACATTCCCTCTATAAGTGACACCTTATGAGAAGTGTCCTTTTCTGTGTGACTTATTTCACTTAGAATCGTCGTACCTAAATCCACTCATCATGCTGCTACTAGCCTTATGACATTGATTTCATGGCTGAGTGGTATGCCATTGTACATAAGGACTTCAAATTTTTTATCCATTTTTCGCTTTCCTGGGATATTTAAGGTGGAATGAAGTGGAAGTCCTTGTCAACAGAGCATCCCTAAACTTTGGGGTGCTTGTGTCTTGCTGATTTTTAATTTTCCAACTTTATACCCCCATGCGTGGAAGTGCCCTATGCTCTCTAAGCTGTGTTTTTTAGATGTTTCAGGACACACCGTACACTTCTCCAGAGTGGCTGTTGGCAATTTACATCCCGCCCATCAGTGTAGCAAGGCTCCCATTTCTCCATGGCCTGTCCTGCATTTCTGGTTTTGACACTTTTTTCAGCATGGCCATTTTGACCGATGGGAAGCGAGACTTCTTTGTAGCGCTGATTTGCCTTTCCAGGTTGCTTGGTTGGCCAAAAAGGGCGTATGCGTTTTTTCCTGAATTTATTCAGGAAAAAACGCATACGCCCTTTTTGGCCAAGGGCATCATTGTCAACGTTTTGGCGCTTTTCATGTGCTTTAAAGGCGATTCGAATCTACCTCCTGAAATCTGTTTCCTGCAATTCTGCCTTGATTTCAATTCCTCGTCTTTGCCTTCCCTCAATATATTTGTGGACGAGAGTTATCATTTATAACTCTGTAGGATTGTGAATTGCAGTGCCCTGAAGATCAATTTTACAACTCGCTTTTTTGGGAGGTGGCCACAAAAGCGCAGGATGGCTTCAGGCCCTGTTCTGGTTCCGGGGTGCAGGCTGAGCCTGTGGTTAATTCTTCTTCCTGATGGGAAAATAGAGTGACCTGTGCCTATCCCAACACCAAGAGCTAGTCTCTCATTGGTTCCCCGTCTTCCCGTTCATCCTCAGGACAAATTGCAACCTGTACGGAACAGGAGGTTAAAGATGCTGATGCTCCAATTAGGGAGATTGCTACTAAAGTGGCTGGAATGGCGAACCCGAGCACAAGGAGATGAGAAATGAGGTGCATTTTAGAAACCTTTCCCCAACACACGGTGTACCATCTTCTTGGTTTCTCATGCATGTTTTCGATGTAGGAAGATGCCCTTGAACCTGGAGATTTGGGACCCATGCGATGGGTAGCACGCAGTATTACTTTAAAGGGTCTGCGTTTGCTCACCCAACCTCACCAAACCTCTCAGCCCCAAGAGTATCCACCCTTATGTCTCATCCAGCTGTGGGTCTAGATATGGTCAATCCAGGTTGCATCACAGCCCCTGAACGAATTGTGTAAGAATTTCTCTCTCTTTCACTGTCTTTGTTTCATGGGTTTTTAAAAGAAATTTATTTTTATAATGGGGTTTAGCTGCTTTTCACGGCTGTGTTTATGCCGCTTTACACCCACTAGACACACTAACAGAGAGATATCAATACATAGGTTTTAAGATTATTACTAGTCAGATATATTCTTGTGCGGTGAATCGGGCGTGTTGAGTCCAGTTCTCTGAGCAAGGAGTAGGTCTTGTCTATTACATATTGGGTTTATGGAACGGTATCTGAGCTAATTTGAAACTCTTGATTTATGTATCACCCCACCTCGCTTTCCCGTTAAGCAGCCATAGTGTGTTTTCTGCATGTGTGACTCTGTTCTGTTTTGTAATTCAGTTCAAGTGTAACGGTTTTTACATTCCCTCTATAAGTGACACCTTATGAGAAGTGTCCTTTTCTGTGTGACTTATTTCACTTAGAATCGCGGTACCTAAATCCACTCATCATGCTGCTACTAGCCTTATGACATTGATTTCATGGCTGAGTGGTATGCCATTGTACATAAGGACCTCAAATTTTTTATCCATTTTTCGCTTTCCTGGGATATTTAAGGTGGAATGAAGTGGAGGTCCTTGTCAACAGAGCAGCCCTAAACTTTGGGGTGCTTGTGTCTTGCTGATTTTTAATTTTCCCACTTTATACCCCCATGCGTGGAAGTGCCCTATGCTCTCTAAGCTGTGTTTTTTAGATGTTTCAGGACACACCGTACACTTCTCCAGAGTGGCTGTTGGCAATTTACATCCCGCCCATCAGTGTAGCAAGGCTCCCATTTCTCCATGGCCTGTCCTGCATTTCTGGTTTTGACACTTTTTTCAGCATGGCCCTTTTGACCGATGGGAAGCGAGACTTCTTTGTAGCGCTGATTGGCCTTTCCAGGTTGCTTGGTTGGCCAAAAAGGGCGTATGCGTTTTTTCCTGAATATATTCAGGAAAAAACGCATACGCCCTTTTTGGCCAAGGGCATCATTGTCAACGTTTTGCCGCTTTTCATGTGCTTTAAAGGCGATTCGAATCTACCTCCTGAAATCTGTTTCCTGCAATTCTGCCTTGATTTCAAATCCTCTTCTTTGCCTTCCCTCAATATATTTGTGGACGAGAGTTATCATTTATAACTCTGCAGGTTTGTGAATTGCTGTGCCCTGAAGCTCCATTTTAGAACTCGCTGTTTTGGGAGCTGGCCGCAAAAGCACAGGATGGCTTCAGGCCCTGTTCTGGTTCCGGTTGGCAGGGTGAGCCTGTGGTTAATTCTTCTTCCTGATGGGAAAATAGAGTGACCTGTGCCTGTCCCAACACCAGGAGCTAGTCTCTCATTGGTTCCCCGTCTTCCCATTCATCCTCAGGACAAATTGCAACCTGTACGGAACAGGAGGTTAAAGGTGCTGATGCTCCACGTAGGGAGATTGCTAGTAAAGTGGCTGGAATGGCGAACCCGAGCACAAGGAGATGAGAAATGAGGTGCGTTTTAGAAACCTTTCCCCATCACACGGTGTACCATCTTCTGGGTTTCTCATGCCGGTTTTCGATGTAGGAAGATGCCCTTGAACCTGGAGATTTGGGACCCATGGGACGGGTAGCACGCATTATTACTTTAAAGGGTCTGGGTTTGCTCACCCAACTTCACCAAACCTCTCAGCCCCAAGAGTGTCCACCCTTATGTCTCATCCAGCTGTGGGTCTACATATGGTCAATCCAGGTTGCATCACAGCCCCTGAACGAATTGTGTAAGAATTTCTCTCTCTTTCACTGTCTTTGTTTCATGGGTTTTTAAAAGTAATTTATTTTTATAATGGGGTTTAGCTGCTTTTCACGGCTGTGTTTATGCCGCTTTACACCCACTTGACACACTAACAGAGAGATATCAATACATAGGTTTTAAGATTATTACTAGTCAGATATATTCTTGTGCGGTGAATCAGGCGTGTTGAGTCCAGTTCTCTGAGCAAGGAGTAGGTCTTGTCTATTACATATTGGGTTTATGGAACGGTATCTGAGCTAATTTGAAACTCTTGTTTTATGTATCACCCCACCTCACCTTTCCCGTTAAGCAGCCATAGTGTGTTTTCTGCATGTGTGACTCTGTTCTGTTTTGTAATTCAGTTCAAGTGTAACGGTTTTTACATTCCCTCTATAAGTGACACCTTATGAGAAGTGTCCTTTTCTGTGTGACTTATTTCACTTAGAATCGTCGTACCTAAATCCACTCATCATGCTGCTACTAGCCTTATGATATTGATTTCATGGCTGAGTGATATTCCATTGTACATAAGGTCTACAACTTTTTTATCCAGTTTTCGCTTTCCTGGGATATTTAAGGTGGAATGAAGTGGAGGTCCTTGTCAACAGAGCAGCCCTAAACTTTGGGGTGCTTGTGTCTTGCTGATTTTTAATTTTCCCACTTTATACCCCCATGCGTGGAAGTGCCCTATGCTCTCTAAGCTGTGTTTTTTAGCTGTTTCAGGACACACCGTACCCTTCTCCAGACTGGCTGTTGGCAATTTACATCCCGCCCATCAGTGTAGCAAGGCTCCCATTTCTCCATGGCCTGTCCTGCATTTCTGGTTTTGAAACTTTTTTCAGCATGGCCCTTTTGACCGATGGGAAGCGAGACTTCTTTGTAGCGCTGATTTGCCTTTCCAGGTTGCTTGGTTGGCCAAAAAGGGCGTATGCGTTTTTTCCTGAATATATTCAGGAAAAAACGCATACGCCCTTTTTGGCCAAGGGCATCATTGTCAACGTTTTGCCGCTTTTCATGTGCTTTAAAGGCGATTCGAATCTATCTCCTGAAATCTGTTTCCTGCAATTCTGCCTTGATTTCAATTCCTCGTCTTTGCCTTCCCTCAATATATTTGTGGACGAGAGTTATCATTTATAACTCTGTAGGATTGTGAATTGCAGTGCCCTGAAGCTCCATTTTACAACTCGCTTTTTTGGGAGGTGGCCGCAAAAGCGCAAGATGGCTTCAGGCCCTGTTCTGGTTCCGGGGGGCAGGCTGAGCCTGTGGTTAATTCTTCTTCCTGATGGGAAAATAGAGTGACCTGTGCCTGTCCCAACACCAAGAGCTAGTCTCTCATTGGTTCCCCGTCTTCCCGTTCATCCTCAGGACAAATTGCAACCTGTACGGAACAGGAGGTTAAAGATGCTGATGCTCCAAGTAGGGAGATTGCTACTAAAGTGGCTGGAATGGCGAACCCGAGCACAAGGAGATGAGAAATGAGGTGCGTTTTAGAAACCTTTCCCCAACACACGGTGTACCATCTTCTTGGTTTCTCATGCATGTTTTCGATGTAGGAAGATGCCCTTGAACCTGGAGATTTGGGACCCATGCGATGGGTAGCACGCAGTATTACTTTAAAGGGTCTGCGTTTGCTCACCCAACCTCACCAAACCTCTCAGCCCCAAGAGTGTCCACCCTTATGTCTCATCCAGCTGTGGGTCTAGATATGGTCAATCCAGGTTGCATCACAGCCCCTGAACGAATTGTGTAAGAATTTCTCTCTCTTTCACTGTCTTTGTTTCATGGGTTTTTAAAAGAAATTTATTTTTATAATGGGGTTTAGCTGCTTTTCACGGCTGTGTTTATGCCGCTTTACACCCACTTGACACACTAACAGAGAGATATCAATACATAGGTTTTAAGATTATTACTAGTCAGATATATTCTTCTGCGGTGAATCGGGCGTGTTGAGTCCAGTTCTCTGAGCAAGGAGTAGGTCTTGTCTATTACTTATTGGGTTTATGGAACGGTATCTGAGCTAATGTGAAACTCTTGCTTTATGTATCACCCCACCTCGCTTTCCCGTTAAGCAGCCATAGTGTGTTTTCTGCATGTGTGACTCTGTTCTGTTTTGTAACTCAGTTCAAGTGTAACGGTTTTTACATTCCCTCTATAAGTGACACCTTATGAGAAGTGTCCTTTTCTGTGTGACTTATTTCACTTAGAATCGTCGTACCTAAATCCACTCATCATGCTGCTACTAGCCTTATGACATTGATTTCATGGCTGAGTGGTATGCCATTGTACATAAGGACCTCAAATTTTTTATCCATTTTTCGCTTTCCTGGGATATTTAAGGTGGAATGAAATGGAGGTCCTTGTCAACAGAGCAGCCCTAAACTTTGGGGTGCTTGTGTCTTGCTGATTTTTAATTTTCCCACTTTATACCCCCATGCGTGGAAGTGCCCTATGCTCTCTAAGCTGTGTTTTTTAGATGTTTCAGGACACACCGTACACTTCTCCAGAGTGGCTGTTGGCAATTTACATCCCGCCCATCAGTGTAGCAAGGCTCCCATTTCTCCATGGCCTGTCCTGCATTTCTGGTTTTGACACTTTTTTCAGCATGGCCCTTTTGACTGATGGGAAGCGAGACTTCTTTATAGCGCTGATTTGCCTTTCCAGGTTGCTTGGTTGGCCAAAAAGGGCGTATGCGTTTTTTCCTGAATATATTCAGGAAAAAACGCATACGCCCTTTTTGGCCAAGGGCATCATTGTCAACGTTTTGGCGCTTTTCATGTGCTTTAAAAGCGATTCGAATCTACCTCCTGAAATCTGTTTCCTGCAATTCTGCCTTGATTTCAAATCCTCTTCTTTGCCTTCCCTCAATATATTTGTGGACGAGAGTTATCATTTATAACTCTGTAGGATTGTGAATTGCAGTGCCCTGAAGCTGCATTTTACAACTCGCTTTTTTGGGAGGTGGCCGCAAAAGCGCAGGATGGCTTCAGGCCCTGTTCTGGTTCCGGGGGGCAGGCTGAGCCTGTGGTTAATTCTTCTTCCTGATGGGAAAATAGAGTGACCTGTGCCTGTCCCAACACCAAGAGCTAGTCTCTCATTGGTTCCCCGTCTTCCCGTTCATCCTCAGGACAAATTGCAACCTGTACGGAACAGGAGGTTAAAGATGCTGATGCTCCAAGTAGGGAGATTGCTACTAAAGTGGCTGGAATGGCGAACCCGAGCACAAGGAGATGAGAAATGAGGTGCATTTTAGAAACCTTTCCCCAACACACGGTGTACCATCTTCTTGGTTTCTCATGCATGTTTTCGATGTAGGAAGATGCCCTTGAACCTGGAGATTTGGGACCCATGCGATGGGTAGCACGCAGTATTACTTTAAAGGGTCTGCGTTTGCTCACCCAACCTCACCAAACCTCTCAGCCCCAAGAGTGTCCACCCTTATGTCTCATCCAGCTGTGGGTCTAGATATGGTCAATCCAGGTTGCATCACAGCCCCTGAACGAATTGTGTAAGAATTTCTCTCTCTTTCACTGTCTTTGTTTCATGGGTTTTTAAAAGAAATTTATTTTTATAATGGGGTTTAGCTGCTTTTCACGGCTGTGTTTATGCCGCTTTACACCCACTTGACACACTAACAGAGAGATATCAATACATAGGTTTTAAGATTATTACTAGTCAGATATATTCTTGTGCGGTGAATCGGGCGTGTTTAGTCCAGTTCTCTGAGCAAGGAGTAGGTCTTGTCTATTACATATTGGGTTTATGGAACGGTATCTGAGCTAATTTGAAGCTCTTGTTTTATGTATCACCCCACCTCACCTTTCCCGTTAAGCAGCCATAGTGTGTTTTCTGCATGTGTGACTCTGTTCTGTTTTGTAATTCAGTTCAAGTGTAACGGTTTTTACATTCCCTCTATAAGTGACACCTTATGAGAAGTGTCCTTTTCTGTGTGACTTATTTCACTTAGAATCGTCTTACCTAAATCCACTCATCATGCTGCTACTAGCCTTATGACATTGATTTCATGGCTGAGTGATATTCCATTGTACATAAGGACCACAACTTTTTTATCCAGTTTTCGCTTTCCTGGGATATTTAAGGTGGAATGAAGTGGAGGTCCTTGTCAACAGAGCAGCCCTAAACTTTGGGGTGCTTGTGTCTTGCGGATTTTCAATTTTCCCACTTTATCCCCCCATGCGTGGAAGTGCCCTATGCTCTCTAAGCTGTGTTTTTTAGATGTTTCAGGACACACCGTACACTTCTCCAGAGTGGCTGTTTGCAATTTACATCCCGCCCATCAGTGTAGCAAGGCTCCCATTTCTCCATGGCCTGTCCTGCATTTCTGGTTTTGACACTTTTTTCAGCATGGCCCTTTTGACCGATGGGAAGCGAGACTTCTTTGTAGCGCTGATTTGCCTTTCCAGGTTGCTTGGTTGGCCAAAAAGGGCGTATGCGTTTTTTCCTGAATATATTCAGGAAAAAACGCATACGCCCTTTTTGGCCAAGGGCATCATTGTCAACGTTTTGCCGCTTTTCATGTGCTTTAAAGGCGATTCGAATCTACCTCCTGAAATCTGTTTCCTGCAATTCTGCCTTGATTTCAAATCCTCTTCTTTGCCTTCCCTCAATATATTTGTGGACGAGAGTTATCATTTATAACTCTGCAGGTTTGTGAATTGCAGTGCCCTGAAGCTCCATTTTACAAGTCGCTTTTTTGGGAGCTGGCCGCAAAAGCGCAGGATGGCTTCAGGCCCTGTTCTGGTTCCGGGGGGCAGGCTGAGCCTGTGGTTAATTCTTCTTCCTGATGGGAAAATAGAGTGACCTGTGCCTGTCCCAACACCAAGAGCTAGTCTCTCATTGGTTCCCCGTCTTCCCGTTCATCCTCAGGACAAATTGCAACCTGTACGGAACAGGAGGTTAAAGGTGCTGATGCTCCAAGTAGGGAGATTGCTAGTAAAGTGGCTGGAATGGCGAACCCGAGCACAAGGAGATGAGAAATGAGGTGCGTTTTAGAAACCTTTCCCCATCACACGGTGTACCATCTTCTGGGTTTCTCATGCATGTTTTCGATGTAGGAAGATGCCCTTGAACCTGGAGATTTGGGACCCATGCGATGGGTAGCACGCAGTATTACTTTAAAGGGTCTGCGTTTGCTCACCCAACCTCACCAAACCTCTCAGCCCCAAGAGTGTCCACCCTTATGTCTCATCCAGCTGTGGGTCTAGATATGGTCAATCCAGGTTGCATCACAGCCCCTGAACGAATTGTGTAAGAATTTCTCTCTCTTTCCCTGTCTTTGTTTCATGGGTTTTTAAAAGTAATTTATTTTTATAATGGGGTTTAGCTGCTTTTCACGGCTGTGTTTATGCCGCTTTACACCCACTTGACACACTAACAGAGAGATATCAATACATAGGTTTTAAGATTATTACTAGTCAGATATATTCTTGTGCGGTGAATCGGGCGTGTTGAGTCCAGATCTCTGAGCAAGGAGTAGGTCTTGTCTATTACATATTGGGTTGATGGAACGGTATCTGAGCTAATTTGAAGCTCTTGTTTTATGTATCACCCCACCTCACCTTTCCCGTTAAGCAGCCATAGTGTGTTTTCTGCATGTGTGACTCTGTTCTGTTTTGTAATTCAGTTCAAGTGTAACGGTTTTTACATTCCCTCTATAAGTGACACCTTATGAGAAGTGTCCTTTTCTGTGTGACTTATTTCACTTAGAATCGTCTTACCTAAATCCACTCATCATGCTGCTACTAGCCTTATGACATTGATTTCATGGCTGAGTGATATTCCATTGTACATAAGGACCACAACTTTTTTATCCAGTTTTCGCTTTCCTGGGATATTTAAGGTGGAATGAAGTGGAGGTCCTTGTCAACAGAGCAGCCCTAAACTTTGGGGTGCTTGTGTCTTGCGGATTTTCAATTTTCCCACTTTATCCCCCCATGCGTGGAAGTGCCCTATGCTCTCTAAGCTGTGTTTTTTAGATGTTTCAGGACACACCGTACACTTCTCCAGAGTGGCTGTTGGCAATTTACATCCCGCCCATCAGTGTAGCAAGGCTCCCATTTCTCCATGGCCTGTCCTGCATTTCTTTTTTTGACACTTTTTTCAGCATAGCCCTTTTGACTGATGGGAAGCGAGACTTCTTTGTAGCGCTGATTTGCCTTTCCAGGTTGCTTGGTTGGCCAAAAAGGGCGTATGCGTTTTTTCCTGAATATATTCAGGAAAAAACGCATACGCCCTTTTTGGCCAAGGGCATCATTGTCAACGTTTTGCCGCTTTTCATGTGCTTTAAAGGCGATTCGAATCTACCTCCTGAAATCTGTTTCCTGCAATTCTGCCTTGATTTCAAATCCTCTTCTTTGCCTTCCCTCAATATATTTGTGGACGAGAGTTATCATTTATAACTCTGTAGGATTGTGAATTGCAGTGCCCTGAAGCTGCATTTTACAACTCGCTTTTTTGGGAGGTGGCCGCAAAAGCGCAGGATGGCTTCAGGCCCTGTTCTGGTTCCGGGGGGCAGGCTGAGCCTGTGGTTAATTCTTCTTCCTGATGGGAAAATAGAGTGACCTGTGCCTGTCCCAACACCAAGAGCTAGTCTCTCATTGGTTCCCCGTCTTCCCGTTCATCCTCAGGACAAATTGCAACCTGTACGGAACAGGAGGTTAAAGATGCTGATGCTCCAAGTAGGGAGATTGCTACTAAAGTGGCTGGAATGGCGAACCCGAGCACAAGGAGATGAGAAATGAGGTGCATTTTAGAAACCTTTCCCCAACACACGGTGTACCATCTTCTTGGTTTCTCATGCATGTTTTCGATGTAGGAAGATGCCCTTGAACCTGGAGATTTGGGACCCATGCGATGGGTAGCACGCAGTATTACTTTAAAGGGTCTGCGTTTGCTCACCCAACCTCACCAAACCTCTCAGCCCCAAGAGTGTCCACCCTTATGTCTCATCCAGCTGTGGGTCTAGATATGGTCAATCCAGGTTGCATCACAGCCCCTGAACGAATTGTGTAAGAATTTCTCTCTCTTTCACTGTCTTTGTTTCATGGGTTTTTAAAAGAAATTTATTTTTATAATGGGGTTTAGCTGCTTTTCACGGCTGTGTTTATGCCGCTTTACACCCACTTGACACACTAACAGAGAGATATCAATACATAGGTTTTAAGATTATTACTAGTCAGATATATTCTTGTGCGGTGAATCGGGCGTGTTTAGTCCAGTTCTCTGAGCAAGGAGTAGGTCTTGTCTATTACATATTGGGTTTATGGAACGGTATCTGAGCTAATTTGAAACTCTTGTTTTATGTATCACCCCACCTCACCTTTCCTGTTAAGCAGCCATAGTGTGTTTTCTGCATGTGTGACTCTGTTCTGTTTTGTAATTCAGTTCAAGTGTAACGGTTTTTACATTCCCTCTATAAGTGACACCTTATGAGAAGTGTCCTTTTCTGTGTGACTTATTTCACTTAGAATCGTCGTACCTAAATCCACTCATCATGCTGCTACTAGCCTTATGATATTGATTTCATGGCTGAGTGATATTCCATTGTACATAAGGTCTACAACTTTTTTATCCATTTTTCGCTTTCCTTGGATATTTAAGGTGGAATGAAGTGGAGGTCCTTGTCAACAGAGCAGCCCTAAACTTTGGGGTGCTTGTGTCTTGCTGATTTTTAATTTTCCCACTTTATACCCCCATGCGTGGAAGTGCCCTATGCTCTCTAAGCTGTGTTTTTTAGCTGTTTCAGGACACACCGTACCCTTCTCCAGACTGGCTGTTGGCAATTTACATCCCGCCCATCAGTGTAGCAAGGCTCCCATTTCTCCATGGCCTGTCCTGCATTTCTGGTTTTGAAACTTTTTTCAGCATGGCCCTTTTGACCGAAGGGAAGCGAGACTTCTTTGTAGCGCTGATTTGCCTTTCCAGGTTGCTTGGTTGGCCAAAAGGGGCGTATGCGTTTTTTCCTGAATATATTCAGGAAAAAACGCATACGCCCTTTTTGGCCAAGGGCATCATTGTCAACGTTTTGCCGCTTTTCATGTACTTTAAAGGCGATTCGAATCTACCTCCTGAAATCTGTTTCCTGCAATTCTGCCTTGATTTCAAATCCTCTTCTTTGCCTTCCCTCAATATATTTGTGGACGAGAGTTATCATTTATAACTCTGCAGGTTTGTGAATTGCTGTGCCCTGAAGATCCATTTTAGAACTCGCTTTTTTGGGAGCTGGCCGCAAAAGCGCAGGATGGCTTCAAGCCCTGTTCTGGTTCCGGTTGGCAGGGTGAGCCTGTGGTTAATTCTTCTTCCTGATGGGAAAATAGAGTGACCTGTGCCTGTCCCAACACCAGGATCTAGTCTCTCATTGGTTCCCCGTCTTCCCATTCATCCTCAGGACAAATTGCAACCTGTACGGAACAGGAGGTTAAAGGTGCTGATGCTCCACGTAGGGAGATTGCTAGTAAAGTGGCTGGAATGGCGAACCCGAGCACAAGGAGATGAGAAATGAGGTGAGTTTTAGAAACATTTCCCCATCACACGGTGTACCATTTTCTGGGTTTCTCATGCCGGTTTTCGATGTAGGAAGATGCCCTTGAACCTGGAGATTTGGGACCCATGGGACGGGTAGCACGCAGTATTACTGTAAAGGGTCTGGGTTTGCTCACCCAACTTCACCAAACCTCTCAGCCCCAAGAGTGTCCACCCTTATGTCTCATCCAGCTGTGGGTCTAGATATGGTCAATCCAGGTTGCATCACAGCCCCTGAACGAATTGTGTAAGAATTTCTCTCTCTTTCACTGTCTTTGTTTCATGGGTTTTTAAAAGTAATTTATTTTTATAATGGGGTTTAGCTGCTTTTCACGGCTGTGTTTATGCCGCTTTACACCCACTTGACACACTAACAGAGAGATATCAATACATAGGTTTTAAGATTATTACTAGTCAGATATATTCTTGTGCGGTGAATCAGGCGTGTTGAGTCCAGTTCTCTGAGCAAGGAGTAGGTCTTGTCTATTACATATTGGGTTTATGGAACGGTATCTGAGCTAATTTGAAACTCTTGTTTTATGTATCACCCCACCTCACCTTTCCTGTTAAGCAGCCATAGTGTGTTTTCTGCATGTGTGACTCTGTTCTGTTTTATAATTCAGTTCAAGTGTAACGGTTTTTACATTCCCTCTATAAGTGACACCTTATGAGAAGTGTACTTTTCTGTGTGACTTATTTCACTTAGAATCGTCGTACCTAAATCCACTCATCATGGTGCTACTAGCCTTATGATATTGATTTCATGGCTGAGTGATATTCCATTGTACATAAGGTCTACAACTTTTTTATCCATTTTTCGCTTTCCTGGGATATTTAAGGTGGAATGAAGTGGAGGTCCTTGTCAACAGAGCAGCCCTAAACTTTGGGGTGCTTGTGTCTTGCTGATTTTTAATTTTCCCACTTTATACCCCCATGCGTGGAAGTGCCCTATGCTCTCTAAGCTGTGTTTTTTAGCTGTTTCAGGACACACCGTACCCTTCTCCAGACTGGCTGTTGGCAATTTACATCCCGCCCATCAGTGTAGCAAGGCTCCCATTTCTCCATGGCCTGTCCTGCATTTCTGGTTTTGAAACTTTTTTCAGCATGGCCCTTTTGACCGAAGGGAAGCGAGACTTCTTTGTAGCGCTGATTTGCCTTTCCAGGTTGCTTGGTTGGCCAAAAAGGGCATCATTGTCAACGTTTTGCCGCTTTTCATGTGCTTTAAAGGCGATTCGAATCTACCTCCTGAAATCTGTTTCCTGCAATTCTGCCTTGATTTCAAATCCTCTTCTTTGCCTTCCCTCAATATATTTGTGGACGAGAGTTATCATTTATAACTCTGCAGGTTTGTGAATTGCTGTGCCCTGAAGCTCCATTTTAGAACTCGCTGTTTTGGGAGCTGGCCGCAAAAGCACAGGATGGCTTCAGGCCCTGTTCTGGTTCCGGTTGGCAGGGTGAGCCTGTGGTTAATTCTTCTTCCTGATGGGAAAATAGAGTGACCTGTGCCTGTCCCAACACCAGGAGCTAGTCTCTCATTGGTTCCCCGTCTTCCCATTCATCCTCAGGACAAATTGCAACCTGTACGGAACAGGAGGTTAAAGGTGCTGATGCTCCACGTAGGGAGATTGCTAGTAAAGTGGCTGGAATGGCGAACCCGAGCACAAGGAGATGAGAAATGAGGTGCGTTTTAGAAACCTTTCCCCATCACACGGTGTACCATCTTCTGGGTTTCTCATGCCGGTTTTCGATGTAGGAAGATGCCCTTGAACCTGGAGATTTGGGACCCATGGGACGGGTAGCACGCATTATTACTTTAAAGGGTCTGGGTTTGCTCACCCAACTTCACCAAACCTCTCAGCCCCAAGAGTGTCCACCCTTATGTCTCATCCAGCTGTGGGTCTACATATGGTCAATCCAGGTTGCATCACAGCCCCTGAACGAATTGTGTAAGAATTTCTCTCTCTTTCACTGTCTTTGTTTCATGGGTTTTTAAAAGTAATTTATTTTTATAATGGGGTTTAGCTGCTTTTCACGGCTGTGTTTATGCCGCTTTACACCCACTTGACACACTAACAGAGAGATATCAATACATAGGTTTTAAGATTATTACTAGTCAGATATATTCTTGTGCGGTGAATCAGGCGTGTTGAGTCCAGTTCTCTGAGCAAGGAGTAGGTCTTGTCTATTACATATTGGGTTTATGGAACGGTATCTGAGCTAATTTGAAACTCTTGTTTTATGTATCACCCCACCTCACCTTTCCCGTTAAGCAGCCATAGTGTGTTTTCTGCATGTGTGACTCTGTTCTGTTTTGTAATTCAGTTCAAGTGTAACGGTTTTTACATTCCCTCTATAAGTGACACCTTATGAGAAGTGTCCTTTTCTGTGTGACTTATTTCACTTAGAATCGTCGTACCTAAATCCACTCATCATGCTGCTACTAGCCTTATGATATTGATTTCATGGCTGAGTGATATTCCATTGTACATAAGGTCTACAACTTTTTTATCCATTTTTCGCTTTCCTGGGATATTTAAGGTGGAATGAAGTGGAGGTCCTTGTCAACAGAGCAGCCCTAAACTTTGGGGTGCTTGTGTCTTGCTGATTTTTAATTTTCCCACTTTATACCCCCATGCGTGGAAGTGCCCTATGCTCTCTAAGCTGTGTTTTTTAGCTGTTTCAGGACACACCGTACCCTTCTCCAGACTGGCTGTTGGCAATTTACATCCCGCCCATCAGTGTAGCAAGGCTCCCATTTCTCCATGGCCTGTCCTGCATTTCTGGTTTTGAAACTTTTTTCAGCATGGCCCTTTTGACCGATGGGAAGCGAGACTTCTTTGTAGCGCTGATTTGCCTTTCCAGGTTGCTTGGTTGGCCAAAAAGGGCGTATGCGTTTTTTCCTGAATATATTCAGGAAAAAACGCATACGCCCTTTTTGGCCAAGGGCATCATTGTCAACGTTTTGGCGCTTTTCATGTGCTTTAAAGGCGATTCGAATCTATCTCCTGAAATCTGTTTCCTGCAATTCTGCCTTGATTTCAATTCCTCGTCTTTGCCTTCCCTCAATATATTTGTGGACGAGAGTTATCATTTATAACTCTGTAGGATTGTGAATTGCAGTGCCCTGAAGCTCCATTTTACAACTCGCTTTTTTGGGAGGTGGCCGCAAAAGCGCAAGATGGCTTCAGGCCCTGTTCTGGTTCCGGGGGGCAGGCTGAGCCTGTGGTTAATTCTTCTTCCTGATGGGAAAATAGAGTGACCTGTGCCTGTCCCAACACCAAGAGCTAGTCTCTCATTGGTTCCCCGTCTTCCCGTTCATCCTCAGGACAAATTGCAACCTGTACGGAACAGGAGGTTAAAGATGCTGATGCTCCAAGTAGGGAGATTGCTACTAAAGTGGCTGGAATGGCGAACCCGAGCACAAGGAGATGAGAAATGAGGTGCATTTTAGAAACCTTTCCCCAACACACGGTGTACCATCTTCTTGGTTTCTCATGCATGTTTTCGATGTAGGAAGATGCCCTTGAACCTGGAGATTTGGGACCCATGCGATGGGTAGCACGCAGTATTACTTTAAAGGGTCTGCGTTTGCTCACCCAACCTCACCAAACCTCTCAGCCCCAAGAGTGTCCACCCTTATGTCTCATCCAGCTGTGGGTCTAGATATGGTCAATCCAGGTTGCATCACAGCCCCTGAACGAATTGTGTAAGAATTTCTCTCTCTTTCACTGTCTTTGTTTCATGGGTTTTTAAAAGAAATTTATTTTTATAATGGGGTTTAGCTGCTTTTCACGGCTGTGTTTATGCCGCTTTACACCCACTTGACACACTAACAGAGAGATATCAATACATAGGTTTTAAGATTATTACTAGTCAGATATATTCTTCTGCGGTGAATCGGGCGTGTTGAGTCCAGTTCTCTGAGCAAGGAGTAGGTCTTGTCTATTACTTATTGGGTTTATGGAACGGTATCTGAGCTAATGTGAAACTCTTGCTTTATGTATCACCCCACCTCGCTTTCCCGTTAAGCAGCCATAGTGTGTTTTCTGCATGTGTGACTCTGTTCTGTTTTGTAACTCAGTTCAAGTGTAACGGTTTTTACATTCCCTCTATAAGTGACACCTTATGAGAAGTGTCCTTTTCTGTGTGACTTATTTCACTTAGAATCGTCGTACCTAAATCCACTCATCATGCTGCTACTAGCCTTATGACATTGATTTCATGGCTGAGTGGTATGCCATTGTACATAAGGACCTCAAATTTTTTATCCATTTTTCGCTTTCCTGGGATATTTAAGGTGGAATGAAATGGAGGTCCTTGTCAACAGAGCAGCCCTAAACTTTGGGGTGCTTGTGTCTTGCTGATTTTTAATTTTCCCACTTTATACCCCCATGCGTGGAAGTGCCCTATGCTCTCTAAGCTGTGTTTTTTAGATGTTTCAGGACACACCGTACACTTCTCCAGAGTGGCTGTTGGCAATTTACATCCCGCCCATCAGTGTAGCAAGGCTCCCATTTCTCCATGGCCTGTCCTGCATTTCTGGTTTTGACACTTTTTTCAGCATGGCCCTTTTGACTGATGGGAAGCGAGACTTCTTTATAGCGCTGATTTGCCTTTCCAGGTTGCTTGGTTGGCCAAAAAGGGCGTATGCGTTTTTTCCTGAATATATTCAGGAAAAAACGCATACGCCCTTTTTGGCCAAGGGCATCATTGTCAACGTTTTGGCGCTTTTCATGTGCTTTAAAAGCGATTCGAATCTACCTCCTGAAATCTGTTTCCTGCAATTCTGCCTTGATTTCAATTCCTCGTCTTTGCCTTCCCTCAATATATTTGTGGACGAGAGTTATCATTTATAACTCTGTAGGATTGTGAATTGCAGTGCCCTGAAGCTCCATTTTACAACTCGCTTTTTTGGGAGGTGGCCGCAAAAGCGCAGGATGGCTTCAGGCCCTGTTCTGGTTCCGGGGGGCAGGCTGAGCCTGTGGTTAATTCTTCTTCCTGATGGGAAAATAGAGTGACCTGTGCCTGTCCCAACACCAAGAGCTAGTCTCTCATTGGTTCCCCGTCTTCCCGTTCATCCTCAGGACAAATTGCAACCTGTACGGAACAGGAGGTTAAAGATGCTGATGCTCCAAGTTGGGAGATTGCTACTAAAGTGGCTGGAATGGCGAACCCGAGCACAAGGAGATGAGAAATGAGGTGCATTTTAGAAACCTTTCCCCAACACACGGTGTACCATCTTCTTGGTTTCTCATGCATGTTTTCGATGTAGGAAGATGCCCTTGAACCTGGAGATTTGGGACCCATGCGATGGGTAGCACGCAGTATTACTTTAAAGGGTCTGCGTTTGCTCACCCAACCTCACCAAACCTCTCAGCCCCAAGAGTGTCCACCCTTATGTCTCATCCAGCTGTGGGTCTAGATATGGTCAATCCAGGTTGCATCACAGCCCCTGAACGAATTGTGTAAGAATTTCTCTCTCTTTCACTGTCTTTGTTTCATGGGTTTTTAAAAGAAATTTATTTTTATAATGGGGTTTAGCTGCTTTTCACGGCTGTGTTTATGCCGCTTTACACCCACTTGACACACTAACAGAGAGATATCAATACATAGGTTTTAAGATTATTACTAGTCAGATATATTCTTGGGCGGTGAATCGGGCGTGTTGAGTCCAGTTCTCTGAGCAAGGAGTAGGTCTTGTCTATTACATATTGGGTTTATGGAACGGTATCTGAGCTAATTTGAAACTCTTGCTTTATGTATCACCCCACCTCGCTTTCCCGTTAAGCAGCCATAGTGTGTTTTCTGCATGTGTGACTCTGTTCTGTTTTGTAACTCAGTTCAAGTGTAACGGTTTTTACATTCCCTCTATAAGTGACACCTTATGAGAAGTGTCCTTTTCTGTGTGACTTATTTCACTTAGAATCGTCGTACCTAAATCCACTCATCATGCTGCTACTAGCCTTATGACATTGATTTCATGGCTGAGTGGTATGCCATTGTACATAAGGACTTCAAATTTTTTATCCATTTTTCGCTTTCCTGGGATATTTAAGGTGGAATGAAGTGGAAGTCCTTGTCAACAGAGCATCCCTAAACTTTGGGGTGCTTGTGTCTTGCTGATTTTTAATTTTCCAACTTTATACCCCCATGCGTGGAAGTGCCCTATGCTCTCTAAGCTGTGTTTTTTAGATGTTTCAGGACACACCGTACACTTCTCCAGAGTGGCTGTTGGCAATTTACATCCCGCCCATCAGTGTAGCAAGGCTCCCATTTCTCCATGGCCTGTCCTGCATTTCTGGTTTTGACACTTTTTTCAGCATGGCCATTTTGACCGATGGGAAGCGAGACTTCTTTGTAGCGCTGATTTGCCTTTCCAGGTTGCTTGGTTGGCCAAAAAGGGCGTATGCGTTTTTTCCTGAATTTATTCAGGAAAAAACGCATACGCCCTTTTTGGCCAAGGGCATCATTGTCAACGTTTTGGCGCTTTTCATGTGCTTTAAAGGCGATTCGAATCTACCTCCTGAAATCTGTTTCCTGCAATTCTGCCTTGATTTCAATTCCTCGTCTTTGCCTTCCCTCAATATATTTGTGGACGAGAGTTATCATTTATAACTCTGTAGGATTGTGAATTGCAGTGCCCTGAAGATCAATTTTACAACTCGCTTTTTTGGGAGGTGGCCACAAAAGCGCAGGATGGCTTCAGGCCCTGTTCTGGTTCCGGGGTGCAGGCTGAGCCTGTGGTTAATTCTTCTTCCTGATGGGAAAATAGAGTGACCTGTGCCTATCCCAACACCAAGAGCTAGTCTCTCATTGGTTCCCCGTCTTCCCGTTCATCCTCAGGACAAATTGCAACCTGTACGGAACAGGAGGTTAAAGATGCTGATGCTCCAAGTAGGGAGATTGCTACTAAAGTGGCTGGAATGGCGAACCCGAGCACAAGGAGATGAGAAATGAGGTGCATTTTAGAAACCTTTCCCCAACACACGGTGTACCATCTTCTTGGTTTCTCATGCATGTTTTCGATGTAGGAAGATGCCCTTGAACCTGGAGATTTGGGACCCATGCGATGGGTAGCACGCAGTATTACTTTAAAGGGTCTGCGTTTGCTCACCCAACCTCACCAAACCTCTCAGCCCCAAGAGTATCCACCCTTATGTCTCATCCAGCTGTGGGTCTAGATATGGTCAATCCAGGTTGCATCACAGCCCCTGAACGAATTGTGTAAGAATTTCTCTCTCTTTCACTGTCTTTGTTTCATGGGTTTTTAAAAGAAATTTATTTTTATAATGGGGTTTAGCTGCTTTTCACGGCTGTGTTTATGCCGCTTTACACCCACTAGACACACTAACAGAGAGATATCAATACATAGGTTTTAAGATTATTACTAGTCAGATATATTCTTGTGCGGTGAATCGGGCGTGTTGAGTCCAGTTCTCTGAGCAAGGAGTAGGTCTTGTCTATTACATATTGGGTTTATGGAACGGTATCTGAGCTAATTTGAAACTCTTGATTTATGTATCACCCCACCTCGCTTTCCCGTTAAGCAGCCATAGTGTGTTTTCTGCATGTGTGACTCTGTTCTGTTTTGTAATTCAGTTCAAGTGTAACGGTTTTTACATTCCCTCTATAAGTGACACCTTATGAGAAGTGTCCTTTTCTGTGTGACTTATTTCACTTAGAATCGCGGTACCTAAATCCACTCATCATGCTGCTACTAGCCTTATGACATTGATTTCATGGCTGAGTGGTATGCCATTGTACATAAGGACCTCAAATTTTTTATCCATTTTTCGCTTTCCTGGGATATTTAAGGTGGAATGAAGTGGAGGTCCTTGTCAACAGAGCAGCCCTAAACTTTGGGGTGCTTGTGTCTTGCTGATTTTTAATTTTCCCACTTTATACCCCCATGCGTGGAAGTGCCCTATGCTCTCTAAGCTGTGTTTTTTAGATGTTTCAGGACACACCGTACACTTCTCCAGAGTGGCTGTTGGCAATTTACATCCCGCCCATCAGTGTAGCAAGGCTCCCATTTCTCCATGGCCTGTCCTGCATTTCTGGTTTTGACACTTTTTTCAGCATGGCCCTTTTGACTGATGGGAAGCGAGACTTCTTTGTAGCGCTGATTGGCCTTTCCAGGTTGCTTGGTTGGCCAAAAAGGGCGTATGCGTTTTTTCCTGAATATATTCAGGAAAAAACGCATACGCCCTTTTTGGCCAAGGGCATCATTGTCAAAGTTTTGGCGCTTTTCATGTGCTTTAAAGGCGATTCGAATCTACCTCCTGAAATCTGTTTCCTTCAATTCTGCCTTGATTTCAATTCCTCGTCTTTGCCTTCCCTCAATATATTTGTGGACGAGAGTTATCATTTATAACTCTGTAGGATTGTGAATTGCAGTGCCCTGAAGCTCCATTTTACAACTCGCTTTTTTGGGAGGTGGCCGCAAAAGCGCAGGATGGCTTCAGGCCCTGTTCTGGTTCCGGGGGGCAGGCTGAGCCTGTGGTTAATTCTTCTACCTGATGGGAAAATAGAGTGACTTGTTCCTGTCCCAACACCAAGAGCTAGTCTCTCATTGGTTCCCCGTCTTCCCGTTCATCCTCAGGACAAATTGCAACCTGTACGGAACAGGAGGTTAAAGGTGCTGATGCTCCAAGTAGGGAGATTGCTAGTAAAGTGGCTGGAATGGCGAACCCGAGCACAAGGAGATGAGAAATGAGGTGCGTTTTAGAAACCTTTCCCCATCACACGGTGTACCATCTTCTGGGTTTCTCATGCATGTTTTCGATGTAGGAAGATGCCCTTGAACCTGGAGATTTGGGACCCATGCGATGGGTAGCACGCAGTATTACTTTAAAGGGTCTGCGTTTGCTCACCCAACCTCACCAAACCTCTCAGCCCCAAGAGTGTCCACCCTTATGTCTCATCCAGCTGTGGGTCTAGATATGGTCAATCCAGGTTGCATCACAGCCCCTGAACGAATTGTGTAAGAATTTCTCTCTCTTTCCCTGTCTTTGTTTCATGGGTTTTTAAAAGAAATTTATTTTTATAATGGGGTTTAGCTGCTTTTCACGGCTGTGTTTATGCCGCTTTACACCCACTTGACACACTAACAGAGAGATATCAATACATAGGTTTTAAGATTATTACTAGTCAGATATATTCTTGTGCGGTGAATCGGGCGTGTTGAGTCCAGTTCTCTGAGCAAGGAGTAGGTCTTGTCTATTACATATTGGGTTGATGGAACGGTATCTGAGCTAATTTGAAGCTCTTGTTTTATGTATCACCCCACCTCACCTTTCCCGTTAAGCAGCCATAGTGTGTTTTCTGCATGTGTGACTCTGTTCTGTTTTGTAATTCAGTTCAAGTGTAACGGTTTTTACATTCCCTCTATAAGTGACACCTTATGAGAAGTGTCCTTTTCTGTGTGACTTATTTCACTTAGAATCGTCTTACCTAAATCCACTCATCATGCTGCTACTAGCCTTATGACATTGATTTCATGGCTGAGTGATATTCCATTGTACATAAGGACCACAACTTTTTTATCCAGTTTTCGCTTTCCTGGGATATTTAAGGTGGAATGAAGTGGAGGTCCTTGTCAACAGAGCAGCCCTAAACTTTGGGGTGCTTGTGTCTTGCGGATTTTCAATTTTCCCACTTTATCCCCCCATGCGTGGAAGTGCCCTATGCTCTCTAAGCTGTGTTTTTTAGATGTTTCAGGACACACCGTACACTTCTCCAGAGTGGCTGTTTGCAATTTACATCCCGCCCATCAGTGTAGCAAGGCTCCCATTTCTCCATGGCCTGTCCTGCATTTCTGGTTTTGACACTTTTTTCAGCATGGCCCTTTTGACCGATGGGAAGCGAGACTTCTTTGTAGCGCTGATTTGCCTTTCCAGGTTGCTTGGTTGGCCAAAAAGGGCGTATGCGTTTTTTCCTGAATATATTCAGGAAAAAACGCATACGCCCTTTTTGGCCAAGGGCATCATTGTCAACGTTTTGCCGCTTTTCATGTGCTTTAAAGGCGATTCGAATCTACCTCCTGAAATCTGTTTCCTGCAATTCTGCCTTGATTTCAAATCCTCTTCTTTGCCTTCCCTCAATATATTTGTGGACGAGAGTTATCATTTATAACTCTGCAGGTTTGTGAATTGCAGTGCCCTGAAGCTCCATTTTACAAGTCGCTTTTTTGGGAGCTGGCCGCAAAAGCGCAGGATGGCTTCAGGCCCTGTTCTGGTTCCGGGGGGCAGGCTGAGCCTGTGGTTAATTCTTCTTCCTGATGGGAAAATAGAGTGACCTGTGCCTGTCCCAACACCAAGAGCTAGTCTCTCATTGGTTCCCCGTCTTCCCGTTCATCCTCAGGACAAATTGCAACCTGTACGGAACAGGAGGTTAAAGGTGCTGATGCTCCAAGTAGGGAGATTGCTAGTAAAGTGGCTGGAATGGCGAACCCGAGCACAAGGAGATGAGAAATGAGGTGCGTTTTAGAAACCTTTCCCCATCACACGGTGTACCATCTTCTGGGTTTCTCATGCATGTTTTCGATGTAGGAAGATGCCCTTGAACCTGGAGATTTGGGACCCATGCGATGGGTAGCACGCAGTATTACTTTAAAGGGTCTGCGTTTGCTCACCCAACCTCACCAAACCTCTCAGCCCCAAGAGTGTCCACCCTTATGTCTCATCCAGCTGTGGGTCTAGATATGGTCAATCCAGGTTGCATCACAGCCCCTGAACGAATTGTGTAAGAATTTCTCTCTCTTTCCCTGTCTTTGTTTCATGGGTTTTTAAAAGTAATTTATTTTTATAATGGGGTTTAGCTGCTTTTCACGGCTGTGTTTATGCCGCTTTACACCCACTTGACACACTAACAGAGAGATATCAATACATAGGTTTTAAGATTATTACTAGTCAGATATATTCTTGTGCGGTGAATCGGGCGTGTTGAGTCCAGATCTCTGAGCAAGGAGTAGGTCTTGTCTATTACATATTGGGTTGATGGAACGGTATCTGAGCTAATTTGAAGCTCTTGTTTTATGTATCACCCCACCTCACCTTTCCCGTTAAGCAGCCATAGTGTGTTTTCTGCATGTGTGACTCTGTTCTGTTTTGTAATTCAGTTCAAGTGTAACGGTTTTTACATTCCCTCTATAAGTGACACCTTATGAGAAGTGTCCTTTTCTGTGTGACTTATTTCACTTAGAATCGTCTTACCTAAATCCACTCATCATGCTGCTACTAGCCTTATGACATTGATTTCATGGCTGAGTGATATTCCATTGTACATAAGGACCACAACTTTTTTATCCAGTTTTCGCTTTCCTGGGATATTTAAGGTGGAATGAAGTGGAGGTCCTTGTCAACAGAGCAGCCCTAAACTTTGGGGTGCTTGTGTCTTGCGGATTTTCAATTTTCCCACTTTATCCCCCCATGCGTGGAAGTGCCCTATGCTCTCTAAGCTGTGTTTTTTAGATGTTTCAGGACACACCGTACACTTCTCCAGAGTGGCTGTTGGCAATTTACATCCCGCCCATCAGTGTAGCAAGGCTCCCATTTCTCCATGGCCTGTCCTGCATTTCTTTTTTTGACACTTTTTTCAGCATAGCCCTTTTGACTGATGGGAAGCGAGACTTCTTTGTAGCGCTGATTTGCCTTTCCAGGTTGCTTGGTTGGCCAAAAAGGGCGTATGCGTTTTTTCCTGAATATATTCAGGAAAAAACGCATACGCCCTTTTTGGCCAAGGGCATCATTGTCAACGTTTTGCCGCTTTTCATGTGCTTTAAAGGCGATTCGAATCTACCTCCTGAAATCTGTTTCCTGCAATTCTGCCTTGATTTCAAATCCTCTTCTTTGCCTTCCCTCAATATATTTGTGGACGAGAGTTATCATTTATAACTCTGCAGGTTTGTGAATTGCAGTGCCCTGAAGCTCCATTTTACAAGTCGCTTTTTTGGGAGCTGGCCGCAAAAGCGCAGGATGGCTTCAGGCCCTGTTCTGGTTCCGGGGGTCAGGCTGAGCCTGTGGTTAATTCTTCTTCCTGATGGGAAAATAGAGTGACCTGTGCCTGTCCCAACACCAAGAGCTAGTCTCTCATTGGTTCCCCGTCTTCCCGTTCATCCTCAGGACAAATTGCAACCTGTACGGAACAGGAGGTTAAAGGTGCTGATGCTCCAAGTAGGGAGATTGCTAGTAAAGTGGCTGGAATGGCGAACCCGAGCACAAGGAGATGAGAAATGAGGTGCGTTTTAGAAACCTTTCCCCATCACACGGTGTACCATCTTCTGGGTTTCTCATGCATGTTTTCGATGTAGGAAGATGCCCTTGAACCTGGAGATTTGGGACCCATGCGATGGGTAGCACGCAGTATTACTTTAAAGGGTCTGCGTTTGCTCACCCAACCTCACCAAACCTCTCAGCCCCAAGAGTGTCCACCCTTATGTCTCATCCAGCTGTGGGTCTAGATATGGTCAATCCAGGTTGCATCACAGCCCCTGAACGAATTGTGTAAGAATTTCTCTCTCTTTCCCTGTCTTTGTTTCATGGGTTTTTAAAAGTAATTTATTTTTATAATGGGGTTTAGCTGCTTTTCACGGCTGTGTTTATGCCGCTTTACACCCACTTGACACACTAACAGAGAGATATCAATACATAGGTTTTAAGATTATTACTAGTCAGATATATTCTTGTGCGGTGAATCGGGCGTGTTGAGTCCAGTTCTCTGAGCAAGGAGTAGGTCTTGTCTATTACATATTGGGTTGATGGAACGGTATCTGAGCTAATTTGAAGCTCTTGTTTTATGTATCACCCCACCTCACCTTTCCCGTTAAGCAGCCATAGTGTGTTTTCTGCATGTGTGACTCTGTTCTGTTTTGTAATTCAGTTCAAGTGTAACGGTTTTTACATTCCCTCTATAAGTGACACCTTATGAGAAGTGTCCTTTTCTGTGTGACTTATTTCACTTAGAATCGTCTTACCTAAATCCACTCATCATGCTGCTACTAGCCTTATGACATTGATTTCATGGCTGAGTGATATTCCATTGTACATAAGGACCACAACTTTTTTATCCAGTTTTCGCTTTCCTGGGATATTTACGGTGGAATGAAGTGGAGGTCCTTGTCAACAGAGCAGCCCTAAACTTTGGGGTGCTTGTGTCTTGCTGATTTTCAATTTTCCCACTTTATCTCCCCATGCGTGGAAGTGCCCTATGCTCTCTAAGCTGTGTTTTTTAGATGTTTCAGGACACACCGTACACTTCTCCAGAGTGGCTGTTGGCAATTTACATCCCGCCCATCAGTGTAGCAAGGCTCCCATTTCTCCATGGCCTGTCCTGCATTTCTGGTTTTGACACTTTTTTCAGCATGGCCCTTTTGACCGATGGGAAGCGAGACTTCTTTGTAGCGCTGATTTGCCTTTCCAGGTTGCTTGGTTGGCCAAAAAGGGCGTATGCGTTTTTTCCTGAATATATTCAGGAAAAAACGCATACGCCCTTTTTGGCCAAGGGCATCATTGTCAACGTTTTGCCGCTTTTCATGTGCTTTAAAGGCGATTCGAATCTACCTCCTGAAATCTGTTTCCTGCAATTCTGCCTTGATTTCAAATCCTCTTCTTTGCCTTCCCTCAATATATTTGTGGACGAGAGTTATCATTTATAACTCTGCAGGTTTGTGAATTGCAGTGCCCTGAAGCTCCATTTTACAAGTCGCTTTTTTGGGAGCTGGCCACAAAAGCGCAGGATGGCTTCAGGCCCTGTTCTGGTTCCGGGGGGCAGGCTGAGCCTGTGGTTAATTCTTCTTCCTGATGGGAAAATAGAGTGACCTGTGCCTGTCCCAACACCAAGAGCTAGTCTCTCATTGGTTCCCCGTCTTCCCGTTCATCCTCAGGACAAATTGCAACCTGTACGGAACAGGAGGTTAAAGGTGCTGATGCTCCAAGTAGGGAGATTGCTAGTAAAGTGGCTGGAATGGCGAACCCGAGCACAAGGAGATGAGAAATGAGGTGCGTTTTAGAAACCTTTCCCCATCACACGGTGTACCATCTTCTGGGTTTCTCATGCATGTTTTCGATGTAGGAAGATGCCCTTGAACCTGGAGATTTGGGACCCATGCGATGGGTAGCACGCAGTATTACTTTAAAGGGTCTGCGTTTGCTCACCCAACCTCACCAAACCTCTCAGCCCCAAGAGTGTCCACCCTTATGTCTCATCCAGCTGTGGGTCTAGATATGGTCAATCCAGGTTGCATCACAGCCCCTGAACGAATTGTGTAAGAATTTCTCTCTCTTTCCCTGTCTTTGTTTCATGGGTTTTTAAAAGTAATTTATTTTTATAATGGGGTTTAGCTGCTTTTCACGGCTGTGTTTATGCCGCTTTACACCCACTTGACACACTAACAGAGAGATATCAATACATAGGTTTTAAGATTATTACTAGTCAGATATATTCTTGTGCGGTGAATCGGGCGTGTTGAGTCCAGATCTCTGAGCAAGGAGTAGGTCTTGTCTATTACATATTGGGTTGATGGAACGGTATCTGAGCTAATTTGAAGCTCTTGTTTTATGTATCACCCCACCTCACCTTTCCCGTTAAGCAGCCATAGTGTGTTTTCTGCATGTGTGACTCTGTTCTGTTTTGTAATTCAGTTCAAGTGTAACGGTTTTTACATTCCCTCTATAAGTGACACCTTATGAGAAGTGTCCTTTTCTGTGTGACTTATTTCACTTAGAATCGTCTTACCTAAATCCACTCATCATGCTGCTACTAGCCTTATGACATTGATTTCATGGCTGAGTGATATTCCATTGTACATAAGGACCACAACTTTTTTATCCAGTTTTCGCTTTCCTGGGATATTTAAGGTGGAATGAAGTGGAGGTCCTTGTCAACAGAGCAGCCCTAAACTTTGGGGTGCTTGTGTCTTGCGGATTTTCAATTTTCCCACTTTATCCCCCCATGCGTGGAAGTGCCCTATGCTCTCTAAGCTGTGTTTTTTAGATGTTTCAGGACACACCGTACACTTCTCCAGAGTGGCTGTTGGCAATTTACATCCCGCCCATCAGTGTAGCAAGGCTCCCATTTCTCCATGGCCTGTCCTGCATTTCTGGTTTTGACACTTTTTTCAGCATGGCCCTTTTGACCGATGGGAAGCGAGACTTCTTTGTAGCGCTGATTTGCCTTTCCAGGTTGCTTGGTTGGCCAAAAAGGGCGTATGCGTTTTTTCCTGAATATATTCAGGAAAAAACGCATACGCCCTTTTTGGCCAAGGGCATCATTGTCAACGTTTTGCCGCTTTTCATGTGCTTTAAAGGCGATTCGAATCTACCTCCTGAAATCTGTTTCCTGCAATTCTGCCTTGATTTCAAATCCTCTTCTTTGCCTTCCCTCAATATATTTGTGGACGAGAGTTATCATTTATAACTCTGCAGGTTTGTGAATTGCAGTGCCCTGAAGCTCCATTTTACAAGTCGCTTTTTTGGGAGCTGGCCGCAAAAGCGCAGGATGGCTTCAGGCCCTGTTCTGGTTCCGGGGGGCAGGCTGAGCCTGTGGTTAATTCTTCTTCCTGATGGGAAAATAGAGTGACCTGTGCCTGTCCCAACACCAAGAGCTAGTCTCTCATTGGTTCCCCGTCTTCCCGTTCATCCTCAGGACAAATTGCAACCTGTACGGAACAGGAGGTTAAAGGTGCTGATGCTCCAAGTAGGGAGATTGCTAGTAAAGTGGCTGGAATGGCGAACCCGAGCACAAGGAGATGAGAAATGAGGTGCGTTTTAGAAACCTTTCCCCATCACACGGTGTACCATCTTCTGGGTTTCTCATGCATGTTTTCGATGTAGGAAGATGCCCTTGAACCTGGAGATTTGGGACCCATGCGATGGGTAGCACGCAGTATTACTTTAAAGGGTCTGCATTTGCTCACCCAACCTCACCAAACCTCTCAGCCCCAAGAGTGTCCACCCTTATGTCTCATCCAGCTGTGGGTCTAGATATGGTCAATCCAGGTTGCATCACAGCCCCTGAACGAATTGTGTAAGAATTTCTCTCTCTTTCCCTGTCTTTGTTTCATGGGTTTTTAAAAGTAATTTATTTTTATAATGGGGTTTAGCTGCTTTTCACGGCTGTGTTTATGCCGCTTTACACCCACTTGACACACTAACAGAGAGATATCAATACATAGGTTTTAAGATTATTACTAGTCAGATATATTCTTGTGCGGTGAATCGGGCGTGTTGAGTCCAGTTCTCTGAGCAAGGAGTAGGTCTTGTCTATTACATATTGGGTTGATGGAACGGTATCTGAGCTAATTTGAAGCTCTTGTTTTATGGATCACCCCACCTCACCTTTCCCGTTAAGCAGCCATAGTGTGTTTTCTGCATGTGTGACTCTGTTCTGTTTTGTAATTCAGTTCAAGTGTAACGGTTTTTACATTCCCTCTATAAGTGACACCTTATGAGAAGTGTCCTTTTCTGTGTGACTTATTTCACTTAGAATCGTCTTACCTAAATCCACTCATCATGCTGCTACTAGCCTTATGACATTGATTTCATGGCTGAGTGATATTCCATTGTACATAAGGACCACAACTTTTTTATCCAGTTTTCGCTTTCCTGGGATATTTAAGGTGGAATGAAGTGGAGGTCCTTGTCAACAGAGCAGCCCTAAACTTTGGGGTGCTTGTGTCTTGCTGATTTTCAATTTTCCCACTTTATCCCCCCATGCGTGGAAGTGCCCTATGCTCTCTAAGCTGTGTTTTTTAGATGTTTCAGGACACACCGTACACTTCTCCAGAGTGGCTGTTGGCAATTTACATCCCGCCCATCAGTGTAGCAAGGCTCCCATTTCTCCATGGCCTGTCCTGCATTTCTGGTTTTGACACTTTTTTCAGCATGGCCCTTTTGACCGATGGGAAGCGAGACTTCTTTGTAGCGCTGATTTGCCTTTCCAGGTTGCTTGGTTGGCCAAAAAGGGCGTATGCGTTTTTTCCTGAATATATTCAGGAAAAAACGCATACGCCCTTTTTGGCCAAGGGCATCATTGTCAACGTTTTGCCGCTTTTCATGTGCTTTAAAGGCGATTCGAATCTACCTCCTGAAATCTGTTTCCTGCAATTCTGCCTTGATTTCAAATCCTCTTCTTTGCCTTCCCTCAATATATTTGTGGACGAGAGTTATCATTTATAACTCTGCAGGTTTGTGAATTGCAGTGCCCTGAAGCTCCATTTTACAAGTCGCTTTTTTGGGAGCTGGCCGCAAAAGCGCAGGATGGCTTCAGGCCCTGTTCTGGTTCCGGGGGGCAGGCTGAGCCTGTGGTTAATTCTTCTTCCTGATGGGAAAATAGAGTGACCTGTGCCTGTCCCAACACCAAGAGCTAGTCTCTCATTGGTTCCCCGTCTTCCCGTTCATCCTCAGGACAAATTGCAACCTGTACGGAACAGGAGGTTAAAGGTGCTGATGCTCCAAGTAGGGAGATTGCTAGTAAAGTGGCTGGAATGGCGAACCCGAGCACAAGGAGATGAGAAATGAGGTGCGTTTTAGAAACCTTTCCCCATCACACGGTGTACCATCTTCTGGGTTTCTCATGCATGTTTTCGATGTAGGAAGATGCCCTTGAACCTGGAGATTTGGGACCCATGCGATGGGTAGCACGCAGTATTACTTTAAAGGGTCTGCGTTTGCTCACCCAACCTCACCAAACCTCTCAGCCCCAAGAGTGTCCACCCTTATGTCTCATCCAGCTGTGGGTCTAGATATGGTCAATCCAGGTTGCATCACAGCCCCTGAACGAATTGTGTAAGAATTTCTCTCTCTTTCCCTGTCTTTGTTTCATGGGTTTTTAAAAGTAATTTATTTTTATAATGGGGTTTAGCTGCTTTTCACGGCTGTGTTTATGCCGCTTTACACCCACTTGACACACTAACAGAGAGATATCAATACATAGGTTTTAAGATTATTACTAGTCAGATATATTCTTGTGCGGTGAATCGGGCGTGTTGAGTCCAGATCTCTGAGCAAGGAGTAGGTCTTGTCTATTACATATTGGGTTGATGGAACGGTATCTGAGCTAATTTGAAGCTCTTGTTTTATGGATCACCCCACCTCACCTTTCCCGTTAAGCAGCCATAGTGTGTTTTCTGCATGTGTGACTCTGTTCTGTTTTGTAATTCAGTTCAAGTGTAACGGTTTTTACATTCCCTCTATAAGTGACACCTTATGAGAAGTGTCCTTTTCTGTGTGACTTATTTCACTTAGAATCGTCTTACCTAAATCCACTCATCATGCTGCTACTAGCCTTATGACATTGATTTCATGGCTGAGTGATATTCCATTGTACATAAGGACCACAACTTTTTTATCCAGTTTTCGCTTTCCTGGGATATTTAAGGTGGAATGAAGTGGAGGTCCTTGTCAACAGAGCAGCCCTAAACTTTGGGGTGCTTGTGTCTTGCTGATTTTCAATTTTCCCACTTTATCCCCCCATGCGTGGAAGTGCCCTATGCTCTCTAAGCTGTGTTTTTTAGATGTTTCAGGACACACCGTACACTTCTCCAGAGTGGCTGTTGGCAATTTACATCCCGCCCATCAGTGTAGCAAGGCTCCCATTTCTCCATGGCCTGTCCTGCATTTCTGGTTTTGACACTTTTTTCAGCATGGCCCTTTTGACCGATGGGAAGCGAGACTTCTTTGTAGCGCTGATTTGCCTTTCCAGGTTGCTTGGTTGGCCAAAAAGGGCGTATGCGTTTTTTCCTGAATATATTCAGGAAAAAACGCATACGCCCTTTTTGGCCAAGGGCATCATTGTCAACGTTTTGCCGCTTTTCATGTGCTTTAAATGCGATTCGAATCTACCTCCTGAAATCTGTTTCCTGCAATTCTGCCTTGATTTCAAATCCTCTTCTTTGCCTTCCCTCAATATATTTGTGGACGAGAGTTATCATTTATAACTCTGCAGGTTTGTGAATTGCAGTGCCCTGAAGCTCCATTTTACAAGTCGCTTTTTTGGGAGCTGGCCGCAAAAGCGCAGGATGGCTTCAGGCCCTGTTCTGGTTCCGGGGGGCAGGCTGAGCCTGTGGTTAATTCTTCTTCCTGATGGGAAAATAGAGTGACCTGTGCCTGTCCCAACACCAAGAGCTAGTCTCTCATTGGTTCCCCGTCTTCCCGTTCATCCTCAGGACAAATTGCAACCTGTACGGAACAGGAGGTTAAAGGTGCTGATGCTCCAAGTAGGGAGATTGCTAGTAAAGTGGCTGGAATGGCGAACCCGAGCACAAGGAGATGAGAAATGAGGTGCGTTTTAGAAACCTTTCCCCATCACACGGTGTACCATCTTCTGGGTTTCTCATGCATGTTTTCGATGTAGGAAGATGCCCTTGAACCTGGAGATTTGGGACCCATGCGATGGGTAGCACGCAGTATTACTTTAAAGGGTCTGCGTTTGCTCACCCAACCTCACCAAACCTCTCAGCCCCAAGAGTGTCCACCCTTATGTCTCATCCAGCTGTGGGTCTAGATATGGTCAATCCAGGTTGCATCACAGCCCCTGAACGAATTGTGTAAGAATTTCTCTCTCTTTCCCTGTCTTTGTTTCATGGGTTTTTAAAAGTAATTTATTTTTATAATGGGGTTTAGCTGCTTTTCACGGCTGTGTTTATGCCGCTTTACACCCACTTGACACACTAACAGAGAGATATCAATACATAGGTTTTAAGATTATTACTAGTCAGATATATTCTTGTGCGGTGAATCGGGCTTGTTGAGTCCAGTTCTCTGAGCAAGGAGTAGGTCTTGTCTATTACATACTGGGTTGATGGAACGGTATCTGAGCTAATTTGAAGCTCTTGTTTTATGTATCACCCCACCTCACCTTTCCCGTTAAGCAGCCATAGTGTGTTTTCTGCATGTGTGACTCTGTTCTGTTTTGTAATTCAGTTCAAGTGTAACGGTTTTTACATTCCCTCTATAAGTGACACCTTATGAGAAGTGTCCTTTTCTGTGTGACTTATTTCACTTAGAATCGTCTTACCTAAATCCACTCATCATGCTGCTACTAGCCTTATGACATTGATTTCATGGCTGAGTGATATTCCATTGTACATAAGGACCACAACTTTTTTATCCAGTTTTCGCTTTCCTGGGATATTTAAGGTGGAATGAAGTGGAGGTCCTTGTCAACAGAGCAGCCCTAAACTTTGGGGTGCTTGTGTCTTGCGGATTTTCAATTTTCCCACTTTATCCCCCCATGCGTGGAAGTGCCCTATGCTCTCTAAGCTGTGTTTTTTAGATGTTTCAGGACACACCGTACACTTCTCCAGAGTGGCTGTTGGCAATTTACATCCCGCCCATCAGTGTAGCAAGGCTCCCATTTCTCCATGGCCTGTCCTGCATTTCTGGTTTTGACACTTTTTTCAGCATGGCCCTTTTGACCGATGGGAAGCGAGACTTCTTTGTAGCGCTGATTTGCCTTTCCAGGTTGCTTGGTTGGCCAAAAAGGGCGTATGCGTTTTTTCCTGAATATATTCAGGAAAAAACGCATACGCCCTTTTTGGCCAAGGGCATCATTGTCAACGTTTTGCCGCTTTTCATGTGCTTTAAAGGCGATTCGAATCTACCTCCTGAAATCTGTTTCCTGCAATTCTGCCTTGATTTCAAATCCTCTTCTTTGCCTTCCCTCAATATATTTGTGGACGAGAGTTATCATTTATAACTCTGCAGGTTTGTGAATTGCAGTGCCCTGAAGCTCCATTTTACAAGTCGCTTTTTTGGGAGCTGGCCGCAAAAGCGCAGGATGGCTTCAGGCCCTGTTCTGGTTCCGGGGGGCAGGCTGAGCCTGTGGTTAATTCTTCTTCCTGATGGGAAAATAGAGTGACCTGTGCCTGTCCCAACACCAAGAGCTAGTCTCTCATTGGTTCCCCGTCTTCCCGTTCATCCTCATTACAAATTGCAACCTGTACGGAACAGGAGGTTAAAGGTGCTGATGCTCCAAGTAGGGAGATTGCTAGTAAAGTGGCTGGAATGGCGAACCCGAGCACAAGGAGATGAGAAATGAGGTGCGTTTTAGAAACCTTTCCCCATCACACGGTGTACCATCTTCTGGGTTTCTCATGCATGTTTTCGATGTAGGAAGATGCCCTTGAACCTGGAGATTTGGGACCCATGCGATGGGTAGCACGCAGTATTACTTTAAAGGGTCTGCGTTTGCTCACCCAACCTCACCAAACCTCTCAGCCCCAAGAGTGTCCACCCTTATGTCTCATCCAGCTGTGGGTCTAGATATGGTCAATCCAGGTTGCATCACAGCCCCTGAACGAATTGTGTAAGAATTTCTCTCTCTTTCCCTGTCTTTGTTTCATGGGTTTTTAAAAGTAATTTATTTTTATAATGGGGTTTAGCTGCTTTTCACGGCTGTGTTTATGCCGCTTTACACCCACTTGACACACTAACAGAGAGATATCAATACATAGGTTTTAAGATTATTACTAGTCAGATATATTCTTGTGCGGTGAATCGGGCGTGTTGAGTCCAGTTCTCTGAGCAAGGAGTAGGTCTTGTCTATTACATATTGGGTTGATGGAACGGTATCTGAGCTAATTTGAAGCTCTTGTTTTATGGATCACCCCACCTCACCTTTCCCGTTAAGCAGCCATAGTGTGTTTTCTGCATGTGTGACTCTGTTCTGTTTTGTAATTCAGTTCAAGTGTAACGGTTTTTACATTCCCTCTATAAGTGACACCTTATGAGAAGTGTCCTTTTCTGTGTGACTTATTTCACTTAGAATCGTCTTACCTAAATCCACTCATCATGCTGCTACTAGCCTTATGACATTGATTTCATGGCTGAGTGATATTCCATTGTACATAAGGACCACAACTTTTTTATCCAGTTTTCGCTTTCCTGGGATATTTAAGGTGGAATGAAGTGGAGGTCCTTGTCAACAGAGCAGCCCTAAACTTTGGGGTGCTTGTGTCTTGCGGATTTTCAATTTTCCCACTTTATCCCCCCATGCGTGGAAGTGCCCTATGCTCTCTAAGCTGTGTTTTTTAGATGTTTCAGGACACACCGTACACTTCTCCAGAGTGGCTGTTGGCAATTTACATCCCGCCCATCAGTGTAGCAAGGCTCCCATTTCTCCATGGCCTGTCCTGCATTTCTGGTTTTGACACTTTTTTCAGCATGGCCCTTTTGACCGATGGGAAGCGAGACTTCTTTGTAGCGCTGATTTGCCTTTCCAGGTTGCTTGGTTGGCCAAAAAGGGCGTATGCGTTTTTTCCTGAATATATTCAGGAAAAAACGCATACGCCCTTTTTGGCCAAGGGCATCATTGTCAACGTTTTGCCGCTTTTCATGTGCTTTAAAGGCGATTCGAATCTACCTCTGAAATCTGTTTCCTGCAATTCTGCCTTGATTTCAAATCCTCTTCTTTGCCTTCCCTCAATATATTTGTGGACGAGAGTTATCATTTATAACTCTGCAGGTTTGTGAATTGCAGTGCCCTGAAGCTCCATTTTACAAGTCGCTTTTTTGGGAGCTGGCCGCAAAAGCGCAGGATGGCTTCAGGCCCTGTTCTGGTTCCGGGGGGCAGGCTGAGCCTGTGGTTAATTCTTCTTCCTGATGGGAAAATAGAGTGACCTGTGCCTGTCCCAACACCAAGAGCTAGTCTCTCCTTGGTTCCCCGTCTTCCCGTTCATCCTCAGGACAAATTGCAACCTGTACGGAACAGGAGGTTAAAGGTGCTGATGCTCCAAGTAGGGAGATTGCTAGTAAAGTGGCTGGAATGGCGAACCCGAGCACAAGGAGATGAGAAATGAGGTGCGTTTTAGAAACCTTTCCCCATCACACGGTGTACCATCTTCTGGGTTTCTCATGCATGTTTTCGATGTAGGAAGATGCCCTTGAACCTGGAGATTTGGGACCCATGCGATGGGTAGCACGCAGTATTACTTTAAAGGGTCTGCGTTTGCTCACCCAACCTCACCAAACCTCTCAGCCCCAAGAGTGTCCACCCTTATGTCTCATCCAGCTGTGGGTCTAGATATGGTCAATCCAGGTTGCATCACAGCCCCTGAACGAATTGTGTAAGAATTTCTCTCTCTTTCCCTGTCTTTGTTTCATGGGTTTTTAAAAGTAATTTATTTTTATAATGGGGTTTAGCTGCTTTTCACGGCTGTGTTTATGCCGCTTTACACCCACTTGACACACTAACAGAGAGATATCAATACATAGGTTTTAAGATTATTACTAGTCAGATATATTCTTGTGCGGTGAATCGGGCGTGTTGAGTCCAGTTCTCTGAGCAAGGAGTAGGTCTTGTCTATTACATATTGGGTTGATGGAACGGTATCTGAGCTAATTTGAAGCTCTTGTTTTATGGATCACCCCACCTCACCTTTCCCGTTAAGCAGCCATAGTGTGTTTTCTGCATGTGTGACTCTGTTCTGTTTTGTAATTCAGTTCAAGTGTAACGGTTTTTACATTCCCTCTATAAGTGACACCTTATGAGAAGTGTCCTTTTCTGTGTGACTTATTTCACTTAGAATCGTCTTACCTAAATCCACTCATCATGCTGCTACTAGCCTTATGACATTGATTTCATGGCTGAGTGATATTCCATTGTACATAAGGACCACAACTTTTTTATCCAGTTTTCGCTTTCCTGGGATATTTAAGGTGGAATGAAGTGGAGGTCCTTGTCAACAGAGCAGCCCTAAACTTTGGGGTGCTTGTGTCTTGCGGATTTTCAATTTTCCCACTTTATCCCCCCATGCGTGGAAGTGCCCTATGCTCTCTAAGCTGTGTTTTTTAGATGTTTCAGGACACACCGTACACTTCTCCAGAGTGGCTGTTGGCAATTTACATCCCGCCCATCAGTGTAGCAAGGCTCCCATTTCTCCATGGCCTGTCCTGCATTTCTGGTTTTGACACTTTTTTCAGCATGGCCCTTTTGACCGATGGGAAGCGAGACTTCTTTGTAGCGCTGATTTGCCTTTCCAGGTTGCTTGGTTGGCCAAAAAGGGCGTATGCGTTTTTTCCTGAATATATTCAGGAAAAAACGCATACGCCCTTTTTGGCCAAGGGCATCATTGTCAACGTTTTGCCGCTTTTCATGTGCTTTAAAGGCGATTCGAATCTACCTCCTGAAATCTGTTTCCTGCAATTCTGCCTTGATTTCAAATCCTCTTCTTTGCCTTCCCTCAATATATTTGTGGACGAGAGTTATCATTTATAACTCTGCAGGTTTGTGAATTGCAGTGCCCTGAAGCTCCATTTTACAAGTCGCTTTTTTGGGAGCTGGCCGCAAAAGCGCAGGATGGCTTCAGGCCCTGTTCTGGTTCCGGGGGGCAGGCTGAGCCTGTGGTTAATTCTTCTTCCTGATGGGAAAATAGAGTGACCTGTGCCTGTCCCAACACCAAGAGCTAGTCTCTCCTTGGTTCCCCGTCTTCCCGTTCATCCTCAGGACAAATTGCAACCTGTACGGAACAGGAGGTTAAAGGTGCTGATGCTCCAAGTAGGGAGATTGCTAGTAAAGTGGCTGGAATGGCGAACCCGAGCACAAGGAGATGAGAAATGAGGTGCATTTTAGAAACCTTTCCCCATCACACGGTGTACCATCTTCTGGGTTTCTCATGCATGTTTTCGATGTAGGAAGATGCCCTTGAACCTGGAGATTTGGGACCCATGCGATGGGTAGCACGCAGTATTACTTTAAAGGGTCTGCGTTTGCTCACCCAACCTCACCAAACCTCTCAGCCCCAAGAGTGTCCACCCTTATGTCTCATCCAGCTGTGGGTCTAGATATGGTCAATCCAGGTTGCATCACAGCCCCTGAACGAATTGTGTAAGAATTTCTCTCTCTTTCCCTGTCTTTGTTTCATGGGTTTTTAAAAGTAATTTATTTTTATAATGGGGTTTAGCTGCTTTTCACGGCTGTGTTTATGCCGCTTTACACCCACTTGACACACTAACAGAGAGATATCAATACATAGGTTTTAAGATTATTACTAGTCAGATATATTCTTGTGCGGTGAATCGGGCGTGTTGAGTCCAGTTCTCTGAGCAAGGAGTAGGTCTTGTCTATTACATATTGGGTTGATGGAACGGTATCTGAGCTAATTTGAAGCTCTTGTTTTATGGATCACCCCACCTCACCTTTCCCGTTAAGCAGCCATAGTGTGTTTTCTGCATGTGTGACTCTGTTCTGTTTTGTAATTCAGTTCAAGTGTAACGGTTTTTACATTCCCTCTATAAGTGACACCTTATGAGAAGTGTCCTTTTCTGTGTGACTTATTTCACTTAGAATCGTCTTACCTAAATCCACTCATCATGCTGCTACTAGCCTTATGACATTGATTTCATGGCTGAGTGATATTCCATTGTACATAAGGACCACAACTTTTTTATCCATTTTTCGCTTTCCTGGGATATTTAAGGTGGAATGAAGTGGAGGTCCTTGTCAACAGAGCAGCCCTAAACTTTGGGGTGCTTGTGTCTTGCTGATTTTCAATTTTCCCACTTTATCCCCCCATGCGTGGAAGTGCCCTATGCTCTCTAAGCTGTGTTTTTTAGATGTTTCAGGACACACCGTACACTTCTCCAGAGTGGCTGTTGGCAATTTACATCCCGCCCATCAGTGTAGCAAGGCTCCCATTTCTCCATGGCCTGTCCTGCATTTCTGGTTTTGACACTTTTTTCAGCATGGCCCTTTTGACCGATGGGAAGCGAGACTTCTTTGTAGCGCTG
The DNA here is from genome assembly GCF_965194825.1 of Balaenoptera physalus. Classification (NCBI taxonomy): domain Eukaryota; kingdom Metazoa; phylum Chordata; class Mammalia; order Artiodactyla; family Balaenopteridae; genus Balaenoptera; species Balaenoptera physalus. The sequence goes on along the minus strand of NW_028126346.1, from coordinate 360,296 downwards.
ATTTGCCTTTCCAGGTTGCTTGGTTGGCCAAAAAGGGCGTATGCGTTTTTTCCTGAATATATTCAGGAAAAAACGCATACGCCCTTTTTGGCCAAGGGCATCATTGTCAACGTTTTGCCGCTTTTCATGTGCTTTAAAGGCGATTCGAATCTACCTCCTGAAATCTGTTTCCTGCAATTCTGCCTTGATTTCAAATCCTCTTCTTTGCCTTCCCTCAATATATTTGTGGACGAGAGTTATCATTTATAACTCTGCAGGTTTGTGAATTGCAGTGCCCTGAAGCTCCATTTTACAAGTCGCTTTTTTGGGAGCTGGCCGCAAAAGCGCAGGATGGCTTCAGGCCCTGTTCTGGTTCCGGGGGGCAGGCTGAGCCTGTGGTTAATTCTTCTTCCTGATGGGAAAATAGAGTGACCTGTGCCTGTCCCAACACCAAGAGCTAGTCTCTCATTGGTTCCCCGTCTTCCCGTTCATCGTCATTACAAATTGCAACCTGTACGGAACAGGAGGTTAAAGGTGCTGATGCTCCAAGTAGGGAGATTGCTAGTAAAGTGGCTGGAATGGCGAACCCGAGCACAAGGAGATGAGAAATGAGGTGCGTTTTAGAAACCTTTCCCCATCACACGGTGTACCATCTTCTGGGTTTCTCATGCATGTTTTCGATGTAGGAAGATGCCCTTGAACCTGGAGATTTGGGACCCATGCGATGGGTAGCACGCAGTATTACTTTAAAGGGTCTGCGTTTGCTCACCCAACCTCACCAAACCTCTCAGCCCCAAGAGTGTCGACCGTTATGTCTCATCCAGCTGTGGGTCTAGATATGGTCAATCCAGGTTGCATCACAGCCCCTGAACGAATTGTGTAAGAATTTCTCTCTCTTTCCCTGTCTTTGTTTCATGGGTTTTTAAAAGTAATTTATTTTTATAATGGGGTTTAGCTGCTTTTCACGGCTGTGTTTATGCCGCTTTACACCCACTTGACACACTAACAGAGAGATATCAATACATAGGTTTTAAGATTATTACTAGTCCGATATATTCTTGTGCGGTGAATCGGGCGTGTTGAGTCCAGTTCTCTGAGCAAGGAGTAGGTCTTGTCTATTACATATTGGGTTGATGGAACGGTATCTGAGCTAATTTGAAGCTCTTGTTTTATGGATCACCCCACCTCACCTTTCCCGTTAAGCAGCCATAGTGTGTTTTCTGCATGTGTGACTCTGTTCTGTTTTGTAATTCAGTTCAAGTGTAACGGTTTTTACATTCCCTCTATAAGTGACACCTTATGAGAAGTGTCCTTTTCTGTGTGACTTATTTCACTTAGAATCGTCTTACCTAAATCCACTCATCATGCTGCTACTAGCCTTATGACATTGATTTCATGGCTGAGTGATATTCCATTGTACATAAGGACCACAACTTTTTTATCCAGTTTTCGCTTTCCTGGGATATTTAAGGTGGAATGAAGTGGAGGTCCTTGTCAACAGAGCAGCCCTAAACTTTGGGGTGCTTGTGTCTTGCGGATTTTCAATTTTCCCACTTTATCCCCCCATGCGTGGAAGTGCCCTATGCTCTCTAAGCTGTGTTTTTTAGATGTTTCAGGACACACCGTACACTTCTCCAGAGTGGCTGTTGGCAATTTACATCCCGCCCATCAGTGTAGCAAGGCTCCCATTTCTCCATGGCCTGTCCTGCATTTCTGGTTTTGACACTTTTTTCAGCATGGCCCTTTTGACCGATGGGAAGCGAGACTTCTTTGTAGCGCTGATTTGCCTTTCCAGGTTGCTTGGTTGGCCAAAAAGGGCGTATGCGTTTTTTCCTGAATATATTCAGGAAAAAACGCATACGCCCTTTTTGGCCAAGGGCATCATTGTCAACGTTTTGCCGCTTTTCATGTGCTTTAAAGGCGATTCGAATCTACCTCCTGAAATCTGTTTCCTGCAATTCTGCCTTGATTTCAAATCCTCTTCTTTGCCTTCCCTCAATATATTTGTGGACGAGAGTTATCATTTATAACTCTGCAGGTTTGTGAATTGCAGTGCCCTGAAGCTCCATTTTACAAGTCGCTTTTTTGGGAGCTGGCCGCAAAAGCGCAGGATGGCTTCAGGCCCTGTTCTGGTTCCGGGGGGCAGGCTGAGCCTGTGGTTAATTCTTCTTCCTGATGGGAAAATAGAGTGACCTGTGCCTGTCCCAACACCAAGAGCTAGTCTCTCATTGGTTCCCCTTCTTCCCGTTCATCGTCATTACAAATTGCAACCTGTACGGAACAGGAGGTTAAAGGTGCTGATGCTCCAAGTAGGGAGATTGCTAGTAAAGTGGCTGGAATGGCGAACCCGAGCACAAGGAGATGAGAAATGAGGTGCGTTTTAGAAACCTTTCCCCATCACACGGTGTACCATCTTCTGGGTTTCTCATGCATGTTTTCGATGTAGGAAGATGCCCTTGAACCTGGAGATTTGGGACCCATGCGATGGGTAGCACGCAGTATTACTTTAAAGGGTCTGCGTTTGCTCACCCAACCTCACCAAACCTCTCAGCCCCAAGAGTGTCGACCGTTATGTCTCATCCAGCTGTGGGTCTAGATATGGTCAATCCAGGTTGCATCACAGCCCCTGAACGAATTGTGTAAGAATTTCTCTCTCTTTCCCTGTCTTTGTTTCATGGGTTTTTAAAAGTAATTTATTTTTATAATGGGGTTTAGCTGCTTTTCACGGCTGTGTTTATGCCGCTTTACACCCACTTGACACACTAACAGAGAGATATCAATACATAGGTTTTAAGATTATTACTAGTCCGATATATTCTTGTGCGGTGAATCGGGCGTGTTGAGTCCAGTTCTCTGAGCAAGGAGTAGGTCTTGTCTATTACATATTGGGTTGATGGAACGGTATCTGAGCTAATTTGAAGCTCTTGTTTTATGTATCACCCCACCTCACCTTTCCCGTTAAGCAGCCATAGTGTGTTTTCTGCATGTGTGACTCTGTTCTGTTTTGTAATTCAGTTCAAGTGTAACGGTTTTTACATTCCCTCTATAAGTGACACCTTATGAGAAGTGTCCTTTTCTGTGTGACTTATTTCACTTAGAATCGTCTTACCTAAATCCACTCATCATGCTGCTACTAGCCTTATGACATTGATTTCATGGCTGAGTGATATTCCATTGTACATAAGGACCACAACTTTTTTATCCAGTTTTCGCTTTCCTGGGATATTTAAGGTGGAATGAAGTGGAGGTCCTTGTCAACAGAGCAGCCCTAAACTTTGGGGTGCTTGTGTCTTGCGGATTTTCAATTTTCCCACTTTATCCCCCCATGCGTGGAAGTGCCCTATGCTCTCTAAGCTGTGTTTTTTAGATGTTTCAGGACACACCGTACACTTCTCCAGAGTGGCTGTTGGCAATTTACATCCCGCCCATCAGTGTAGCAAGGCTCCCATTTCTCCATGGCCTGTCCTGCATTTCTGGTTTTGACACTTTTTTCAGCATGGCCCTTTTGACCGATGGGAAGCGAGACTTCTTTGTAGCGCTGATTTGCCTTTCCAGGTTGCTTGGTTGGCCAAAAAGGGCGTATGCGTTTTTTCATGAATATATTCAGGAAAAAACGCATACGCCCTTTTTGGCCAAGGGCATCATTGTCAACGTTTTGCCGCTTTTCATGTGCTTTAAAGGCGATTCGAATCTACCTCCTGAAATCTGTTTCCTGCAATTCTGCCTTGATTTCAAATCCTCTTCTTTGCCTTCCCTCAATATATTTGTGGACGAGAGTTATCATTTATAACTCTGCAGGTTTGTGAATTGCAGTGCCCTGAAGCTCCATTTTACAAGTCGCTTTTTTGGGAGCTGGCCGCAAAAGCGCAGGATGGCTTCAGGCCCTGTTCTGGTTCCGGGGGGCAGGCTGAGCCTGTGGTTAATTCTTCTTCCTGATGGGAAAATAGAGTGACCTGTGCCTGTCCCAACACCAAGAGCTAGTCTCTCATTGGTTCCCCGTCTTCCCGTTCATCCTCAGGACAAATTGCAACCTGTACGGAACAGGAGGTTAAAGGTGCTGATGCTCCAAGTAGGGAGATTGCTAGTAAAGTGGCTGGAATGGCGAACCCGAGCACAAGGAGATGAGAAATGAGGTGCGTTTTAGAAACCTTTCCCCATCACACGGTGTACCATCTTCTGGGTTTCTCATGCATGTTTTCGATGTAGGAAGATGCCCTTGAACCTGGAGATTTGGGACCCATGTGATGGGTAGCACGCAGTATTACTTTAAAGGGTCTGCGTTTGCTCACCCAACCTCACCAAACCTCTCAGCCCCAAGAGTGTCCACCCTTATGTCTCATCCAGCTGTGGGTCTAGATATGGTCAATCCAGGTTGCATCACAGCCCCTGAACGAATTGTGTAAGAATTTCTCTCTCTTTCCCTGTCTTTGTTTCATGGGTTTTTAAAAGTAATTTATTTTTATAATGGGGTTTAGCTGCTTTTCACGGCTGTGTTTATGCCGCTTTACACCCACTTGACACACTAACAGAGAGATATCAATACATAGGTTTTAAGATTATTACTAGTCCGATATATTCTTGTGCGGTGAATCGGGCGTGTTGAGTCCAGTTCTCTGAGCAAGGAGTAGGTCTTGTCTATTACATATTGGGTTGATGGAACGGTATCTGAGCTAATTTGAAGCTCTTGTTTTATGGATCACCCCACCTCACCTTTCCCGTTAAGCAGCCATAGTGTGTTTTCTGCATGTGTGACTCTGTTCTGTTTTGTAATTCAGTTCAAGTGTAACGGTTTTTACATTCCCTCTATAAGTGACACCTTATGAGAAGTGTCCTTTTCTGTGTGACTTATTTCACTTAGAATCGTCTTACCTAAATCCACTCATCATGCTGCTACTAGCCTTATGACATTGATTTCATGGCTGAGTGATATTCCATTGTACATAAGGACCACAACTTTTTTATCCAGTTTTCGCTTTCCTGGGATATTTAAGGTGGAATGAAGTGGAGGTCCTTGTCAACAGAGCAGCCCTAAACTTTGGGGTGCTTGTGTCTTGCTGATTTTCAATTTTCCCACTTTATCCCCCCATGCGTGGAAGTGCCCTATGCTCTCTAAGCTGTGTTTTTTAGATGTTTCAGGACACACCGTACACTTCTCCAGAGTGGCTGTTGGCAATTTACATCCCGCCCATCAGTGTAGCAAGGCTCCCATTTCTCCATGGCCTGTCCTGCATTTCTGGTTTTGACACTTTTTTCAGCATGGCCCTTTTGACCGATGGGAAGCGAGACTTCTTTGTAGCGCTGATTTGCCTTTCCAGGTTGCTTGGTTGGCCAAAAAGGGCGTATGCGTTTTTTCCTGAATATATTCAGGAAAAAACGCATACGCCCTTTTTGGCCAAGGGCATCATTGTCAACGTTTTGCCGCTTTTCATGTGCTTTAAAGGCGATTCGAATCTACCTCCTGAAATCTGTTTCCTGCAATTCTGCCTTGATTTCAAATCCTCTTCTTTGCCTTCCCTCAATATATTTGTGGACGAGAGTTATCATTTATAACTCTGCAGGTTTGTGAATTGCAGTGCCCTGAAGCTCCATTTTACAAGTCGCTTTTTTGGGAGCTGGCCGCAAAAGCGCAGGATGGCTTCAGGCCCTGTTCTGGTTCCGGGGGGCAGGCTGAGCCTGTGGTTAATTCTTCTTCCTGATGGGAAAATAGAGTGACCTGTGCCTGTCCCAACACCAAGAGCTAGTCTCTCATTGGTTCCCCGTCTTCCCGTTCATCCTCAGGACAAATTGCAACCTGTACGGAACAGGAGGTTAAAGGTGCTGATGCTCCAAGTAGGGAGATTGCTAGTAAAGTGGCTGGAATGGCGAACCCGAGCACAAGGAGATGAGAAATGAGGTGCGTTTTAGAAACCTTTCCCCATCACACGGTGTACCATCTTCTGGGTTTCTCATGCATGTTTTCGATGTAGGAAGATGCCCTTGAACCTGGAGATTTGGGACCCATGCGATGGGTAGCACGCAGTATTACTTTAAAGGGTCTGCGTTTGCTCACCCAACCTCACCAAACCTCTCAGCCCCAAGAGTGTCCACCCTTATGTCTCATCCAGCTGTGGGTCTAGATATGGTCAATCCAGGTTGCATCACAGCCCCTGAACGAATTGTGTAAGAATTTCTCTCTCTTTCCCTGTCTTTGTTTCATGGGTTTTTAAAAGTAATTTATTTTTATAATGGGGTTTAGCTGCTTTTCACGGCTGTGTTTATGCCGCTTTACACCCACTTGACACACTAACAGAGAGATATCAATACATAGGTTTTAAGATTATTACTAGTCCGATATATTCTTGTGCGGTGAATCGGGCGTGTTGAGTCCAGTTCTCTGAGCAAGGAGTAGGTCTTGTCTATTACATACTGGGTTGATGGAATGGTATCTGAGCTAATTTGAAGCTCTTGTTTTATGGATCACCCCACCTCACCTTTCCCGTTAAGCAGCCATAGTGTGTTTTCTGCATGTGTGACTCTGTTCTGTTTTGTAATTCAGTTCAAGTGTAACGGTTTTTACATTCCCTCTATAAGTGACACCTTATGAGAAGTGTCCTTTTCTGTGTGACTTATTTCACTTAGAATCGTCTTACCTAAATCCACTCATCATGCTGCTACTAGCCTTATGACATTGATTTCATGGCTGAGTGATATTCCATTGTACATAAGGACCACAACTTTTTTATCCAGTTTTCGCTTTCCTGGGATATTTAAGGTGGAATGAAGTGGAGGTCCTTGTCAACAGAGCAGCCCTAAACTTTGGGGTGCTTGTGTCTTGCGGATTTTCAATTTTCCCACTTTATCCCCCCATGCGTGGAAGTGCCCTATGCTCTCTAAGCTGTGTTTTTTAGATGTTTCAGGACACACCGTACACTTCTCCAGAGTGGCTGTTGGCAATTTACATCCCGCCCATCAGTGTAGCAAGGCTCCCATTTCTCCATGGCCTGTCCTGCATTTCTGGTTTTGACACTTTTTTCAGCATGGCCCTTTTGACCGATGGGAAGCGAGACTTCTTTGTAGCGCTGATTTGCCTTTCCAGGTTGCTTGGTTGGCCAAAAAGGGCGTATGCGTTTTTTCATGAATATATTCAGGAAAAAACGCATACGCCCTTTTTGGCCAAGGGCATCATTGTCAACGTTTTGCCGCTTTTCATGTGCTTTAAAGGCGATTCGAATCTACCTCCTGAAATCTGTTTCCTGCAATTCTGCCTTGATTTCAAATCCTCTTCTTTGCCTTCCCTCAATATATTTGTGGACGAGAGTTATCATTTATAACTCTGCAGGTTTGTGAATTGCAGTGCCCTGAAGCTCCATTTTACAAGTCGCTTTTTTGGGAGCTAGCCGCAAAAGCGCAGGATGGCTTCAGGCCCTGTTCTGGTTCCGGGGGGCAGGCTGAGCCTGTGGTTAATTCTTCTTCCTGATGGGAAAATAGAGTGACCTGTGCCTGTCCCAACACCAAGAGCTAGTCTCTCATTGGTTCCCCGTCTTCCCGTTCATCCTCAGGACAAATTGCAACCTGTACGGAACAGGAGGTTAAAGGTGCTGATGCTCCAAGTAGGGAGATTGCTAGTAAAGTGGCTGGAATGGCGAACCCGAGCACAAGGAGATGAGAAATGAGGTGCGTTTTAGAAACCTTTCCCCATCACACGGTGTACCATCTTCTGGGTTTCTCATGCATGTTTTCGATGTAGGAAGATGCCCTTGAACCTGGAGATTTGGGACCCATGCGATGGGTAGCACGCAGTATTACTTTAAAGGGTCTGCGTTTGCTCACCCAACCTCACCAAACCTCTCAGCCCCAAGAGTGTCCACCCTTATGTCTCATCCAGCTGTGGGTCTAGATATGGTCAATCCAGGTTGCATCACAGCCCCTGAACGAATTGTGTAAGAATTTCTCTCTCTTTCCCTGTCTTTGTTTCATGGGTTTTTAAAAGTAATTTATTTTTATAATGGGGTTTAGCTGCTTTTCACGGCTGTGTTTATGCCGCTTTACACCCACTTGACACACTAACAGAGAGATATCAATACATAGGTTTTAAGATTATTACTAGTCAGATATATTCTTGTGCGGTGAATCGGGCGTGTTGAGTCCAGTTCTCTGAGCAAGGAGTAGGTCTTGTCTATTACATATTGGGTTGATGGAACGGTATCTGAGCTAATTTGAAGCTCTTGTTTTATGGATCACCCCACCTCACCTTTCCCGTTAAGCAGCCATAGTGTGTTTTCTGCATGTGTGACTCTGTTCTGTTTTGTAATTCAGTTCAAGTGTAACGGTTTTTACATTCCCTCTATAAGTGACACCTTATGAGAAGTGTCCTTTTCTGTGTGACTTATTTCACTTAGAATCGTCTTACCTAAATCCACTCATCATGCTGCTACTAGCCTTATGACATTGATTTCATGGCTGAGTGATATTCCATTGTACATAAGGACCACAACTTTTTTATCCAGTTTTCGCTTTCCTGGGATATTTAAGGTGGAATGAAGTGGAGGTCCTTGTCAACAGAGCAGCCCTAAACTTTGGGGTGCTTGTGTCTTGCGGATTTTCAATTTTCCCACTTTATCCCCCCATGCGTGGAAGTGCCCTATGCTCTCTAAGCTGTGTTTTTTAGATGTTTCAGGACACACCGTACACTTCTCCAGAGTGGCTGTTGGCAATTTACATCCCGCCCATCAGTGTAGCAAGGCTCCCATTTCTCCATGGCCAGTCCTGCATTTCTGGTTTTGACACTTTTTTCAGCATGGCCCTTTTGACCGATGGGAAGCGAGACTTCTTTGTAGCGCTGATTTGCCTTTCCAGGTTGCTTGGTTGGCCAAAAAGGGCGTATGCGTTTTTTCCTGAATATATTCAGGAAAAAACGCATACGCCCTTTTTGGCCAAGGGCATCATTGTCAACGTTTTGCCGCTTTTCATGTGCTTTAAAGGCGATTCGAATCTACCTCCTGAAATCTGTTTCCTGCAATTCTGCCTTGATTTCAAATCCTCTTCTTTGCCTTCCCTCAATATATTTGTGGACGAGAGTTATCATTTATAACTCTGCAGGTTTGTGAATTGCAGTGCCCTGAAGCTCCATTTTACAAGTCGCTTTTTTGGGAGCTGGCCGCAAAAGCGCAGGATGGCTTCAGGCCCTGTTCTGGTTCCGGGGGGCAGGCTGAGCCTGTGGTTAATTCTTCTTCCTGATGGGAAAATAGAGTGACCTGTGCCTGTCCCAACACCAAGAGCTAGTCTCTCATTGGTTCCCCATCTTCCCGTTCATCCTCATTACAAATTGCAACCTGTACGGAACAGGAGGTTAAAGGTGCTGATGCTCCAAGTAGGGAGATTGCTAGTAAAGTGGCTGGAATGGCGAACCCGAGCACAAGGAGATGAGAAATGAGGTGCGTTTTAGAAACCTTTCCCCATCACACGGTGTACCATCTTCCGGGTTTCTCATGCATGTTTTCGATGTAGGAAGATGCCCTTGAACCTGGAGATTTGGGACCCATGCGATGGGTAGCACGCAGTATTACTTTAAAGGGTCTGCGTTTGCTCACCCAACCTCACCAAAACTCTCAGCCCCAAGAGTGTCCACCCTTATGTCTCATCCAGCTGTGGGTCTAGATATGGTCAATCCAGGTTGCATCACAGCCCCTGAACGAATTGTGTAAGAATTTCTCTCTCTTTCCCTGTCTTTGTTTCATGGGTTTTTAAAAGTAATTTATTTTTATAATGGGGTTTAGCTGCTTTTCTCGGCTGTGTTTATGCCGCTTTACACCCACTTGACACACTAACAGAGAGATATCAATACATAGGTTTTAAGATTATTACTAGTCAGATATATTCTTGTGCGGTGAATCGGGCGTGTTGAGTCCAGTTCTCTGAGCAAGGAGTAGGTCTTGTCTATTACATATTGGGTTGATGGAACGGTATCTGAGCTAATTTGAAGCTCTTGTTTTATGGATCACCCCACCTCACCTTTCCCGTTAAGCAGCCATAGTGTGTTTTCTGCATGTGTGACTCTGTTCTGTTTTGTAATTCAGTTCAAGTGTAACGGTTTTTACATTCCCTCTATAAGTGACACCTTATGAGAAGTGTCCTTTTCTGTGTGACTTATTTCACTTAGAATCGTCTTACCTAAATCCACTCATCATGCTGCTACTAGCCTTATGACATTGATTTCATGGCTGAGTGATATTCCATTGTACATAAGGACCACAACTTTTTTATCCAGTTTTCGCTTTCCTGGGATATTTAAGGTGGAATGAAGTGGAGGTCCTTGTCAACAGAGCAGCCCTAAACTTTGGGGTGCTTGTGTCTTGCGGATTTTCAATTTTCCCACTTTATCCCCCCATGCGTGGAAGTGCCCTATGCTCTCTAAGCTGTGTTTTTTAGATGTTTCAGGACACACCGTACACTTCTCCAGAGTGGCTGTTGGCAATTTACATCCCGCCCATCAGTGTAGCAAGGCTCCCATTTCTCCATGGCCTGTCCTGCATTTCTGGTTTTGACACTTTTTTCAGCATGGCCCTTTTGACCGATGGGAAGCGAGACTTCTTTGTAGCGCTGATTTGCCTTTCCAGGTTGCTTGGTTGGCCAAAAAGGGCGTATGCGTTTTTTCCTGAATATATTCAGGAAAAAACGCATACGCCCTTTTTGGCCAAGGGCATCATTGTCAGCGTTTTGCCGCTTTTCATGTGCTTTAAAGGCGATTCGAATCTACCTCCTGAAATCTGTTTCCTGCAATTCTGCCTTGATTTCAAATCCTCTTCTTTGCCTTCCCTCAATATATTTGTGGACGAGAGTTATCATTTATAACTCTGCAGGTTTGTGAATTGCAGTGCCCTGAAGCTCCATTTTACAAGTCGCTTTTTTGGGAGCTGGCCGCAAAAGCGCAGGATGGCTTCAGGCCCTGTTCTGGTTCCGGGGGGCAGGCTGAGCCTGTGGTTAATTCTTCTTCCTGATGGGAAAATAGAGTGACCTGTGCCTGTCCCAACACCAAGAGCTAGTCTCTCATTGGTTCCCCGTCTTCCCGTTCATCCTCATTACAAATTGCAACCTGTACGGAACAGGAGGTTAAAGGTGCTGATGCTCCAAGTAGGGAGATTGCTAGTAAAGTGGCTGGAATGGCGAACCCGAGCACAAGGAGATGAGAAATGAGGTGCGTTTTAGAAACCTTTCCCCATCACACGGTGTACCATCTTCCGGGTTTCTCATGCATGTTTTCGATGTAGGAAGATGCCCTTGAACCTGGAGATTTGGGACCCATGCGATGGGTAGCACGCAGTATTACTTTAAAGGGTCTGCGTTTGCTCAGCCAACCTCACCAAACCTCTCAGCCCCAAGAGTGTCCACCCTTATGTCTCATCCAGCTGTGGGTCTAGATATGGTCAATCCAGGTTGCATCACAGCCCCTGAACGAATTGTGTAAGAATTTCTCTCTCTTTCCCTGTCTTTGTTTCATGGGTTTTTAAAAGTAATTTATTTTTATAATGGGGTTTAGCTGCTTTTCACGGCTGTGTTTATGCCGCTTTACACCCACTTGACACACTAACAGAGAGATATCAATACATAGGTTTTAAGATTATTACTAGTCAGATATATTCTTGTGCGGTGAATCGGGCGTGTTGAGTCCAGTTCTCTGAGCAAGGAGTAGGTCTTGTCTATTACATATTGGGTTGATGGAACGGTATCTGAGCTAATTTGAAGCTCTTGTTTTATGGATCACCCCACCTCACCTTTCCCGTTAAGCAGCCATAGTGTGTTTTCTGCATGTGTGACTCTGTTCTGTTTTGTAATTCAGTTCAAGTGTAACGGTTTTTACATTCCCTCTATAAGTGACACCTTATGAGAAGTGTCCTTTTCTGTGTGACTTATTTCACTTAGAATCGTCTTACCTAAATCCACTCATCATGCTGCTACTAGCCTTATGACATTGATTTCATGGCTGAGTGATATTCCATTGTACATAAGGACCACAACTTTTTTATCCAGTTTTCGCTTTCCTGGGATATTTAAGGTGGAATGAAGTGGAGGTCCTTGTCAACAGAGCAGCCCTAAACTTTGGCGTGCTTGTGTCTTGCGGATTTTCAATTTTCCCACTTTATCCCCCCATGCGTGGAAGTGCCCTATGCTCTCTAAGCTGTGTTTTTTAGATGTTTCAGGACACACCGTACACTTCTCCAGAGTGGCTGTTGGCAATTTACATCCCGCCCATCAGTGTAGCAAGGCTCCCATTTCTCCATGGCCTGTCCTGCATTTCTGGTTTTGACACTTTTTTCAGCATGGCCCTTTTGACCGATGGGAAGCGAGACTTCTTTGTAGCGCTGATTTGCCTTTCCAGGTTGCTTGGTTGGCCAAAAAGGGCGTATGCGTTTTTTCCTGAATATATTCAGGAAAAAACGCATACGCCCTTTTTGGCCAAGGGCATCATTGTCAGCGTTTTGCCGCTTTTCATGTGCTTTAAAGGCGATTCGAATCTACCTCCTGAAATCTGTTTCCTGCAATTCTGCCTTGATTTCAAATCCTCTTCTTTGCCTTCCCTCAATATATTTGTGGACGAGAGTTATCATTTATAACTCTGCAGGTTTGTGAATTGCAGTGCCCTGAAGCTCCATTTTACAAGTCGCTTTTTTGGGAGCTGGCCGCAAAAGCGCAGGATGGCTTCAGGCCCTGTTCTGGTTCCGGGGGGCAGGCTGAGCCTGTGGTTAATTCTTCTTCCTGATGGGAAAATAGAGTGACCTGTGCCTGTCCCAACACCAAGAGCTAGTCTCTCATTGGTTCCCCGTCTTCCCGTTCATCCTCAGGACAAATTGCAACCTGTACGGAACAGGAGGTTAAAGGTGCTGATGCTCCAAGTAGGGAGATTGCTAGTAAAGTGGCTGGAATGGCGAACCCGAGCACAAGGAGATGAGAAATGAGGTGCGTTTTAGAAACCTTTCCCCATCACACGGTGTACCATCTTCTGGGTTTCTCATGCATGTTTTCGATGTAGGAAGATGCCCTTGAACCTGGAGATTTGGGACCCATGCGATGGGTAGCACGCAGTATTACTTTAAAGGGTCTGCGTTTACTCAGCCAACCTCACCAAACCTCTCAGCCCCAAGAGTGTCCACCCTTATGTCTCATCCAGCTGTGGGTCTAGATATGGTCAATCCAGGTTGCATCACAGCCCCTGAACGAATTGTGTAAGAATTTCTCTCTCTTTCCCTGTCTTTGTTTCATGGGTTTTTAAAAGTAATTTATTTTTATAATGGGGTTTAGCTGCTTTTCACGGCTGTGTTTATGCCGCTTTACACCCACTTGACACACTAACAGAGAGATATCAATACATAGGTTTTAAGATTATTACTAGTCCGATATATTCTTGTGCGGTGAATCGGGCGTGTTGAGTCCAGTTCTCTGAGCAAGGAGTAGGTCTTGTCTATTACATACTGGGTTGATGGAACGGTATCTGAGCTAATTTGAAGCTCTTGTTTTATGGATCACCCCACCTCACCTTTCCCGTTAAGCAGCCATAGTGTGTTTTCTGCATGTGTGACTCTGTTCTGTTTTGTAATTCAGTTCAAGTGTAACGGTTTTTACATTCCCTCTATAAGTGACACCTTATGAGAAGTGTCCTTTTCTGTGTGACTTATTTCACTTAGAATCGTCTTACCTAAATCCACTCATCATGCTGCTACTAGCCTTATGACATTGATTTCATGGCTGAGTGATATTCCATTGTACATAAGGACCACAACTTTTTTATCCAGTTTTCGCTTTCCTGGGATATTTACGGTGGAATGAAGTGGAGGTCCTTGTCAACAGAGCAGCCCTAAACTTTGGGGTGCTTGTGTCTTGCGGATTTTCAATTTTCCCACTTTATCCCCCCATGCGTGGAAGTGCCCTATGCTCTCTAAGCTGTGTTTTTTAGATGTTTCAGGACACACCGTACACTTCTCCAGAGTGGCTGTTGGCAATTTACATCCCGCCCATCAGTGTAGCAAGGCTCCCATTTCTCCATGGCCTGTCCTGCATTTCTGGTTTTGACACTTTTTTCAGCATGGCCCTTTTGACCGATGGGAAGCGAGACTTCTTTGTAGCGCTGATTTGCCTTTCCAGGTTGCTTGGTTGGCCAAAAAGGGCGTATGCGTTTTTTCCTGAATATATTCAGGAAAAAACGCATACGCCCTTTTTGGCCAAGGGCATCATTGTCAGCGTTTTGCCGCTTTTCATGTGCTTTAAAGGCGATTCGAATCTACCTCCTGAAATCTGTTTCCTGCAATTCTGCCTTGATTTCAAATCCTCTTCTTTGCCTTCCCTCAATATATTTGTGGACGAGAGTTATCATTTATAACTCTGCAGGTTTGTGAATTGCAGTGCCCTGAAGCTCCATTTTACAAGTCGCTTTTTTGGGAGCTGGCCGCAAAAGCGCAGGATGGCTTCAGGCCCTGTTCTGGTTCCGGGGGGCAGGCTGAGCCTGTGGTTAATTCTTCTTCCTGATGGGAAAATAGAGTGACCTGTGCCTGTCCCAACACCAAGAGCTAGTCTCTCATTGGTTCCCCGTCTTCCCGTTCATCCTCAGGACAAATTGCAACCTGTACGGAACAGGAGGTTAAAGGTGCTGATGCTCCAAGTAGGGAGATTGCTAGTAAAGTGGCTGGAATGGCGAACCCGAGCACAAGGAGATGAGAAATGAGGTGCGTTTTAGAAACCTTTCCCCATCACACGGTGTACCATCTTCCGGGTTTCTCATGCATGTTTTCGATGTAGGAAGATGCCCTTGAACCTGGAGATTTGGGACCCATGCGATGGGTAGCACGCAGTATTACTTTAAAGGGTCTGCGTTTGCTCAGCCAACCTCACCAAACCTCTCAGCCCCAAGAGTGTCCACCCTTATGTCTCATCCAGCTGTGGGTCTAGATATGGTCAATCCAGGTTGCATCACAGCCCCTGAACGAATTGTGTAAGAATTTCTCTCTCTTTCCCTGTCTTTGTTTCATGGGTTTTTAAAAGTAATTTATTTTTATAATGGGGTTTAGCTGCTTTTCACGGCTGTGTTTATGCCGCTTTACACCCACTTGACACACTAACAGAGAGATATCAATACATAGGTTTTAAGATTATTACTAGTCAGATATATTCTTGTGCGGTGAATCGGGCGTGTTGAGTCCAGTTCTCTGAGCAAGGAGTAGGTCTTGTCTATTACATATTGGGTTGATGGAACGGTATCTGAGCTAATTTGAAGCTCTTGTTTTATGGATCACCCCACCTCACCTTTCCCGTTAAGCAGCCATAGTGTGTTTTCTGCATGTGTGACTCTGTTCTGTTTTGTAATTCAGTTCAAGTGTAACGGTTTTTACATTCCCTCTATAAGTGACACCTTATGAGAAGTGTCCTTTTTTGTGTGACTTATTTCACTTAGAATCGTCTTACCTAAATCCACTCATCATGCTGCTACTAGCCTTATGACATTGATTTCATGGCTGAGTGATATTCCATTGTACATAAGGACCACAACTTTTTTATCCAGTTTTCGCTTTCCTGGGATATTTAAGGTGGAATGAAGTGGAGGTCCTTGTCAACAGAGCAGCCCTAAACTTTGGGGTGCTTGTGTCTTGCGGATTTTCAATTTTCCCACTTTATCCCCCCATGCGTGGAAGTGCCCTATGCTCTCTAAGCTGTGTTTTTTAGATGTTTCAGGACACACCGTACACTTCTCCAGAGTGGCTGTTGGCAATTTACATCCCGCCCATCAGTGTAGCAAGGCTCCCATTTCTCCATGGCCTGTCCTGCATTTCTGGTTTTGACACTTTTTTCAGCATGGCCCTTTTGACCGATGGGAAGCGAGACTTCTTTGTAGCGCTGATTTGCCTTTCCAGGTTGCTTGGTTGGCCAAAAAGGGCGTATGCGTTTTTTCCTGAATATATTCAGGAAAAAACGCATACGCCCTTTTTGGCCAAGGGCATCATTGTCAGCGTTTTGCCGCTTTTCATGTGCTTTAAAGGCGATTCGAATCTACCTCCTGAAATCTGTTTCCTGCAATTCTGCCTTGATTTCAAATCCTCTTCTTTGCCTTCCCTCAATATATTTGTGGACGAGAGTTATCATTTATAACTCTGCAGGTTTGTGAATTGCAGTGCCCTGAAGCTCCATTTTACAAGTCGCTTTTTTGGGAGCTGGCCGCAAAAGCGCAGGATGGCTTCAGGCCCTGTTCTGGTTCCGGGGGGCAGGCTGAGCCTGTGGTTAATTCTTCTTCCTGATGGGAAAATAGAGTGACCTGTGCCTGTCCCAACACCAAGAGCTAGTCTCTCATTGGTTCCCCGTCTTCCCGTTCATCCTCAGGACAAATTGCAACCTGTACGGAACAGGAGGTTAAAGGTGCTGATGCTCCAAGTAGGGAGATTGCTAGTAAAGTGGCTGGAATGGCGAACCCGAGCACAAGGAGATGAGAAATGAGGTGCGTTTTAGAAACCTTTCCCCATCACACGGTGTACCATCTTCTGGGTTTCTCATGCATGTTTTCGATGTAGGAAGATGCCCTTGAACCTGGAGATTTGGGACCCATGCGATGGGTAGCACGCAGTATTACTTTAAAGGGTCTGCGTTTGCTCAGCCAACCTCACCAAACCTCTCAGCCCCAAGAGTGTCCACCCTTATGTCTCATCCAGCTGTGGGTCTAGATATGGTCAATCCAGGTTGCATCACAGCCCCTGAACGAATTGTGTAAGAATTTCTCTCTCTTTCCCTGTCTTTGTTTCATGGGTTTTTAAAAGTAATTTATTTTTATAATGGGGTTTAGCTGCTTTTCACGGCTGTGTTTATGCCGCTTTACACCCACTTGACACACTAACAGAGAGATATCAATACATAGGTTTTAAGATTATTACTAGTCCGATATATTCTTGTGCGGTGAATCGGGCGTGTTGAGTCCAGTTCTCTGAGCAAGGAGTAGGTCTTGTCTATTACATACTGGGTTGATGGAACGGTATCTGAGCTAATTTGAAGCTCTTGTTTTATGGATCACCCCACCTCACCTTTCCCGTTAAGCAGCCATAGTGTGTTTTCTGCATGTGTGACTCTGTTCTGTTTTGTAATTCAGTTCAAGTGTAACGGTTTTTACATTCCCTCTATAAGTGACACCTTATGAGAAGTATCCTTTTCTGTGTGACTTATTTCACTTAGAATCGTCTTACCTAAATCCACTCATCATGCTGCTACTAGCCTTATGACATTGATTTCATGGCTGAGTGATATTCCATTGTACATAAGGACCACAACTTTTTTATCCAGTTTTCGCTTTCCTGGGATATTTACGGTGGAATGAAGTGGAGGTCCTTGTCAACAGAGCAGCCCTAAACTTTGGGGTGCTTGTGTCTTGCGGATTTTCAATTTTCCCACTTTATCCCCCCATGCGTGGAAGTGCCCTATGCTCTCTAAGCTGTGTTTTTTAGATGTTTCAGGACACACCGTACACTTCTCCAGAGTGGCTGTTGGCAATTTACATCCCGCCCATCAGTGTAGCAAGGCTCCCATTTCTCCATGGCCTGTCCTGCATTTCTGGTTTTGACACTTTTTTCAGCATGGCCCTTTTGACCGATGGGAAGCGAGACTTCTTTGTAGCGCTGATTTGCCTTTCCAGGTTGCTTGGTTGGCCAAAAAGGGCGTATGCGTTTTTTCCTGAATATATTCAGGAAAAAACGCATACGCCCTTTTTGGCCAAGGGCATCATTGTCAGCGTTTTGCCGCTTTTCATGTGCTTTAAAGGCGATTCGAATCTACCTCCTGAAATCTGTTTCCTGCAATTCTGCCTTGATTTCAAATCCTCTTCTTTGCCTTCCCTCAATATATTTGTGGACGAGAGTTATCATTTATAACTCTGCAGGTTTGTGAATTGCAGTGCCCTGAAGCTCCATTTTACAAGTCGCTTTTTTGGGAGCTGGCCGCAAAAGCGCAGGATGGCTTCAGGCCCTGTTCTGGTTCCGGGGGGCAGGCTGAGCCTGTGGTTAATTCTTCTTCCTGATGGGAAAATAGAGTGACCTGTGCCTGTCCCAACACCAAGAGCTAGTCTCTCATTGGTTCCCCGTCTTCCCGTTCATCCTCAGGACAAATTGCAACCTGTACGGAACAGGAGGTTAAAGGTGCTGATGCTCCAAGTAGGGAGATTGCTAGTAAAGTGGCTGGAATGGCGAACCCGAGCACAAGGAGATGAGAAATGAGGTGCGTTTTAGAAACCTTTCCCCATCACACGGTGTACCATCTTCTGGGTTTCTCATGCATGTTTTCGATGTAGGAAGATGCCCTTGAACCTGGAGATTTGGGACCCATGCGATGGGTAGCACGCAGTATTACTTTAAAGGGTCTGCGTTTGCTCAGCCAACCTCACCAAACCTCTCAGCCCCAAGAGTGTCCACCCTTATGTCTCATCCAGCTGTGGGTCTAGATATGGTCAATCCAGGTTGCATCACAGCCCCTGAACGAATTGTGTAAGAATTTCTCTCTCTTTCCCTGTCTTTGTTTCATGGGTTTTTAAAAGTAATTTATTTTTATAATGGGGTTTAGCTGCTTTTCACGGCTGTGTTTATGCCGCTTTACACCCACTTGACACACTAACAGAGAGATATCAATACATAGGTTTTAAGATTATTACTAGTCCGATATATTCTTGTGCGGTGAATCGGGCGTGTTGAGTCCAGTTCTCTGAGCAAGGAGTAGGTCTTGTCTATTACATACTGGGTTGATGGAACGGTATCTGAGCTAATTTGAAGCTCTTGTTTTATGGATCACCCCACCTCACCTTTCCCGTTAAGCAGCCATAGTGTGTTTTCTGCATGTGTGACTCTGTTCTGTTTTGTAATTCAGTTCAAGTGTAACGGTTTTTACATTCCCTCTATAAGTGACACCTTATGAGAAGTATCCTTTTCTGTGTGACTTATTTCACTTAGAATCGTCTTACCTAAATCCACTCATCATGCTGCTACTAGCCTTATGACATTGATTTCATGGCTGAGTGATATTCCATTGTACATAAGGACCACAACTTTTTTATCCAGTTTTCGCTTTCCTGGGATATTTACGGTGGAATGAAGTGGAGGTCCTTGTCAACAGAGCAGCCCTAAACTTTGGGGTGCTTGTGTCTTGCGGATTTTCAATTTTCCCACTTTATCCCCCCATGCGTGGAAGTGCCCTATGCTCTCTAAGCTGTGTTTTTTAGATGTTTCAGGACACACCGTACACTTCTCCAGAGTGGCTGTTGGCAATTTACATCCCGCCCATCAGTGTAGCAAGGCTCCCATTTCTCCATGGCCTGTCCTGCATTTCTGGTTTTGACACTTTTTTCAGCATGGCCCTTTTGACCGATGGGAAGCGAGACTTCTTTGTAGCGCTGATTTGCCTTTCCAGGTTGCTTGGTTGGCCAAAAAGGGCGTATGCGTTTTTTCCTGAATATATTCAGGAAAAAACGCATACGCCCTTTTTGGCCAAGGGCATCATTGTCAGCGTTTTGCCGCTTTTCATGTGCTTTAAAGGCGATTCGAATCTACCTCCTGAAATCTGTTTCCTGCAATTCTGCCTTGATTTCAAATCCTCTTCTTTGCCTTCCCTCAATATATTTGTGGACGAGAGTTATCATTTATAACTCTGCAGGTTTGTGAATTGCAGTGCCCTGAAGCTCCATTTTACAAGTCGCTTTTTTGGGAGCTGGCCGCAAAAGCGCAGGATGGCTTCAGGCCCTGTTCTGGTTCCGGGGGGCAGGCTGAGCCTGTGGTTAATTCTTCTTCCTGATGGGAAAATAGAGTGACCTGTGCCTGTCCCAACACCAAGAGCTAGTCTCTCATTGGTTCCCCGTCTTCCCGTTCATCCTCAGGACAAATTGCAACCTGTACGGAACAGGAGGTTAAAGGTGCTGATGCTCCAAGTAGGGAGATTGCTAGTAAAGTGGCTGGAATGGCGAACCCGAGCACAAGGAGATGAGAAATGAGGTGCGTTTTAGAAACCTTTCCCCATCACACGGTGTACCATCTTCCGGGTTTCTCATGCATGTTTTCGATGTAGGAAGATGCCCTTGAACCTGGAGATTTGGGACCCATGCGATGGGTAGCACGCAGTATTACTTTAAAGGGTCTGCGTTTGCTCAGCCAACCTCACCAAACCTCTCAGCCCCAAGAGTGTCCACCCTTATGTCTCATCCAGCTGTGGGTCTAGATATGGTCAATCCAGGTTGCATCACAGCCCCTGAACGAATTGTGTAAGAATTTCTCTCTCTTTCCCTGTCTTTGTTTCATGGGTTTTTAAAAGTAATTTATTTTTATAATGGGGTTTAGCTGCTTTTCACGGCTGTGTTTATGCCGCTTTACACCCACTTGACACACTAACAGAGAGATATCAATACATAGGTTTTAAGATTATTACTAGTCAGATATATTCTTGTGCGGTGAATCGGGCGTGTTGAGTCCAGTTCTCTGAGCAAGGAGTAGGTCTTGTCTATTACATATTGGGTTGATGGAACGGTATCTGAGCTAATTTGAAGCTCTTGTTTTATGGATCACCCCACCTCACCTTTCCCGTTAAGCAGCCATAGTGTGTTTTCTGCATGTGTGACTCTGTTCTGTTTTGTAATTCAGTTCAAGTGTAACGGTTTTTACATTCCCTCTATAAGTGACACCTTATGAGAAGTGTCCTTTTCTGTGTGACTTATTTCACTTAGAATCGTCTTACCTAAATCCACTCATCATGCTGCTACTAGCCTTATGACATTGATTTCATGGCTGAGTGATATTCCATTGTACATAAGGACCACAACTTTTTTATCCAGTTTTCGCTTTCCTGGGATATTTAAGGTGGAATGAAGTGGAGGTCCTTGTCAACAGAGCAGCCCTAAACTTTGGGGTGCTTGTGTCTTGCGGATTTTCAATTTTCCCACTTTATCCCCCCATGCGTGGAAGTGCCCTATGCTCTCTAAGCTGTGTTTTTTAGATGTTTCAGGACACACCGTACACTTCTCCAGAGTGGCTGTTGGCAATTTACATCCCGCCCATCAGTGTAGCAAGGCTCCCATTTCTCCATGGCCTGTCCTGCATTTCTGGTTTTGACACTTTTTTCAGCATGGCCCTTTTGACCGATGGGAAGCGAGACTTCTTTGTAGCGCTGATTTGCCTTTCCAGGTTGCTTGGTTGGCCAAAAAGGGCGTATGCGTTTTTTCCTGAATATATTCAGGAAAAAACGCATACGCCCTTTTTGGCCAAGGGCATCATTGTCAGCGTTTTGCCGCTTTTCATGTGCTTTAAAGGCGATTCGAATCTACCTCCTGAAATCTGTTTCCTGCAATTCTGCCTTGATTTCAAATCCTCTTCTTTGCCTTCCCTCAATATATTTGTGGACGAGAGTTATCATTTATAACTCTGCAGGTTTGTGAATTGCAGTGCCCTGAAGCTCCATTTTACAAGTCGCTTTTTTGGGAGCTGGCCGCAAAAGCGCAGGATGGCTTCAGGCCCTGTTCTGGTTCCGGGGGGCAGGCTGAGCCTGTGGTTAATTCTTCTTCCTGATGGGAAAATAGAGTGACCTGTGCCTGTCCCAACACCAAGAGCTAGTCTCTCATTGGTTCCCCGTCTTCCCGTTCATCCTCAGGACAAATTGCAACCTGTACGGAACAGGAGGTTAAAGGTGCTGATGCTCCAAGTAGGGAGATTGCTAGTAAAGTGGCTGGAATGGCGAACCCGAGCACAAGGAGATGAGAAATGAGGTGCGTTTTAGAAACCTTTCCCCATCACACGGTGTACCATCTTCTGGGTTTCTCATGCATGTTTTCGATGTAGGAAGATGCCCTTGAACCTGGAGATTTGGGACCCATGCGATGGGTAGCACGCAGTATTACTTTAAAGGGTCTGCGTTTGCTCACCCAACCTCACCAAACCTCTCAGCCCCAAGAGTGTCCACCCTTATGTCTCATCCAGCTGTGGGTCTAGATATGGTCAATCCAGGTTGCATCACAGCCCCTGAACGAATTGTGTAAGAATTTCTCTCTCTTTCCCTGTCTTTGTTTCATGGGTTTTTAAAAGTAATTTATTTTTATAATGGGGTTTAGCTGCTTTTCACGGCTGTGTTTATGCCGCTTTACACCCACTTGACACACTAACAGAGAGATATCAATACATAGGTTTTAAGATTATTACTAGTCCGATATATTCTTGTGCGGTGAATCGGGCGTGTTGAGTCCAGTTCTCTGAGCAAGGAGTAGGTCTTGTCTATTACATACTGGGTTGATGGAACGGTATCTGAGCTAATTTGAAGCTCTTGTTTTATGGATCACCCCACCTCACCTTTCCCGTTAAGCAGCCATAGTGTGTTTTCTGCATGTGTGACTCTGTTCTGTTTTGTAATTCAGTTCAAGTGTAACGGTTTTTACATTCCCTCTATAAGTGACACCTTATGAGAAGTGTCCTTTTCTGTGTGACTTATTTCACTTAGAATCGTCTTACCTAAATCCACTCATCATGCTGCTACTAGCCTTATGACATTGATTTCATGGCTGAGTGATATTCCATTGTACATAAGGACCACAACTTTTTTATCCAGTTTTCGCTTTCCTGGGATATTTACGGTGGAATGAAGTGGAGGTCCTTGTCAACAGAGCAGCCCTAAACTTTGGGGTGCTTGTGTCTTGCGGATTTTCAATTTTCCCACTTTATCCCCCCATGCGTGGAAGTGCCCTATGCTCTCTAAGCTGTGTTTTTTAGATGTTTCAGGACACACCGTACACTTCTCCAGAGTGGCTGTTGGCAATTTACATCCCGCCCATCAGTGTAGCAAGGCTCCCATTTCTCCATGGCCTGTCCTGCATTTCTGGTTTTGACACTTTTTTCAGCATGGCCCTTTTGACCGATGGGAAGCGAGACTTCTTTGTAGCGCTGATTTGCCTTTCCAGGTTGCTTGGTTGGCCAAAAAGGGCGTATGCGTTTTTTCCTGAATATATTCAGGAAAAAACGCATACGCCCTTTTTGGCCAAGGGCATCATTGTCAGCGTTTTGCCGCTTTTCATGTGCTTTAAAGGCGATTCGAATCTACCTCCTGAAATCTGTTTCCTGCAATTCTGCCTTGATTTCAAATCCTCTTCTTTGCCTTCCCTCAATATATTTGTGGACGAGAGTTATCATTTATAACTCTGCAGGTTTGTGAATTGCAGTGCCCTGAAGCTCCATTTTACAAGTCGCTTTTTTGGGAGCTGGCCGCAAAAGCGCAGGATGGCTTCAGGCCCTGTTCTGGTTCCGGGGGGCAGGCTGAGCCTGTGGTTATTTCTTCTTCCTGATGGGAAAATAGAGTGACCTGTGCCTGTCCCAACACCAAGAGCTAGTCTCTCATTGGTTCCCCGTCTTCCCGTTCATCCTCAGGACAAATTGCAACCTGTACGGAACAGGAGGTTAAAGGTGCTGATGCTCCAAGTAGGGAGATTGCTAGTAAAGTGGCTGGAATGGCGAACCCGAGCACAAGGAGATGAGAAATGAGGTGCGTTTTAGAAACCTTTCCCCATCACACGGTGTACCATCTTCCGGGTTTCTCATGCATGTTTTCGATGTAGGAAGATGCCCTTGAACCTGGAGATTTGGGACCCATGCGATGGGTAGCACGCAGTATTACTTTAAAGGGTCTGCGTTTGCTCAGCCAACCTCACCAAACCTCTCAGCCCCAAGAGTGTCCACCCTTATGTCTCATCCAGCTGTGGGTCTAGATATGGTCAATCCAGGTTGCATCACAGCCCCTGAACGAATTGTGTAAGAATTTCTCTCTCTTTCCCTGTCTTTGTTTCATGGGTTTTTAAAAGTAATTTATTTTTATAATGGGGTTTAGCTGCTTTTCACGGCTGTGTTTATGCCGCTTTACACCCACTTGACACACTAACAGAGAGATATCAATACATAGGTTTTAAGATTATTACTAGTCCGATATATTCTTGTGCGGTGAATCGGGCGTGTTGAGTCCAGTTCTCTGAGCAAGGAGTAGGTCTTGTCTATTACATATTGGGTTGATGGAACGGTATCTGAGCTAATTTGAAGCTCTTGTTTTATGGATCACCCCACCTCACCTTTCCCGTTAAGCAGCCATAGTGTGTTTTCTGCATGTGTGACTCTGTTCTGTTTTGTAATTCAGTTCAAGTGTAACGGTTTTTACATTCCCTCTATAAGTGACACCTTATGAGAAGTGTCCTTTTCTGTGTGACTTATTTCACTTAGAATCGTCTTACCTAAATCCACTCATCATGCTGCTACTAGCCTTATGACATTGATTTCATGGCTGAGTGATATTCCATTGTACATAAGGACCACAACTTTTTTATCCAGTTTTCGCTTTCCTGGGATATTTAAGGTGGAATGAAGTGGAGGTCCTTGTCAACAGAGCAGCCCTAAACTTTGGGGTGCTTGTGTCTTGCGGATTTTCAATTTTCCCACTTTATCCCCCCATGCGTGGAAGTGCCCTATGCTCTCTAAGCTGTGTTTTTTAGATGTTTCAGGACACACCGTACACTTCTCCAGAGTGGCTGTTGGCAATTTACATCCCGCCCATCAGTGTAGCAAGGCTCCCATTTCTCCATGGCCTGTCCTGCATTTCTGGTTTTGACACTTTTTTCAGCATGGCCCTTTTGACCGATGGGAAGCGAGACTTCTTTGTAGCGCTGATTTGCTTTTCCAGGTTGCTTGGTTGGCCAAAAAGTGCGTATGCGTTTTTTCCTGAATATATTCAGGAAAAAACGCATACGCCCTTTTTGGCCAAGGGCATCATTGTCAACGTTTTGCCGCTTTTCATGTGCTTTAAAGGCGATTCGAATCTACCTCCTGAAATCTGTTTCCTGCAATTCTGCCTTGATTTCAAATCCTCTTCTTTGCCTTCCCTCAATATATTTGTGGA
Source organism: Balaenoptera physalus (assembly GCF_965194825.1). Classification (NCBI taxonomy): domain Eukaryota; kingdom Metazoa; phylum Chordata; class Mammalia; order Artiodactyla; family Balaenopteridae; genus Balaenoptera; species Balaenoptera physalus. The sequence goes on along the minus strand of NW_028126346.1, from coordinate 335,426 downwards.
CGAGAGTTATCATTTATAACTCTGCAGGTTTGTGAATTGCAGTGCCCTGAAGCTCCATTTTACAAGTCGCTTTTTTGGGAGCTGGCCGCAAAAGCGCAGGATGGCTTCAGGCCCTGTTCTGGTTCCGGGGGGCAGGCTGAGCCTGTGGTTAATTCTTCTTCCTGATGGGAAAATAGAGTGACCTGTGCCTGTCCCAACACCAAGAGCTAGTCTCTCATTGGTTCCCCGTCTTCCCGTTCATCCTCATTACAAATTGCAACCTGTACGGAACAGGAGGTTAAAGGTGCTGATGCTCCAAGTAGGGAGATTGCTAGTAAAGTGGCTGGAATGGCGAACCCGAGCACAAGGAGATGAGAAATGAGGTGCGTTTTAGAAACCTTTCCCCATCACACGGTGTACCATCTTCCGGGTTTCTCATGCATGTTTTCGATGTAGGAAGATGCCCTTGAACCTGGAGATTTGGGACCCATGCGATGGGTAGCACGCAGTATTACTTTAAAGGGTCTGTGTTTGCTCAGCCAACCTCACCAAACCTCTCAGCCCCAAGAGTGTCCACCCTTATGTCTCATCCAGCTGTGGGTCTAGATATGGTCAATCCAGGTTGCATCACAGCCCCTGAACGAATTGTGTAAGAATTTCTCTCTCTTTCCCTGTCTTTGTTTCATGGGTTTTTAAAAGTAATTTATTTTTATAATGGGGTTTAGCTGCTTTTCACGGCTGTGTTTATGCCGCTTTACACCCACTTGACACACTAACAGAGAGATATCAATACATAGGTTTTAAGATTATTACTAGTCAGATATATTCTTGTGCGGTGAATCGGGCGTGTTGAGTCCAGTTCTCTGAGCAAGGAGTAGGTCTTGCCTATTACATATTGGGTTGATGGAACGGTATCTGAGCTAATTTGAAGCTCTTGTTTTATGGATCACCCCACCTCACCTTTCCCGTTAAGCAGCCATAGTGTGTTTTCTGCATGTGTGACTCTGTTCTGTTTTGTAATTCAGTTCAAGTGTAACGGTTTTTACATTCCCTCTATAAGTGACACCTTATGAGAAGTGTCCTTTTCTGTGTGACTTATTTCACTTAGAATCGTCTTACCTAAATCCACTCATCATGCTGCTACTAGCCTTATGACATTGATTTCATGGCTGAGTGATATTCCATTGTACATAAGGACCACAACTTTTTTATCCAGTTTTCGCTTTCCTGGGATATTTAAGGTGGAAGGAAGTGGAGGTCCTTGTCAACAGAGCAGCCCTAAACTTTGGGGTGCTTGTGTCTTGCGGATTTTCAATTTTCCCACTTTATCCCCCCATGCGTGGAAGTGCCCTATGCTCTCTAAGCTGTGTTTTTTAGATGTTTCAGGACACACCGTACACTTCTCCAGAGTGGCTGTTGGCAATTTACATCCCGCCCATCAGTGTAGCAAGGCTCCCATTTCTCCATGGCCTGTCCTGCATTTCTGGTTTTGACACTTTTTTCAGCATGGCCCTTTTGACCGATGGGAAGCGAGACTTCTTTGTAGCGCTGATTTGCCTTTCCAGGTTGCTTGGTTGGCCAAAAAGGGCGTATGCGTTTTTTCCTGAATATATTCAGGAAAAAACGCATACGCCCTTTTTGGCCAAGGGCATCATTGTCAACGTTTTGCCGCTTTTCATGTGCTTTAAAGGCGATTCGAATCTACCTCCTGAAATCTGTTTCCTGCAATTCTGCCTTGATTTCAAATCCTCTTCTTTGCCTTCCCTCAATATATTTGTGGACGAGAGTTATCATTTATAACTCTGCAGGTTTGTGAATTGCAGTGCCCTGAAGCTCCATTTTACAAGTCGCTTTTTTGGGAGCTGGCCGCAAAAGCGCAGGATGGCTTCAGGCCCTGTTCTGGTTCCGGGGGGCAGGCTGAGCCTGTGGTTAATTCTTCTTCCTGATGGGAAAATAGAGTGACCTGTGCCTGTCCCAACACCAAGAGCTAGTCTCTCATTGGTTCCCCGTCTTCCCGTTCATCCTCAGGACAAATTGCAACCTGTACGGAACAGGAGGTTAAAGGTGCTGATGCTCCAAGTAGGGAGATTGCTAGTAAAGTGGCTGGAATGGCGAACCCGAGCACAAGGAGATGAGAAATGAGGTGCGTTTTAGAAACCTTTCCCCATCACACGGTGTACCATCTTCCGGGTTTCTCATGCATGTTTTCGATGTAGGAAGATGCCCTTGAACCTGGAGATTTGGGACCCATGCGATGGGTAGCACGCAGTATTACTTTAAAGGGTCTGCGTTTGCTCAGCCAACCTCACCAAACCTCTCAGCCCCAAGAGTGTCCACCCTTATGTCTCATCCAGCTGTGGGTCTAGATATGGTCAATCCAGGTTGCATCACAGCCCCTGAACGAATTGTGTAAGAATTTCTCTCTCTTTCCCTGTCTTTGTTTCATGGGTTTTTAAAAGTAATTTATTTTTATAATGGGGTTTAGCTGCTTTTCACGGCTGTGTTTATGCCGCTTTACACCCACTTGACACACTAACAGAGAGATATCAATACATAGGTTTTAAGATTATTACTAGTCCGATATATTCTTGTGCGGTGAATCGGGCGTGTTGAGTCCAGTTCTCTGAGCAAGGAGTAGGTCTTGCCTATTACATACTGGGTTGATGGAACGGTATCTGAGCTAATTTGAAGCTCTTGTTTTATGGATCACCCCACCTCACCTTTCCCGTTAAGCAGCCATAGTGTGTTTTCGGCATGTGTGACTCTGTTCTGTTTTGTAATTCAGTTCAAGTGTAACGGTTTTTACATTCCCTCTATAAGTGACACCTTATGAGAAGTGTCCTTTTCTGTGTGACTTATTTCACTTAGAATCGTCTTACCTAAATCCACTCATCATGCTGCTACTAGCCTTATGACATTGATTTCATGGCTGAGTGATATTCCATTGTACATAAGGACCACAACTTTTTTATCCAGTTTTCGCTTTCCTGGGATATTTAAGGTGGAAGGAAGTGGAGGTCCTTGTCAACAGAGCAGCCCTAAACTTTGGGGTGCTTGTGTCTTGCGGATTTTCAATTTTCCCACTTTATCCCCCCATGCGTGGAAGTGCCCTATGCTCTCTAAGCTGTGTTTTTTAGATGTTTCAGGACACACCGTACACTTCTCCAGAGTGGCTGTTGGCAATTTACATCCCGCCCATCAGTGTAGCAAGGCTCCCATTTCTCCATGGCCTGTCCTGCATTTCTGGTTTTGACACTTTTTTCAGCATGGCCCTTTTGACCGATGGGAAGCGAGACTTCTTTGTAGCGCTGATTTGCCTTTCCAGGTTGCTTGGTTGGCCAAAAAGGGCGTATGCGTTTTTTCCTGAATATATTCAGGAAAAAACGCATACGCCCTTTTTGGCCAAGGGCATCATTGTCAACGTTTTGCCGCTTTTCATGTGCTTTAAAGGCGATTCGAATCTACCTCCTGAAATCTGTTTCCTGCAATTCTGCCTTGATTTCAAATCCTCTTCTTTGCCTTCCCTCAATATATTTGTGGACGAGAGTTATCATTTATAACTCTGCAGGTTTGTGAATTGCAGTGCCCTGAAGCTCCATTTTACAAGTCGCTTTTTTGGGAGCTGGCCGCAAAAGCGCAGGATGGCTTCAGGCCCTGTTCTGGTTCCGGGGGGCAGGCTGAGCCTGTGGTTAATTCTTCTTCCTGATGGGAAAATAGAGTGACCTGTGCCTGTCCCAACACCAAGAGCTAGTCTCTCATTGGTTCCCCGTCTTCCCGTTCATCCTCAGGACAAATTGCAACCTGTACGGAACAGGAGGTTAAAGGTGCTGATGCTCCAAGTAGGGAGATTGCTAGTAAAGTGGCTGGAATGGCGAACCCGAGCACAAGGAGATGAGAAATGAGGTGCGTTTTAGAAACCTTTCCCCATCACACGGTGTACCATCTTCTGGGTTTCTCATGCATGTTTTCGATGTAGGAAGATGCCCTTGAACCTGGAGATTTGGGACCCATGCGATGGGTAGCACGCAGTATTACTTTAAAGGGTCTGCGTTTGCTCACCCAACCTCACCAAACCTCTCAGCCCCAAGAGTGTCCACCCTTATGTCTCATCCAGCTGTGGGTCTAGATATGGTCAATCCAGGTTGCATCACAGCCCCTGAACGAATTGTGTAAGAATTTCTCTCTCTTTCCCTGTCTTTGTTTCATGGGTTTTTAAAAGTAATTTATTTTTATAATGGGGTTTAGCTGCTTTTCACGGCTGTGTTTATGCCGCTTTACACCCACTTGACACACTAACAGAGAGATATCAATACATAGGTTTTAAGATTATTACTAGTCCGATATATTCTTGTGCGGTGAATCGGGCGTGTTGAGTCCAGTTCTCTGAGCAAGGAGTAGGTCTTGCCTATTACATATTGGGTTGATGGAACGGTATCTGAGCTAATTTGAAGCTCTTGTTTTATGGATCACCCCACCTCACCTTTCCCGTTAAGCAGCCATAGTGTGTTTTCTGCATGTGTGACTCTGTTCTGTTTTGTAATTCAGTTCAAGTGTAACGGTTTTTACATTCCCTCTATAAGTGACACCTTATGAGAAGTGTCCTTTTCTGTGTGACTTATTTCACTTAGAATCGTCTTACCTAAATCCACTCATCATGCTGCTACTAGCCTTATGACATTGATTTCATGGCTGAGTGATATTCCATTGTACATAAGGACCACAACTTTTTTATCCAGTTTTCGCTTTCCTGGGATATTTAAGGTGGAATGAAGTGGAGGTCCTTGTCAACAGAGCAGCCCTAAACTTTGGGGTGCTTGTGTCTTGCGGATTTTCAATTTTCCCACTTTATCCCCCCATGCGTGGAAGTGCCCTATGCTCTCTAAGCTGTGTTTTTTAGATGTTTCAGGACACACCGTACACTTCTCCAGAGTGGCTGTTGGCAATTTACATCCCGCCCATCAGTGTAGCAAGGCTCCCATTTCTCCATGGCCTGTCCTGCATTTCTGGTTTTGACACTTTTTTCAGCATGGCCCTTTTGACCGATGGGAAGCGAGACTTCTTTGTAGCGCTGATTTGCCTTTCCAGGTTGCTTGGTTGGCCAAAAAGGGCGTATGCGTTTTTTCCTGAATATATTCAGGAAAAAACGCATACGCCCTTTTTGGCCAAGGGCATCATTGTCAACGTTTTGCCGCTTTTCATGTGCTTTAAAGGCGATTCGAATCTACCTCCTGAAATCTGTTTCCTGCAATTCTGCCTTGATTTCAAATCCTCTTCTTTGCCTTCCCTCAATATATTTGTGGACGAGAGTTATCATTTATAACTCTGCAGGTTTGTGAATTGCAGTGCCCTGAAGCTCCATTTTACAAGTCGCTTTTTTGGGAGCTGGCCGCAAAAGCGCAGGATGGCTTCAGGCCCTGTTCTGGTTCCGGGGGGCAGGCTGAGCCTGTGGTTAATTCTTCTTCCTGATGGGAAAATAGAGTGACCTGTGCCTGTCCCAACACCAAGAGCTAGTCTCTCATTGGTTCCCCGTCTTCCCGTTCATCCTCAGGACAAATTGCAACCTGTACGGAACAGGAGGTTAAAGGTGCTGATGCTCCAAGTAGGGAGATTGCTAGTAAAGTGGCTGGAATGGCGAACCCGAGCACAAGGAGATGAGAAATGAGGTGCGTTTTAGAAACCTTTCCCCATCACACGGTGTACCATCTTCTGGGTTTCTCATGCATGTTTTCGATGTAGGAAGATGCCCTTGAACCTGGAGATTTGGGACCCATGCGATGGGTAGCACGCAGTATTACTTTAAAGGGTCTGCGTTTGCTCAGCCAACCTCACCAAACCTCTCAGCCCCAAGAGTGTCCACCCTTATGTCTCATCCAGCTGTGGGTCTAGATATGGTCAATCCAGGTTGCATCACAGCCCCTGAACGAATTGTGTAAGAATTTCTCTCTCTTTCCCTGTCTTTGTTTCATGGGTTTTTAAAAGTAATTTATTTTTATAATGGGGTTTAGCTGCTTTTCACGGCTGTGTTTATGCCGCTTTACACCCACTTGACACACTAACAGAGAGATATCAATACATAGGTTTTAAGATTATTACTAGTCCGATATATTCTTGTGCGGTGAATCGGGCGTGTTGAGTCCAGTTCTCTGAGCAAGGAGTAGGTCTTGCCTATTACATACTGGGTTGATGGAACGGTATCTGAGCTAATTTGAAGCTCTTGTTTTATGGATCACCCCACCTCACCTTTCCCGTTAAGCAGCCATAGTGTGTTTTCTGCATGTGTGACTCTGTTCTGTTTTGTAATTCAGTTCAAGTGTAACGGTTTTTACATTCCCTCTATAAGTGACACCTTATGAGAAGTGTCCTTTTCTGTGTGACTTATTTCACTTAGAATCGTCTTACCTAAATCCACTCATCATGCTGCTACTAGCCTTATGACATTGATTTCATGGCTGAGTGATATTCCATTGTACATAAGGACCACAACTTTTTTATCCAGTTTTCGCTTTCCTGGGATATTTAAGGTGGAATGAAGTGGAGGTCCTTGTCAACAGAGCAGCCCTAAACTTTGGGGTGCTTGTGTCTTGCGGATTTTCAATTTTCCCACTTTATCCCCCCATGCGTGGAAGTGCCCTATGCTCTCTAAGCTGTGTTTTTTAGATGTTTCAGGACACACCGTACACTTCTCCAGAGTGGCTGTTGGCAATTTACATCCCGCCCATCAGTGTAGCAAGGCTCCCATTTCTCCATGGCCTGTCCTGCATTTCTGGTTTTGACACTTTTTTCAGCATGGCCCTTTTGACCGATGGGAAGCGAGACTTCTTTGTAGCGCTGATTTGCCTTTCCAGGTTGCTTGGTTGGCCAAAAAGGGCGTATGCGTTTTTTCCTGAATATATTCAGGAAAAAACGCATACGCCCTTTTTGGCCAAGGGCATCATTGTCAACGTTTTGCCGCTTTTCATGTGCTTTAAAGGCGATTCGAATCTACCTCCTGAAATCTGTTTCCTGCAATTCTGCCTTGATTTCAAATCCTCTTCTTTGCCTTCCCTCAATATATTTGTGGACGAGAGTTATCATTTATAACTCTGCAGGTTTGTGAATTGCAGTGCCCTGAAGCTCCATTTTACAAGTCGCTTTTTTGGGAGCTGGCCGCAAAAGCGCAGGATGGCTTCAGGCCCTGTTCTGGTTCCGGGGGGCAGGCTGAGCCTGTGGTTAATTCTTCTTCCTGATGGGAAAATAGAGTGACCTGTGCCTGTCCCAACACCAAGAGCTAGTCTCTCATTGGTTCCCCGTCTTCCCGTTCATCCTCAGGACAAATTGCAACCTGTACGGAACAGGAGGTTAAAGGTGCTGATGCTCCAAGTAGGGAGATTGCTAGTAAAGTGGCTGGAATGGCGAACCCGAGCACAAGGAGATGAGAAATGAGGTGCGTTTTAGAAACCTTTCCCCATCACACGGTGTACCATCTTCTGGGTTTCTCATGCATGTTTTCGATGTAGGAAGATGCCCTTGAACCTGGAGATTTGGGACCCATGCGATGGGTAGCACGCAGTATTACTTTAAAGGGTCTGCGTTTGCTCACCCAACCTCACCAAACCTCTCAGCCCCAAGAGTGTCGACCGTTATGTCTCATCCAGCTGTGGGTCTAGATATGGTCAATCCAGGTTGCATCACAGCCCCTGAACGAATTGTGTAAGAATTTCTCTCTCTTTCCCTGTCTTTGTTTCATGGGTTTTTAAAAGTAATTTATTTTTATAATGGGGTTTAGCTGCTTTTCACGGCTGTGTTTATGCCGCTTTACACCCACTTGACACACTAACAGAGAGATATCAATACATAGGTTTTAAGATTATTACTAGTCAGATATATTCTTGTGCGGTGAATCGGGCGTGTTGAGTCCAGTTCTCTGAGCAAGGAGTAGGTCTTGTCTATTACATATTGGGTTGATGGAACGGTATCTGAGCTAATTTGAAGCTCTTGTTTTATGGATCACCCCACCTCACCTTTCCCGTTAAGCAGCCATAGTGTGTTTTCTGCATGTGTGACTCTGTTCTGTTTTGTAATTCAGTTCAAGTGTAACGGTTTTTACATTCCCTCTATAAGTGACACCTTATGAGAAGTGTCCTTTTCTGTGTGACTTATTTCACTTAGAATCGTCTTACCTAAATCCACTCATCATGCTGCTACTAGCCTTATGACATTGATTTCATGGCTGAGTGATATTCCATTGTACATAAGGACCACAACTTTTTTATCCAGTTTTCGCTTTCCTGGGATATTTAAGGTGGAATGAAGTGGAGGTCCTTGTCAACAGAGCAGCCCTAAACTTTGGGGTGCTTGTGTCTTGCGGATTTTCAATTTTCCCACTTTATCCCCCCATGCGTGGAAGTGCCCTATGCTCTCTAAGCTGTGTTTTTTAGATGTTTCAGGACACACCGTACACTTCTCCAGAGTGGCTGTTGGCAATTTACATCCCGCCCATCAGTGTAGCAAGGCTCCCATTTCTCCATGGCCTCTCCTGCATTTCTGGTTTTGACACTTTTTTCAGCATGGCCCTTTTGACCGATGGGAAGCGAGACTTCTTTGTAGCGCTGATTTGCCTTTCCAGGTTGCTTGGTTGGCCAAAAAGGGCGTATGCGTTTTTTCCTGAATATATTCAGGAAAAAACGCATACGCCCTTTTTGGCCAAGGGCATCATTGTCAACGTTTTGCCGCTTTTCATGTGCTTTAAAGGCGATTCGAATCTACCTCCTGAAATCTGTTTCCTGCAATTCTGCCTTGATTTCAAATCCTCTTCTTTGCCTTCCCTCAATATATTTGTGGACGAGAGTTATCATTTATAACTCTGCAGGTTTGTGAATTGCAGTGCCCTGAAGCTCCATTTTACAAGTCGCTTTTTTGGGAGCTGGCCGCAAAAGCGCAGGATGGCTTCAGGCCCTGTTCTGGTTCCGGGGGGCAGGCTGAGCCTGTGGTTAATTCTTCTTCCTGATGGGAAAATAGAGTGACCTGTGCCTGTCCCAACACCAAGAGCTAGTCTCTCATTGGTTCCCCGTCTTCCCGTTCATCCTCATTAAAAATTGCAACCTGTACGGAACAGGAGGTTAAAGGTGCTGATGCTCCAAGTAGGGAGATTGCTAGTAAAGTGGCTGGAATGGCGAACCCGAGCACAAGGAGATGAGAAATGAGGTGCGTTTTAGAAACCTTTCCCCATCACACGGTGTACCATCTTCTGGGTTTCTCATGCATGTTTTCGATGTAGGAAGATGCCCTTGAACCTGGAGATTTGTGACCCATGCGATGGGTAGCACGCAGTATTACTTTAAAGGGTCTGCGTTTGCTCAGCCAACCTCACCAAACCTCTCAGCCCCAAGAGTGTCCACCCTTATGTCTCATCCAGCTGTGGGTCTAGATATGGTCAATCCAGGTTGCATCACAGCCCCTGAACGAATTGTGTAAGAATTTCTCTCTCTTTCCCTGTCTTTGTTTCATGGGTTTTTAAAAGTAATTTATTTTTATAATGGGGTTTAGCTGCTTTTCACGGCTGTGTTTATGCCGCTTTACACCCACTTGACACACTAACAGAGAGATATCAATACATAGGTTTTAAGATTATTACTAGTCAGATATATTCTTGTGCGGTGAATCGGGCGTGTTGAGTCCAGTTCTCTGAGCAAGGAGTAGGTCTTGTCTATTACATATTGGGTTTATGGAACGGTATCTGAGCTAATTTGAAACTCTTGCTTTATGTATCACCCCACCTCACCTTTCCCGTTAAGCAGCCATAGTGTGTTTTCTGCATGTGTGACTCTGTTCTGTTTTGTAATTCAGTTCAAGTGTAACGGTTTTTACATTCCCTGTATAAGTGACACCTTATGAGAAGTGTCCTTTTCTGTGTGACTTATTTCACTTAGAATTGTCGTACCTAAATCCACTCATCATGCTCCTACTAGCCTTATGACATTGATTTCATGGCTGAGTGATATTCGATTGTACATAAGGACCACAACTTTTATATCCATTTTTCTCTTTCCTGGGATATTTAAGGTGGAATGAAGTGGAGGTCCTTGTCAACAGAGCAGCCCTAAACTTTGGGGTGCTTGTGTCTTGCGGATTTTCAATTTTCCCACTTTATCCCCCCATGCGTGGAAGTGCCCTATGCTCTCTAAGCTTTGTTTTTTAGATGTTTCAGGGCACACCGTACACTTCTCCAGAGTGGCTGTTGGCAATTTACATCCCGCCCATCAGTGTAGCAAGGCTCCCATTTCTCCATGGCCTGTCCTGCATTTCTGGTTTTGACACTTTTTTCAGCATGGCCCTTTTGACGGATGGGAAGCGAGACTTCTTTGTAGCGCTGATTTGCCTTTCCAGGTTGCTTGGTTGGCCAAAAAGGGCGTATGCGTTTTTTCCTGAATATATTCAGGAAAAAACGCATACGCCCTTTTTGGCCAAGGGCATCATTGTCAACGTTTTGCCACTTTTCATGTGCTTTAAAGGCGATTCGAATGTACCTCCTGAAATCTGTTTGCTGCAATTCTGCCTTGATTTCAAATCCTCTTCTTTGCCTTCCCTCAATATATTTGTGGACGAGAGTTATCATTTATAACTGTGCAGGTTTGTGAATTGCAGTGCCCTGAAGCTCCATTTTACAACTCGCTTTTTTGGAAGCTGGCCGCAAAAGCACAGGATGGCTTCAGGCCCTGTTCTGGTTCCGGGGGGCAGGCTGAGCCTGTGGTTAATTCTTCTTCCTGATGGGAAAATAGAGTGACCTGTGCCTGTCCCAAAACGTAGAGCTATTCTCTCATTGGGTCTCCCTCTTCCCTTTCATCCTCATTACAAATTTCCACCTGTACGGAACAGGAGGATAAAGGTGATTATTCTCCAAGTAGGGAGATTGCTATTAAAGCGGCTGGAATGGCGAATCCGAACACAAGGAGATGAGAAATGAGGTGCGTTTTAGAATCCTTTCCCGATCACATGGTGTACCATCTTCTGGGTTTCTCATGCATGTTTTCGATGTAGGAAGATGCCCTTGAACCTTGAGATTTGGGACCCATGCGACGGATTCCACGCAGTATTACTTTAAAGGGTCTGCATTTGCTCACCCAACCTCACCAAACCTCTCAGCCCCAAGAGTGTCCACCCTTATGTCTCATCCAGCTGTGGGTCTAGATATGGTCAATCCAGGTTGCATCACAACCTCTGAATGAAGTGTGTAAGAATTTCTCTCTCTTTCACTGTCTTTGTTTCATGGGGTTTTAAAAGTAATTTATTTTTATAATGGGGTTTAGCTGCTTTTCACTGCTGTATTTATGCCGCTTTACACCCACTTGACACACTTCAAGAGAGATATCAACACATAGGTTTTAAGATTTTTACTAGTCAGATATGTTCTTTTGCGGTGTATAGGGGGTGTTGAGTTCAGTTCACTGAGCAAGGAGTAGGTCTTGTCTATTATATATTGGGTTTATGGAACGTTATCTGAGCTAATTTGAAATCCTTCTTTTATGCATCACCCCACCTCACCTTTCCCGTTAAGCAACCATAGTGTGTTTTCTGCATGTGTGACTCTGTTCTGTGTTGTAATTCAGATCAAGTGTAACGGTTTTTACATTCCCTCTATAAATGATACCTTATGAGAAGTGTCCTTTTCTGTGTGACTTATTTCACTTAGAATCGTCGTACCTAAATCCACTCATCATGCTTCTACTAGCCATATGACATTGATTTCATGGCTGAGTGATATTCCATTGTACAAAAGGACCCCAACATCTTTATCCATTTTTCTCTTTCCTGGGATATTTAAGGTGGAATGAAGTGGAGGTCCTAGGCAACAGAGCAGCCCTAAACTTTGGGGTGCTTGTGTTTTGCTGATTTTTCATTTTCCCAATTTATACCCCCATGAGTGGAAGTGCCCTATGCTCTCTAAGCTGTGGTTTTTAGATGTTTCAGGGCACACGGTACACTTCTCCAGAGTGGCTGTTGGCAATTTACATCCCGCCCATCAGTGTAGGAAGGCTCCCATTTCTCCATGGCCTGTCCTGCATTTCTGGTTTTGACACTTTTTTCAGCATGGCCCTTTTGACGGATGGGAAGCGAGACTTCTTTGTAGCGCTGATTTGCCTTTCCAGGTTGCTTGGTTGGCCAAAAAGGGCGTATGCGTTTTTTTCTGAATATATTCAGGAATAACGCATACGCACTTTTTGGCCAAAAGCATCATTGTCAACATTTTGCCGCTTTTCATGTGCTTTAAAGGCGATTCGAATCGACCTCCTGAAATCTGTTTCCTGCAATTCTGCCTTGATTTCAAATCCTCTTCTTTGCCTTCTCTCAATATATTTGTGGACGAGAGTTATCATTTATAACTTTGCAGGTTTGTGAATTACAGTGCCCTGAAGCTCAATTTTACAACTCGCTTATTTGGGAGCTGGCCGCAAAAGCGCAGCATGGCTTCAGGCCCTGTTCTGGTTCCGGGGGGCAGTCTGAGCCTGTGGTTAAGTCTTCTTCCTGATGGGAAAATAGAGTGACCTGTGCCTGTCCCAACACCAAGAGCTAGTCTCTCATTGGTTCGCCGTCTTCCCGTTCATCCTCAGGACAAATTGCCACCTGTACGGAACAGGAGGTTAAAGGTGCTGATGCTCCAATTAGGTAGATTGCTAGTAAAGTAGCTGGAATTGAGAACCCGAGAACAAGGAGATGAGAAATGAGGTGCGTTTTAGAAACCTTTCCCCATCACACGGTGTACCATCTTCTGGGTTTCTCATGCATGTTTTCGATGTAGGAAGATGCCCTTGAACCTGGAGATTTGGGACCCATGCGATGGGTAGCACGCAGTATTACTTTAAAGGGTCTGCGTTTGCTCACCCAACCTCACCAAACCTCTCAGCCCCCAGAGTGTCCACCCTTATGTCTCATCCAGCTGTCGGTCTAGATATGTTCAATCCAGGGTGCATCCCAGCCCCTGAACGAATTGTGTAAGAATTTCTCTCTCTTTCACTGTCTTTGTTTCATGGGTTTTTAAAAGTAATTTATTTTTATAATGAGGTTCAGCTGCTTTTCACGGCTGTGTTTATGCCGCTTTACACCCACTTGACACACTAACAGAGAGATATCAATATATAGGTTTTCAGATTATTACTAGTCAGATATATTCTTATGCGGTGAATCGGGCGTGTTGAGTCCAGTTCTCTGAGCAAGGAGTAGGTCTTGTCTATTCCATATTGGGTTTATGGAACGGTATCTGAGTTAATTTGAAACTCTTGTTTTATGTATCACCCCACCTCACCTTTCCCGTTAAGCAGCCATAGTGTGTTTTCTGCATGTGTGACTCTGTTCTGTTTTGTAATTCAGTTCAATTGTAACGGTTTTTACATTCCCTCTATAAGTGACACCTTATGAGAAGTGTCCTTTTCTGTGTGACTTATTTCACTTAGAATCGTCGTACGTAAATCCACTCATCATGCTGCTACTAGCCTTATGACATTGATTTCATGGCTGAGTGATATTCCATTGTACATAAGGACCACAACTTTTATATCCATTTTTCTCTTTCCTGGGATATTTAAGGTGGAATGAAGTGGAGGTCCTTGTCAACATTGCAGCCCTAAACTTTGGGGTGCTTGTGTCTTGCTGATTTTCAAATGTCCCACTTTATACCCCCATGAGTGGAAGTGCCCTATGCTCTCTAAGCTGTGGTTTTTAGATGTTTCATGACACACCGTACCCTTCTCCAGAGTGGCTCTTGGCAATTTACATCCCACCCGTCAGTGTAGCAAGGCTCCCATTTCTCCATGGCCTGTTCTGCATTTCTGGTTTTGACACGTTTTTCAGCATGGCCCTTTTGACCGATGGGAAGCGAGACTTCTTTGTAGCGCTGATTTGCCTTTCCAGGTTGCTTGGTTGGCCAAAAAGGGCGTATGCGTTTTTTCCTGAATATATTCAGGAAAAAACGCATACGCCCTTTTTGGCCAAGGGCATCATTGTCAACGTTTTGCCGCTTTTCATGTGCTTTAAAGGCGATTCGAATCTACCTCCTGAAATCTGTTTCCTGCAATTCTGCCTTGATTTCAAATCCTCTTCTTTGCCTTCCCTCAATATATTTGTGGACGAGAGTTATCATTTATAACTCTGCAGGTTTGTGAATTGCAGTGCCCTGAAGCTCCATTTTACAAGTCGCTTTTTTGGGAGCTGGCCGCAAAAGCGCAGGATGGCTTCAGGCCCTGTTCTGGTTCCGGGGGGCAGGCTGAGCCTGTGGTTAATTCTTCTTCCTGATGGGAAAATAGAGTGACCTGTGCCTGTCCCAACACCAAGAGCTAGTCTCTCATTGGTTCCCCGTCTTCCCGTTCATCCTCAGGACAAATTGCAACCTGTACGGAACAGGAGGTTAAAGGTGCTGAGGCTCCAAGTAGGGAGATTGCTAGTAAAGTGGCTGGAATGGCGAACCCGAGCACAAGGAGATGAGAAATGAGGTGCGTTTTAGAAACCTTTCCCCATCACACGGTGTACCATCTTCTGGGTTTCTCATGCATGTTTTCGATGTAGGAAGTTGCCCTTGAACCTGGAGATTTGGGACCCATGCGATGGGTAGCACGCACTATTACTTTAAAGGGTCTGCGTTTGCTCACCCAACCTCACCAAACCTCTCAGCCCCAAGAGTGTCCACCCTTATGTCTCATCCAGCTGTGGGTCTAGATATGGTCAGTCCAGGTTGCATCACAGCCCCTGAACAAATTGTGTAAGAATTTCTCTCTCTTTCCCTGTCTTTGTTTCATGGGTTTTTAAAAGTAATTTATTTTTATAATGGGGTTTAGCTGCTTTTCACGGCTCTGTTTATGCCGCTTTACACCCACTTGACACACTTCAAGAGAGATATCAACACATAGGTTTTAAGATTTTTACTAGTCAGATATGTTCTTTTGCGGTGAATAGGGGGTGTTGAGTTCAGTTCACTGAGCAAGGAGTAGGTCTTGTCTATTATATATTGGGTTTATGGAACGTTATCTGAGCTAATTTGAAATCCTTCTTTTATGCATCACCCCACCTCACCTTTCCCGTTAAGCAACCATAGTGTGTTTTCTGCATGTGTGACTCTGTTCTGTGTTGTAATTCAGATCAAGTGTAACGGTTTTAACATTCCCTCTATAAATGATACCTTATGAGAAGTGTCCTTTTCTGTGTGACTTATTTCACTTAGAATCGTCGTACCTAAATCCACTCATCATGCTTCTACTAGCCTTATGACATTGATTTCATGGCTGAGTGATATTCCATTGTACAAAAGGACCCCAACATCTTTATCCATTTTTCTCTTTCCTGGGATATTTAAGGTGGAATGAAGTGGAGGTCCTAGGCAACAGAGCAGCCCTAAACTTTGGGGTGCTTGTGTTTTGCTGATTTTTCATTTTCCCAATTTATACCCCCATGAGTGGAAGTGCCCTATGCTCTCTAAGCTGTGGTTTTTAGATGTTTCAGGGCACACGGTACACTTCTCCAGAGTGGCTGTTGGCAATTTACATCCCGCCCATCAGTGTAGGAAGGCTCCCATTTCTCCATGGCCTGTCCTGCATTTCTGGTTTTGACACTTTTTTCAGCATGGCCCTTTTGACGGATGGGAAGCGAGACTTCTTTGTAGCGCTGATTTGCCTTTCCAGGTTGCTTGGTTGGCCAAAAAGGGCGTATGCGTTTTTTTCTGAATATATTCAGGAATAACGCATACGCACTTTTTGGCCAAAAGCATCATTGTCAACATTTTGCCGCTTTTCATGTGCTTTAAAGGCGATTCGAATCGACCTCCTGAAATCTGTTTCCTGCAATTCTGCCTTGATTTCAAATCCTCTTCTTTGCCTTCTCTCAATATATTTGTGGACGAGAGTTATCATTTATAACTTTGCAGGTTTGTGAATTGCAGTGCCCTGAAGCTCAATTTTACAACTCGCTTATTTGGGAGCTGGCCGCAAAAGCGCAGGATGGCTTCAGGCCCTGTTCTGGTTCCGGGGGGCAGTCTGAGCCTGTGGTTAAGTCTTCTTCCTGATGGGAAAATAGAGTGACCTGTGCCTGTCCCAACACCAAGAGCTAGTCTCTCATTGGTTCGCCGTCTTCCCGTTCATCCTCAGGACAAATTGCAACCTGTACGGAACTGGAGGTTAAAGGTGCTGATGCTCCAATTAGGGAGATTGCTAGTAAAGTAGCTGGAATGGCGAACCCGAGAACAAGGAGATGAGAAATGAGGTGCGTTTTAGAAACCTTTCCCCATCACACGGTGTACCATATTCTGGGTTTCTCATGCATGTTTTCGATGTAGGAAGATGCCCTTGAACCTGGAGATTTGGGACCCATGTGATGGGTACGATGCAGTATTACTTGAAAGGGTCTGCGTTGGTCACCCAACCTCACCAAACCTCTCAGCCCCAAGAGTGTCCACCCTTATGTCTCATCCAGCTGTGGGTCTAGATATGGTCAATCCAGGTTGCATCACAGCCCCTGAACGAATTGTGTAAGAATTTCTCTCTCTTTCACTGTCTTTGTTTCATGGGTTTTTAAAAGTAATTTATTTTTTAATGGGGTTTAGCTGCTTTTCACGACTGTGTTTATGCCGCTTTACACCCACTTGACACACTAACAGAGAGATATCAATACATAGGTTTTAAGATTATTACTAGTCAGATATATTCTTGTTCGGTGAATCGGGCGTGTTGAGTCCAGTTCTCTGAGCAAGGAGTAGGTCTTGTCTATTACATATTGGGTTTATGGAACGGTATCTGAGCTAATTTGAAACTCTTGCTTTATGTATCACCCCACCTCACCTTTCCCGTTAAGCAGCCATAGTGTGTTTTCTGCATGTGTGACTCTGTTTTGTTTTGTAATTCAGTTCAAGTGTAACGGTTTTTACATTCCCTGTATAAGTGACACCTTATGAGAAGTGTCCTTTTCTGTGTGACTTATTTCACTTCGAATTGTCGTACCTAAATCCACTCATCATGCTGCTACTAGCCTTATGACATTGATTTCATGGCTGAGTGATATTCCATTGTACATAAGGACCACAACTTTTATATCCATTTTTCTCTTTCCTGGGATATTTAAGGTGGAATGAAGTGGAGGTCCTTGTCAACAGAGCAGCTCTAAACTTTGGGGTGCTTGTGTCTTGCTGATTTTTAATTTTCCCACTTTATACCCCCATGCGTGGAAGTGCCCTATGCTCTCTAAGCTGTGTTTTTTAGATGTTTCAGGGCACACCGTACAATTCTCCAGAGTGGCTGTTGGCAATTTACATCCCGCCCATCAGTGTAGCAAGGCTCCCATTTCTCCATGGCCTGTCCTGCATTTCTGGTTTTGACACTTTTTTCAGCATGGCCCTTTTGACCGATGGGAAGCGAGACTTCTTTGTAGCGCTGATTTGCCTTTCCAGGTTGCTTGGTTGGCCAAAAAGGGCGTATGCGTTTTTTCCTGAATATATTCAGGAAAAAACGCATACGCCCTTTTTGGCCAAGGGCATCATTGTCAACGTTTTGCCGCTTTTCATGTGCTTTAAAGGCGATTCGAATGTACCTTCTGAAATCTGTTTGCTGCAATTCTGCCTTGATTTCAAATCCTCTTCTTTGCCTTCCCTCAATATATTTGTGGACGAGAGTTATCATTTATAACTCTGCAGGTTTGTGAATTGCAGTGCCCTGAAGCTCCATTTTACAACTCGCCTTTTTGGAAGCTGGCCGCAAAAGCACAGGATGGCTTCAGGCCCTGTTCTGGTTCCGGGGGGCAGGCTGAGCCTGTGGTTAATTCTTCTTCCTGATGGGAAAATAGAGTGACCTGTGCCTGTCCCAAAACGTAGAGCTATTCTCTCATTGGGTCTCCCTCTTCCCATTCATCCTCATTACAAATTTCCACCTGTACGGAACAGGAGGATAAAGGTGATTATTCTCCAAGTAGGGAGATTGCTATTAAAGCGGCTGGAATGGCGAATCCGAACACAAGGAGATGAGAAATGAGGTGCGTTTTAGAATCCTTTCCCGATCACACGGTGTACCATCTTCTGGGTTTCTCATGCATGTTTTCGATGTAGGAAGATGCCCTTGAACCTTGAGATTTGGGACCCATGCGACGGATTCCACGCAGTATTACTTTAAAGGGTCTGCGTTTGCTCACCCAACCTCACCAAACCTCTCAGCCCCAAGAGTGTCCACCCTTATGTCTCATCCAGCTGTGGGTCTAGATATGGTCAATCCAGGTTGCATCACAACCTCTGAATGAAGTGTGTAAGAATTTCTCTCTCTTTCACTGTCTTTGTTTCATGGGGTTTTAAAAGTAATTTATTTTTATAATGGGGTTTAGCTGCTTTTCACTGCTGTATTTATGCCGCTTTACACCCACTTGACACACTTCAAGAGAGATATCAACACATAGGTTTTAAGATTTTTACTAGTCAGATATGTTCTTTTGCGGTGAATAGGGGGTGTTGAGTTCAGTTCACTGAGCAAGGAGTAGGTCTTGTCTATTATATATTGGGTTTATGGAACGTTATCTGAGCTAATTTGAAATCCTTCTTTTATGCATCACCCCACCTCACCTTTCCCGTTAAGCAACCATAGTGTGTTTTCTGCATGTGTGACTCTGTTCTGTGTTGTAATTCAGATCAAGTGTAACGGTTTTTACATTCCCTCTATAAATGATACCTTATGAGAAGTGTCCTTTTCTGTGTGACTTATTTCACTTAGAATCGTCGTACCTAAATCCACTCATCATGCTTCTACTAGCCATATGACATTGATTTCATGGCTGAGTGATATTCCATTGTACAAAAGGACCCCAACATCTTTATCCATTTTTCTCTTTCCTGGGATATTTAAGGTGGAATGAAGTGGAGGTCCTAGGCAACAGAGCAGCCCTAAACTTTGGGGTGCTTGTGTTTTGCTGATTTTTCATTTTCCCAATTTATACCCCCATGAGTGGAAGTGCCCTATGCTCTCTAAGCTGTGGTTTTTAGATGTTTCAGGGCACACGGTACACTTCTCCAGAGTGGCTGTTGGCAATTTACATCCCGCCCATCAGTGTAGGAAGGCTCCCATTTCTCCATGGCCTGTCCTGCATTTCTGGTTTTGACACTTTTTTCAGCATGGCCCTTTTGACGGATGGGAAGCGAGACTTCTTTGTAGCGCTGATTTGCCTTTCCAGGTTGCTTGGTTGGCCAAAAAGGGCGTATGCGTTTTTTTCTGAATATATTCAGGAATAACGCATACGCACTTTTTGGCCAAAAGCATCATTGTCAACATTTTGCCGCTTTTCATGTGCTTTAAAGGCGATTCGAATCGACCTCCTGATATCTGTTTCCTGCAATTCTGCCTTGATTTCAAATCCTCTTCTTTGCCTTCTCTCAATATATTTGTGGACGAGAGTTATCATTTATAACTTTGCAGGTTTGTGAATTGCAGTGCCCTGAAGCTCAATTTTACAACTCGCTTATTTGGGAGCTGGCCGCAAAAGCGCAGCATGGCTTCAGGCCCTGTTCTGGTTCCGGTGGGCAGTCTGAGCCTGTGGTTAAGTCTTCTTCCTGATGGGAAAATAGAGTGACCTGTGCCTGTCCCAACACCAAGAGCTAGTCTCTCATTGGTTCGCCGTCTTCCCGTTCATCCTCAGGACAAATTGCAACCTGTACGGAACAGGAGGTTAAAGGTGCTGATGCTCCAATTACGGAGATTGCTAGTAAAGTAGCTGGAATTGAGAACCCGAGAACAAGGAGATGAGAAATGAGGTGCGTTTTAGAAACCTTTCCCCATCACACGGTGTACCATCTTCTGGGTTTCTCATGCATGTTTTCGATGTAGGAAGATGCCCTTGAACCTGGAGATTTGGGACCCATGCGATGGGTAGCACGCAGTATTACTTTAAAGGGTCTGCGTTTGCTCACCCAACCTCACCAAACCTCTCAGCCCCAAGAGTGTCCACCCTTATGTCTCATCCAACTGTGGGTCTAGATATGGTCAATCCAGGTTGCATCACAGCCCCTGAACGAATTGTGTAAGAATTTCTCTCGCTTTCACTGTCTTTGTTTCATGGGTTTTTAAAAGTAATTTATTTTTTAATGGGGTTTAGCTGCTTTTCACGGCTGTGTTTATGCCGCTTTACACCCACTTGACACACTAACAGAGAGATATCAATACATAGGTTTTAAGATTATTACTAGTCAGATATATTCTTGTTCGGTGAATCGGGCGTGTTGAGTCCAGTTCTCTGAGCAAGGAGTAGGTCTTGTCTATTACATATTGGGTTTATGGAACGGTATCTGAGCTAATTTGAAACTCTTGCTTTATGTATCACCCCACCTCACCTTTCCCGTTAAGCAGCCATAGTGTGTTTTCTGCATGTGTGACTCTGTTTTGTTTTGTAATTCAGTTCAAGTGTAACGGTTTTTACATTCCCTGTATAAGTGACACCTTATGAGAAGTGTCCTTTTCTGTGTGACTTATTTCACTTCGAATTGTCGTACCTAAATCCACTCATCATGCTGCTACTAGCCTTATGACATTGATTTCATGGCTGAGTGATATTCCATTGTACATAAGGACCACAACTTTTATATCCATTTTTCTCTTTCCTGGGATATTTAAGGTGGAATGAAGTGGAGGTCCTTGTCAACAGAGCAGCTCTAAACTTTGGGGTGCTTGTGTCTTGCTGATTTTTAATTTTCCCACTTTATACCCCCATGCGTGGAAGTGCCCTATGCTCTCTAAGCTGTGTTTTTTAGATGTTTCAGGGCACACCGTACAATTCTCCAGAGTGGCTGTTGGCAATTTACATCCCGCCCATCAGTGTAGCAAGGCTCCCATTTCTCCATGGCCTGTCCTGCATTTCTGGTTTTGACACTTTTTTCAGCATGGCCCTTTTGACCGATGGGAAGCGAGACTTCTTTGTAGCGCTGATTTGCCTTTCCAGGTTGCTTGGTTGGCCAAAAAGGGCGTATGCGTTTTTTCCTGAATATATTCAGGAAAAAACGCATACGCCCTTTTTGGCCAAGGGCATCATTGTCAACGTTTTGCCGCTTTTCATGTGCTTTAAAGGCGATTCGAATGTACCTTCTGAAATCTGTTTGCTGCAATTCTGCCTTGATTTCAAATCCTCTTCTTTGCCTTCCCTCAATATATTTGTGGACGAGAGTTATCATTTATAACTCTGCAGGTTTGTGAATTGCAGTGCCCTGAAGCTCCATTTTACAACTCGCCTTTTTGGAAGCTGGCCGCAAAAGCACAGGATGGCTTCAGGCCCTGTTCTGGTTCCGGGGGGCAGGCTGAGCCTGTGGTTAATTCTTCTTCCTGATGGGAAAATAGAGTGACCTGTGCCTGTCCCAAAACGTAGAGCTATTCTCTCATTGGGTCTCCCTCTTCCCATTCATCCTCATTACAAATTTCCACCTGTACGGAACAGGAGGATAAAGGTGATTATTCTCCAAGTAGGGAGATTGCTATTAAAGCGGCTGGAATGGCGAATCCGAACACAAGGAGATGAGAAATGAGGTGCGTTTTAGAATCCTTTCCCGATCACACGGTGTACCATCTTCTGGGTTTCTCATGCATGTTTTCGATGTAGGAAGATGCCCTTGAACCTTGAGATTTGGGACCCATGCGACGGATTCCACGCAGTATTACTTTAAAGGGTCTGCGTTTGCTCACCCAACCTCACCAAACCTCTCAGCCCCAAGAGTGTCCACCCTTATGTCTCATCCAGCTGTGGGTCTAGATATGGTCAATCCAGGTTGCATCACAACCTCTGAATGAAGTGTGTAAGAATTTCTCTCTCTTTCACTGTCTTTGTTTCATGGGGTTTTAAAAGTAATTTATTTTTATAATGGGGTTTAGCTGCTTTTCACTGCTGTATTTATGCCGCTTTACACCCACTTGACACACTTCAAGAGAGATATCAACACATAGGTTTTAAGATTTTTACTAGTCAGATATGTTCTTTTGCGGTGAATAGGGGGTGTTGAGTTCAGTTCACTGAGCAAGGAGTAGGTCTTGTCTATTATATATTGGGTTTATGGAACGTTATCTGAGCTAATTTGAAATCCTTCTTTTATGCATCACCCCACCTCACCTTTCCCGTTAAGCAACCATAGTGTGTTTTCTGCATGTGTGACTCTGTTCTGTGTTGTAATTCAGATCAAGTGTAACGGTTTTTACATTCCCTCTATAAATGATACCTTATGAGAAGTGTCCTTTTCTGTGTGACTTATTTCACTTAGAATCGTCGTACCTAAATCCACTCATCATGCTTCTACTAGCCATATGACATTGATTTCATGGCTGAGTGATATTCCATTGTACAAAAGGACCCCAACATCTTTATCCATTTTTCTCTTTCCTGGGATATTTAAGGTGGAATGAAGTGGAGGTCCTAGGCAACAGAGCAGCCCTAAACTTTGGGGTGCTTGTGTTTTGCTGATTTTTCATTTTCCCAATTTATACCCCCATGAGTGGAAGTGCCCTATGCTCTCTAAGCTGTGGTTTTTAGATGTTTCAGGGCACACGGTACACTTCTCCAGAGTGGCTGTTGGCAATTTACATCCCGCCCATCAGTGTAGGAAGGCTCCCATTTCTCCATGGCCTGTCCTGCATTTCTGGTTTTGACACTTTTTTCAGCATGGCCCTTTTGACGGATGGGAAGCGAGACTTCTTTGTAGCGCTGATTTGCCTTTCCAGGTTGCTTGGTTGGCCAAAAAGGGCGTATGCGTTTTTTTCTGAATATATTCAGGAATAACGCATACGCACTTTTTGGCCAAAAGCATCATTGTCAACATTTTGCCGCTTTTCATGTGCTTTAAAGGCGATTCGAATCGACCTCCTGAAATCTGTTTCCTGCAATTCTGCCTTGATTTCAAATCCTCTTCTTTGCCTTCTCTCAATATATTTGTGGACGAGAGTTATCATTTATAACTTTGCAGGTTTGTGAATTGCAGTGCCCTGAAGCTCAATTTTACAACTCGCTTATTTGGGAGCTGGCCGCAAAAGCGCAGCATGGCTTCAGGCCCTGTTCTGGTTCCGGTGGGCAGTCTGAGCCTGTGGTTAAGTCTTCTTCCTGATGGGAAAATAGAGTGACCTGTGCCTGTCCCAACACCAAGAGCTAGTCTCTCATTGGTTCGCCGTCTTCCCGTTCATCCTCAGGACAAATTGCAACCTGTACGGAACAGGAGGTTAAAGGTGCTGATGCTCCAATTACGGAGATTGCTAGTAAAGTAGCTGGAATTGAGAACCCGAGAACAAGGAGATGAGAAATGAGGTGCGTTTTAGAAACCTTTCCCCATCACACGGTGTACCATCTTCTGGGTTTCTCATGCATGTTTTCGATGTAGGAAGATGCCCTTGAACCTGGAGATTTGGGACCCATGCGATGGGTAGCACGCAGTATTACTTTAAAGGGTCTGCGTTTGCTCACCCAACCTCACCAAACCTCTCAGCCCCAAGAGTGTCCACCCTTATGTCTCATCCAACTGTGGGTCTAGATATGGTCAATCCAGGTTGCATCACAGCCCCTGAACGAATTGTGTAAGAATTTCTCTCGCTTTCACTGTCTTTGTTTCATGGGTTTTTAAAAGTAATTTATTTTTTAATGGGGTTTAGCTGCTTTTCACGGCTGTGTTTATGCCGCTTTACACCCACTTGACACACTAACAGAGAGATATCAATACATAGGTTTTAAGATTATTACTAGTCAGATATATTCTTGTTCGGTGAATCGGGCGTGTTGAGTCCAGTTCTCTGAGCAAGGAGTAGGTCTTGTCTATTACATATTGGGTTTATGGAACGGTATCTGAGCTAATTTGAAACTCTTGCTTTATGTATCACCCCACCTCACCTTTCCCGTTAAGCAGCCATAGTGTGTTTTCTGCATGTGTGACTCTGTTTTGTTTTGTAATTCAGTTCAAGTGTAACGGTTTTTACATTCCCTGTATAAGTGACACCTTATGAGAAGTGTCCTTTTCTGTGTGACTTATTTCACTTCGAATTGTCGTACCTAAATCCACTCATCATGCTGCTACTAGCCTTATGACATTGATTTCATGGCTGAGTGATATTCCATTGTACATAAGGACCACAACTTTTATATCCATTTTTCTCTTTCCTGGGATATTTAAGGTGGAATGAAGTGGAGGTCCTTGTCAACAGAGCAGCTCTAAACTTTGGGGTGCTTGTGTCTTGCTGATTTTTAATTTTCCCACTTTATACCCCCATGCGTGGAAGTGCCCTATGCTCTCTAAGCTGTGTTTTTTAGATGTTTCAGGGCACACCGTACAATTCTCCAGAGTGGCTGTTGGCAATTTACATCCCGCCCATCAGTGTAGCAAGGCTCCCATTTCTCCATGGCCTGTCCTGCATTTCTGGTTTTGACACTTTTTTCAGCATGGCCCTTTTGACCGATGGGAAGCGAGACTTCTTTGTAGCGCTGATTTGCCTTTCCAGGTTGCTTGGTTGGCCAAAAAGGGCGTATGCGTTTTTTCCTGAATATATTCAGGAAAAAACGCATACGCCCTTTTTGGCCAAGGGCATCATTGTCAACGTTTTGCCGCTTTTCATGTGCTTTAAAGGCGATTCGAATGTACCTTCTGAAATCTGTTTGCTGCAATTCTGCCTTGATTTCAAATCCTCTTCTTTGCCTTCCCTCAATATATTTGTGGACGAGAGTTATCATTTATAACTCTGCAGGTTTGTGAATTGCAGTGCCCTGAAGCTCCATTTTACAACTCGCCTTTTTGGAAGCTGGCCGCAAAAGCACAGGATGGCTTCAGGCCCTGTTCTGGTTCCGGGGGGCAGGCTGAGCCTGTGGTTAATTCTTCTTCCTGATGGGAAAATAGAGTGACCTGTGCCTGTCCCAAAACGTAGAGCTATTCTCTCATTGGGTCTCCCTCTTCCCATTCATCCTCATTACAAATTTCCACCTGTACGGAACAGGAGGATAAAGGTGATTATTCTCCAAGTAGGGAGATTGCTATTAAAGCGGCTGGAATGGCGAATCCGAACACAAGGAGATGAGAAATGAGGTGCGTTTTAGAATCCTTTCCCGATCACACGGTGTACCATCTTCTGGGTTTCTCATGCATGTTTTCGATGTAGGAAGATGCCCTTGAACCTTGAGATTTGGGACCCATGCGACGGATTCCACGCAGTATTACTTTAAAGGGTCTGCGTTTGCTCACCCAACCTCACCAAACCTCTCAGCCCCAAGAGTGTCCACCCTTATGTCTCATCCAGCTGTGGGTCTAGATATGGTCAATCCAGGTTGCATCACAACCTCTGAATGAAGTGTGTAAGAATTTCTCTCTCTTTCACTGTCTTTGTTTCATGGGGTTTTAAAAGTAATTTATTTTTATAATGGGGTTTAGCTGCTTTTCACTGCTGTATTTATGCCGCTTTACACCCACTTGACACACTTCAAGAGAGATATCAACACATAGGTTTTAAGATTTTTACTAGTCAGATATGTTCTTTTGCGGTGAATAGGGGGTGTTGAGTTCAGTTCACTGAGCAAGGAGTAGGTCTTGTCTATTATATATTGGGTTTATGGAACGTTATCTGAGCTAATTTGAAATCCTTCTTTTATGCATCACCCCACCTCACCTTTCCCGTTAAGCAACCATAGTGTGTTTTCTGCATGTGTGACTCTGTTCTGTGTTGTAATTCAGATCAAGTGTAACGGTTTTTACATTCCCTCTATAAATGATACCTTATGAGAAGTGTCCTTTTCTGTGTGACTTATTTCACTTAGAATCGTCGTACCTAAATCCACTCATCATGCTTCTACTAGCCATATGACATTGATTTCATGGCTGAGTGATATTCCATTGTACAAAAGGACCCCAACATCTTTATCCATTTTTCTCTTTCCTGGGATATTTAAGGTGGAATGAAGTGGAGGTCCTAGGCAACAGAGCAGCCCTAAACTTTGGGGTGCTTGTGTTTTGCTGATTTTTCATTTTCCCAATTTATACCCCCATGAGTGGAAGTGCCCTATGCTCTCTAAGCTGTGGTTTTTAGATGTTTCAGGGCACACGGTACACTTCTCCAGAGTGGCTGTTGGCAATTTACATCCCGCCCATCAGTGTAGGAAGGCTCCCATTTCTCCATGGCCTGTCCTGCATTTCTGGTTTTGACACTTTTTTCAGCATGGCCCTTTTGACGGATGGGAAGCGAGACTTCTTTGTAGCGCTGATTTGCCTTTCCAGGTTGCTTGGTTGGCCAAAAAGGGCGTATGCGTTTTTTTCTGAATATATTCAGGAATAACGCATACGCACTTTTTGGCCAAAAGCATCATTGTCAACATTTTGCCGCTTTTCATGTGCTTTAAAGGCGATTCGAATCGACCTCCTGAAATCTGTTTCCTGCAATTCTGCCTTGATTTCAAATCCTCTTCTTTGCCTTCTCTCAATATATTTGTGGACGAGAGTTATCATTTATAACTTTGCAGGTTTGTGAATTGCAGTGCCCTGAAGCTCAATTTTACAACTCGCTTATTTGGGAGCTGGCCGCAAAAGCGCAGGATGGCTTCAGGCCCTGTTCTGGTTCCGGGGGGCAGTCTGAGCCTGTGGTTAAGTCTTCTTCCTGATGGGAAAATAGAGTGACCTGTGCCTGTCCCAACACCAAGAGCTAGTCTCTCATTGGTTCGCCGTCTTCCCGTTCATCCTCAGGACAAATTGCAACCTGTACGGAACAGGAGGTTAAAGGTGCTGATGCTCCAATTAGGGAGATTGCTAGTAAAGTAGCTGGAATGGCGAACCCGAGAACAAGGAGATGAGAAATGAGGTGCGTTTTAGAAACCTTTCCCCATCACACGGTGTACCATATTCTGGGTTTCTCATGCATGTTTTCGATGTAGGAAGATGCCCTTGAACCTGGAGATTTGGGACCCATGTGATGGGTACGATGCAGTATTACTTGAAAGGGTCTGCGTTGGTCACCCAACCTCACCAAACCTCTCAGCCCCAAGAGTGTCCACCCTTATGTCTCATCCAGCTGTGGGTCTAGATATGGTCAATCCAGGTTGCATCACAGCCCCTGAACGAATTGTGTAAGAATTTCTCTCTCTTTCACTGTCTTTGTTTCATGGGTTTTTAAAAGTAATTTATTTTTTAATGGGGTTTAGCTGCTTTTCACGGCTGTGTTTATGCCGCTTTACACCCACTTGACACACTAACAGAGAGATATCAATACATAGGTTTTAAGATTATTACTAGTCAGATATATTCTTGTTCGGTGAATCGGGCGTGTTGAGTCCAGTTCTCTGAGCAAGGAGTAGGTCTTGTCTATTACATATTGGGTTTATGGAACGGTATCTGAGCTAATTTGAAACTCTTGCTTTATGTATCACCCCACCTCACCTTTCCCGTTAAGCAGCCATAGTGTGTTTTCTGCATGTGTGACTCTGTTTTGTTTTGTAATTCAGTTCAATTGTAACGGTTTTTACATTCCCTGTATAAGTGACACCTTATGAGAAGTGTCCTTTTCTGTGTGACTTATTTCACTTCGAATTGTCGTACCTAAATCCACTCATCATGCTGCTACTAGCCTTATGACATTGATTTCATGGCTGAGTGATATTCCATTGTACATAAGGACCACAACTTTTATATCCATTTTTCTCTTTCCTGGGATATTTAAGGTGGAATGAAGTGGAGGTCCTTGTCAACAGAGCAGCTCTAAACTTTGGGGTGCTTGTGTCTTGCTGATTTTTAATTTTCCCACTTTATACCCCCATGCGTGGAAGTGCCCTATGCTCTCTAAGCTGTGTTTTTTAGATGTTTCAGGGCACACCGTACAATTCTCCAGAGTGGCTGTTGGCAATTTACATCCCGCCCATCAGTGTAGCAAGGCTCCCATTTCTCCATGGCCTGTCCTGCATTTCTGGTTTTGACACTTTTTTCAGCATGGCCCTTTTGACCGATGGGAAGCGAGACTTCTTTGTAGCGCTGATTTGCCTTTCCAGGTTGCTTGGTTGGCCAAAAAGGGCGTATGCGTTTTTTCCTGAATATATTCAGGAAAAAACGCATACGCCCTTTTTGGCCAAGGGCATCATTGTCAACGTTTTGCCGCTTTTCATGTGCTTTAAAGGCGATTCGAATGTACCTTCTGAAATCTGTTTGCTGCAATTCTGCCTTGATTTCAAATCCTCTTCTTTGCCTTCCCTCAATATATTTGTGGACGAGAGTTATCATTTATAACTCTGCAGGTTTGTGAATTGCAGTGCCCTGAAGCTCCATTTTACAACTCGCCTTTTTGGAAGCTGGCCGCAAAAGCACAGGATGGCTTCAGGCCCTGTTCTGGTTCCGGGGGGCAGGCTGAGCCTGTGGTTAATTCTTCTTCCTGATGGGAAAATAGAGTGACCTGTGCCTGTCCCAAAACGTAGAGCTATTCTCTCATTGGGTCTCCCTCTTCCCATTCATCCTCATTACAAATTTCCACCTGTACGGAACAGGAGGATAAAGGTGATTATTCTCCAAGTAGGGAGATTGCTATTAAAGCGGCTGGAATGGCGAATCCGAACACAAGGAGATGAGAAATGAGGTGCGTTTTAGAATCCTTTCCCGATCACACGGTGTACCATCTTCTGGGTTTCTCATGCATGTTTTCGATGTAGGAAGATGCCCTTGAACCTTGAGATTTGGGACCCATGCGACGGATTCCACGCAGTATTACTTTAAAGGGTCTGTGTTTGCTCACCCAACCTCACCAAACCTCTCAGCCCCAAGAGTGTCCACCCTTATGTCTCATCCAGCTGTGGGTCTAGATATGGTCAATCCAGGTTGCATCACAACCTCTGAATGAAGTGTGTAAGAATTTCTCTCTCTTTCACTGTCTTTGTTTCATGGGGTTTTAAAAGTAATTTATTTTTATAATGGGGTTTAGCTGCTTTTCACTGCTGTATTTATGCCGCTTTACACCCACTTGACACACTTCAAGAGAGATATCAACACATAGGTTTTAAGATTTTTACTAGTCAGATATGTTCTTTTGCGGTGAATAGGGGGTGTTGAGTTCAGTTCACTGAGCAAGGAGTAGGTCTTGTCTATTATATATTGGGTTTATGGAACGTTATCTGAGCTAATTTGAAATCCTTCTTTTATGCATCACCCCACCTCACCTTTCCCGTTAAGCAACCATAGTGTGTTTTCTGCATGTGTGACTCTGTTCTGTGTTGTAATTCAGATCAAGTGTAACGGTTTTTACATTCCCTCTATAAATGATACCTTATGAGAAGTGTCCTTTTCTGTGTGACTTATTTCACTTAGAATCGTCGTACCTAAATCCACTCATCATGCTTCTACTAGCCATATGACATTGATTTCATGGCTGAGTGATATTCCATTGTACAAAAGGACCCCAACATCTTTATCCATTTTTCTCTTTCCTGGGATATTTAAGGTGGAATGAAGTGGAGGTCCTAGGCAACAGAGCAGCCCTAAACTTTGGGGTGCTTGTGTTTTGCTGATTTTTCATTTTCCCAATTTATACCCCCATGAGTGGAAGTGCCCTATGCTCTCTAAGCTGTGGTTTTTAGATGTTTCAGGGCACACGGTACACTTCTCCAGAGTGGCTGTTGGCAATTTACATCCCGCCCATCAGTGTAGGAAGGCTCCCATTTCTCCATGGCCTGTCCTGCATTTCTGGTTTTGACACTTTTTTCAGCATGGCCCTTTTGACGGATGGGAAGCGAGACTTCTTTGTAGCGCTGATTTGCCTTTCCAGGTTGCTTGGTTGGCCAAAAAGGGCGTATGCGTTTTTTTCTGAATATATTCAGGAATAACGCATACGCACTTTTTGGCCAAAAGCATCATTGTCAACATTTTGCCGCTTTTCATGTGCTTTAAAGGCGATTCGAATCGACCTCCTGAAATCTGTTTCCTGCAATTCTGCCTTGATTTCAAATCCTCTTCTTTGCCTTCTCTCAATATATTTGTGGACGAGAGTTATCATTTAATACTTTGCAGGTTTGTGAATTGCAGTGCCCTGAAGCTCAATTTTACAACTCGCTTATTTGGGAGCTGGCCGCAAAAGCGCAGCATGGCTTCAGGCCCTGTTCTGGTTCCGGTGGGCAGTCTGAGCCTGTGGTTAAGTCTTCTTCCTGATGGGAAAATAGAGTGACCTGTGCCTGTCCCAACACCAAGAGCTAGTCTCTCATTGGTTCGCCGTCTTCCCGTTCATCCTCAGGACAAATTGCAACCTGTACGGAACAGGAGGTTAAAGGTGCTGATGCTCCAATTACGGAGATTGCTAGTAAAGTAGCTGGAATTGAGAACCCGAGAACAAGGAGATGAGAAATGAGGTGCGTTTTAGAAACCTTTCCCCATCACACGGTGTACCATCTTCTGGGTTTCTCATGCATGTTTTCGATGTAGGAAGATGCCCTTGAACCTGGAGATTTGGGACCCATGCGATGGGTAGCACGCAGTATTACTTTAAAGGGTCTGCGTTTGCTCACCCAACCTCACCAAACCTCTCAGCCCCAAGAGTGTCCACCCTTATGTCTCATCCAGCTGTGGGTCTAGATATGGTCAATCCAGGTTGCATCACAGCCCCTGAACGAATTGTGTAAGAATTTCTCTCGCTTTCACTGTCTTTGTTTCATGGGTTTTTAAAAGTAATTTATTTTTTAATGGGGTTTAGCTGCTTTTCACGGCTGTGTTTATGCCGCTTTACACCCACTTGACACACTAACAGAGAGATATCAATACATAGGTTTTAAGATTATTACTAGTCAGATATATTCTTGTTCGGTGAATCGGGCGTGTTGAGTCCAGTTCTCTGAGCAAGGAGTAGGTCTTGTCTATTACATATTGGGTTTATGGAACGGTATCTGAGCTAATTTGAAACTCTTGCTTTATGTATGACCCCACCTCACCTTTCCCGTTAAGCAGCCATAGTGTGTTTTCTGCATGTGTGACTCTGTTTTGTTTTGTAATTCAGTTCAAGTGTAACGGTTTTTACATTCCCTGTATAAGTGACACCTTATGAGAAGTGTCCTTTTCTGTGTGACTTATTTCACTTCGAATTGTCGTACCTAAATCCACTCATCATGCTGCTACTAGCCTTATGACATTGATTTCATGGCTGAGTGATATTCCATTGTACATAAGGACCACAACTTTTATATCCATTTTTCTCTTTCCTGGGATATTTAAGGTGGAATGAAGTGGAGGTCCTTGTCAACAGAGCAGCTCTAAACTTTGGGGTGCTTGTGTCTTGCTGATTTTTAATTTTCCCACTTTATACCCCCATGCGTGGAAGTGCCCTATGCTCTCTAAGCTGTGTTTTTTAGATGTTTCAGGGCACACCGTACAATTCTCCAGAGTGGCTGTTGGCAATTTACATCCCGCCCATCAGTGTAGCAAGGCTCCCATTTCTCCATGGCCTGTCCTGCATTTCTGGTTTTGACACTTTTTTCAGCATGGCCCTTTTGACCGATGGGAAGCGAGACTTCTTTGTAGCGCTGATTTGCCTTTCCAGGTTGCTTGGTTGGCCAAAAAGGGCGTATGCGTTTTTTCCTGAATATATTCAGGAAAAAACGCATACGCCCTTTTTGGCCAAGGGCATCATTGTCAACGTTTTGCCGCTTTTCATGTGCTTTAAAGGTGATTCGAATGTACCTTCTGAAATCTGTTTGCTGCAATTCTGCCTTGATTTCAAATCCTCTTCTTTGCCTTCCCTCAATATATTTGTGGACGAGAGTTATCATTTATAACTCTGCAGGTTTGTGAATTGCAGTGCCCTGAAGCTCCATTTTACAACTCGCCTTTTTGGAAGCTGGCCGCAAAAGCACAGGATGGCTTCAGGCCCTGTTCTGGTTCCGGGGGGCAGGCTGAGCCTGTGGTTAATTCTTCTTCCTGATGGGAAAATAGAGTGACCTGTGCCTGTCCCAAAACGTAGAGCTATTCTCTCATTGGGTCTCCCTCTTCCCATTCATCCTCATTACAAATTTCCACCTGTACGGAACAGGAGGATAAAGGTGATTATTCTCCAAGTAGGGAGATTGCTATTAAAGCGGCTGGAATGGCGAATCCGAACACAAGGAGATGAGAAATGAGGTGCGTTTTAGAATCCTTTCCCGATCACACGGTGTACCATCTTCTGGGTTTCTCATGCATGTTTTCGATGTAGGAAGATGCCCTTGAACCTTGAGATTTGGGACCCATGCGACGGATTCCACGCAGTATTACTTTAAAGGGTCTGCGTTTGCTCACCCAACCTCACCAAACCTCTCAGCCCCAAGAGTGTCCACCCTTATGTCTCATCCAGCTGTGGGTCTAGATATGGTCAATCCAGGTTGCATCACAACCTCTGAATGAAGTGTGTAAGAATTTCTCTCTCTTTCACTGTCTTTGTTTCATGGGGTTTTAAAAGTAATTTATTTTTATAATGGGGTTTAGCTGCTTTTCACTGCTGTATTTATGCCGCTTTACACCCACTTGACACACTTCAAGAGAGATATCAACACATAGGTTTTAAGATTTTTACTAGTCAGATATGTTCTTTTGCGGTGAATAGGGGGTGTTGAGTTCAGTTCACTGAGCAAGGAGTAGGTCTTGTCTATTATATATTGGGTTTATGGAACGTTATCTGAGCTAATTTGAAATCCTTCTTTTATGCATCACCCCACCTCACCTTTCCCGTTAAGCAACCATAGTGTGTTTTCTACATGTGTGACTCTGTTCTGTGTTGTAATTCAGATCAAGTGTAACGGTTTTTACATTCCCTCTATAAATGATACCTTATGAGAAGTGTCCTTTTCTGTGTGACTTATTTCACTTAGAATCGTCGTACCTAAATCCACTCATCATGCTTCTACTAGCCATATGACATTGATTTCATGGCTGAGTGATATTCCATTGTACAAAAGGACCCCAACATCTTTATCCATTTTTCTCTTTCCTGGGATATTTAAGGTGGAATGAAGTGGAGGTCCTAGGCAACAGAGCAGCCCTAAACTTTGGGGTGCTTGTGTTTTGCTGATTTTTCATTTTCCCAATTTATACCCCCATGAGTGGAAGTGCCCTATGCTCTCTAAGCTGTGGTTTTTAGATGTTTCAGGGCACACGGTACACTTCTCCAGAGTGGCTGTTGGCAATTTACATCCCGCCCATCAGTGTAGGAAGGCTCCCATTTCTCCATGGCCTGTCCTGCATTTCTGGTTTTGACACTTTTTTCAGCATGGCCCTTTTGACGGATGGGAAGCGAGACTTCTTTGTAGCGCTGATTTGCCTTTCCAGGTTGCTTGGTTGGCCAAAAAGGGCGTATGCGTTTTTTTCTGAATATATTCAGGAATAACGCATACGCACTTTTTGGCCAAAAGCATCATTGTCAACATTTTGCCGCTTTTCATGTGCTTTAAAGGCGATTCGAATCGACCTCCTGAAATCTGTTTCCTGCAATTCTGCCTTGATTTCAAATCCTCTTCTTTGCCTTCTCTCAATATATTTGTGGACGAGAGTTATCATTTATAACTTTGCAGGTTTGTGAATTGCAGTGCCCTGAAGCTCCATTTTACAACTCGCTTATTTGGGAGCTGGCCGCAAAAGCGCAGCATGGCTTCAGGCCCTGTTCTGGTTCCGGTGGGCAGTCTGAGCCTGTGGTTAAGTCTTCTTCCTGATGGGAAAATAGAGTGACCTGTGCCTGTCCCAACACCAAGAGCTAGTCTCTCATTGGTTCGCCGTCTTCCCGTTCATCCTCAGGACAAATTGCAACCTGTACGGAACAGGAGGTTAAAGGTGCTGATGCTCCAATTACGGAGATTGCTAGTAAAGTAGCTGGAATTGAGAACCCGAGAACAAGGAGATGAGAAATGAGGTGCGTTTTAGAAACCTTTCCCCATCACACGGTGTACCATCTTCTGGGTTTCTCATGCATGTTTTCGATGTAGGAAGATGCCCTTGAACCTGGAGATTTGGGACCCATGCGATGGGTAGCACGCAGTATTACTTTAAAGGGTCTGCGTTTGCTCACCCAACCTCACCAAACCTCTCAGCCCCAAGAGTGTCCACCCTTATGTCTCATCCAGCTGTGGGTCTAGATATGGTCAATCCAGGTTGCATCACAGCCCCTGAACGAATTGTGTAAGAATTTCTCTCGCTTTCACTGTCTTTGTTTCATGGGTTTTTAAAAGTAATTTATTTTTTAATGGGGTTTAGCTGCTTTTCACGGCTGTGTTTATGCCGCTTTACACCCACTTGACACACTAACAGAGAGATATCAATACATAGGTTTTAAGATTATTACTAGTCAGATATATTCTTGTTCGGTGAATCGGGCGTGTTGAGTCCAGTTCTCTGAGCAAGGAGTAGGTCTTGTCTATTACATATTGGGTTTATGGAACGGTATCTGAGCTAATTTGAAACTCTTGCTTTATGTATCACCCCACCTCACCTTTCCCGTTAAGCAGCCATAGTGTGTTTTCTGCATGTGTGACTCTGTTTTGTTTTGTAATTCAGTTCAAGTGTAACGGTTTTTACATTCCCTGTATAAGTGACACCTTATGAGAAGTGTCCTTTTCTGTGTGACTTATTTCACTTCGAATTGTCGTACCTAAATCCACTCATCATGCTGCTACTAGCCTTATGACATTGATTTCATGGCTGAGTGATATTCCATTGTACATAAGGACCACAACTTTTATATCCATTTTTCTCTTTCCTGGGATATTTAAGGTGGAATGAAGTGGAGGTCCTTGTCAACAGAGCAGCTCTAAACTTTGGGGTGCTTGTGTCTTGCTGATTTTTAATTTTCCCACTTTATACCCCCATGCGTGGAAGTGCCCTATGCTCTCTAAGCTGTGTTTTTTAGATGTTTCAGGGCACACCGTACAATTCTCCAGAGTGGCTGTTGGCAATTTACATCCCGCCCATCAGTGTAGCAAGGCTCCCATTTCTCCATGGCCTGTCCTGCATTTCTGGTTTTGACACTTTTTTCAGCATGGCCCTTTTGACCGATGGGAAGCGAGACTTCTTTGTAGCGCTGATTTGCCTTTCCAGGTTGCTTGGTTGGCCAAAAAGGGCGTATGCGTTTTTTCCTGAATATATTCAGGAAAAAACGCATACGCCCTTTTTGGCCAAGGGCATCATTGTCAACGTTTTGCCGCTTTTCATGTGCTTTAAAGGCGAT
This sequence comes from Balaenoptera physalus, assembly GCF_965194825.1. Lineage (NCBI taxonomy): Eukaryota > Metazoa > Chordata > Mammalia > Artiodactyla > Balaenopteridae > Balaenoptera > Balaenoptera physalus. The sequence goes on along the minus strand of NW_028126346.1, from coordinate 300,327 downwards.
TCGAATGTACCTTCTGAAATCTGTTTGCTGCAATTCTGCCTTGATTTCAAATCCTCTTCTTTGCCTTCCCTCAATATATTTGTGGACGAGAGTTATCATTTATAACTCTGCAGGTTTGTGAATTGCAGTGCCCTGAAGCTCCATTTTACAACTCGCTTTTTTGGAAGCTGGCCGCAAAAGCACAGGATGGCTTCAGGCCCTGTTCTGGTTCCGGGGGGCAGGCTGAGCCTGTGGTTAATTCTTCTTCCTGATGGGAAAATAGAGTGACCTGTGCCTGTCCCAAAACGTAGAGCTATTCTCTCATTGGGTCTCCCTCTTCCCATTCATCCTCATTACAAATTTCCACCTGTACGGAACAGGAGGATAAAGGTGATTATTCTCCAAGTAGGGAGATTGCTATTAAAGCGGCTGGAATGGCGAATCCGAACACAAGGAGATGAGAAATGAGGTGCGTTTTAGAATCCTTTCCCGATCACACGGTGTACCATCTTCTGGGTTTCTCATGCATGTTTTCGATGTAGGAAGATGCCCTTGAACCTTGAGATTTGGGACCCATGCGACGGATTCCACGCAGTATTATTTTAAAGGGTCTGCGTTTGCTCACCCAACCTCACCAAACCTCTCAGCCCCAAGAGTGTCCACCCTTATGTCTCATCCAGCTGTGGGTCTAGATATGGTCAATCCAGGTTGCATCACAACCTCTGAATGAAGTGTGTAAGAATTTCTCTCTCTTTCACTGTCTTTGTTTCATGGGGTTTTAAAAGTAATTTATTTTTATAATGGGGTTTAGCTGCTTTTCACTGCTGTATTTATGCCGCTTTACACCCACTTGACACACTTCAAGAGAGATATCAATACATAGGTTTTAAGATTTTTACTAGTCAGATATGTTCTTTTGCGGTGAATAGGGGGTGTTGAGTTCAGTTCACTGAGCAAGGAGTAGGTCTTGTCTATTATATATTGGGTTTATGGAACGTTATCTGAGCTAATTTGAAATCCTTCTTTTATGCATCACCCCACCTCACCTTTCCCGTTAAGCAACCATAGTGTGTTTTCTGCATGTGTGACTCTGTTCTGTGTTGTAATTCAGATCAAGTGTAACGGTTTTTACATTCCCTCTATAAATGATACCTTATGAGAAGTGTCCTTTTCTGTGTGACTTATTTCACTTAGAATCGTCGTACCTAAATCCACTCATCATGCTTCTACTAGCCATATGACATTGATTTCATGGCTGAGTGATATTCCATTGTACAAAAGGACCCCAACATCTTTATCCATTTTTCTCTTTCCTGGGATATTTAAGGTGGAATGAAGTGGAGGTCCTAGGCAACAGAGCAGCCCTAAACTTTGGGGTGCTTGTGTTTTGCTGATTTTTCATTTTCCCAATTTATACCCCCATGAGTGGAAGTGCCCTATGCTCTCTAAGCTGTGGTTTTTAGATGTTTCAGGGCACACGGTACACTTCTCCAGAGTGGCTGTTGGCAATTTACATCCCGCCCATCAGTGTAGGAAAGCTCCCATTTCTCCATGGCCTGTCCTGCATTTCTGGTTTTGACACTTTTTTCAGCATGGCCCTTTTGACGGATGGGAAGCGAGACTTCTTTGTAGCGCTGATTTGCCTTTCCAGGTTGCTTGGTTGGCCAAAAAGGGCGTATGCGTTTTTTTCTGAATATATTCAGGAATAACGCATACGCACTTTTTGGCCAAAAGCATCATTGTCAACATTTTGCCGCTTTTCATGTGCTTTAAAGGCGATTCGAATCGACCTCCTGAAATCTGTTTCCTGCAATTCTGCCTTGATTTCAAATCCTCTTCTTTGCCTTCTCTCAATATATTTGTGGACGAGAGTTATCATTTATAACTTTGCAGGTTTGTGAATTGCAGTGCCCTGAAGCTCCATTTTACAACTCGCTTATTTGGGAGCTGGCCGCAAAAGCGCAGCATGGCTTCAGGCCCTGTTCTGGTTCCGGTGGGCAGTCTGAGCCTGTGGTTAAGTCTTCTTCCTGATGGGAAAATAGAGTGACCTGTGCCTGTCCCAACACCAAGAGCTAGTCTCTCATTGGTTCGCCGTCTTCCCGTTCATCCTCAGGACAAATTGCAACCTGTACGGAACAGGAGGTTAAAGGTGCTGATGCTCCAATTACGGAGATTGCTAGTAAAGTAGCTGGAATTGAGAACCCGAGAACAAGGAGATGAGAAATGAGGTGCGTTTTAGAAACCTTTCCCCATCACACGGTGTACCATCTTCTGGGTTTCTCATGCATGTTTTCGATGTAGGAAGATGCCCTTGAACCTGGAGATTTGGGACCCATGCGATGGGTAGCACGCAGTATTACTTTAAAGGGTCTGCGTTTGCTCACCTAACCTCACCAAACCTCTCAGCAACAAGAGTGTCCACCCTTATGTCTCATCCAGCTGTGGGTCTAGATATGGTCAATCCACGTTGCATCACAGCCCCTGAACGAATTGTGTAAGAATTTCTCTCTCTTTCACTGTCTTTGTTTCATGTGTTTTTAAAAGTAATTTATTTATTTATTTATTTATTTTTTATTTTTTTTTAAATCTTTATTGAAGTATAATTGCCTTACAATGGTGTGTTAGCTTCTGCTTTATAACAAAGTGAATCAGTAATACATATACAATATGTTCCCATTTCTCTTCCCTCTTGCATCTCCCTCCCTCCTACCCTCCCCTTCCCATCCCTCTAGGTGGTCAGAAAGCACCGAGCTGATCTCCCTGTGCTATGCGGCTGCTTCCCACTATTTATCTACTTTACATTTGGTAGTGCATATATGTCCATGACACTCTCTTACCCTGTCACATCTCACCCCACCCCCTCCTCATATCCTCAAGTCCATTCTCTAGTAGGTCTGTGTCTTTATTTCCGTCTCGCCACTAGGTTCTTCATTGCCTTTTTTTTTTCCCTTAGATTCCGTATATATGTGTTAGCATACTGTATTTGTTTTTCTCTTTCTGACTTACTTCACTCTGTATGACAGACTCTAACTCCATCTACCTCATTACAAATACCTCCATTTCTTTTCTTTTTATGGCTGAGTAATATTCCATTGTATATATGTGCCACATCTTCTTTATCCATTCATCTGTCGATGGACATTTAGATTGCTTCCATGTTCTGGCTATTGTAAATAGAGCTGCAATGAACATTTTGGTACATGACTCTTTTTGACCTATGGTTTTCTCAGGGTATATGCCCATTAGTGGGATTGCTGGGTCGTATGGTAGTTCTATTTGTAGTTTTTCAAGGAACCTCCATACTGTTCTCCATAGTGGCTGTATCAATTTACATTCCCACCAACAGTGCAAGAGTGTTCCCTTTCCTCCACACCCTCTCCAGCATTTATTGTTTCTAGATTTTTTGATGATGGCCATTCTGACTGGTGTGAGATGATATCTCATTGTAGTTTTGATTTGCATTTCTCTAATGATTAATGATGTTGAGCATTCTTTCATGTGTCTGTAGGCCATTTGTATATCTTCTTTGGAGAAATGTCTATTTAGGTCTTCGGCCCATTTTTGGATTGGGTTGTTCGTTTTTTTGTTATTGAGCTGCATGAGCTGCTTGTAAATCTTGGAGATTAATCCTTTGTCAGTTGCTTCATTTGCAAATATTTTCTCCCATTCTGATGGTTGTCTTTTGGTCTTGTTTATGGTTTCCTTTGCTGTGCAAAAGCTTTTAAGTTTCATTAGGTCCCATTTGTTTATTTGTGTTCTTATTTCCATTTCTCTGGGAGCTGGGTCAAAAAGAATCTTGCTGTGATGTATGTCATAGAGTGTTCTGCCTATGTTTTCCTCTAAGAGTTTGATAGTGTCTGCCCTTACACTTAGGTCTTTAATTCATTTTGAGTTTATTTTTGTGCATGGTGTCAGGGAGTGTTCTATTTTCATACTTTTACATGTACCTGTCCAATTTTCCCAGCACCACTTATTGAAGAGGCTGTCTTTTCTCCACTGTATATGCTTGCCTCCTTTATCAAAAATAAGGTGCCCATATGTGTGTGGGTTTATCTCTGGGATTTCTATCCTGTTCCATTGATCTATATTTCTGTTTTTGTGCCAGTACCACACTGTCTTGATTACTGAAGCTTTGTAATATAGTCTGAAGTCAGGGAGCCTGATTCCCCCAGCTCCATTTTTCGTTCTCAAGATTGCTTTGGCTATTCGGGGTCTTTTGTGTTTCCATACAAATTGTGAAATTTTTTGTTCTAGTTCTGTGAAAAATGCCAGTGGTAGTTTGATAGGGATTGCATTGAATCTGTAGATTGCTTTGGGTAGTAGAGTCATTTTCACAATGTTGATTCTTCCAATCCAGGAACATGGTATATCTCTCCATCTATTTGTATCATCTTTAATTTCTTTCATCAGTGTCTTATAATTTTCTGCATACAGGTCTTTTGTCTCCTTAGGTAGGTTTATTCCTAGATATTTTATTCTTTTTGTTGCAATGGTAAATGGGAGTGTTTTCTTAATTTCACTTTCAGATTTTTCGTCATTAGTGTATAGAAATGCAAGAGATTTCTGTGCATTAATTTTGTATCCTGCTACTTTACCAAATTCATTGATTAGCTCTAGGAGTTTTCTGGTAGCATCTTTAGGATTCTCTATGTATAGTATCATGTCATCTGCAAATAGTGACAGCTTTACTTCTTCTTTTCCGATTTGGATTCCTTTTATTTCTTTGTCTTCTCTGATTGCTGTGGCTAACACTTCCAAAACTATGTTGAATAATAGTGGTGAGAGTGGGCAACCTTGTCTTGTTCCTGATCTTAGTGGAAATGGTTTCAGTTTTTCACCATTGAGGACAATGTTGGCTGTGGGTTTGTCATATATGGCCTTTATTATGTTGAGGAAAGTTCCCTCTATGCCTACTTTCTGCAGGGCTTTTATCATAAATGGGTGTTGAATTTTGTTGAAAGCTTTCTCTGCATCTATTGAGATGATCATATGGTTTTTCTCCTTCAGTTTGTTAATATGATGTATCACATTGATTGATTTGCGTATATTGAAGAATCCTTGCATTCCTGGGATAAACCCCACTTGATCATGGTGTATGATCCTTTTAATGTGCTGTTGGATTCTGTTTGCTAGTATTTTGTTGAGGATTTTTGCATCTATGTTCATCAGTGATATTGGCCTGTAGTTTTCTTTCTTTGTGAATCTTTGTCTGGTTTTGGTATCAGGGTGATGGTGGCCTCGTAGAATGAGTTTGGGAGTGTTCCTCCCTCTGCAATATTTTGGAAGAGTTTGAGAAGGATAGGTGTTAGCTCTTCTCTAAATGTTTGATAGAATTCACCTGTGAAGCCATCTGGTCCTGGGCTTTTGTTTGTTGGAAGGTTTTTAATCACAGTTTCAATTTCAGTGCTTGTGATTGGTCTGTTCATATTTTCTATTTCTTCCTGGTTCAGTCTCGGCAGTTTGTGCATTTCTAAGAATCTGTCCATTTCTTCCAGGTTGTCCATTTTATTGGCATAGAGTTGCTTGTAGTAATCTCTCATGATCTTTTGTATTTCTGCAGTGTCAGTGGTTACTTCTCCTTTTTCATTTCTAATTCTATTGATCTGAGTCTTCTCCCTTTTTCTCTTGATGAGTGTGGCTAATGGTTTATCAATTTTGTTTATCTTCTCAAAGAACCAGCTTTTAGTTTCATTGATTTTTGCTATTGTTTCCTTCATTTCTTTTTCATTTATTACTGACCTGATCTTTATAATTTCTTTCCTTCTGCTGGCTTTGGGTTTTTTTTGTTCTTCTTTCTCTAATTGCTTTAGGTGCAAGGTTAGGTTGTTTATTCGAGATATTTCCTGTTTCTTGAGGTAGGCTTGTATTGCTATAAACTTCCCTCTTAGCACTGCTTTTGCTGCGTCCCATAGGTTTTGGGTCGTCGTATCTCCATTGTCATTTGTTTCTAGGTATTTTTTGATTTCCCCTTTGATTTCTTCAGTGATCACTTCGTTATTAAGTAATGTATTGTGTAGCCTCCATGTGTTTGTATTTTTTACAGATCTTTTCCTGTAATTGATATCTAGTCTCATAGCGTTGTGGTCGGAAAAGATACTTGATACGATTTCAATTTTCTTAAATTTACCAAGGCTTGATTTGTGACCCAAGATATGATCTATCCTGGAGAATGTTCCATGAGCACTTGAGAAAAATGTGTATTCTGTTGTTTTTGGATGGAATGTCCTATAAATATCAATTAAGTCCATCTTGTTTAATGTATCATTTAAAGCTTGTGTTTCCTTATTTATTTTCATTTTGGATGATCTGTCCATTGGTGAGAGTGGGGTGTTAAAGTCCCCTACTATGATTGTGTTGCTGTCGATTTCCCCTTTTATGGCTGTTAGTATTTGCCTTATGTATTGAGGTGCTCCTATGTTGGGTGCATAAATATTTACAATTGTTATACCTTCCTCTTGTATCGATCCCTTGATCATTATATAGTGTCCTTCTTTGTCTCTTGTAATAGTCTTTATTTTAAAGTCTATTTTGTCTGATATGAGAATTGCTACTCCAGCTTTCTTTTGATTTCCATTTGCATGGAATATCTTTTTCCATCCCCTCACTTTCAGTCTATATGTGTCTCTAGGTCTGAAGTGGGTCTCTTGTAGACAGCATATATATGGGTCTTGTTTTTGTATCCATTCAGCCAGCCTGTGTCTTTTGGTGGGAGCATTTAATCCATTTACATTCAAGGTAATTATCGATATGTATGTTCCTATTCCCATTTTCTTAAATGTTTTGGGTTTGTTATTGTAGGTGTTTTCCTTCTCTTGTGTTTCTTGCCTAGAGGAGTTCCTTTAGCATTTGTTGTAAAGCTGGTTTGGTGGTGCTGAACTCTCTCAGCTTTTGCTTGTCTGTAAAGGTTTTAATTTCTCCATCGAATCTGAATGAGATCCTTGCTGGGTAGTGTAATCTTGGTTGTAGGTTTTTCTCCTTCATCACTTTAAGTATATCCTGCCACTCCCTTCTGGCTTGCAGAGTTTCTGCTGAAAGATCAGATGTTAACCTTATGGGGATTCCCTTGTGTGTTATTTGTTTTTTTTCCCTTGCTGCCTTTAATATGTTTTCCTTATATTTAATTTTTGACAGTTTGATTAATATGTGTCTTGGTGTGTTTCTCCTTGGGTTTATCCTGTATGGGACTCTCTGTGCTTCCAGGACTTGATTAACTATTTCCTTTCCCATATTAGGGAAGTTTTCAACTATAATCTCTTCAAATATCTTCTCAGTCCCTTTCTTTTTCTCTTCTTCTTCTGGGACCCCTATAATTCGAATGTTGGCGCGTTTAATGTTGTCCCAGAGGTCTCTGAGACTGTCCTCAGTTCTTTTCATTCTTTTTTCTTTATCCTGCTCTGCAGTAGTTATTTCCACCATTTTATCTTCCAGGTCACTTATCCTTTCTTCTGCCTCAGTTATTCTGCTATTGATCCCATCTAGAGTATTTTTAATTTCATTTACTGTGGTTTTCATCATTGCTTGGTTCCTCTTTAGTTCTTCTACGTCCTTGTTAAATGTTTCTTGCATTTTGTCTATTCTGTTTCCAATATTTTGGATCATCCTTACTATCATTATTCTGAATTCTTTTTCAGGTAGACTACCTATTTCCTCTTCATTTGTTAAGTCTGGTATGTTCTGACCCTGCTCCTTCATCTGCTGTGTGTTTTTCTGTCGTCTCATTTTGCTTATCTTACTGTGTTTGGGGTCTCCTTTTCACAGGCTGCAGGTTCGTAGTTCCTGTTGTTTTTGGTATCTGTCCCCAGTGGCTAAGGTTGGTTCAGTGGGTTGTGTAGACTTCCTGGTGGAGGGAACTAGTGCCTGAGCTCTGGTGGATGAGGTTGGATCTTGTCTTTCTGGTGGGCACGTCCACGTCTGGTGGTGTATTTTGGGGTGTCTGTGGCCTTATTATGATTTTAGGCAGCCTCTCTGCTAATGGATGGGGCTGTGTTCCTGTCTTGCTAGTTGTTTGGCATAGGGTGTCCAGCACTGTAGCTTGCTCGTCGTTGAGTGAAGCTGGGTCTTGATGTTGAGATGGAGATCTCTGAGAGATTTTTGCCGTTTGGTATTACGTGGAGCTGGGAGGTCTCTTGTGGACCAGTGTCCTGACGTTGGCTCTCCCACCTCAGAGGCACGGCCCTCATGCCTGGCTGGAGCACCAAGAGCCTTTCGTCCACACAGCTCAGAGTAAAAGGGAGAAAAAATAGAAAGAAAAAAAGAAGGAAAGAGGCTATAATATAGTGAAGTAAAATAAAGCTATTGTAAAGCAAAGCTATACAGACAAAATCGCACCCAGAAGCATATACATATACACTCACAAATAAAAGGAAAAGGGGAAAAATTAATATATCCTGCTCCCAAAGTCCACCTCCTGAATTTGGGATGATTCGTTGTCTATTCAGGTATTCAACAGATGCAGGCACATCAAGTTGTTTGTGGAGTCTTAATCCGCTGCTTCTAAGGCTGCTGGGAGAGATTTCCCCTTATTTTCCCTGTTCGCACAGCTCCTGGGGTTCAGCTTTGGATTTGGACCCGCCTCTGCATGTAGGTCACCTGAGGGCGTCTATTCCCCGCCCAGACAGGACGGGGTTAAAGGAGCAGCTGTTCGGGGGCTCTGGCTCACTCAGGCCGCGGGGAGGGAGGTGTACAGAGGAGGCGGGGTGAGCCTGCGGTGGCCGAGGCCGGCGTGACGTTGCACCAGCCTGAGGCGGGCAGTGCGTTCTCCCGGGGAACTTGTCCCCGGATCACGGGACCCTGGCAGTGGCGGGCTGCAAAGGCTCCCGGGAGGGGCGATGTGGAGAGTGACCTGTGCTCACACACAGGCTTTTTGGAGGCGGCAGCATCAGCCCCAGCGTCTCACGCCCGTCTCTGGGGTCCGTGCTGATCGCCGCGGCTCGCGCCTTTCTCTGGAGTTCGTTTAGGCGGCACTCTGAATCCCCTCTCCTTGCGCTCAGCGAAACAAAGAGGCAAGAAAAAGTCTCTTGCCTCTTCGGCAGCTGCAGACCTTTTCCCGGTCTCCCTCCCAGCCAGCTGTGGTGCGCTAACCTCTTCAGGCTGTGTTCACGCCGCCAGCCCCAGTCCTCTCCCTGCGATCCAACCGAAGCCCGAGCCTCAGCTCCCAGCCCCGCCCGCCGAGCAGACAAGCCTCTTGGGCTGGTGAGTGCTGCTCAGCGCCGAGCCTCTGTGCGGGAGTCTCTCTGTTTTTTTCCTCTGCGCCCCTGTTGCTGTGGGGTCTGCGTTGATCGCCGCGGCTCGCGCCCTTCTCTGGAGTTCGTTTAGGCGGCGCTCTGAATCCCCTCTCCTTGCGCGCCGCGAAACAAAGAGGCAAGAAAAAGTCTCTTGCCTCTTCGGCAGCTGCAGACTTTTTCCCGGTCTCCCTCCCAGCCAGCTGTTGTGCGCTAATCCCTTCAGGCTGTGTTCACGCTGCCAGCCTCATTCCTCTCCCTGCGATCCGACCGAACCCGAGCCTCAGCTCCCAGCCCCGTCCGCCCCGGCGGGGGAGCAGACAAGCCTCTCGGGCTGGAGAGTGCTGGTCGGCACCGCTCCTCCGTGGGAACCTCTTCGCTTTGCCCTCCGCACCCCTGTGGCTGCGCTCTCCTCCGTGGCTCCGAAGCTTCCCCCCTCTGCCACCCGCAGTCTTTGCCCGCGAAGGGGCTTCCTAGTGCGTGGAAATCTTTCCTCCTTCACGGCTCCCTCCCACTAGTGCAGGTGCCGTCCCTATTCTTTTGTCTCTGTTATTTCTATTTTCTTTTGCCCTACCCAAGTACGGGGGGAGTTTCTTGCCTTTTCGGAGGTCGGACGTTTTCTGCCAGCGTTCAGTGGGTGTTCTGTAGGAGCAGTTCCACGTGTAGATGTATTTCTACTGTACCTGTGGGAAGGAAGGTGATCTCTGCGTCTTACTCTTCCGCCATCTTCCCGAGGCCCCCTAAAAGTAATTTATTTTTATAATGGGGTTTAGCTGCTTTTCACTGCTGTGTTTATGCCGCTTTGCACCCACTTGACACACTAACAGAGAGATAATAATACATTGGTTTTAAGATTATTACTAGTCAGATATATTCTTGTGCGGTGAATAGGGCGTGTTGAGTCCAGTTCTCTAAGCAAGGAGTAGGTCTTGTCTATTACATATTGGGTTTATGGAATGGTATCTGAGCTAATTTGAAACCCTTGTTTTATGTATCACCCCACCTCACCTTTCCCGTTAAGCAGCCATAGTGTGTTCTCTGCATGTGTGATTCTGTTCTGTTTTGTAATTCACTTCAAGTGTAACGGTTTTTACATTCCCTCTATAAGTGATACCTTATGAGAAGTGTCCTTTTCTGTGTGACTTATTTCACTTAGAATCGTCGTACCTAAATCCAATAATCATGCTGCTACTAGCCTTATGACATTGATTTCATGGCTGAGTGATATACCATTGTACATAAGGACCACAACTTCTTTATCCATTTTTCTCTTTCCTGGGTTATTTAAGGTGGAATGAAGTGGAGGTCCTTGTCAACAGAGCAGCCCTAAATTTTGGAGTGCTTGTGTTTTGCTGATTTTTCATTTTCCAAATTTATACCCCCATGAGTGGAAGTGCCCTATGCTCTCTAAGCTGTGGTTTTTAGATGTTTCAGGACACACCATACACTTCTCCAGAGTGGCTGTTGGCAGTTTACATCCCGCCTATCAGTGTAGCAAGGCTCCCATTTCTCCAAGGCCTGTCCTGCATTTCTGGTTTTGACACTTTTTTCAGCATGGCCCTTTTGACCGATGGGAAGCGAGACTTCTTTGTAGCGCTGATTTGCCTTTCCAGGTTGCTTGGTTGGCCAAAAAGGGCGTAGGCATTTTTTCCTGAATATATTCAGGAAAAAACGCCTACGCCCTTTTTGGCCAAGGGCATATTTGTCGAACCTTTGCCGCTTTTCATGGGGTTTAAAGGTGATTCGCATCTACCTTTTGAAATCTTTTTCCTGCAATTCTGCCTTGCTTTCAAATCCTCTTCTTTGCCTTCCCTCAATATATTTGGGGACGAGAGATACCATTTATAACTCTGCAGGTTTGTGAATTGCAGTGCCCTGAAGCTCTATTTTTCAACTCGTTTTTGGGGAGCTGGCCGCAGAAGCGCAGGATTGCCTCAGGCCCTATTCAGGTTCCGGGGTGGCAGGCTGAGCCTGTGGTTAATTCTTCTTCCTGATGGGAAAATAGAGTGACCTGTGCCTGTCCCAACACCAACAGCTAGTCTCTCATTGGTTCCACGTCTTCCCGTTCATCCTCAGGACAAATTGCAACCTGTACGGAACAGGAGGTTAAAGGTGCTGATGCTCCAAGTAGGGAGATTGATAGTAAAGCGGCTGGAATGGCGAACCCGGGCAAAGGGAGATGAGAAACGAGGTGCGTTTTAGAAACCTTTCCCCATCACACGGTGTACCATCTTCTGGGTTTATCATGCATGTTTTCGATGTAGGAAGATGTCCTTTAACCTGGAGATTTGGGACCCATGGGATGGGTACCACGCAGTATAACTTTAAAGGGTCTGCGCTTGCTCACCCAACCTCACCAAATCTCTCAGCCCCAAGAGTGTCCACCCTTATGTCTCATCCAGCTGTGGGTCTAGATATGGTCAATCCAGGTTGCATCACTGCCCCTGAACGAATTGTGTAAGTATTTCTAGATCCTTCACTGTCTTTTTTCATGGGTTTTTAAATGTAATTTATTTTTATAATGGGGTTTGACTGCTTTTCACGGCTGTGTTTATGCCGCTTTACAGCCACTTGACACACTTACAAAGAGATATCAATACATATGTTTTAAGATTCTTACTAGTCAGATATTTTCATATGCGGTGCATAGCGGGTGTTGAGTTCAGTTCTCTGAGCAAGGAGTAGGTCTTGTCTATTATATATTTGGTTTATGGAATGGTATCTGAGCTAATATGAAACCCTTGTTTTATGCATTACCTCACCTCATCTTTCCCATTAAGCAGCCACCGTGTGTTTTCTGCATGTGTGACTCTGTTCTGTTTTGTAATTCAGTTCAAGTGTAACGGATTTTACATTCCCTCTATAAGTTATATCTTATGATAAGTGTCTTTTCCTGTGAGACTAATTTCAGTTAGAATCGTCGTACCTAAATCCAGTCCTCCTGCTGCTACTAGCCTTATGACATTGATTTCATGGCTGAGTGATATTCCATTGTACATAAGGAACAAAACTTCTTTATCCATTTTTCTCTTTCCTGGGATATTTAAGGTGGAATGAAGTGGAGGATCCTGTCAAGAGAGGAGCCCTAAACTTTGGGGTGCCTGTGTCTTGCTGATTTTTGGTTTTCCCTATTTATACCCCCATGAGTGGAAGTGCCCTATGCTCTCTAAGCTTTGTGTTTTAGATGTTTCAGGACACACCGTACACTTCTCCAGAGTGGCTGTTGGCAATTTACATCCAGTCCATCAGAATAGAAAGGCTCCCATTTCTACATGGCCTTTCCTGCATTTCTGGTTTGTACACTTTTTTCAGAATGGCACTTTTGACAAATGGGAAGCGAGACTGCTTTGTACCGCTGATTTCCCTTTCCAGGTTGCTTGGTTGGGCAAAAAGGGTGTATGCCTTTTTTCCTGAATATATTCAGGAAAAAACGCATACGCCCTTTTTGGCTAAGTGCATCATTGTCGACCTTTGGCCTGTTTTCTTGTGACTTAAATGCGATTCGAATCTGCCTCCTGAAATCTGTTTCCTGCAATTCTGCCTTGCTTTCAAATCCCCTTCGTTGCCTTCCCTCAATATATTTGTGGATGAGAGTTATCATTTATAACTCTGCAGGTTTGTGAATTGCAGTGCCCCTGACCCCCATTTTTCAACTCGCTTTTTTGGGAACTGTCCGCAAAAGCAGAGGATTGCTTCAGGCCCTATTCTGGTTCCGGAGGGCAGTCTGAGCCTGTGGTTAATTCTTCTTCCTGATGGGAAAATAGAGTGACCTGTGCCTGTCCCAACACCTAGAGCTAGTCTCTCATTGGTTCCCCCTCTTCCCGTTCATCCACAGGACAAATTGCAAGCTGTACGGAACAGGAGGTGAAAGGTGCTGATGCTCCAAGTAGGGAGATTGCTAGTAAAGCGGCTGGAATGGCGAATCCGAGCAGAAGGAGATGAAAAATGAGGTGCGTTTTAGAAAGGTTTCCCCATCACCCAGTGTACCATATTCTGGGTTTCTCATGCATGTTTTCGATGTAGGAAGATGCCCTTGAACCTGGAGAATTCGGACCCATGGGGTGGGTACCGTGCAGTATTACTTTGAAGGTACTGCATTTGCTCCCCCAACCTCATCAAAACTCTCAGCCCCAAGAGTGTCCAACCTTATGTCACATCCAGCTGTGGGTCTAGGTATGGTCAATCCAGGTTGCATCACACCCCCGAATGAATTGTGTAAGAATTTCTCCCTCTATCACTGTCTTTGTTTCATGGGTTTTTAAAAGTAATTTATATTTTTAATGGGGTTAAGCTGCTTTTCACTGCTGTGTTTATGCCGCTTTACACCAAATTGACACACTTACAGTGATATATCAGTATATAGGTTTAAGATTCTTAATAGTCAGATATATTACTTTGTGGTGAATAGGGGGTGTTGAGTCCATTTCCTGAGCAAGGAGTAGGTCTTGTCTATTACATATTGGGTTTATGGAACGGTATCTGAGCTAATTTGAAACCCTTGTTTTATGCATCACCCCACTTCACCTTTCCCGTTAAGCAGCAATAGTGTGTTTTCTACATGTGTGACTCTGTTCTATTTTGTAATTAAGTTCAAGTGTAACGGTTTTTACAATCGCTCTATAACTGATATCTTATGATAAGTGTCTTTTTCTCTGTGACTTATTTCACTTAAAATCGTCGTACGTAACTCCACTCATCATGCTGCTACTAGTCTTATGACATTGATTCCATGGCTGAGTGATATTCTATTGAACATAAGGACCACAACTTCTTTATCCATTTTTCTCTTTCCTGGGATATTTAAGGTGGAATGAAGTGGAGTTTCCTGTCAACAGAGCAGCGCTAAACTTTGGGTTGCCTGTGTCTTGCTGATTTTAGTTTTCCCAATTTATACACAAATGAGTACAAGTGCCGTATGCTCTCTAAGCTGTGTTTCTTACATATTTCAGGACACACTGTACACTTCTCCAGTGTGGCTGTTGGCAATTTACATTCCGCCCATCAGAGTAGCAAGGCTCCCATTTCTCCATGGCCTAGCCTGCATTTCTAGTTTGTACACTTTTTTCAGCATGGCCCTTTTGACCGATGGGAAGTGAGACTTCTTTGTAGCGCTGATTTGCCTTTCCAGGTTGCTTGGTTGGCCAAAAAGGGCGTATGCGTTTTTTCCTGAATATATTCAGGAAAAAACGCATACGCCCTTTTTGGGCAAGGGCATTATTGTTGACGTTTTGCAGCTTTTCATGTGCTTTAAAGGCGATTCACATCTACTTCCTGAAATGTGTTTCCTGCAATTCTGCCTTGCTTTCAAATCCTCTTCGTTGCCTTCCCTCAATATATTTGTGGATGAGAGTTACAATTTATAACTCTGCAGCTTTGTGAATTGCAGTGCCCCTGACCTCCATTTTTCAATTCCCTTTTTTGGGAGCTGGCCGCAAAATCGCAGGATTGCTTCAGGCCCTGTTCTGCTTCCGGGGGGCAGGCTGAGCCTGGGGTTAATTCTTCTTCCTGATGGGAAAATAGAGTGACCTGTGCCTGTCCCGAAACCTAGAGCTAGTCTATTACTGGTTCCCCGCCTTCCCGTTCATCCTCAGGACAAATTGCAACCTGTACGGAACAGGAGGTTAAAGGTGCTGATGCTCAAATTAGGGAGATTGCTAGTAGAGCGGGTGGAATGGTGAACGTGAGCACAAGTAGATGAGAAATGAGGTGTGTTTTAGAAACCTTTACCCATCACACGGTGTACCATCTTCTGGGTTTCTCTTGCATGTTTTCTATGTAGCAAGATTCCCTTGAACCTGGAGATTTGGAACCCATGGGATTGGTATCATGCAGTATTACTTTAAATGGTCTGCGTTTGCTCACCCAACCTCACCAAACCTCTCAGCAACAAGAGTGTCCACCCATATGTCTCATCCAGCTGTGGGTCTAGATATGGTCAATCCAGTTTGCATCACAGCCCCTGAACGAATTGTGTAAGAATTTCTCTCTCTTTCACTGTCTTTGTTTCATGGGTTTTTAAAAGTAATTTATTTTTATAATGGGGTTTAGCTGCTTTTCACGGCTGTGTTTATGCTGCTTTACACCCACTTGACACACTAACAGAGAGATATCAATACATAGGTTTTAAGATTATTACTAGTCAGATATATTCATGTGCGGTGAATCGGGCGTGTTGAGTCCAGTTCTCTGAGCAAGGAGTAGGTCTTGTCTATTACATATTGGGTTTATGGAACGGTATCTGAGCTAATTTGAAACCCTTGTTTTATGCATCACCCCACCTCACCTTTCCCGTTAAGCAGCCATAGTGTGTTTTCGGCATGTGTGACTCTGTTCTGTTTTGTAATTCAGTTCAAGTGTAACGGTTTTTACATTCCCTCTATAAGTGATATCTTATGATAAGTGTATTTTTCTGTGTGACTTATGTCACTTAGAATCGTCGTACCTAAATCCACTCATCATGCTGCTACTAGCGTTATGACATTGATTTCATGGCTGTTTCATACTCCACTGTACATAAGGATCACAACTTCTTTATCCATTGTTCTCTTTCCTGGGATATTTAAGGTGGAATGAAGTGGATGTTTCTGTCAACAGAGCAGCCCTAAACTTTGGGGTGCCTGTGTCTTGCTTATTTTTACTTTTCACATTTTATGCACCCATGAGAGGAAGTGCCCTATGCTCTCTAAGCTGTGTTTTTTACATGTTTCAGGACACACCGTACACTTCTCCAGAGTGGCTGTTGGCAATTTACATCCCGCCCATCAGCGTAGCAAGGCTCCCATTTCTCCATGGCCTGTCATGCATTTCTTGTTTTGACACTTTTTTCAGCATGGCACTTTTGACCCATGAGAAGCGAGACTTCTTTGTAGCACTGATGTGCATTTCCAGGTTGCTTGTTTGGCCAAAAAGGGCGTATGTGTTTTTTCCTGAATATATGCAGGAAAAAACGCATACGCACTTTTTGGCAAAGGGCATCATTGTCGACGTTTTGCCGTTTTTCATGTGCTTTAATGGCGATTCGCATCTACCTCCTGAAATCTGTTTCCTGCAATTCTGAATTGATTTCATATCCTCTTCGATGCCTACCCTCAGTATATTTTTGGATGAGAGTTGTCATTTATAAGTCTGCAGTTTTGTAAATTGCAGTGCCCCAGAGCTCCATTTTTCAACTCACTTTTTTGGGAGCTGTCCGCAAAAGCGCACGATTGCTTCAGGTGCTGTACTGGTTCCGGGTGGCAGGCTGAGCCTGTGGTTAATTCTTCTTCCTGATGGGAAAATAGAGTGACCTGTGCCGCTCCGAACACCTAGAGCTAGTCTCTCATTTGTTGCCCCTCATCCTATTCATCCTCAGGACAAATTGCAACCTGTACGAAACAGGAGGTTAAAGGAGCTGATGCTCCAAGTAGAGAGATTTCTAGTAAAGCGGCTGGAATGGCGAATCCGAGCACAAGGACATGAGAAATGAGGTGTGTTTTAGAAACCTTTCCCGATAACACGGTGTACCATCTTCTGGGTTTCCCATGCATGTTTTCTATGTAGGAAGATGCCCTTGAACCTGGAGTTTTAGGACCCATGGGATGGGTACCACGCAGTATTATTTTAAAGGATCTGCGTTTGCTCACCTAACCTCACCAAACCTCTCATCCCCAAGAGTGTCCACCCTTGTGTCTCATCCAGCTGTGTGTCTACACATGGTTAATCCAGGTTGTATCACAGCCTTTGAACAAATGTTTTAAGAATTTCTCTCTCTTTCACTGTCTTTGTTTCATGGGGTTTTAAAAGTAATTTATTTTTCTAATGGGGTGTAGCTGCTTTTCACTGCTGTGTTTATGCCACTTTACATCCACTTGACACTCTTACAGTGAGATATCAATACAAGGGTTTTAAGTTTCTTACTAGTCAGATATATTCTTGTGCGGTGAATAGGGGGTGTTGAGTCCATTTCCTGAACAAGAGTATTTCTTGTCTATAACATATTGGGATTAAGGAACGGTATCTGAGATAATTTGAAACCCTTGTTTTATGCATCACCCCACCTCACATTTCCCGTTATGCAGCCATAGTGTGTTTTCTGCATGTGTGACTCTGTATTTTTTTTAATTCAGTTCAAGTGTAATGATTTTTACATTCCCTCTATAAGTGATATCTTATGATAAGTGTCGTTTTATGTGTGACTTATTTCATTTAGAATTGTCATAGCTTACTCCACTCATGATTCTCCCACTACCCTTATGACATTGAGTTCATGGCTGTGTGATATTCCATTGTACATATAGATCAGAACTTCTTTATCCATTTTTCTCTTTCCTGAGATATTTAGGTGGAATGAAGTGGAGGTCCTTGGCAACAGAGCAGCCCTAAACTTTGGAGTGCTTGTGTCTTGCTGATTTTTAATTTTCCCAATTTATACCCCCATGAGTGGAAGTGCCCTATGCTCTCTAAGCTGTGTTTTTTAGATGTTTCAGGACACACCGTACCCTTCTCCAGAGTGGCTGTTGGCAATTTACATCCCGCCCATCAGTGTAGCAAGGCTCCCATTTCTCCATGGCCTGTCCTGCATTTCTGGTTTTGACACTTTTTTCAGCATGGCCCTTTTGACCGATGGGAAGCGAGACTTCTTTGTAGCACTGAATTGCCTTTCCAGTTTGCTTGGTTAGCCAAAAAGGGCATATGCTTTTTTCCTGAGTATATTCAGGAAAAAACGCCTACACCCTTTTTGGTCAAGGGCATATTTGTTGAACTTTTGCCGCTTTTCATGGGCTTTAAATGCGATTCGCATCTACCTCTTGAAATCTTTTTCCTGCAATTCTGCCTTGCTTTCAAATCCTCTTCGTTGCCTTCCCTCAATATATTTGTGGACGACAGTTATCATTTATATCTCTGCAGTTTTTTGAATTGCAGTGCCCCTGAGATCCATTTTTCAACTCGCTTTTATGGGAGCTGGCCGCAAAAGCTCAGAATGGTGTCAGGCCCTATTCTGGTTCCGGTGGGCAAGCTGATCTTGTGGTTAATTCTTCTTCCTGATGGGAAAATAGAGTGACCTGTGCCTGTCCCAAAACTTAGAGCTAGTCTCTCATTGGTTCTCCCTCTTCCCATTTATCCTCATTACAAATTGCCACGTGTACGGAACAGGAGGTTAAAGGTGCTGATTCTCCAAGTAGGGAGATTGCTATTAAAGTGGCTGGAATGGCGAATCCGAGCACAAGGACGTGAGAAATGAGGTGCGTTTTAGAATCCTTTCCCGATCACATGGTGTACCATATTCTGGGTTTCAAATGCATGTTTTCGATGTAGGAAGATGCCCTTTAACCTGGAGATTTGGGACCCATGTGATGGGTACCACGCAGTATTATTTTAAAGGGTCTGCGTTTGCTCACCCAACCTCACCAAACCTCTCAGCCCCAAGAGTGTCCACCTTTATGTCTCATCCAGCTGTGGGTCTAGATACGATCAATCCAGGTTGCATCACAGCCTCTGAATGAATTGTGTACATATTTCGCTCTCTTTCACTGTCTTTGTTTCATGGGGTTTTAAAAGTAGTTTGTTTTTATAATGGGGTTTAGCTGCTTTTCACTGCTGTGTTTATGCCGCTTTACACCCACTTGACACACTTACAGAGAGATATCAATACATAGGTTTTAAGATTCTTACTAGTCAGATATGTTCTTGTGCAGTGAATAGGGAGTGTTGAGTCCAGTTCACTGAGCAAGGAGTAAGTCTTGTCTATTACATATTGGGTTTATGGAACGTTACCTGAGCTAATTTGAAATCCTTGTTTTTGCATCACCCCAGCTCACCTTTCCCATTAAGCAACCATAGTGTGTTTTCTAAATGTGTGACTCTCTTCTGTTTTGTAATTCTGTTCAGTGTAACGGTTTTTACATTCATTCTGTTAGTGATATCTTATGATAAGTGTCTTTTTCTGTGTGACTTATTTCACTTAGAATTGTCGTACCTAAATGCACTCATCATGCTGCTAGTAGCCTTATGATATTGATTTCACGCCCGAGTGATATTGTATTGTACATAAGGACCACAAATTATTTATCCATTTTTCTCTTTCCTGGGACATTTAAGGTGGAATGAAGTGGAGGTTCTTGTCAACAGAGCAGCCCTAAACTTTGGGGTGCCTGTGTCTTGCTGATTTTTAGTTTTCCCAATTTATACCCCCATGAGTGGATGTGCCCCTTTCTCTCTAGCTGTGTTTTTTAGATGTTTTAGGAAACACCATACCCTTCTCCAGAGTTGTCATTGGCAATTTACATCCCACCCATCAGTGTAACAAGGCTCCCTTTCCTCCCTGGCCTCTCCTGCATTTCTTGTTTTTACACTTTTTTAGGAAGGACCTTTTGACCGATGGGAAGTGAGACTTCTTTGTAGTGCTGAATTGCATTTCCGGCTTGCTTGGTTGGCCAAAAAGGGCCTATGGGTTTTTTCCTGAATTTATTCCGAAAAAAACACATATTGTCTTTTTGGCCAAGTGCATCATTGTGGACGTTTGGCCGCTTTTCTTGTGCTTTAGGGGCGATTCGAATCTAACTCCTGAAATCTGTTTCCTGCAATTCTGCCTTGATTTCAAATCCTCTTCGTTGCCTTCCCTCAATATATTTGTGGACGAGAGTTATTATTTATAACTCTGCAGGTTTGTGAATTGCAGGGCCCCTGAGCTCCATTTTTCAACTCGCTTTTTTGGGAGCTTTCCGCAGAACCGCTGGTTTGCTTTTGGCCCTACTCTGGTTCCCAGTTGCAGGCTAAGCCTTTGCTTAATTCTTCTTCCTGACTGGAAAGTAGAGTGACATGTGCCTCTTTGAACATCTAGGGCTTGGCTCTCCTTGTTTCTCCTCCTTCCCCTTCTTCCTTTGGACACATTCCAATTTCTGTGCAACTGGTTTTTGAAGGTGCTGACATCCTCAAGTGGGGAGATTTTAAGGAAAAAGGCTGGAGGGGTGAACCCAACAACCAGGAAATTAGGAATTTTAGTGCCTTTTCCAAAATCTTCCTGATCCAACCGTGTTCCATCTTCTGGGTGTCACAGGCATGTTGTAGCTGTAGGAAAGGTCCCGTGTATGTAAGGAGAACACAAGGCATTTTTCCAAATCAGTGTCTCCCCGAACTCCAATCTGGGGAATTTTTAAGCTACTGGTACGTGTGTGTTCATTAAGGGACTTGGGCCATAGGCAGAGTCCGAACTTTAGATGATTGAAGTCTTCAGGTCCAGAAACGCTCACCATCGGCCTCCTTTAGTTTCCATTTTATCTGTAGTTGATAGATGATGTCGATATAGATATCTATGGTTTTTCAGATTATTTCCCCTCAGGGGTCATTACAAAATATTGAGTATAGTTCCCTGTGCTATACAGTAGTTCCTTGTTGATGATATATTTTATACATAGCAGTGTGTATATGTTAATCTGAAACTGTTAATTTATCCCTCCTCCCACCTTTCCCCTTTGGTAATAAAAAATATAAGATTTTATACTTCTCAGAAATCTAGGAGCTGAAAGACAGGTATCATTTTCAATGGAAAATCATTCGAAACAAGGTTTAAACTTCAACCAAGATTATTAGATGTACATCCTTGGAAAGAAATCACTGCATTTCTCTACTGTTGACCTGACAAATAAGACAAACCCCTCCACTGAACTTGCTTATAATAAAGTGATGGAAATATCAAATGGAAGTGTTAGAAACATCTTATTTTACACGAGCCTTATACACTGCTCTATGTTAATTACAGTTTGGCTCACACATCTGTTCATTGAAGTTACAATGTTCTCAAATTCTGTTACTGATCCTGCAGAGTGGGCCCCAACAAGGGTCTCCCTGCACAGTGTCATTGGAGCCAACAGATCGAGACTGACTTTGGTTCAGAAGCAAAGGAAATCTTTATATTTTGATCAGAGAATGGAGAGGTGATAGTGTGTGCTCCCCTGCGGGTTGTGGGCTGGGCTGCTGTGTAGGGATCCTGTCAGCATCAGCGGGAGGGAGGGGGCGGAGCTCTCGAGGGCTGGGTTGCCTGGAGCTCAGGCTCTATGTCGCAGAGTCTGCACGGGGCCCCACGAGCTGAGGTGTCGGCCCAGCCATTTTGCACTAGGAAATCGGGTCTGAAGTGTCGGGTGTGGGACCTCTGCATGTGGAAACCTAGGAGCAAGTGAAATTAGACAAAGCACAAAGGAAAAAATGGTTAGACTTTATTTTATTGCCCAGATTCTATTTTTATCTCCCAGGAATTTTTAATGGGCTTTGCCAGTGACAAAGCCCTCCTCTGCCTTTTGTCCCATTCCTCATTCTTGGGGCGCTGAGGGTGCAGACACGTCTTCTGTAAATGCTTCGTGCTGAGTTGGGTGTCCTCATACCCGGGGGGAGGGGCAGGACTTCTCCCCAGCAGCCTCCAGGTGAGGTTGATTGTCCGCAGGCCTCCTCCCTCACTGCTCGTCTGCCTGAGCACCAGCATTGGAAGTTTTATAGATTCTAATGACCTTTAAGGGTCCAGGAAAGAGATGTGCAGAGACGCTGAGGGGGTGGGCGGTTTTACCCTGCTCCACATTGGTTCGGCCCCCTTAGGCTGACAGTTTCTGCCAGCCTAGATGCTCTGACCAGTAGTCTGCGCTTTCTTCAGTTAGGCCAACTGAATTAACGTACAAACAGCACCAGGTGTCAGAGCCCTGCTTGCTCAACTCCCAGACATTCCAGGGCCGGTGGTGATCCAGGACCATGACGGCCACTCAGTCAACGGCCTTTTGAAGTAGCCAGGAGTACAGCCGGTCTCATTAGCCCCCGTCACCACGGTGTCTGTAGGCTTTTCTATGGTGGCAGCGTTATTTACGGTTCCCCTGCCAAGTTTATTAGCTCCGCTCTGGGTGCAGTAAGTCCTGTAAGCAATAGTCAGCTCTTTAGGGGCACACTCTTGTTGTTTTCTGAGAGAAGCTCCAGGTCAAGTGATGGTCACACGAGTCGTCATGGGGGCCCATTGCCCCAGGTTGTCTCTCTGGAGGTTGGTGTTGGAGGGCCTCCTCACTCGAGGTCATTGTGCCCACGGAGCAATCCCTGCAACTTCAGGGCATGGTGGGTGGTTAGGATCACCAAGTGGTGTCCTTTTCCCTTAGGAGGGAGCTGGCCTTGCGGGCTGCTGATTTCCAGGTTTTTAGATACCCCCAGTATCCTGGTCGGATGGGGTGGCTGGCCAATGCCTGGAGGGCATTCTTGCATTGTTCCATTTCAAGTGGTCCCAGTTTTTGCACTAATACTCCAAGGGCGATTCGCCTTGGACCAGGAATGTAAAGGTCAAAGGGTTTAGCTAACTTAGGGAGGTCCAGGGCCAGGGTCTGAATTGACTGCTCTTTCCATTCTTGAAAGGCCGCTTCTGGATTCTATTCAAAAGGATCATCATCTTTTCCTTTCAGTGTTTCATATAGAGGCCCAGCTATTAGACTCTAGTTAGGGATCCAGATGCAGCAAACCCCGGTCTCCCCAGGAACCCCTAAGCTGTCTTCTAGTTTCAGGAAGGCTGAGGCTGCAAATGGCTTCTTCCCTTTCCTGGGGTGGGCTTCTCCGACCTTCTGTGCGAATGAAGCCCAGGAAGGCCACTTTAGTTTGTGATATTTGAGCCTTTTCCTTGGACACCTTCTATCTTTTATTGGCTAGGTAGTTCAGAGGCCTCCTTAGTCGGGCTGGTGATCAGAATGTCATCTGCATATTGAAGGAGGGTTCCCTTCTCCAGAGGTAGATCTTTTAGGTCTTTAGCTAACGTTTCCCCAAAGATGGTGTGGGAATTTTTGAACCCCTGGGGCAGGACGGCCCAGCAGTATTGTTTTTGTTGTATGTTGAGTCCTGCCACTCACAGCCAAAATTTCTTGTGACTCTGGGAGTAATGGAATACAGAAGAAGGCATCATTGAAGTCTAATACAGAATACCATGTCCTGGCGGATGGTAGAATGACCAGCAGGGTGTAGGAATTAGGAACTACTAGATGTATATCCTCTGTGGCTTCACTGACTGTCCTGGCGTCCTCTACCAGGTCCCCAGCAGCCCACGGGGCTCTTGTGGTCAGGCCCCTCCCAGGATATGGAGCTTACCTGGGCAGGTACCCAGCGGCCCACGGGGCTCTGGTGGTTAGGCCGCTCCCAGGATATGGAGCTCACCTGGGCAGGTACCCAGCAGCCCATGGGGCCCTCATGGTCAGGCCCCTCCCAGGATATGGAGCTCACCTGGGCAGGTACGCAGCAGCCCACGGGGCTCTCGTTGGCAGGCCCCTCCCTGGATATGGAGCTCCCGTGGACAGGTACCCCGGCAGGGCTGGGCACACAGGATCCGTGCACATAGCCCTCATTGCAGAGCACCCCCAGCACACCTGTCACTCAGAGCTGACACGGAGCACCTCAGAGCAGAGCTTGAACTAACAAACAGCAGCTCCAACAGGTCTCTGACCCTAGGCTTCACTCTGTGCAGCCTCCCTCTGCCTGGTCTTCCAGGGGCTTCCACTGCAGCTGGGGCACCAGGCCTCTGTCTCCACCCACCACCCCTCCTCTCCCTGACTCCTGGGTTCCTCTCATTAGCAGAGGGTCTTCTTGAAGTTGTCTCCCACTCATGGACCAGATAAAATGATTAGAAAACAAGCCAGGGCTGCCGCCCCTTATCTATCCTGACTCTCGGGACCCTACACCTGTTCCTTGGATCTGGCCGGTGCAGCAAGGCCCATTCTCTGCAACTCTGAGCCCCTGAGGGGCGAGGATTGGCTGACCTGGGCAGCCTGACCCGGCCGGCCAGCCCTTCCCAGGTGTGCCTGGGTTGAGGTCAATATAAACACCCCTCCAGGCAGCAAAAGCCTCTGCAGCTGTGCCTGACGCCATATTCTCTGCCCCGTCAGCAGTCTCGGGGTTGGGCTGGTGGGAGGGAGTAGGGCCCACGGCTCTATGAGTGGCCCGGTGTGACTGGGGCTCTGCTGGACTTTCTGCAGGAGTTGCCGGGCTGCCACCTGCTAAAGAAGAGGATGTGTCACCCATACTTGCTGCTGGAATTTCTCCCCGGGCAGAGGTGAGGAAGGAAAAAAGCAGTGGGGGCCGGGACAGGAGGGGTACCTCAGGCAGGGAAATGGAAAGCTTCCAGACGAGCACCCGGGGCCAGGACCATCCTGGCTGGCCTGCAGGCACCACGTCGGCCTGCGTGCTGTCACTGGTGTGACTCCAAGCCCCTTCCTCTAGTTTTTAAAGTCTTTGCACACATTCAGGTGTTTTACCTGGGAAGGGTGGGAAAAGTTCAGCAGCAGCTGGCCTGGGGCTCAGCTCACGTTTATTCAGAGACGCCTCCTCACGGTCCCCCAGCTTTGCAATGAGGACGCTCCTCGTGTGGGGGCTGCTGGCTGCATGGGAGATGATTCCCCACCTGTGACCAACTTCAGAATTGTTTACCACTGGAGCAAGTGCCCTGATAGGGTTTTCCTCTGTATGACCAGTGGGTTCTGTTTTTTTTTTTTTTCTTTTTTGGTTCAAGGTAAGTTTTATTCCTCATTTTGTATTTATGGATATAAGCATGGAAATAATTCATTCATATAAATACGTCTATGGGAAGGACAGAACTTTTTTTTCTGTTTTATTTCTTTAAGTATTATTTATTTTTTAATTTTTGAATTTATTTTATTCATTTTTTTATACAGCAGGCTCTTATTGGTTATCTATTTTATACATATAAGTGTATATATGTCAATCCCAGGCTCGCAATTCATCCCACCACCACCACCCTGCCACTTTCCCCCCTTGGTGTCCATACATTTGTTCTCTACATCTGTGTCTCTATTTCTCCCTTGCAAACCGGTTCATCTTTACCATTTTTCTAGGTTCCCCATGTATGCATTAATATACGATATTTGTTTTCTCTTTCTGACTTACTTCACTCTGTATGACAGTCTCTAGATCTATCCACGTCTCTACAAATGACCCAATTTCATTCCTTTTTATGGCTGAGTAAAATTCCATTTTATACATGTAGCACATCTTTTCTGTTCGTCTGTCTATGGGCATTTAAGTTGCTTCCATGACCTGGCTATTATAAATAGTGCTGCAATGAATATTGTGGTGAATATGTCTTTTTGAATTATGGTTTTCTCTGGGTATATGGCTAGTAGTGGGATTGCTGGGTCATATGGTAATTCTATTTTTAGTTTTTTAAGGAACCTCCATACTGTTCTCCATAGTGACTGTATCAATTTACATTCCCACAAATAGTGTAAGAGGGTTCCCTTTTCTCCACACCCTCTCCAGCATTTGTTGCTTGTAGATTTTCTGATGATGCCCATTCTAACTCGTGTGAAGTGATACCTCATTGTAGTTTTGGTTTCTATTTCTCTAATAATTAGTGATGTTGAGCAGCTTTTCATGTGCTTCTTAGTCATCTGTATGTCTTCTTGGGACAAATGTCTATTTACATCATCTGCCCATTTTTGGATTGGGTTGTTTGTTTTTTTACTGTTGAGCTGCATGAGCTGTTTATATACATTGGAGATTACTCCTTTGTCCATTGATTCATTTGCAAATATTTTCTCCCATTGTGAGGGTTGTCTTTTCGTCTTGTTTGTAGTTTCCTTTGCTTTGCAAAAGCTTTTAGGTTTCATTTGCTCCCATATGTTTATTTTTTTTTTATTCCATTACTCTACAAGGTGGATCAAAAAAGATCTTGCTGTGATTTATGTCAAAGAGTATTCTTCCTATGTTTTCCTCTAAGAGTTTTATAGAGTCCGGTCTTACATTTTGGTCTCTAATCCATTTTGAGTTTATTTTTTGTGTATGGTGTTAGGGAGTGTTCTAATTTCATTCTTTTACATGTAGCTGTCCATTTTTCCCAGCACCACTTATTGAAGAGACTGTCTTTTCTCCTTTGTATACCCTTGCCTCCTTTGTCATAGATTAGTGGGCCATAGGTGTGTAGGTTTATCTCTGGGCTTTCTTTTTTTTTTTTACTTTTACATCTTTATTGGAGTATAATTGCTTTACAATTGTGTGTTAGTTTCTGCTGTATAAAAAAGTGAATCAGCTCTGCGTATACATATAACACCATATCCCCTACCTCTTGCACCTCCCTCTCACTCCCTTATCCCACCCTTTTAGGTGGTCACAAAGCACAGAGCTGATCTCCCTGTGCTATGTGGCTGCTTCCCAGTAGCTATCAATTTTACATTTGGTAGTGTATATTTGTCCATACCACTCTCTCACTTTGTCCCAGCTTACCCTTCCCTCTCCCCATGTCCTCAAGTCCTTTCTCTACGTCTGTGTCCTTAATCCTTTCCTGCCCCTAGGTTCTTCATAAACTTTTTTTTTTAGATTCCATATATATGTGTTAGCATACGGTATTTGTTTTTCTCTTTCTGACTTACTTCACTATGTAGGACAGACTCTAGATCCATCCACCTCACTAAAAATAACTCAATTTCGTTTCTTTTTATGGCTGAATAATGTTCCATTGTATATATGTGCCACATCTTCTTTATCCATTTATCTGTTGTTGGACACTTAGGTTGCTTCCATGTCCTGGCTATTGTAAATAGAGCTACAGTGAACATTGTGGTACATGACTCTTTTTGAATTATGGTTTTCTCAGGGTAAATGTCCAGGAGTGGGTTTGCTGGGTTGTATGGTAGTTCTATTTTTAGTTTTTAAGGAACCCCCATACCGTTCTCCCTAGTGGCTATATCAATTTACATTCCCACCAACAGTGCAAGAGGGTTCCCTTTGCTCCAATAAATGCCTCTCCAGCATTTATTGTTGGTAGATTTTTTGATGATGGCCAATCTGACTGGTGTGAGGTGATACCTCACTGTAGTTTTGATTTGCATTTTTCTAATGATTAGTGATGTTCAGCATCCTTTTATGTGTTTGTTGGCAACCTGTATATCTTCTTTGGAGAAATGTCTATTTAGGTCTTCTGCCCATTTTTGGATTGGGTTGTTTGGTTTTGTGATATTGAGCTACATGAGCTGCTTTTTGGAGATTAATCCTTTGCCATTTGCTTCATTTGAAAATATTTTCTCCCATTCTGATGGTTGTCTTTTCATCTTGCTAATGTTTTCCTTTGCTGTGCAAAAGAATTTATGTTTCATTCGGTCCCATTTTTTAATTTTTGTTTTTATTTCCATTTCTCTAGGAGGTGGGTCAAAAAGGATCTTGCTGTGATTTATGTCATAGACTGTTCTGCTTATGTTTTCCTCTAAGAGTTTTATAGTGGCTGGTCTTATATTTAGGTCTCTAATGCATTTTAAGTTTACTTTTGTGTATGGTGTTAGGGAGTGTACTAATTTCATTCTTTTACATGTAACTGTCCAGTTTTCCCAGCACCACTTACTGAAGACACTGTCTTTTCTCCATTGTATACCCTTGCCTCCTTTGTCATAGATTAGTGAACCATAGGTACGTGGGTTTATCTCTGTGCTTTCTATCCTGTTCTATTGACCTATATTTCTGTTTTTCTGTCAGTACCATAATATCTTGATTACTGTAGCTTTGTAATATAGTCTGAAGTCTGGAAGTCTGATTCCTCCAGCTCTTTTTTTTCCCCCTCAAGACTGCTTTGGCTATCCAGGGTCTTTTGTGTCTCCCTACAAATTTTAAGATTTTTTTTTCTTGTTCTGTAGAAAATGCCAAAGGTATTTTGATCGGGATTGCATTGAATATGTAGATTGCTTTGGGTAGTATAGTCATTTTCACAATATTGATTCTTCTAATCCGAGAACATGGTATATGTCTCCATCTGTTTATATCATCTTTGATTTCTTTCATCAGTGTCTTATAGTTTTCTGAGTACAGGTCTTTTACTTCCTTAGGTAGGTTTATTCCTAGGTATTTTATTCTTTTTGTTGCAGTGGTAATGGGATTGTTTCCTTAATCTCTCTTTCTGATCTTTCATTGTTAGTGTATAGGAATGCAAGCAATTTCTGTGCATTAATTTTGTATCCTGCAACTTTACCAAATTCATTGATTAGCTCCAGTGGTTTTCTGGTGGCATCTTTAGGATTCTCTATCTATGATATCATGTCATCTGCAAACAGTGACAATTTTACTTCTTCTTTTCCTTTTTGTATTCCTTTTATTTCTTTTTCTTCTCTGATTGCCATGGCTAGGACTTCCAAAACTATGTTGAATAGCAGTGGTGAGATTGGACATCCTCGTCTTGTTCCTGATCTTAGAGGAAACGCTTTCAGTTTTTCACCATTGAGAATGCTGTTTGCTGTGGGTTTGTCATATATGGCCTTTATTATGTTGAGGTAGTTTCCCTCTATGCCCACACTCTGCAGAGTTTTTATCGTAAATGAGTGTTGAATTTTCTCAAAATCTTTTCCTTCATCTATTGAGATGATCATATGGTTTTATTCTACAATTTGTTAATATGGTGTATCACATTGATTTGTGTATATTGAAGAATCCTTGCATCCCTGGGATAAACCCCACTTGATCATGGTGTATGATCCTTTTAATGTGTTGTTCGATTCTGTTTGCTAGTATTTTGTTGAGGATTTTTACATCTATATTCATCAGTGATATTGGTCTATAATTTTCTTTCCTTGTAGTATCTCTGTCTGATTTTGGTATCAGGGTGATGGTGGTCTCATAGAATGAGTTTGGGAGTGTTCCTTCCCCTGCAATTGTTTTGAAGAATTTGAGAAGGTTGGGTGTTAGCTCTTCTCTAAATGTTTGATAGAATTCACCTGTGATGCCATCTGGTTCTGAACTTTTGTTTGTTGGAAGATTTTTAATCACAGTTTCAATTTCATTGCTTGCGATAGGTTTGTTCACATTTTCTATTTCTTCCTGGTTCAGTCTTAGAAGGTTACCCCTTTCTAAGAATTTGCCCATTTCTTCCAGATTGTCCATTTTATTGCCCTAGAGTTGCTTGTAGTAGTCTCTTAGGATGCTTTGTACTCCTGTGGTGTCTGTTGTAACTTCTGCTTTTTCACTTCTAATTTTGTTGATTTGCGTCCTCTCCCTCTTTTTCTGGAGTCTGGCTAAAGGTTGATCATTTTTGCTTATCTTCTCAAAGAACCAGCTTTTAGTTTTATTGATCTTTGCTTTCGTTTTCTTTGTTTCTATTTCATTTATTTCCGCTCTGATCTTTATGATTACTTTCCTTCTACTAACTTTGGGTTTTGTTCTTCTTTCTCTAGTTCCTCTAGGTGTAAGGTTAGATTATTTATTTGAGATTTTTCTTGTTTCTTGAGGTAGGCTTGTATTGCTATAAACTTCCCTCTTAGAACTCCTTTTGCTGCATCCCATAGGTTTTGGATCATCGTGTTTTTGTTGTCATTTGTCTCTAGGTAGTTTTTGATTTCCTCTTTGATTTCCTAAGTGATCCCTTGGTTATTTATTAACGTATTGTTTAGCCTCCATGTGTTTGTGTTTTTTACGTTTTTTTCCATGTAATTGATTTCTTTTTTTTTTTCATGTAATTGATTTCTAATCTCATAGCATTGTGGTCGGAACAGCTGCTTGATATGATTTCACTTTTCTTAAATTTACTGAGGCTTTATCTGTGACCCAAGATGTGATCTATCCTGGAGCATGTTCCGTGTGCAGTTGAGAAGAACGTGTAATCTGCTGCTTTTGGATGGAATGTCCTATAAATATCAATTAACTCTATCTGGTCTATTGTGTCATTTAAAGCTTGTGTTTCCTTATTAATTTTCTGTCTGGCTGATCTCCACTGGTGTAAATGAGCTGTTAAAGTCCCCCGCTATTATTGTGTTACTGTCGATTTCCTCTTTTATAGCTGTTAGCAGTTGCCTTATACATTGAGGTGCTCCTATTTTGGGTACATATATATTTATAATTGTTATATCTTCTTCTTGGATTGATCCCTTGACCATTATGTAGTGTCTTTCCTTGTCTCTTGTAACATTCTTTATTTTAAAGTCTATTTTATCTGATATGAGTATTGCTACTCCAGCTTTCTTTCGATTTTCATTTGCATAAAATATATTTTTCCATCGCCTCACTTTGAGTCTGTATGTGTCCCTAGCTCTGAAATGGATCTCTTGTAGACAGCATATATATGGGTCTTGTTTTTGTATCCATTCAGCGAGCCTGTGTCTTTTGGTTGGAACATTTAGTGCATTCACCTTTAAGGTAATTATCGATATGTATGTTCCTAGTACTATTTTCTTAATTGTTATAGGTTTGTCTTGGTGGGTCCTTTTCTTCTCTTGTGTTTCCCACTTAGAGAAGTTCCTTCAGCATTTGGTGTAGAGCTGGTTTCATGGTGCTGAATTCTCTTAGCTTTTGCTTGTCTGTAAGGCTTTTGATTTCTCCATCAAATCTGAATGAGCTCTTTGCAGGGTGGAGTACTCTTGGTTGTAGGTTCTTCCCTTTCATCACTTTAAATTTATCATGCCACTTCCTTCTGGCTTGTAGATTTTCTACTGAGAAATCAGCTGTTCTCCTTATGGGAGTTCCCTTGTATGTTATTTGTCATTTTTCCCTTGCTGCTTTCAATCATTTCTCTTTGTCATTAATTTTTGTCAATTTGATTACTATGTGTCTTGTCATTTTTCTCCTTTGGTTTATCCTGCCTGGGACACTCTGTGCTTCTGGACTTGGGTGGCTATTTCTTTTCCCATGCTAGGGAAGTTTTTGACCATAATCTCTTCAAATATATTCTCGGGTCCTTTCTCTCTCTCTTCTCCTTCTGGGACCCCTATAATGCGAATGTTGTTGCGTTTAATGTTGTCCCAGAGGACTCTTGGGGTGTCTTCATTTATTTTCATTCTTTTTCTTTAATCTGTTCCATGGCAGTGATTTCCACCTTTCTGTCTTCCAGGTCACTTATCCGTTCTTCTGCCACAGTTATTCTGCTACTGATTCCTTCTAGTGTATTTTTCATTTCAGTTATTCCATTGTTCACCTCTGTTTGTTTGTTCTTTAATTCTTCTAGGTGTTTGTTCCTTAATTCTTCTAGGTCTTTGTTAAGCATTTCTTGCGTCTTCTCGATCTTTGCCTCCTTTCTTTTTCCAAGGTCTTGGCTCAACTTCACTATCATTATTCTGAATTCTTTTTCTGGAAGGTTCCCTATCTCCACCTCATTTCATTTTTTTTCTGGGGTTTTATCTTGTTCCTTGATCTGGTATAATGTCCTCTGCCTTTTCATTTTGTCTATCTTTCTGTGAATGTGGTTTTCCTTCCACAGGCTGCAGAATTGTAGTTCTTCTTGCTTCTGCTGTCTGCTCTCTGGTGGATGAGTCTATCTTAGAGGCTTGTGCAAGCTTCCTGATGGGAGGGACTGGTGGTGGGTAGAGCTGGGTGTTGCTTTGGTGGACAGAGCTTTAATCTGCTTGTCTACGGATTAAATAAAACTTTAATAAAAAGTTTAATCCGCTTGTCTGCTGATGCATGGGGCTGGGTTCCCTCCCTGTTGGTTGTTTGGCCTGAGGCGACCCAGCACTGGAGCCTACCTTGCTCTTGGTGGGGCTAACGGCGGACTCTGGGAGGGCTCACACCAAGGAGTATTTCCCAGAACTTCTGCTGCCAGTGTCGTTGTCCTCATGGTGAGCCACAGCCACAGACACCACCTGCCTCTGCAGGAGACCCTCTAAAAGTAGCAGGTAATTCTGGTCATTCTCCTACGGGGTCACTGCTCCTTCCCCTGGGTCCTGATGTGCACACTACTTTGTGTGTGCCTTCCAAGAGTGGAGTATCTGAGTGGAGTTGAGACTCTGATTCTCTGTGTGGAGTCGCACAGACTCTGGGTCCTGTGAAGCTTCGATGTTTTCTGATTCTAGAAATCCTATAGGAGACGGTCCACAGCAGGTGACACTAATGTTGTCAGTAGAGGTGTTGAAGCCAAAGATCTGCAGTTCCAACTAGAGGTGCCGATGTACATACAGGACAAAATCATCTCGTGTGAATGTAGTTCAGGCATGTTTAAGATGAATGCAGTCATGTTAATGCCTACCATATTCTATCTTGAGCCTCTCCTCAGGGAGCCCCTCCTCAGTTCCTGAGGCTCCTGTAAGTCATGTACAGGGGACTGAAGAGTGGGCTCTGTCCAGTCTGAGCCCTGAGTTACCCTGTGTGTATCTTAGGATCCTTTGTATTTCTGTGGTGTCTGTTGTAACATCATCTCTTTCATTTCAGATTTATTTGGGCCCTCTCTTTTTAAAAAAAACATACGACTGTTGTCTTTTATTCTTTACAGAAGTTTAATAAGTGTTTGATCTACTATCCTTACCCTATGTATACTTTTTGCAGTGAGATTTTTACTTTTCTTTGTTTCCTTGTTACTATCAATAATTAGTGAGACTTCTTTTAAGCTACCTTCAACATTGCTTATAAAGCTGCTTTATTAGTGATGACAGAGCCTTAATGGAAGTCATGTTCTGATTGTAAATTAGAATGCAATGTGCCAGCAAAAAGCCCCTTAAGTTTATGTCTCATTACTTCTTGTTCTTTTTTTAATTTAATTTTTATTTTTTGTCAGAGCAAGTGTAATTAAAATGTTTTGTTTCTTCTAGGTGTGCAAGATGTGGTTCTTTTAAACATATACATATATCTATTCTTCTTTGGATCATTTTCCCATGTAGGTTATGATACAATGTTGAGTAGTCTTGTCTTGGTATTACGTAGGTCTTTGGTGATTACATATTTCACATGTGTTTCTATATCTATCTTAACCCCAATATCCTAATGTCTCCAATCCTCACACCTTTCCATTTGGTGAACCATAAGTTTGTTTAATGAACCTGTGATTGCATTTCTCTGTGGAAATATCTTCATTGGTATCAATTTTTAGCTAAGACCTATAAGTGATATTATAGGATATGTGTCTTTTGCTTTCTGACTTAGTACAATTTGCCTGATTACCTCAAGAATCATACATGGTGCTGCAAATGGCATTGTTTCATTTTTTTCCCTGGCTAATAGTCCATCTGTACGTGTACCAGTTCTTCTTTGGCCACGCACCTGTTGATGGACTTTCTGGTTGCCTCCATGTCTTGGCTATTGTAATACTGCTGCAATGCACATTTGCTTGCCTGTGTCTTTCCAGTTCTATCTTCTTATGTTATAGGCCAAGGAGTGGGCTTGCTGTATCATATGGTAGCGCAGTGTGTACGTTTTAAAGGCACCACCATTCAGTGTTCATTAGTGGCTCTTTCCAGGTTACGTCCCACTTAAAATTGAGGGTATGCATTTCTCCAAAACACCTTCAATATTTATTGTTTGTAGTTTTCTTGCTGATGGTTATTCTAACAGGTGTGAGCTGATACCTCTCTGTGGTTGAATTTGCATGTGTCCCATAATCTGTTGAAATGGAGCTTTAAAGCATGCCCTTTTTATTTATCAAACTGTGATTACAGCTTAGTTGTTCAAAGTGTTTTCTTAAAGTAAGTGTCACATTTTGAAAATTTTTGGCCATTACCTCCGTCAAGACATTTTGAGGGCAGGTTTCATTTACAGCCCTGAAGTACTTGTTCATATGAAGTGACCATTAGCACAGGTTTTAAAGCTGCTTTTACAGGTAACGGCAAGAGGGCGGCAGCCTTTCTACGTTCCCCAATCTGGTAACTAGGGAAAGAGACCTTCACCCCCAAGAGTATCCAGCTTTATTTCTCATCCAGCTGTGGGTCTAGATATGGTCACACCAGGTTGCATCACAGCCCCGGAACGAATTATGTAAAAATTTCTCCCTCTATCACTCTCTTTGTTTTTTGGGTTTTTTAAAGTAATTTATTTTTATAATGGGGTTTACCTGATTTTCACTGCTGTGTTTATGCCACTTTACATCCAATTCTTTCACTTACAGAGAGATATCAATACATAGGTTTTAAGATTTTTACTAGTCAGATATATTCTTCTTCGTTAAATAGGGGGTGTTGCGTCCACTTCACTGAGCAAGGAGTAGGTCTTGTCTATTACATATTGGGTTTATGGAACAGTATCTGAGCTAATTTGAAACTCTTGTTTTATGTATCACCCCACCTCAGCTTTCCCGTTAAGCAGCCATAGTCTGTTTTCTAAATATGTGACCCTGTTCTGTTTAGTAATTCAGTTCAAGTGTAACGGTTTTTACATTCCCTCTATAAGTGATATCTTATGATAAGTGCCGTTTTCTGTGTGACTTATTTCACTTAGAATCGTCGTACCTAAATCCACTCATCATGCAGCTACTAGCATTATGACATTGATTTCATGGCTGAATGATATTCCATTGTACATAAGGACCACAACTTCTTTATCCATTTATCTCTTTCCTGGATATTTAAGGTGGAATGAAGTGGAGGTCCTTGTCAACAGAGTACCTCTAAACGTTGGGGTGCCTGTATCTTGCTGATTTTTCATTTTCCCGATTTATACCCCATGCGTGGAAGTGCCCTATGCTCTCTAAGCTGTGTTTTTTAGATGTTTCAGGACACACCGTACACTTCTCCAGAGTGGCTTTTGGCAATTTACATCCCACCCAGGAGCATAGCAAGGCTCACATTTCTCCACGGTCTGTCCTGCATTTCTGGATTTTACACGTTTTTCAGCATGGCCCTTTTGACCGATGGGAAGCGAGACTTCTTTGTAGCGCTGATTTGCCTTTCCAGGTTGCTTGGTTGGCCAAAAAGGGCGTATGCGTTTTTTCCTGAATATATTCAGGAAAAAAC
Source organism: Balaenoptera physalus (assembly GCF_965194825.1). Classification (NCBI taxonomy): domain Eukaryota; kingdom Metazoa; phylum Chordata; class Mammalia; order Artiodactyla; family Balaenopteridae; genus Balaenoptera; species Balaenoptera physalus. The sequence goes on along the minus strand of NW_028126346.1, from coordinate 265,508 downwards.
GCATACGCCCTTTTTGGCCAAGGGCATCATTGTCCACGTTTTGCAGCTTTTCATGTGCTTTAAAGGCGATTCGCATCTACCTCCTGAAATCTGTTTCCTGCAATTCTGCCTTGCTTTCAAATCCTCTTCGTTGCCTTCCCTCAATATATTTGTGAATGAGTGATATCATTTATAACTCTGCAGGTTTGTGAATTGCTGTGCCCTTGAGCTCCATTTTTCAACTCGCTTTTTTGGGAGCTCTCCGCAAAAGCGCAGGTTTGTTTCAGGCACTATTCTGGTTCCGGAGGGAAGGCAGAGCCTATGTTTAATTCTTCTTCCCGATGGGAAAATAGAGTGACCTGTGCCTGTTCCAACACCAAGAGCTAGTCTCTCATTGGTTCCCCCTCTTCCCGTTCACCCTCAGGACAAATTGCAAACTGTACGTAACAAGAGGTTAAAGGTGCTGATGCTCCAAGTAGTGAGATTGCTAGTATAGTGGCTGGAATGGCGAAACCAAGCACAAGGAGATGAGGAATGAGGTACGTTTTAGAAACCTTTCCCCATCACACGGTGTACCATCTTCTGGGTTTCTCTTGCATGTTTTCGAGGTAGGAAGACGCCATTGGACTTGGAGATTTGGGACACTTGGGATGGGTACCACGCAGTATTACTGTGAAGGGTCTGCGTTTGCTTACCCAACCTCACCAAACCTCTCAGCCCCAAGAGTGTCCACCCTTATGTCTCATCCAGCTGTGGGTCTAGATATGGTAAATCCAGTTTGCATCACTGCCCCTGAACGAATTGTGTAAGTATTTCTTGCTCTTTCACTGTCTTTTTTCATGGGTTTTTAAAAGTAATTTATTTTTATAATGGGGTTTGGCTGCTTTTCACGGCTCTGTTTATGACGCTTTACAGCCACTTGACACACTTACAGAGAGATATCAATACATATTTTAAGATTCTTACTAGTCAGATATATTCTTATGCGGTGAATAGCGGGTGTTGTGTTCAGTTCTCTGAGCATGGAGTGGGTCTTGTCTATTACATATTTGGTTTATGGAATGGTATCTGAGCTAATTTGAAACCCTTGTTATATGCATTACCTCACCTCACCTTTCCCATTAAGCAGCCATCGTGTGTTTTCTGCATGTGTGACTCTGTTCTATTTTGTAAATCAGTTCAAGTGTAACGGATTTTACATTCTCTGTATAAGTGATATCTTATGATAAGTGTCTTTTTCTGTGTGAATAATTTCACTTAGAATCGTCGTACCTAAATCCACTCCTCCTGCTGCTACTAGCCTTATGACATTGATTTCATGGCTGAATGATATTCCATTGTACATAAGGAACACAACTTCTTTATCCATTTTTCTCTTTCCTTGGATATTTAAGGTGGAATGAAGTGGAGGATCCTGTCAACAGAGTAGCCCTAAACTTTGGGGTGCCTGTGTCCTGCTGATTTTTGGTTTTCCCAATTTATACACCCATGAGTGGAAGTGCCCTATGCTCTCTAAGCTGTGTTTTTTAGAAGTTTCAGGACACACCGTACACTTCTCCAGAGTGGCTGTTGGCAATTTACATCCCGTCCATCAGAAGAGCAAGGCTCCCATTTCTCCATGGCCTGTCCTGCATTTCTGGTTTGTTCAGTTTTTTCAGCATGGCACTTTTGACCAAATGGAAGCGATACTTCTTTGTACCGCTGATTTGCATATCCAGGTTGCTTGGTTGGCCAAAAAGGGCGTGTGCGTTTTTTCCTGAATATATTCAGGAAAAACCGCATACGCCCTTTTGGCCAAGGGCATCATTGTCGACATTTTGCCTCTTTTCATGTGCGTTAAAGGCGATTCGAATCTACCTTCTGAAATCTGTTTCCGACAATTCTGCCTTGCTTTCAAATCCTCTTCGCTGCCTTCCCTCAATATATTTGTGGATGAGAGTTATCATTTATAACTCTGCAGGTTTGTGAATTGCAGTGACCGTGACCCCCATTTTTCAACTCGCTTTTTAGGGATCTGACTGTAGAAGCACAGGATTGCTTCAGGCCCTATTCTGGTTCCAGGGGGAAGGCTGAGCCTATGTTTAATTTTTCTTCCCGATGGGAAAATAGAGTGACCTGTGCCTCTTCCAACACCTAGAGCTAGTCTCTCATTGGTTGCCCCTATTCCCGTTCACCCTCAGGACAAATTGCCATCTGTACGGAACAGGAGGTTAATGGTGCTGATGCTCCAAGTAGGGAAATTGCTAGTAAAGCGACTGGAATGGGGAACCCTAGCACAAGGAGATGAGAAATGAGGTGCGTTTTAGAAACCTTTCGCCATCACACGCTGTACCATCTTCTGGGTTTCTCATGCATGTTTTCGATGTAGGAAGATGCCCTTGAACCTGGAGATTAGGGACCCATAGGAGGGGTAACTCCAGTATTATTTTAAGGGTCTGCGTTTGTTCATCCAACCTCACCAAACCTCTCAGCCCCAAGAGTGTCCACCCATATGACTCATCCAGCTGTGGGTCTAGATATGGTCAATCCAGGTGGCATCAAAGCCCCTGAAAGAATTCTGTAAGAATTTCTCTCTTTTTCACTGTCTTTGTTCAGTGGGGTTTTAAAAGTAATTTATTTTTATGATGCGGTATAGCTGCTTTTCACTCCTGTGATTATGCCACTTTACACATTTACAGTGATATATCAATACACAGGTTTTAAGATTCTTACTAGTCAGATATATCCTTTTGCGGTTAATAGGGGGTGTAGAGTCCATTTCCTGAGCAAGGAGTAGGTCTTGTCTATTACATATTGGGTTTAAGGAACGGTATCTGAGCTAATTTGAAACCCTTGTTTTATGTATCACCCCACCTCACCTTTCCCGTTAAGCAGCCATAGTGTGTTTTCTGCATGTGTGACTCTGTTCTGTTTTGTAATTCAGTTCAAGTGTAACGGTTTTTACATTCCCTCTATAAGTGATATCTTATGAGAAATGACCTTTTCTGTGTGACTTATTTCACTTAGAATCGTCGTACCTAAATCCACTCATCATGCTGCTACTAGCCTTATGACATTGATTTCATGGATGAGTGATATTCCATTGTACATAATTACCACAAATTCTTTATCCATTTTTCTCTTTCCTGGGATATTTAAGGTGGGATGAAGTGGAGGTCCTTGGCAACAGAGCAGCCCTAAACTTTGGAGTGCTTGTGTCTTGCTGATTTTTAATTTTCCCAATTTATACCCCCATGAGTGGAAGTGCCCTATGCTCTCTAAGCTGTGTTTTTTAGATGTTTCAGGACACACCGTACACTTCTCCAGAGTGGCTGTTGGCAGTTTACATCCCGTCCATCAGTGTAGCAAGGCTCCCATTTCTCCATGGCCTGTCCTGCATTTCAGGTTTTGACACTTTTTTCAGCATGGCCCTTTTGACCGATGGGAAGTGAGACTTCTTTGTAGTGCTGATTTGCCTTTCTAGGTTGCTTGGTTGGCCAAAAAGGGCGTATGCGTTTTTTCCTGAATATATTCAGGAAAAAACGCATACGCCATTTTAGTGCAAGGGCATCACTGTCAATGTTTTGCCGCTTTTCATGTGCTTTAAAGGCGATTCTAATCTACCTCCTGAAATCTGTTTCCTGCAATTCTGCCTTGATTTCAAATCCTCTTCTTTGCCTTCCCTCAATATATTTGTGAACGAGAGTTATCATTTATAATTCTGCAGGTTTGTGAATTGCTGTGCCCTGAAGCTCCATTTTACAAGTCGCTTTTTTGGGAGCTGGCCGCAAAAGCGCAGGATGGCTTCAGGCCCTGTTCTTGTTCCGGGGGGCAGGCTGAGCCTGTGGTTAATTCTTCTTCTTGATGGGAAAATAGAGTGACCAGTGCCTGTCCCAACACCAAGAGCTAGTCTCTCATTGGTTCCCCGTCTTCCCATTCATCCTCAGGACAAATTGCAACCTGTACGGAACAGGAGGTTAAAGGTGCTGATGCTCCACGTAGGGAGATTGCTAGTAAAGTGGCTGGAATGGCGAACCCGAGCACAAGGAGATGAGAAATGAGGTGCGTTTTAGAAACCTTTCCCCATCACACGGTGTACCATCTTCTGGGTTTCTCATGCCTGTTTTCGATGTAGGAAGATGCCCTTGAACCTGGAGATTTGGGACCCATGCGATGGGTAGCACGCAGTATTACTTTAAAGGGTCTGCGTTTGCTCACCCAACGTCACCAAACCTCTCAGCCCCAAGAGTGTCCACCCTTATGTCTCATCCAGCTGTGGGTCTAGATATGGTCAATCCAGGTTGCATCACAGCCCCTGAACGAATTGTGTAAGAATTTCTCTCTCTTTCCCTGTCTTTGTTTCATGGGTTTTTAAAAGTAATTTATTTTTATAATGGGGTTTAGCTGCTTTTCAGGGCTGTGTTTATGCCGCTTTACACCCACTTGACACACTAATAGAGAGATATCAATACATAGGTTTTAAGATTATTACTAGTCAGATATATTCTTGTGCGGTGAATCGGGCTTGTTGAGTCCAGTTCTCTGAGCAAGGAGTAGGTCTTGTGTGTTACATATTGGGTTTATGGAACGGTATCTGATCTAATTTGAAACTCTTGTTTTATGTATCTCCCCACCTCCCCTTTCCCGTTAAGCAGCCATAGTGTGTTTTCTGCATGTGTCACTCTGTTCTGTTTTGTAATTCAGTTCAAGTGTAACGGTTTTTACATTCCCTCTATAAGTGACACCTTATGAGAAGTGTCCTTTTCTGTGTGACTTATTTCACTTAGAATCGTCGTACCTAAATCCACTCATCATGCTGCTACTAGCCTTATGACATTGATTTCATGGCTGAGTGATATTCCATCGTACATAAGGACCACAACTTTTTTATCCATTTTTCTCTTTCCTGGGATATTTAAGGTGGAATGAAGTGGAAGTCCTTGTCAACAGAGCAGCCCTTAACGTTGGGGTGTTTGTGTCTTGCTGATTTTCAATTTTCCCACTTTATACCCCCATGCGTGGAAGTGCCCTATCCTCTCTAGGCTGTGTGTTTTAGATGGTTCAGGACACACCGTACCCTTCTCCAGAGTGGCTGTTGGCAATTAACATCCCGCCTATCAGTGAAGCAAGGCTCCCATTTCTCCATGGCCTGTCCTGCATTTCTGGTTTTGACACTTTTTTCAGAATGGCCCTTTTGACCAATGGGAAGCGAGACTTCTTTGTAGCGCTGATTTGCCTTTCCAGGTTGCTTGGTTGGCCAAAAAGGGCGTATGCGTTTTTTCCTGAATATATTCAGGAAAAAACGCATACGCCCTTTTTGGCCAAGTGCATCATTGTCAACGTTTTGCCACTTTTCATGTGCTTTAAAGGCGATTCGAATCTACCTCCTGAAATCTGTTTCCTGCAATTCTGCCTTCATTTCAAATCCTCTTCTTTGCATTCCCTCAATATATTTGTGGACGAGAGTTATCATTTATAACTCTGCAGGTTTGTGAATTGCAGTGCCCTGAAGCTCCATTTTACAACTCGCTTTTTTGGGAGCTGGCCGCAAAAGCGCAGGATGGCTTCAGGCCCTGTTCTGGTTCCGGGGGGCAGGCTGAGCCTGTGGTTAATTCTTCTTCTTGATGGGAAAATAGAGTGACCTGTGCCTGTCCCAACACCAAGAGCTAGTCTCTCATTGGTTCCCCGTCTTCCCATTCATCCTCAGGACAAATTGCAACCTGTACGGAACAGGAGGTTAAAGGTGCTGATGCTCCACGTAGGGCGATTGCTAGTAAAGTGGCTGGAATGGCGAACCCGAGCACAAGGAGATGAGAAATGAGGTGCGTTTTAGAAACCTTTCCCCATCACACGGTGTACCATCTTCTGGGTTTCTCATGCCTGTTTTCGATGTAGGAAGATGCCCTTGAACCTGGAGATTTGGGACCCATGCGATGGGTAGCACGCAGTATTACTTTAAAGGGTCTGCGTTTGCTCACCCACCTTCACCAAACCTCTCAGCCCCAAGAGTGTCCACCCTTATGTCTCATCCAGCTGTGGGTCTAGATATGGTCAATCCAGGTTGCATCACAGCCCCTGAACGAATTGTGTAAGAATTTCTCTCTCTTTCACTGTCTTTGTTTCATGGGTTTTTAAAAGTAATTTATTTTTATAATGGACTTTAGCTGCTTTTCACGGCTGTGTTTATGCCGCTTTACACCCACTTGACACACTAACAGAGAGATATCAATTCATGGGTTTTAAGGTTATTACTAGTCAGATATATTCTTGTGCGGTGAATCAGGCGTGTTGAGTCCAGTTCTCTGAGCAAGGAGTAGGTTTTGTCTATAACATATTGGGTTTATGGAACGGTATCTGAGCTAATTTGAAACTCTTGTTTTATGTATCACCCCACCTCACCTTTCCAGTTAAGCAGCCATAGTGTGTTTTCTGCATGTGTGACTCTGTTCTGTTTTGTAATTCAGTTCAAGTGTAACGGTTTTTACATTCCCTCTATAAGTGATATCTTATGAGAAATGACCTTTTCTGTGTGACTTATTTTACTTAGAATCGTCGTACCTAAATCCACTCATCATGCTGCTACTAGCCTTAAGACATTGATTTCATGGATGAGTGATATTCCATTGTACATAATTACCACAAATTCTTTATCCATTTTTCTCTTTCCTGGGATATTTAAGGTGGGATGAAGTGGAGGTCCTTGGCAACAGAGCAGCCCTAAACTTTGGAGTGCTTGTGTCTTGCTGATTTTTAATTTTCCGAATTTATACCCCCATGAGTGGAAGTGCCCTATGCTCTCTAAGCTGTGTTTTTTAGATGTTTCAGGACACACCGTACCCTTCTCCAGAGTGGCTGTTGGCAATTTACATCCCGTCCATCAGTGTAGCAAGGCTCCCATTTCTCCATGGCCTGTCCTGCATTTCAGGTTTTGACACTTTTTTCAGCATGGCCCTTTTGACCGATGGGAAGTGAGACTTCTTTGTAGTGCTGATTTGCCTTTCTAGGTTGCTTGGTTGGCCAAAAAGGGCGTATGCGTTTTTTCCTGAATATATTCAGGAAAAAACGCATACGCCATTTTAGTCCAAAGGCATCATTGTCAATGTTTTGCCGCTTTTCATGTGCTTTAAAGGCGATTCTAATCTACCTCCTGAAATCTGTTTCCTGCAATTCTGCCTTGATTTCAAATCCTCTTCTTTGCCTTCCCTCAATATATTTGTGGACGAGAGTTATCATTTATAACTCTGCAGGTTTGTGAATTGCTGTGCCCTGAAGCTCCATTTTACAACTCGCTTTTTTGGGAGCTGGCCGCAAAAGAGCAGGATGGCTTCAGGCCCTGTTCTGGTTCCGGGGGGCAGGCTGAGCCTGTGGTTAATTCTTCTTCTTGATGGGAAAATAGAGTGACCTGTGCCTGTCCCAACACCAAGAGCTAGTCTCTCATTGGTTCCCCGTCTTCCCATTCATCCTCCGGACAAATTGCAACCTGTACGGAACAGGAGGTTAAAGGTGCTGATGCTCCACGTAGGGAGATTGCTAGTAAAGTGGCTGGAATGGCGAACCCGAGCACAAGGAGATGAGAAATGAGGTGCGATTTAGAAACCTTTCCCCATCACACGGTGTACCATCTTCTGGGTTTCTCATGCCTGTTTTCGAAGTAGGAAGATGCCCTTGAACCTGGAGATTTGGGACCCATGCGATGGGTAGCACGCAGTATTACTTTAAAGGGTCTGCGTTTGCTCACCCAACGTCACCAAACCTCTCAGCCCCAAGAGTGTCCACCCTTATGTCTCATCCAGCTGTGGGTCTAGATATGGTCAATCCAGGTTGCATCACAGCCCCTGAACGAATTGTGTAAGAATTTCTCTCTCTTTCCCTGTCTTTGTTTCATGGGTTTTTAAAAGTAATTTATTTTTATAATGGGGTTTAGCTGCTTTTCACGGCTGTGTTTATGCCGCCTTACACCCACTTGACACACTAACAGAGAGATATCAATACATAGGTTTTAAGATTATTACTAGTCAGATATATTCTTGTGCGGTGAATCGGGCGTGTTGAGTCCAGTTCTCTGAGCAAGGAGTAGGTCTTGTCTATTACATATTGGGTTTATGGAACGGTATCTGAGCTAATTTGAAACTCTTGTTTTATGTATCACCCCACCTCACCTTTCCCGTTAAGCAGCCATAGTGTGTTTTCTGCATGTGTGACTCTGTTCTGTTTTGTAATTCAGTTCAAGTGTAACGGTTTTTACATTCCCTCTATAAGTGACACCTTATGAGAAGTGTCCTTTTCTGTGTGACTTATTTCACTTAGAATCGTCTTACCTAAATCCACTCATCATGCTGCTACTAGCCTTATGACATTGATTTCATGGCTGAGTGATATTCCATTGTACATAAGGACCACAACTTTTTTATCCATTTTTCGCTTTCCTGGGATATTTAAGGTGGAATGAAGTGGAGGTCCTTGTCAACAGAGCAGCCCTAAACTTTGGGGTGCTTGTGTCTTGCTGATTTTCAATTTTCCCACTTTATCCCCCCATGCGTGGAAGTGCCCTATGCTCTCTAAGCTGTGTTTTTTAGATGTTTCAGGACACACCGTACACTTCTCCAGAGTGGCTGTTGGCAATTTACATCCCGCCCATCAGTGTAGCAAGGCTCCCATTTCTCCATGGCCTGTCCTGCATTTCTGGTTTTGACACTTTTTTCAGCATGGCCCTTTTGACCGATGGGAAGCGAGACTTCTTTGTAGCGCTGATTTGCCTTTCCAGGTTGCTTGGTTGGCCAAAAAGGGCGTATGCGTTTTTTCCTGAATATATTCAGGAAAAAACGCATACGCCCTTTTTGGCCAAGGGCATCATTGTCAACGTTTTGCCGCTTTTCATGTTCTTTAAAGGCGATTCGAATCTACCTCCTGAAATCTGTTTCCTGCAATTCTGCCTTGATTTCAAATCCTCTTCTTTGCCTTCCCTCAATATATTTGTGGACGAGAGTTATCATTTATAACTCTGCAGGTTTGTGAATTGCAGTGCCCTGAAGCTCCATTTTACAAGTCGCTTTTTTGGGAGCTGGCCGCAAAAGCGCAGGATGGCTTCAGGCCCTGTTCTGGTTCCGGGGGTCAGGCTGAGCCTGTGGTTAATTCTTCTTCCTGATGGGAAAATAGAGTGACCTGTGCCTGTCCCAACACCAAGAGCTAGTCTCTCATTGGTTCCCCGTCTTCCCGTTCATCCTCAGGACAAATTGCAACCTGTACGGAACAGGAGGTTAAAGGTGCTGAGGCTCCAAGTAGGGAGATTGCTAGTAAAGTGGCTGGAATGGCGAACCCGAGCACAAGGAGATGAGAAATGAGGTGCGTTTTAGAAACCTTTCCCCATCACACGGTGTACCATCTTCTGGGTTTCTCATGCATGTTTTCGATGTAGGAAGTTGCCCTTGAACCTGGAGATTTGGGACCCATGCGATGGGTAGCACGCAGTATTACTTTAAAGGGTCTGCGTTTGCTCACCCAACCTCACCAAACCTCTCAGCCCCAAGAGTGTCCACCCTTATGTCTCATCCAGCTGTGGGTCTAGATATGGTCAGTCCAGGTTGAATCACAGCCCCTGAACAAATTGTGTAAGAATTTCTCTCTCTTTCCCTGTCTTTGTTTCATGGGTTTTTAAAAGTAATTTATTTTTATAATGGGGTTTAGCTGCTTTTCACGGCTGTGTTTATGCCGCCTTTCACCCACTTGACACACTAACAGAGAGATATCAGTACATAGGTTTTAAGATTATTACTAGTCAGATATATTCTTGTGCGGTGAATCGGGCGTGTTGAGTCCAGTTCTCTGAGCAAGGAGTAGGTCTTGTCTATTACATATTGGGTTTATGGAACGGTATCTGAGCTAATTTGAAGCTCTTGTTTTATGGATCACCCCACCTCACCTTTCCCGTTAAGCAGCCATAGTGTGTTTTCTGCATGTGTGACTCTGTTCTGTTTTGTAATTCAGTTCAAGTGTAACGGTTTTTACATTCCCTCTATAAGTGACACCTTATGAGAAGTGTCCTTTTCTGTGTGACTTATTTCACTTAGAATCGTCTTACCTAAATCCACTCATCATGCTGCTACTAGCCTTATGACATTGATTTCATGGCTGAGTGATATTCCATTGTACATAAGGACCACAACTTTTTTATCCAGTTTTCGCTTTCCTGGGATATTTAAGGTGGAATGAAGTGGAGGTCCTTGTCAACAGAGCAGCCCTAAACTTTGGGGTGCTTGTGTCTTGCGGATTTTCAATTTTCCCACTTTATCCCCCCATGCGTGGAAGTGCCCTATGCTCTCTAAGCTGTGTTTTTTAGATGTTTCAGGACACACCGTACACTTCTCCAGAGTGGCTGTTGGCAATTTACATCCCGCCCATCAGTGTAGCAAGGCTCCCATTTCTCCATGGCCTCTCCTGCATTTCTGGTTTTGACACTTTTTTCAGCATGGCCCTTTTGACCGATGGGAAGCGAGACTTCTTTGTAGCGCTGATTTGCCTTTCCAGGTTGCTTGGTTGGCCAAAAAGGGCGTATGCGTTTTTTCCTGAATATATTCAGGAAAAAACGCATACGCCCTTTTTGGCCAAGGGCATCATTGTCAACGTTTTGCCGCTTTTCATGTGCTTTAAAGGCGATTCGAATCTACCTCCTGAAATCTGTTTCCTGCAATTCTGCCTTGATTTCAAATCCTCTTCTTTGCCTTCCCTCAATATATTTGTGGACGAGAGTTATCATTTATAACTCTGCAGGTTTGTGAATTGCAGTGCCCTGAAGCTCCATTTTACAAGTCGCTTTTTTGGGAGCTGGCCGCAAAAGCGCAGGATGGCTTCAGGCCCTGTTCTGGTTCCGGGGGGCAGGCTGAGCCTGTGGTTAATTCTTCTTCCTGATGGGAAAATAGAGTGACCTGTGCCTGTCCCAACACCAAGAGCTAGTCTCTCATTGGTTCCCCGTCTTCCCGTTCATCCTCATTACAAATTGCAACCTGTACGGAACAGGAGGTTAAAGGTGCTGATGCTCCAAGTAGGGAGATTGCTAGTAAAGTGGCTGGAATGGCGAACCCGAGCACAAGGAGATGAGAAATGAGGTGCGTTTTAGAAACCTTTCCCCATCACACGGTGTACCATCTTCTGGGTTTCTCATGCATGTTTTCGATGTAGGAAGATGCCCTTGAACCTGGAGATTTGTGACCCATGCGATGGGTAGCACGCAGTATTACTTTAAAGGGTCTGCGTTTGCTCAGCCAACCTCACCAAACCTCTCAGCCCCAAGAGTGTCCACCCTTATGTCTCATCCAGCTGTGGGTCTAGATATGGTCAATCCAGGTTGCATCACAGCCCCTGAACGAATTGTGTAAGAATTTCTCTCTCTTTCCCTGTCTTTGTTTCATGGGTTTTTAAAAGTAATTTATTTTTATAATGGGGTTTAGCTGCTTTTCACGGCTGTGTTTATGCCGCTTTACACCCACTTGACACACTAACAGAGAGATATCAATACATAGGTTTTAAGATTATTACTAGTCAGATATATTCTTGTGCGGTGAATCGGGCGTGTTGAGTCCAGTTCTCTGAGCAAGGAGTAGGTCTTGTCTATTACATATTGGGTTTATGGAACGGTATCTGAGCTAATTTGAAACTCTTGCTTTATGTATCACCCCACCTCACCTTTCCCGTTAAGCAGCCATAGTGTGTTTTCTGCATGTGTGACTCTGTTCTGTTTTGTAATTCAGTTCAAGTGTAACGGTTTTTACATTCCCTGTATAAGTGACACCTTATGAGAAGTGTCCTTTTCTGTGTGACTTATTTCACTTAGAATTGTCGTACCTAAATCCACTCATCATGCTCCTACTAGCCTTATGACATTGATTTCATGGCTGAGTGATATTCGATTGTACATAAGGACCACAACTTTTATATCCATTTTTCTCTTTCCTGGGATATTTAAGGTGGAATGAAGTGGAGGTCCTTGTCAACAGAGCAGCCCTAAACTTTGGGGTGCTTGTGTCTTGCGGATTTTCAATTTTCCCACTTTATCCCCCCATGCGTGGAAGTGCCCTATGCTCTCTAAGCTTTGTTTTTTAGATGTTTCAGGGCACACCGTACACTTCTCCAGAGTGGCTGTTGGCAATTTACATCCCGCCCATCAGTGTAGCAAGGCTCCCATTTCTCCATGGCCTGTCCTGCATTTCTGGTTTTGACACTTTTTTCAGCATGGCCCTTTTGACGGATGGGAAGCGAGACTTCTTTGTAGCGCTGATTTGCCTTTCCAGGTTGCTTGGTTGGCCAAAAAGGGCGTATGCGTTTTTTCCTGAATATATTCAGGAAAAAACGCATACGCCCTTTTTGGCCAAGGGCATCATTGTCAACGTTTTGCCACTTTTCATGTGCTTTAAAGGCGATTCGAATGTACCTCCTGAAATCTGTTTGCTGCAATTCTGCCTTGATTTCAAATCCTCTTCTTTGCCTTCCCTCAATATATTTGTGGACGAGAGTTATCATTTATAACTGTGCAGGTTTGTGAATTGCAGTGCCCTGAAGCTCCATTTTACAACTCGCTTTTTTGGAAGCTGGCCGCAAAAGCACAGGATGGCTTCAGGCCCTGTTCTGGTTCTGGGGGGCAGGCTGAGCCTGTGGTTAATTCTTCTTCCTGATGGGAAAATAGAGTGACCTGTGCCTGTCCCAAAACGTAGAGCTATTCTCTCATTGGGTCTCCCTCTTCCCTTTCATCCTCATTACAAATTTCCACCTGTACGGAACAGGAGGATAAAGGTGATTATTCTCCAAGTAGGGAGATTGCTATTAAAGCGGCTGGAATGGCGAATCCGAACACAAGGAGATGAGAAATGAGGTGCGTTTTAGAATCCTTTCCCGATCACATGGTGTACCATCTTCTGGGTTTCTCATGCATGTTTTCGATGTAGGAAGATGCCCTTGAACCTTGAGATTTGGGACCCATGCGACGGATTCCACGCAGTATTACTTTAAAGGGTCTGCATTTGCTCACCCAACCTCACCAAACCTCTCAGCCCCAAGAGTGTCCACCCTTATGTCTCATCCAGCTGTGGGTCTAGATATGGTCAATCCAGGTTGCATCACAACCTCTGAATGAAGTGTGTAAGAATTTCTCTCTCTTTCACTGTCTTTGTTTCATGGGGTTTTAAAAGTAATTTATTTTTATAATGGGGTTTAGCTGCTTTTCACTGCTGTATTTATGCCGCTTTACACCCACTTGACACACTTCAAGAGAGATATCAACACATAGGTTTTAAGATTTTTACTAGTCAGATATGTTCTTTTGCGGTGTATAGGGGGTGTTGAGTTCAGTTCACTGAGCAAGGAGTAGGTCTTGTCTATTATATATTGGGTTTATGGAACGTTATCTGAGCTAATTTGAAATCCTTCTTTTATGCATCACCCCACCTCACCTTTCCCGTTAAGCAACCATAGTGTGTTTTCTGCATGTGTGACTCTGTTCTGTGTTGTAATTCAGATCAAGTGTAACGGTTTTTACATTCCCTCTATAAATGATACCTTATGAGAAGTGTCCTTTTCTGTGTGACTTATTTCACTTAGAATCGTCGTACCTAAATCCACTCATCATGCTTCTACTAGCCATATGACATTGATTTCATGGCTGAGTGATATTCCATTGTACAAAAGGACCCCAACATCTTTATCCATTTTTCTCTTTCCTGGGATATTTAAGGTGGAATGAAGTGGAGGTCCTAGGCAACAGAGCAGCCCTAAACTTTGGGGTGCTTGTGTTTTGCTGATTTTTCATTTTCCCAATTTATACCCCCATGAGTGGAAGTGCCCTATGCTCTCTAAGCTGTGGTTTTTAGATGTTTCAGGGCACACGGTACACTTCTCCAGAGTGGCTGTTGGCAATTTACATCCCGCCCATCAGTGTAGGAAGGCTCCCATTTCTCCATGGCCTGTCCTGCATTTCTGGTTTTGACACTTTTTTCAGCATGGCCCTTTTGACGGATGGGAAGCGAGACTTCTTTGTAGCGCTGATTTGCCTTTCCAGGTTGCTTGGTTGGCCAAAAAGGGCGTATGCGTTTTTTTCTGAATATATTCAGGAATAACGCATACGCACTTTTTGGCCAAAAGCATCATTGTCAACATTTTGCCGCTTTTCATGTGCTTTAAAGGCGATTCGAATCGACCTCCTGAAATCTGTTTCCTGCAATTCTGCCTTGATTTCAAATCCTCTTCTTTGCCTTCTCTCAATATATTTGTGGACGAGAGTTATCATTTATAACTTTGCAGGTTTGTGAATTACAGTGCCCTGAAGCTCAATTTTACAACTCGCTTATTTGGGAGCTGGCCGCAAAAGCGCAGCATGGCTTCAGGCCCTGTTCTGGTTCCGGGGGGCAGTCTGAGCCTGTGGTTAAGTCTTCTTCCTGATGGGAAAATAGAGTGACCTGTGCCTGTCCCAACACCAAGAGCTAGTCTCTCATTGGTTCGCCGTCTTCCCGTTCATCCTCAGGACAAATTGCCACCTGTACGGAACAGGAGGTTAAAGGTGCTGATGCTCCAATTAGGTAGATTGCTAGTAAAGTAGCTGGAATTGAGAACCCGAGAACAAGGAGATGAGAAATGAGGTGCGTTTTAGAAACCTTTCCCCATCACACGGTGTACCATCTTCTGGGTTTCTCATGCATGTTTTCGATGTAGGAAGATGCCCTTGAACCTGGAGATTTGGGACCCATGCGATGGGTAGCACGCAGTATTACTTTAAAGGGTCTGCGTTTGCTCACCCAACCTCACCAAACCTCTCAGCCCCCAGAGTGTCCACCCTTATGTCTCATCCAGCTGTCGGTCTAGATATGTTCAATCCAGGGTGCATCCCAGCCCCTGAACGAATTGTGTAAGAATTTCTCTCTCTTTCACTGTCTTTGTTTCATGGGTTTTTAAAAGTAATTTATTTTTATAATGAGGTTCAGCTGCTTTTCACGGCTGTGTTTATGCCGCTTTACACCCACTTGACACACTAACAGAGAGATATCAATATATAGGTTTTCAGATTATTACTAGTCAGATATATTCTTATGCGGTGAATCGGGCGTGTTGAGTCCAGTTCTCTGAGCAAGGAGTAGGTCTTGTCTATTCCATATTGGGTTTATGGAACGGTATCTGAGTTAATTTGAAACTCTTGTTTTATGTATCACCCCACCTCACCTTTCCCGTTAAGCAGCCATAGTGTGTTTTCTGCATGTGTGACTCTGTTCTGTTTTGTAATTCAGTTCAATTGTAACGGTTTTTACATTCCCTCTATAAGTGACACCTTATGAGAAGTGTCCTTTTCTGTGTGACTTATTTCACTTAGAATCGTCGTACGTAAATCCACTCATCATGCTGCTACTAGCCTTATGACATTGATTTCATGGCTGAGTGATATTCCATTGTACATAAGGACCACAACTTTTATATCCATTTTTCTCTTTCCTGGGATATTTAAGGTGGAATGAAGTGGAGGTCCTTGTCAACATTGCAGCCCTAAACTTTGGGGTGCTTGTGTCTTGCTGATTTTCAAATGTCCCACTTTATACCCCCATGAGTGGAAGTGCCCTATGCTCTCTAAGCTGTGGTTTTTACATGTTTCATGACACACCGTACCCTTCTCCAGAGTGGCTCTTGGCAATTTACATCCCACCCGTCAGTGTAGCAAGGCTCCCATTTCTCCATGGCCTGTTCTGCATTTCTGGTTTTGACACGTTTTTCAGCATGGCCCTTTTGACCGATGGGAAGCGAGACTTCTTTGTAGCGCTGATTTGCCTTTCCAGGTTGCTTGGTTGGCCAAAAAGGGCGTATGCGTTTTTTCCTGAATATATTCAGGAAAAAACGCATACGCCCTTTTTGGCCAAGGGCATCATTGTCAACGTTTTGCCGCTTTTCATGTGCTTTAAAGGCGATTCGAATCTACCTCCTGAAATCTGTTTCCTGCAATTCTGCCTTGATTTCAAATCCTCTTCTTTGCCTTCCCTCAATATATTTGTGGACGAGAGTTATCATTTATAACTCTGCAGGTTTGTGAATTGCAGTGCCCTGAAGCTCCATTTTACAAGTCGCTTTTTTGGGAGCTGGCCGCAAAAGCGCAGGATGGCTTCAGGCCCTGTTCTGGTTCCGGGGGGCAGGCTGAGCCTGTGGTTAATTCTTCTTCCTGATGGGAAAATAGAGTGACCTGTGCCTGTCCCAACACCAAGAGCTAGTCTCTCATTGGTTCCCCGTCTTCCCGTTCATCCTCAGGACAAATTGCAACCTGTACGGAACAGGAGGTTAAAGGTGCTGAGGCTCCAAGTAGGGAGATTGCTAGTAAAGTGGCTGGAATGGCGAACCCGAGCACAAGGAGATGAGAAATGAGGTGCGTTTTAGAAACCTTTCCCCATCACACGGTGTACCATCTTCTGGGTTTCTCATGCATGTTTTCGATGTAGGAAGTTGCCCTTGAACCTGGAGATTTGGGACCCATGCGATGGGTAGCACGCACTATTACTTTAAAGGGTCTGCGTTTGCTCACCCAACCTCACCAAACCTCTCAGCCCCAAGAGTGTCCACCCTTATGTCTCATCCAGCTGTGGGTCTAGATATGGTCAGTCCAGGTTGCATCACAGCCCCTGAACAAATTGTGTAAGAATTTCTCTCTCTTTCCCTGTCTTTGTTTCATGGGTTTTTAAAAGTAATTTATTTTTATAATGGGGTTTAGCTGCTTTTCACGGCTCTGTTTATGCCGCTTTACACCCACTTGACACACTTCAAGAGAGATATCAACACATAGGTTTTAAGATTTTTACTAGTCAGATATGTTCTTTTGCGGTGAATAGGGGGTGTTGAGTTCAGTTCACTGAGCAAGGAGTAGGTCTTGTCTATTATATATTGGGTTTATGGAACGTTATCTGAGCTAATTTGAAATCCTTCTTTTATGCATCACCCCACCTCACCTTTCCCGTTAAGCAACCATAGTGTGTTTTCTGCATGTGTGACTCTGTTCTGTGTTGTAATTCAGATCAAGTGTAACGGTTTTAACATTCCCTCTATAAATGATACCTTATGAGAAGTGTCCTTTTCTGTGTGACTTATTTCACTTAGAATCGTCGTACCTAAATCCACTCATCATGCTTCTACTAGCCTTATGACATTGATTTCATGGCTGAGTGATATTCCATTGTACAAAAGGACCCCAACATCTTTATCCATTTTTCTCTTTCCTGGGATATTTAAGGTGGAATGAAGTGGAGGTCCTAGGCAACAGAGCAGCCCTAAACTTTGGGGTGCTTGTGTTTTGCTGATTTTTCATTTTCCCAATTTATACCCCCATGAGTGGAAGTGCCCTATGCTCTCTAAGCTGTGGTTTTTAGATGTTTCAGGGCACACGGTACACTTCTCCAGAGTGGCTGTTGGCAATTTACATCCCGCCCATCAGTGTAGGAAGGCTCCCATTTCTCCATGGCCTGTCCTGCATTTCTGGTTTTGACACTTTTTTCAGCATGGCCCTTTTGACGGATGGGAAGCGAGACTTCTTTGTAGCGCTGATTTGCCTTTCCAGGTTGCTTGGTTGGCCAAAAAGGGCGTATGCGTTTTTTTCTGA
This sequence comes from Balaenoptera physalus, assembly GCF_965194825.1. Lineage (NCBI taxonomy): Eukaryota > Metazoa > Chordata > Mammalia > Artiodactyla > Balaenopteridae > Balaenoptera > Balaenoptera physalus. The sequence goes on along the minus strand of NW_028126346.1, from coordinate 247,945 downwards.
ATATATTCAGGAATAACGCATACGCACTTTTTGGCCAAAAGCATCATTGTCAACATTTTGCCGCTTTTCATGTGCTTTAAAGGCGATTCGAATCGACCTCCTGAAATCTGTTTCCTGCAATTCTGCCTTGATTTCAAATCCTCTTCTTTGCCTTCTCTCAATATATTTGTGGACGAGAGTTATCATTTATAACTTTGCAGGTTTGTGAATTGCAGTGCCCTGAAGCTCAATTTTACAACTCGCTTATTTGGGAGCTGGCCGCAAAAGCGCAGGATGGCTTCAGGCCCTGTTCTGGTTCCGGGGGGCAGTCTGAGCCTGTGGTTAAGTCTTCTTCCTGATGGGAAAATAGAGTGACCTGTGCCTGTCCCAACACCAAGAGCTAGTCTCTCATTGGTTCGCCGTCTTCCCGTTCATCCTCAGGACAAATTGCAACCTGTACGGAACTGGAGGTTAAAGGTGCTGATGCTCCAATTAGGGAGATTGCTAGTAAAGTAGCTGGAATGGCGAACCCGAGAACAAGGAGATGAGAAATGAGGTGCGTTTTAGAAACCTTTCCCCATCACACGGTGTACCATATTCTGGGTTTCTCATGCATGTTTTCGATGTAGGAAGATGCCCTTGAACCTGGAGATTTGGGACCCATGTGATGGGTACGATGCAGTATTACTTGAAAGGGTCTGCGTTGGTCACCCAACCTCACCAAACCTCTCAGCCCCAAGAGTGTCCACCCTTATGTCTCATCCAGCTGTGGGTCTAGATATGGTCAATCCAGGTTGCATCACAGCCCCTGAACGAATTGTGTAAGAATTTCTCTCTCTTTCACTGTCTTTGTTTCATGGGTTTTTAAAAGTAATTTATTTTTTAATGGGGTTTAGCTGCTTTTCACGACTGTGTTTATGCCGCTTTACACCCACTTGACACACTAACAGAGAGATATCAATACATAGGTTTTAAGATTATTACTAGTCAGATATATTCTTGTTCGGTGAATCGGGCGTGTTGAGTCCAGTTCTCTGAGCAAGGAGTAGGTCTTGTCTATTACATATTGGGTTTATGGAACGGTATCTGAGCTAATTTGAAACTCTTGCTTTATGTATCACCCCACCTCACCTTTCCCGTTAAGCAGCCATAGTGTGTTTTCTGCATGTGTGACTCTGTTTTGTTTTGTAATTCAGTTCAAGTGTAACGGTTTTTACATTCCCTGTATAAGTGACACCTTATGAGAAGTGTCCTTTTCTGTGTGACTTATTTCACTTCGAATTGTCGTACCTAAATCCACTCATCATGCTGCTACTAGCCTTATGACATTGATTTCATGGCTGAGTGATATTCCATTGTACATAAGGACCACAACTTTTATATCCATTTTTCTCTTTCCTGGGATATTTAAGGTGGAATGAAGTGGAGGTCCTTGTCAACAGAGCAGCTCTAAACTTTGGGGTGCTTGTGTCTTGCTGATTTTTAATTTTCCCACTTTATACCCCCATGCGTGGAAGTGCCCTATGCTCTCTAAGCTGTGTTTTTTAGATGTTTCAGGGCACACCGTACAATTCTCCAGAGTGGCTGTTGGCAATTTACATCCCGCCCATCAGTGTAGCAAGGCTCCCATTTCTCCATGGCCTGTCCTGCATTTCTGGTTTTGACACTTTTTTCAGCATGGCCCTTTTGACCGATGGGAAGCGAGACTTCTTTGTAGCGCTGATTTGCCTTTCCAGGTTGCTTGGTTGGCCAAAAAGGGCGTATGCGTTTTTTCCTGAATATATTCAGGAAAAAACGCATACGCCCTTTTTGGCCAAGGGCATCATTGTCAACGTTTTGCCGCTTTTCATGTGCTTTAAAGGCGATTCGAATGTACCTTCTGAAATCTGTTTGCTGCAATTCTGCCTTGATTTCAAATCCTCTTCTTTGCCTTCCCTCAATATATTTGTGGACGAGAGTTATCATTTATAACTCTGCAGGTTTGTGAATTGCAGTGCCCTGAAGCTCCATTTTACAACTCGCCTTTTTGGAAGCTGGCCGCAAAAGCACAGGATGGCTTCAGGCCCTGTTCTGGTTCCGGGGGGCAGGCTGAGCCTGTGGTTAATTCTTCTTCCTGATGGGAAAATAGAGTGACCTGTGCCTGTCCCAAAACGTAGAGCTATTCTCTCATTGGGTCTCCCTCTTCCCATTCATCCTCATTACAAATTTCCACCTGTACGGAACAGGAGGATAAAGGTGATTATTCTCCAAGTAGGGAGATTGCTATTAAAGCGGCTGGAATGGCGAATCCGAACACAAGGAGATGAGAAATGAGGTGCGTTTTAGAATCCTTTCCCGATCACACGGTGTACCATCTTCTGGGTTTCTCATGCATGTTTTCGATGTAGGAAGATGCCCTTGAACCTTGAGATTTGGGACCCATGCGACGGATTCCACGCAGTATTACTTTAAAGGGTCTGCGTTTGCTCACCCAACCTCACCAAACCTCTCAGCCCCAAGAGTGTCCACCCTTATGTCTCATCCAGCTGTGGGTCTAGATATGGTCAATCCAGGTTGCATCACAACCTCTGAATGAAGTGTGTAAGAATTTCTCTCTCTTTCACTGTCTTTGTTTCATGGGGTTTTAAAAGTAATTTATTTTTATAATGGGGTTTAGCTGCTTTTCACTGCTGTATTTATGCCGCTTTACACCCACTTGACACACTTCAAGAGAGATATCAACACATAGGTTTTAAGATTTTTACTAGTCAGATATGTTCTTTTGCGGTGAATAGGGGGTGTTGAGTTCAGTTCACTGAGCAAGGAGTAGGTCTTGTCTATTATATATTGGGTTTATGGAACGTTATCTGAGCTAATTTGAAATCCTTCTTTTATGCATCACCCCACCTCACCTTTCCCGTTAAGCAACCATAGTGTGTTTTCTGCATGTGTGACTCTGTTCTGTGTTGTAATTCAGATCAAGTGTAACGGTTTTTACATTCCCTCTATAAATGATACCTTATGAGAAGTGTCCTTTTCTGTGTGACTTATTTCACTTAGAATCGTCGTACCTAAATCCACTCATCATGCTTCTACTAGCCATATGACATTGATTTCATGGCTGAGTGATATTCCATTGTACAAAAGGACCCCAACATCTTTATCCATTTTTCTCTTTCCTGGGATATTTAAGGTGGAATGAAGTGGAGGTCCTAGGCAACAGAGCAGCCCTAAACTTTGGGGTGCTTGTGTTTTGCTGATTTTTCATTTTCCCAATTTATACCCCCATGAGTGGAAGTGCCCTATGCTCTCTAAGCTGTGGTTTTTAGATGTTTCAGGGCACACGGTACACTTCTCCAGAGTGGCTGTTGGCAATTTACATCCCGCCCATCAGTGTAGGAAGGCTCCCATTTCTCCATGGCCTGTCCTGCATTTCTGGTTTTGACACTTTTTTCAGCATGGCCCTTTTGACGGATGGGAAGCGAGACTTCTTTGTAGCGCTGATTTGCCTTTCCAGGTTGCTTGGTTGGCCAAAAAGGGCGTATGCGTTTTTTTCTGAATATATTCAGGAATAACGCATACGCACTTTTTGGCCAAAAGCATCATTGTCAACATTTTGCCGCTTTTCATGTGCTTTAAAGGCGATTCGAATCGACCTCCTGAAATCTGTTTCCTGCAATTCTGCCTTGATTTCAAATCCTCTTCTTTGCCTTCTCTCAATATATTTGTGGACGAGAGTTATCATTTATAACTTTGCAGGTTTGTGAATTACAGTGCCCTGAAGCTCAATTTTACAACTCGCTTATTTGGGAGCTGGCCGCAAAAGCGCAGCATGGCTTCAGGCCCTGTTCTGGTTCCGGGGGGCAGTCTGAGCCTGTGGTTAAGTCTTCTTCCTGATGGGAAAATAGAGTGACCTGTGCCTGTCCCAACACCAAGAGCTAGTCTCTCATTGGTTCGCCGTCTTCCCGTTCATCCTCAGGACAAATTGCCACCTGTACGGAACAGGAGGTTAAAGGTGCTGATGCTCCAATTAGGTAGATTGCTAGTAAAGTAGCTGGAATTGAGAACCCGAGAACAAGGAGATGAGAAATGAGGTGCGTTTTAGAAACCTTTCCCCATCACACGGTGTACCATCTTCTGGGTTTCTCATGCATGTTTTCGATGTAGGAAGATGCCCTTGAACCTGGAGATTTGGGACCCATGCGATGGGTAGCACGCAGTATTACTTTAAAGGGTCTGCGTTTGCTCACCCAACCTCACCAAACCTCTCAGCCCCCAGAGTGTCCACCCTTATGTCTCATCCAGCTGTCGGTCTAGATATGTTCAATCCAGGGTGCATCCCAGCCCCTGAACGAATTGTGTAAGAATTTCTCTCTCTTTCACTGTCTTTGTTTCATGGGTTTTTAAAAGTAATTTATTTTTATAATGAGGTTCAGCTGCTTTTCACGGCTGTGTTTATGCCGCTTTACACCCACTTGACACACTAACAGAGAGATATCAATATATAGGTTTTCAGATTATTACTAGTCAGATATATTCTTATGCGGTGAATCGGGCGTGTTGAGTCCAGTTCTCTGAGCAAGGAGTAGGTCTTGTCTATTCCATATTGGGTTTATGGAACGGTATCTGAGTTAATTTGAAACTCTTGTTTTATGTATCACCCCACCTCACCTTTCCCGTTAAGCAGCCATAGTGTGTTTTCTGCATGTGTGACTCTGTTCTGTTTTGTAATTCAGTTCAATTGTAACGGTTTTTACATTCCCTCTATAAGTGACACCTTATGAGAAGTGTCCTTTTCTGTGTGACTTATTTCACTTAGAATCGTCGTACGTAAATCCACTCATCATGCTGCTACTAGCCTTATGACATTGATTTCATGGCTGAGTGATATTCCATTGTACATAAGGACCACAACTTTTATATCCATTTTTCTCTTTCCTGGGATATTTAAGGTGGAATGAAGTGGAGGTCCTTGTCAACATTGCAGCCCTAAACTTTGGGGTGCTTGTGTCTTGCTGATTTTCAAATGTCCCACTTTATACCCCCATGAGTGGAAGTGCCCTATGCTCTCTAAGCTGTGGTTTTTAGATGTTTCATGACACACCGTACCCTTCTCCAGAGTGGCTCTTGGCAATTTACATCCCACCCGTCAGTGTAGCAAGGCTCCCATTTCTCCATGGCCTGTTCTGCATTTCTGGTTTTGACACGTTTTTCAGCATGGCCCTTTTGACCGATGGGAAGCGAGACTTCTTTGTAGCGCTGATTTGCCTTTCCAGGTTGCTTGGTTGGCCAAAAAGGGCGTATGCGTTTTTTCCTGAATATATTCAGGAAAAAACGCATACGCCCTTTTTGGCCAAGGGCATCATTGTCAACGTTTTGCCGCTTTTCATGTGCTTTAAAGGCGATTCGAATCTACCTCCTGAAATCTGTTTCCTGCAATTCTGCCTTGATTTCAAATCCTCTTCTTTGCCTTCCCTCAATATATTTGTGGACGAGAGTTATCATTTATAACTCTGCAGGTTTGTGAATTGCAGTGCCCTGAAGCTCCATTTTACAAGTCGCTTTTTTGGGAGCTGGCCGCAAAAGCGCAGGATGGCTTCAGGCCCTGTTCTGGTTCCGGGGGGCAGGCTGAGCCTGTGGTTAATTCTTCTTCCTGATGGGAAAATAGAGTGACCTGTGCCTGTCCCAACACCAAGAGCTAGTCTCTCATTGGTTCCCCGTCTTCCCGTTCATCCTCAGGACAAATTGCAACCTGTACGGAACAGGAGGTTAAAGGTGCTGAGGCTCCAAGTAGGGAGATTGCTAGTAAAGTGGCTGGAATGGCGAACCCGAGCACAAGGAGATGAGAAATGAGGTGCGTTTTAGAAACCTTTCCCCATCACACGGTGTACCATCTTCTGGGTTTCTCATGCATGTTTTCGATGTAGGAAGTTGCCCTTGAACCTGGAGATTTGGGACCCATGCGATGGGTAGCACGCACTATTACTTTAAAGGGTCTGCGTTTGCTCACCCAACCTCACCAAACCTCTCAGCCCCAAGAGTGTCCACCCTTATGTCTCATCCAGCTGTGGGTCTAGATATGGTCAGTCCAGGTTGCATCACAGCCCCTGAACAAATTGTGTAAGAATTTCTCTCTCTTTCCCTGTCTTTGTTTCATGGGTTTTTAAAAGTAATTTATTTTTATAATGGGGTTTAGCTGCTTTTCACGGCTCTGTTTATGCCGCTTTACACCCACTTGACACACTTCAAGAGAGATATCAACACATAGGTTTTAAGATTTTTACTAGTCAGATATGTTCTTTTGCGGTGAATAGGGGGTGTTGAGTTCAGTTCACTGAGCAAGGAGTAGGTCTTGTCTATTATATATTGGGTTTATGGAACGTTATCTGAGCTAATTTGAAATCCTTCTTTTATGCATCACCCCACCTCACCTTTCCCGTTAAGCAACCATAGTGTGTTTTCTGCATGTGTGACTCTGTTCTGTGTTGTAATTCAGATCAAGTGTAACGGTTTTAACATTCCCTCTATAAATGATACCTTATGAGAAGTGTCCTTTTCTGTGTGACTTATTTCACTTAGAATCGTCGTACCTAAATCCACTCATCATGCTTCTACTAGCCTTATGACATTGATTTCATGGCTGAGTGATATTCCATTGTACAAAAGGACCCCAACATCTTTATCCATTTTTCTCTTTCCTGGGATATTTAAGGTGGAATGAAGTGGAGGTCCTAGGCAACAGAGCAGCCCTAAACTTTGGGGTGCTTGTGTTTTGCTGATTTTTCATTTTCCCAATTTATACCCCCATGAGTGGAAGTGCCCTATGCTCTCTAAGCTGTGGTTTTTAGATGTTTCAGGGCACACGGTACACTTCTCCAGAGTGGCTGTTGGCAATTTACATCCCGCCCATCAGTGTAGGAAGGCTCCCATTTCTCCATGGCCTGTCCTGCATTTCTGGTTTTGACACTTTTTTCAGCATGGCCCTTTTGACGGATGGGAAGCGAGACTTCTTTGTAGCGCTGATTTGCCTTTCCAGGTTGCTTGGTTGGCCAAAAAGGGCGTATGCGTTTTTTTCTGAATATATTCAGGAATAACGCATACGCACTTTTTGGCCAAAAGCATCATTGTCAACATTTTGCCGCTTTTCATGTGCTTTAAAGGCGATTCGAATCGACCTCCTGAAATCTGTTTCCTGCAATTCTGCCTTGATTTCAAATCCTCTTCTTTGCCTTCTCTCAATATATTTGTGGACGAGAGTTATCATTTATAACTTTGCAGGTTTGTGAATTGCAGTGCCCTGAAGCTCAATTTTACAACTCGCTTATTTGGGAGCTGGCCGCAAAAGCGCAGGATGGCTTCAGGCCCTGTTCTGGTTCCGGGGGGCAGTCTGAGCCTGTGGTTAAGTCTTCTTCCTGATGGGAAAATAGAGTGACCTGTGCCTGTCCCAACACCAAGAGCTAGTCTCTCATTGGTTCGCCGTCTTCCCGTTCATCCTCAGGACAAATTGCAACCTGTACGGAACTGGAGGTTAAAGGTGCTGATGCTCCAATTAGGGAGATTGCTAGTAAAGTAGCTGGAATGGCGAACCCGAGAACAAGGAGATGAGAAATGAGGTGCGTTTTAGAAACCTTTCCCCATCACACGGTGTACCATATTCTGGGTTTCTCATGCATGTTTTCGATGTAGGAAGATGCCCTTGAACCTGGAGATTTGGGACCCATGTGATGGGTACGATGCAGTATTACTTGAAAGGGTCTGCGTTGGTCACCCAACCTCACCAAACCTCTCAGCCCCAAGAGTGTCCACCCTTATGTCTCATCCAGCTGTGGGTCTAGATATGGTCAATCCAGGTTGCATCACAGCCCCTGAACGAATTGTGTAAGAATTTCTCTCTCTTTCACTGTCTTTGTTTCATGGGTTTTTAAAAGTAATTTATTTTTTAATGGGGTTTAGCTGCTTTTCACGACTGTGTTTATGCCGCTTTACACCCACTTGACACACTAACAGAGAGATATCAATACATAGGTTTTAAGATTATTACTAGTCAGATATATTCTTGTTCGGTGAATCGGGCGTGTTGAGTCCAGTTCTCTGAGCAAGGAGTAGGTCTTGTCTATTACATATTGGGTTTATGGAACGGTATCTGAGCTAATTTGAAACTCTTGCTTTATGTATCACCCCACCTCACCTTTCCCGTTAAGCAGCCATAGTGTGTTTTCTGCATGTGTGACTCTGTTTTGTTTTGTAATTCAGTTCAAGTGTAACGGTTTTTACATTCCCTGTATAAGTGACACCTTATGAGAAGTGTCCTTTTCTGTGTGACTTATTTCACTTCGAATTGTCGTACCTAAATCCACTCATCATGCTGCTACTAGCCTTATGACATTGATTTCATGGCTGAGTGATATTCCATTGTACATAAGGACCACAACTTTTATATCCATTTTTCTCTTTCCTGGGATATTTAAGGTGGAATGAAGTGGAGGTCCTTGTCAACAGAGCAGCTCTAAACTTTGGGGTGCTTGTGTCTTGCTGATTTTTAATTTTCCCACTTTATACCCCCATGCGTGGAAGTGCCCTATGCTCTCTAAGCTGTGTTTTTTAGATGTTTCAGGGCACACCGTACAATTCTCCAGAGTGGCTGTTGGCAATTTACATCCCGCCCATCAGTGTAGCAAGGCTCCCATTTCTCCATGGCCTGTCCTGCATTTCTGGTTTTGACACTTTTTTCAGCATGGCCCTTTTGACCGATGGGAAGCGAGACTTCTTTGTAGCGCTGATTTGCCTTTCCAGGTTGCTTGGTTGGCCAAAAAGGGCGTATGCGTTTTTTCCTGAATATATTCAGGAAAAAACGCATACGCCCTTTTTGGCCAAGGGCATCATTGTCAACGTTTTGCCGCTTTTCATGTGCTTTAAAGGCGATTCGAATGTACCTTCTGAAATCTGTTTGCTGCAATTCTGCCTTGATTTCAAATCCTCTTCTTTGCCTTCCCTCAATATATTTGTGGACGAGAGTTATCATTTATAACTCTGCAGGTTTGTGAATTGCAGTGCCCTGAAGCTCCATTTTACAACTCGCCTTTTTGGAAGCTGGCCGCAAAAGCACAGGATGGCTTCAGGCCCTGTTCTGGTTCCGGGGGGCAGGCTGAGCCTGTGGTTAATTCTTCTTCCTGATGGGAAAATAGAGTGACCTGTGCCTGTCCCAAAACGTAGAGCTATTCTCTCATTGGGTCTCCCTCTTCCCATTCATCCTCATTACAAATTTCCACCTGTACGGAACAGGAGGATAAAGGTGATTATTCTCCAAGTAGGGAGATTGCTATTAAAGCGGCTGGAATGGCGAATCCGAACACAAGGAGATGAGAAATGAGGTGCGTTTTAGAATCCTTTCCCGATCACACGGTGTACCATCTTCTGGGTTTCTCATGCATGTTTTCGATGTAGGAAGATGCCCTTGAACCTTGAGATTTGGGACCCATGCGACGGATTCCACGCAGTATTACTTTAAAGGGTCTGCGTTTGCTCACCCAACCTCACCAAACCTCTCAGCCCCAAGAGTGTCCACCCTTATGTCTCATCCAGCTGTGGGTCTAGATATGGTCAATCCAGGTTGCATCACAACCTCTGAATGAAGTGTGTAAGAATTTCTCTCTCTTTCACTGTCTTTGTTTCATGGGGTTTTAAAAGTAATTTATTTTTATAATGGGGTTTAGCTGCTTTTCACTGCTGTATTTATGCCGCTTTACACCCACTTGACACACTTCAAGAGAGATATCAACACATAGGTTTTAAGATTTTTACTAGTCAGATATGTTCTTTTGCGGTGAATAGGGGGTGTTGAGTTCAGTTCACTGAGCAAGGAGTAGGTCTTGTCTATTATATATTGGGTTTATGGAACGTTATCTGAGCTAATTTGAAATCCTTCTTTTATGCATCACCCCACCTCACCTTTCCCGTTAAGCAACCATAGTGTGTTTTCTGCATGTGTGACTCTGTTCTGTGTTGTAATTCAGATCAAGTGTAACGGTTTTTACATTCCCTCTATAAATGATACCTTATGAGAAGTGTCCTTTTCTGTGTGACTTATTTCACTTAGAATCGTCGTACCTAAATCCACTCATCATGCTTCTACTAGCCATATGACATTGATTTCATGGCTGAGTGATATTCCATTGTACAAAAGGACCCCAACATCTTTATCCATTTTTCTCTTTCCTGGGATATTTAAGGTGGAATGAAGTGGAGGTCCTAGGCAACAGAGCAGCCCTAAACTTTGGGGTGCTTGTGTTTTGCTGATTTTTCATTTTCCCAATTTATACCCCCATGAGTGGAAGTGCCCTATGCTCTCTAAGCTGTGGTTTTTAGATGTTTCAGGGCACACGGTACACTTCTCCAGAGTGGCTGTTGGCAATTTACATCCCGCCCATCAGTGTAGGAAGGCTCCCATTTCTCCATGGCCTGTCCTGCATTTCTGGTTTTGACACTTTTTTCAGCATGGCCCTTTTGACGGATGGGAAGCGAGACTTCTTTGTAGCGCTGATTTGCCTTTCCAGGTTGCTTGGTTGGCCAAAAAGGGCGTATGCGTTTTTTTCTGAATATATTCAGGAATAACGCATACGCACTTTTTGGCCAAAAGCATCATTGTCAACATTTTGCCGCTTTTCATGTGCTTTAAAGGCGATTCGAATCGACCTCCTGATATCTGTTTCCTGCAATTCTGCCTTGATTTCAAATCCTCTTCTTTGCCTTCTCTCAATATATTTGTGGACGAGAGTTATCATTTATAACTTTGCAGGTTTGTGAATTGCAGTGCCCTGAAGCTCAATTTTACAACTCGCTTATTTGGGAGCTGGCCGCAAAAGCGCAGCATGGCTTCAGGCCCTGTTTTGGTTCCGGTGGGCAGTCTGAGCCTGTGGTTAAGTCTTCTTCCTGATGGGAAAATAGAGTGACCTGTGCCTGTCCCAACACCAAGAGCTAGTCTCTCATTGGTTCGCCGTCTTCCCGTTCATCCTCAGGACAAATTGCAACCTGTACGGAACAGGAGGTTAAAGGTGCTGATGCTCCAATTACGGAGATTGCTAGTAAAGTAGCTGGAATTGAGAACCCGAGAACAAGGAGATGAGAAATGAGGTGCGTTTTAGAAACCTTTCCCCATCACACGGTGTACCATCTTCTGGGTTTCTCATGCATGTTTTCGATGTAGGAAGATGCCCTTGAACCTGGAGATTTGGGACCCATGCGATGGGTAGCACGCAGTATTACTTTAAAGGGTCTGCGTTTGCTCACCCAACCTCACCAAACCTCTCAGCCCCAAGAGTGTCCACCCTTATGTCTCATCCAACTGTGGGTCTAGATATGGTCAATCCAGGTTGCATCACAGCCCCTGAACGAATTGTGTAAGAATTTCTCTCGCTTTCACTGTCTTTGTTTCATGGGTTTTTAAAAGTAATTTATTTTTTAATGGGGTTTAGCTGCTTTTCACGGCTGTGTTTATGCCGCTTTACACCCACTTGACACACTAACAGAGAGATATCAATACATAGGTTTTAAGATTATTACTAGTCAGATATATTCTTGTTCGGTGAATCGGGCGTGTTGAGTCCAGTTCTCTGAGCAAGGAGTAGGTCTTGTCTATTACATATTGGGTTTATGGAACGGTATCTGAGCTAATTTGAAACTCTTGCTTTATGTATCACCCCACCTCACCTTTCCCGTTAAGCAGCCATAGTGTGTTTTCTGCATGTGTGACTCTGTTTTGTTTTGTAATTCAGTTCAAGTGTAACGGTTTTTACATTCCCTGTATAAGTGACACCTTATGAGAAGTGTCCTTTTCTGTGTGACTTATTTCACTTCGAATTGTCGTACCTAAATCCACTCATCATGCTGCTACTAGCCTTATGACATTGATTTCATGGCTGAGTGATATTCCATTGTACATAAGGACCACAACTTTTATATCCATTTTTCTCTTTCCTGGGATATTTAAGGTGGAATGAAGTGGAGGTCCTTGTCAACAGAGCAGCTCTAAACTTTGGGGTGCTTGTGTCTTGCTGATTTTTAATTTTCCCACTTTATACCCCCATGCGTGGAAGTGCCCTATGCTCTCTAAGCTGTGTTTTTTAGATGTTTCAGGGCACACCGTACAATTCTCCAGAGTGGCTGTTGGCAATTTACATCCCGCCCATCAGTGTAGCAAGGCTCCCATTTCTCCATGGCCTGTCCTGCATTTCTGGTTTTGACACTTTTTTCAGCATGGCCCTTTTGACCGATGGGAAGCGAGACTTCTTTGTAGCGCTGATTTGCCTTTCCAGGTTGCTTGGTTGGCCAAAAAGGGCGTATGCGTTTTTTCCTGAATATATTCAGGAAAAAACGCATACGCCCTTTTTGGCCAAGGGCATCATTGTCAACGTTTTGCCGCTTTTCATGTGCTTTAAAGGCGATTCGAATGTACCTTCTGAAATCTGTTTGCTGCAATTTTGCCTTGATTTCAAATCCTCTTCTTTGCCTTCCCTCAATATATTTGTGGACGAGAGTTATCATTTATAACTCTGCAGGTTTGTGAATTGCAGTGCCCTGAAGCTCCATTTTACAACTCGCCTTTTTGGAAGCTGGCCGCAAAAGCACAGGATGGCTTCAGGCCCTGTTCTGGTTCCGGGGGGCAGGCTGAGCCTGTGGTTAATTCTTCTTCCTGATGGGAAAATAGAGTGACCTGTGCCTGTCCCAAAACGTAGAGCTATTCTCTCATTGGGTCTCCCTCTTCCCATTCATCCTCATTACAAATTTCCACCTGTACGGAACAGGAGGATAAAGGTGATTATTCTCCAAGTAGGGAGATTGCTATTAAAGCGGCTGGAATGGCGAATCCGAACACAAGGAGATGAGAAATGAGGTGCGTTTTAGAATCCTTTCCCGATCACACGGTGTACCATCTTCTGGGTTTCTCATGCATGTTTTCGATGTAGGAAGATGCCCTTGAACCTTGAGATTTGGGACCCATGCGACGGATTCCACGCAGTATTACTTTAAAGGGTCTGCGTTTGCTCACCCAACCTCACCAAACCTCTCAGCCCCAAGAGTGTCCACCCTTATGTCTCATCCAGCTGTGGGTCTAGATATGGTCAATCCAGGTTGCATCACAACCTCTGAATGAAGTGTGTAAGAATTTCTCTCTCTTTCACTGTCTTTGTTTCATGGGGTTTTAAAAGTAATTTATTTTTATAATGGGGTTTAGCTGCTTTTCACTGCTGTATTTATGCCGCTTTACACCCACTTGACACACTTCAAGAGAGATATCAACACATAGGTTTTAAGATTTTTACTAGTCAGATATGTTCTTTTGCGGTGAATAGGGGGTGTTGAGTTCAGTTCACTGAGCAAGGAGTAGGTCTTGTCTATTATATATTGGGTTTATGGAACGTTATCTGAGCTAATTTGAAATCCTTCTTTTATGCATCACCCCACCTCACCTTTCCCGTTAAGCAACCATAGTGTGTTTTCTGCATGTGTGACTCTGTTCTGTGTTGTAATTCAGATCAAGTGTAACGGTTTTTACATTCCCTCTATAAATGATACCTTATGAGAAGTGTCCTTTTCTGTGTGACTTATTTCACTTAGAATCGTCGTACCTAAATCCACTCATCATGCTTCTACTAGCCATATGACATTGATTTCATGGCTGAGTGATATTCCATTGTACAAAAGGACCCCAACATCTTTATCCATTTTTCTCTTTCCTGGGATATTTAAGGTGGAATGAAGTGGAGGTCCTAGGCAACAGAGCAGCCCTAAACTTTGGGGTGCTTGTGTTTTGCTGATTTTTCATTTTCCCAATTTATACCCCCATGAGTGGAAGTGCCCTATGCTCTCTAAGCTGTGGTTTTTAGATGTTTCAGGGCACACGGTACACTTCTCCAGAGTGGCTGTTGGCAATTTACATCCCGCCCATCAGTGTAGGAAGGCTCCCATTTCTCCATGGCCTGTCCTGCATTTCTGGTTTTGACACTTTTTTCAGCATGGCCCTTTTGACGGATGGGAAGCGAGACTTCTTTGTAGCGCTGATTTGCCTTTCCAGGTTGCTTGGTTGGCCAAAAAGGGCGTATGCGTTTTTTTCTGAATATATTCAGGAATAACGCATACGCACTTTTTGGCCAAAAGCATCATTGTCAACATTTTGCCGCTTTTCATGTGCTTTAAAGGCGATTCGAATCGACCTCCTGAAATCTGTTTCCTGCAATTCTGCCTTGATTTCAAATCCTCTTCTTTGCCTTCTCTCAATATATTTGTGGACGAGAGTTATCATTTATAACTTTGCAGGTTTGTGAATTGCAGTGCCCTGAAGCTCAATTTTACAACTCGCTTATTTGGGAGCTGGCCGCAAAAGCGCAGCATGGCTTCAGGCCCTGTTCTGGTTCCGGTGGGCAGTCTGAGCCTGTGGTTAAGTCTTCTTCCTGATGGGAAAATAGAGTGACCTGTGCCTGTCCCAACACCAAGAGCTAGTCTCTCATTGGTTCGCCGTCTTCCCGTTCATCCTCAGGACAAATTGCAACCTGTACGGAACAGGAGGTTAAAGGTGCTGATGCTCCAATTACGGAGATTGCTAGTAAAGTAGCTGGAATTGAGAACCCGAGAACAAGGAGATGAGAAATGAGGTGCGTTTTAGAAACCTTTCCCCATCACACGGTGTACCATCTTCTGGGTTTCTCATGCATGTTTTCGATGTAGGAAGATGCCCTTGAACCTGGAGATTTGGGACCCATGCGATGGGTAGCACGCAGTATTACTTTAAAGGGTCTGCGTTTGCTCACCCAACCTCACCAAACCTCTCAGCCCCAAGAGTGTCCACCCTTATGTCTCATCCAACTGTGGGTCTAGATATGGTCAATCCAGGTTGCATCACAGCCCCTGAACGAATTGTGTAAGAATTTCTCTCGCTTTCACTGTCTTTGTTTCATGGGTTTTTAAAAGTAATTTATTTTTTAATGGGGTTTAGCTGCTTTTCACGGCTGTGTTTATGCCGCTTTACACCCACTTGACACACTAACAGAGAGATATCAATACATAGGTTTTAAGATTATTACTAGTCAGATATATTCTTGTTCGGTGAATCGGGCGTGTTGAGTCCAGTTCTCTGAGCAAGGAGTAGGTCTTGTCTATTACATATTGGGTTTATGGAACGGTATCTGAGCTAATTTGAAACTCTTGCTTTATGTATCACCCCACCTCACCTTTCCCGTTAAGCAGCCATAGTGTGTTTTCTGCATGTGTGACTCTGTTTTGTTTTGTAATTCAGTTCAAGTGTAACGGTTTTTACATTCCCTGTATAAGTGACACCTTATGAGAAGTGTCCTTTTCTGTGTGACTTATTTCACTTCGAATTGTCGTACCTAAATCCACTCATCATGCTGCTACTAGCCTTATGACATTGATTTCATGGCTGAGTGATATTCCATTGTACATAAGGACCACAACTTTTATATCCATTTTTCTCTTTCCTGGGATATTTAAGGTGGAATGAAGTGGAGGTCCTTGTCAACAGAGCAGCTCTAAACTTTGGGGTGCTTGTGTCTTGCTGATTTTTAATTTTCCCACTTTATACCCCCATGCGTGGAAGTGCCCTATGCTCTCTAAGCTGTGTTTTTTAGATGTTTCAGGGCACACCGTACAATTCTCCAGAGTGGCTGTTGGCAATTTACATCCCGCCCATCAGTGTAGCAAGGCTCCCATTTCTCCATGGCCTGTCCTGCATTTCTGGTTTTGACACTTTTTTCAGCATGGCCCTTTTGACCGATGGGAAGCGAGACTTCTTTGTAGCGCTGATTTGCCTTTCCAGGTTGCTTGGTTGGCCAAAAAGGGCGTATGCGTTTTTTCCTGAATATATTCAGGAAAAAACGCATACGCCCTTTTTGGCCAAGGGCATCATTGTCAACGTTTTGCCGCTTTTCATGTGCTTTAAAGGCGATTCGAATGTACCTTCTGAAATCTGTTTGCTGCAATTCTGCCTTGATTTCAAATCCTCTTCTTTGCCTTCCCTCAATATATTTGTGGACGAGAGTTATCATTTATAACTCTGCAGGTTTGTGAATTGCAGTGCCCTGAAGCTCCATTTTACAACTCGCCTTTTTGGAAGCTGGCCGCAAAAGCACAGGATGGCTTCAGGCCCTGTTCTGGTTCCGGGGGGCAGGCTGAGCCTGTGGTTAATTCTTCTTCCTGATGGGAAAATAGAGTGACCTGTGCCTGTCCCAAAACGTAGAGCTATTCTCTCATTGGGTCTCCCTCTTCCCATTCATCCTCATTACAAATTTCCACCTGTACGGAACAGGAGGATAAAGGTGATTATTCTCCAAGTAGGGAGATTGCTATTAAAGCGGCTGGAATGGCGAATCCGAACACAAGGAGATGAGAAATGAGGTGCGTTTTAGAATCCTTTCCCGATCACACGGTGTACCATCTTCTGGGTTTCTCATGCATGTTTTCGATGTAGGAAGATGCCCTTGAACCTTGAGATTTGGGACCCATGCGACGGATTCCACGCAGTATTACTTTAAAGGGTCTGCGTTTGCTCACCCAACCTCACCAAACCTCTCAGCCCCAAGAGTGTCCACCCTTATGTCTCATCCAGCTGTGGGTCTAGATATGGTCAATCCAGGTTGCATCACAACCTCTGAATGAAGTGTGTAAGAATTTCTCTCTCTTTCACTGTCTTTGTTTCATGGGGTTTTAAAAGTAATTTATTTTTATAATGGGGTTTAGCTGCTTTTCACTGCTGTATTTATGCCGCTTTACACCCACTTGACACACTTCAAGAGAGATATCAACACATAGGTTTTAAGATTTTTACTAGTCAGATATGTTCTTTTGCGGTGAATAGGGGGTGTTGAGTTCAGTTCACTGAGCAAGGAGTAGGTCTTGTCTATTATATATTGGGTTTATGGAACGTTATCTGAGCTAATTTGAAATCCTTCTTTTATGCATCACCCCACCTCACCTTTCCCGTTAAGCAACCATAGTGTGTTTTCTGCATGTGTGACTCTGTTCTGTGTTGTAATTCAGATCAAGTGTAACGGTTTTTACATTCCCTCTATAAATGATACCTTATGAGAAGTGTCCTTTTCTGTGTGACTTATTTCACTTAGAATCGTCGTACCTAAATCCACTCATCATGCTTCTACTAGCCATATGACATTGATTTCATGGCTGAGTGATATTCCATTGTACAAAAGGACCCCAACATCTTTATCCATTTTTCTCTTTCCTGGGATATTTAAGGTGGAATGAAGTGGAGGTCCTAGGCAACAGAGCAGCCCTAAACTTTGGGGTGCTTGTGTTTTGCTGATTTTTCATTTTCCCAATTTATACCCCCATGAGTGGAAGTGCCCTATGCTCTCTAAGCTGTGGTTTTTAGATGTTTCAGGGCACACGGTACACTTCTCCAGAGTGGCTGTTGGCAATTTACATCCCGCCCATCAGTGTAGGAAGGCTCCCATTTCTCCATGGCCTGTCCTGCATTTCTGGTTTTGACACTTTTTTCAGCATGGCCCTTTTGACGGATGGGAAGCGAGACTTCTTTGTAGCGCTGATTTGCCTTTCCAGGTTGCTTGGTTGGCCAAAAAGGGCGTATGCGTTTTTTTCTGAATATATTCAGGAATAACGCATACGCACTTTTTGGCCAAAAGCATCATTGTCAACATTTTGCCGCTTTTCATGTGCTTTAAAGGCGATTCGAATCGACCTCCTGAAATCTGTTTCCTGCAATTCTGCCTTGATTTCAAATCCTCTTCTTTGCCTTCTCTCAATATATTTGTGGACGAGAGTTATCATTTATAACTTTGCAGGTTTGTGAATTGCAGTGCCCTGAAGCTCAATTTTACAACTCGCTTATTTGGGAGCTGGCCGCAAAAGCGCAGGATGGCTTCAGGCCCTGTTCTGGTTCCGGGGGGCAGTCTGAGCCTGTGGTTAAGTCTTCTTCCTGATGGGAAAATAGAGTGACCTGTGCCTGTCCCAACACCAAGAGCTAGTCTCTCATTGGTTCGCCGTCTTCCCGTTCATCCTCAGGACAAATTGCAACCTGTACGGAACAGGAGGTTAAAGGTGCTGATGCTCCAATTAGGGAGATTGCTAGTAAAGTAGCTGGAATGGCGAACCCGAGAACAAGGAGATGAGAAATGAGGTGCGTTTTAGAAACCTTTCCCCATCACACGGTGTACCATATTCTGGGTTTCTCATGCATGTTTTCGATGTAGGAAGATGCCCTTGAACCTGGAGATTTGGGACCCATGTGATGGGTACGATGCAGTATTACTTGAAAGGGTCTGCGTTGGTCACCCAACCTCACCAAACCTCTCAGCCCCAAGAGTGTCCACCCTTATGTCTCATCCAGCTGTGGGTCTAGATATGGTCAATCCAGGTTGCATCACAGCCCCTGAACGAATTGTGTAAGAATTTCTCTCTCTTTCACTGTCTTTGTTTCATGGGTTTTTAAAAGTAATTTATTTTTTAATGGGGTTTAGCTGCTTTTCACGGCTGTGTTTATGCCGCTTTACACCCACTTGACACACTAACAGAGAGATATCAATACATAGGTTTTAAGATTATTACTAGTCAGATATATTCTTGTTCGGTGAATCGGGCGTGTTGAGTCCAGTTCTCTGAGCAAGGAGTAGGTCTTGTCTATTACATATTGGGTTTATGGAACGGTATCTGAGCTAATTTGAAACTCTTGCTTTATGTATCACCCCACCTCACCTTTCCCGTTAAGCAGCCATAGTGTGTTTTCTGCATGTGTGACTCTGTTTTGTTTTGTAATTCAGTTCAATTGTAACGGTTTTTACATTCCCTGTATAAGTGACACCTTATGAGAAGTGTCCTTTTCTGTGTGACTTATTTCACTTCGAATTGTCGTACCTAAATCCACTCATCATGCTGCTACTAGCCTTATGACATTGATTTCATGGCTGAGTGATATTCCATTGTACATAAGGACCACAACTTTTATATCCATTTTTCTCTTTCCTGGGATATTTAAGGTGGAATGAAGTGGAGGTCCTTGTCAACAGAGCAGCTCTAAACTTTGGGGTGCTTGTGTCTTGCTGATTTTTAATTTTCCCACTTTATACCCCCATGCGTGGAAGTGCCCTATGCTCTCTAAGCTGTGTTTTTTAGATGTTTCAGGGCACACCGTACAATTCTCCAGAGTGGCTGTTGGCAATTTACATCCCGCCCATCAGTGTAGCAAGGCTCCCATTTCTCCATGGCCTGTCCTGCATTTCTGGTTTTGACACTTTTTTCAGCATGGCCCTTTTGACCGATGGGAAGCGAGACTTCTTTGTAGCGCTGATTTGCCTTTCCAGGTTGCTTGGTTGGCCAAAAAGGGCGTATGCGTTTTTTCCTGAATATATTCAGGAAAAAACGCATACGCCCTTTTTGGCCAAGGGCATCATTGTCAACGTTTTGCCGCTTTTCATGTGCTTTAAAGGCGATTCGAATGTACCTTCTGAAATCTGTTTGCTGCAATTCTGCCTTGATTTCAAATCCTCTTCTTTGCCTTCCCTCAATATATTTGTGGACGAGAGTTATCATTTATAACTCTGCAGGTTTGTGAATTGCAGTGCCCTGAAGCTCCATTTTACAACTCGCCTTTTTGGAAGCTGGCCGCAAAAGCACAGGATGGCTTCAGGCCCTGTTCTGGTTCCGGGGGGCAGGCTGAGCCTGTGGTTAATTCTTCTTCCTGATGGGAAAATAGAGTGACCTGTGCCTGTCCCAAAACGTAGAGCTATTCTCTCATTGGGTCTCCCTCTTCCCATTCATCCTCATTACAAATTTCCACCTGTACGGAACAGGAGGATAAAGGTGATTATTCTCCAAGTAGGGAGATTGCTATTAAAGCGGCTGGAATGGCGAATCCGAACACAAGGAGATGAGAAATGAGGTGCGTTTTAGAATCCTTTCCCGATCACACGGTGTACCATCTTCTGGGTTTCTCATGCATGTTTTCGATGTAGGAAGATGCCCTTGAACCTTGAGATTTGGGACCCATGCGACGGATTCCACGCAGTATTACTTTAAAGGGTCTGTGTTTGCTCACCCAACCTCACCAAACCTCTCAGCCCCAAGAGTGTCCACCCTTATGTCTCATCCAGCTGTGGGTCTAGATATGGTCAATCCAGGTTGCATCACAACCTCTGAATGAAGTGTGTAAGAATTTCTCTCTCTTTCACTGTCTTTGTTTCATGGGGTTTTAAAAGTAATTTATTTTTATAATGGGGTTTAGCTGCTTTTCACTGCTGTATTTATGCCGCTTTACACCCACTTGACACACTTCAAGAGAGATATCAACACATAGGTTTTAAGATTTTTACTAGTCAGATATGTTCTTTTGCGGTGAATAGGGGGTGTTGAGTTCAGTTCACTGAGCAAGGAGTAGGTCTTGTCTATTATATATTGGGTTTATGGAACGTTATCTGAGCTAATTTGAAATCCTTCTTTTATGCATCACCCCACCTCACCTTTCCCGTTAAGCAACCATAGTGTGTTTTCTGCATGTGTGACTCTGTTCTGTGTTGTAATTCAGATCAAGTGTAACGGTTTTTACATTCCCTCTATAAATGATACCTTATGAGAAGTGTCCTTTTCTGTGTGACTTATTTCACTTAGAATCGTCGTACCTAAATCCACTCATCATGCTTCTACTAGCCATATGACATTGATTTCATGGCTGAGTGATATTCCATTGTACAAAAGGACCCCAACATCTTTATCCATTTTTCTCTTTCCTGGGATATTTAAGGTGGAATGAAGTGGAGGTCCTAGGCAACAGAGCAGCCCTAAACTTTGGGGTGCTTGTGTTTTGCTGATTTTTCATTTTCCCAATTTATACCCCCATGAGTGGAAGTGCCCTATGCTCTCTAAGCTGTGGTTTTTAGATGTTTCAGGGCACACGGTACACTTCTCCAGAGTGGCTGTTGGCAATTTACATCCCGCCCATCAGTGTAGGAAGGCTCCCATTTCTCCATGGCCTGTCCTGCATTTCTGGTTTTGACACTTTTTTCAGCATGGCCCTTTTGACGGATGGGAAGCGAGACTTCTTTGTAGCGCTGATTTGCCTTTCCAGGTTGCTTGGTTGGCCAAAAAGGGCGTATGCGTTTTTTTCTGAATATATTCAGGAATAACGCATACGCACTTTTTGGCCAAAAGCATCATTGTCAACATTTTGCCGCTTTTCATGTGCTTTAAAGGCGATTCGAATCGACCTCCTGAAATCTGTTTCCTGCAATTCTGCCTTGATTTCAAATCCTCTTCTTTGCCTTCTCTCAATATATTTGTGGACGAGAGTTATCATTTAATACTTTGCAGGTTTGTGAATTGCAGTGCCCTGAAGCTCAATTTTACAACTCGCTTATTTGGGAGCTGGCCGCAAAAGCGCAGCATGGCTTCAGGCCCTGTTCTGGTTCCGGTGGGCAGTCTGAGCCTGTGGTTAAGTCTTCTTCCTGATGGGAAAATAGAGTGACCTGTGCCTGTCCCAACACCAAGAGCTAGTCTCTCATTGGTTCGCCGTCTTCCCGTTCATCCTCAGGACAAATTGCAACCTGTACGGAACAGGAGGTTAAAGGTGCTGATGCTCCAATTACGGAGATTGCTAGTAAAGTAGCTGGAATTGAGAACCCGAGAACAAGGAGATGAGAAATGAGGTGCGTTTTAGAAACCTTTCCCCATCACACGGTGTACCATCTTCTGGGTTTCTCATGCATGTTTTCGATGTAGGAAGATGCCCTTGAACCTGGAGATTTGGGACCCATGCGATGGGTAGCACGCAGTATTACTTTAAAGGGTCTGCGTTTGCTCACCCAACCTCACCAAACCTCTCAGCCCCAAGAGTGTCCACCCTTATGTCTCATCCAGCTGTGGGTCTAGATATGGTCAATCCAGGTTGCATCACAGCCCCTGAACGAATTGTGTAAGAATTTCTCTCGCTTTCACTGTCTTTGTTTCATGGGTTTTTAAAAGTAATTTATTTTTTAATGGGGTTTAGCTGCTTTTCACGGCTGTGTTTATGCCGCTTTACACCCACTTGACACACTAACAGAGAGATATCAATACATAGGTTTTAAGATTATTACTAGTCAGATATATTCTTGTTCGGTGAATCGGGCGTGTTGAGTCCAGTTCTCTGAGCAAGGAGTAGGTCTTGTCTATTACATATTGGGTTTATGGAACGGTATCTGAGCTAATTTGAAACTCTTGCTTTATGTATGACCCCACCTCACCTTTCCCGTTAAGCAGCCATAGTGTGTTTTCTGCATGTGTGACTCTGTTTTGTTTTGTAATTCAGTTCAAGTGTAACGGTTTTTACATTCCCTGTATAAGTGACACCTTATGAGAAGTGTCCTTTTCTGTGTGACTTATTTCACTTCGAATTGTCGTACCTAAATCCACTCATCATGCTGCTACTAGCCTTATGACATTGATTTCATGGCTGAGTGATATTCCATTGTACATAAGGACCACAACTTTTATATCCATTTTTCTCTTTCCTGTGATATTTAAGGTGGAATGAAGTGGAGGTCCTTGTCAACAGAGCAGCTCTAAACTTTGTGGTGCTTGTGTCTTGCTGATTTTTAATTTTCCCACTTTATACCCCCATGCGTGGAAGTGCCCTATGCTCTCTAAGCTGTGTTTTTTAGATGTTTCAGGGCACACCGTACAATTCTCCAGAGTGGCTGTTGGCAATTTACATCCCGCCCATCAGTGTAGCAAGGCTCCCATTTCTCCATGGCCTGTCCTGCATTTCTGGTTTTGACACTTTTTTCAGCATGGCCCTTTTGACCGATGGGAAGCGAGACTTCTTTGTAGCGCTGATTTGCCTTTCCAGGTTGCTTGGTTGGCCAAAAAGGGCGTATGCGTTTTTTCCTGAATATATTCAGGAAAAAACGCATACGCCCTTTTTGGCCAAGGGCATCATTGTCAACGTTTTGCCGCTTTTCATGTGCTTTAAAGGCGATTCGAATGTACCTTCTGAAATCTGTTTGCTGCAATTCTGCCTTGATTTCAAATCCTCTTCTTTGCCTTCCCTCAATATATTTGTGGACGAGAGTTATCATTTATAACTCTGCAGGTTTGTGAATTGCAG
Organism: Balaenoptera physalus; assembly: GCF_965194825.1. Classification (NCBI taxonomy): domain Eukaryota; kingdom Metazoa; phylum Chordata; class Mammalia; order Artiodactyla; family Balaenopteridae; genus Balaenoptera; species Balaenoptera physalus. The sequence continues at coordinate 224,865 of NW_028126346.1, read as the reverse complement.
TGCCCTGAAGCTCCATTTTACAACTCGCCTTTTTGGAAGCTGGCCGCAAAAGCACAGGATGGCTTCAGGCCCTGTTCTGGTTCCGGGGGGCAGGCTGAGCCTGTGGTTAATTCTTCTTCCTGATGGGAAAATAGAGTGACCTGTGCCTGTCCCAAAACGTAGAGCTATTCTCTCATTGGGTCTCCCTCTTCCCATTCATCCTCATTACAAATTTCCACCTGTACGGAACAGGAGGATAAAGGTGATTATTCTCCAAGTAGGGAGATTGCTATTAAAGCGGCTGGAATGGCGAATCCGAACACAAGGAGATGAGAAATGAGGTGCGTTTTAGAATCCTTTCCCGATCACACGGTGTACCATCTTCTGGGTTTCTCATGCATGTTTTCGATGTAGGAAGATGCCCTTGAACCTTGAGATTTGGGACCCATGCGACGGATTCCACGCAGTATTACTTTAAAGGGTCTGCGTTTGCTCACCCAACCTCACCAAACCTCTCAGCCCCAAGAGTGTCCACCCTTATGTCTCATCCAGCTGTGGGTCTAGATATGGTCAATCCAGGTTGCATCACAACCTCTGAATGAAGTGTGTAAGAATTTCTCTCTCTTTCACTGTCTTTGTTTCATGGGGTTTTAAAAGTAATTTATTTTTATAATGGGGTTTAGCTGCTTTTCACTGCTGTATTTATGCCGCTTTACACCCACTTGACACACTTCAAGAGAGATATCAACACATAGGTTTTAAGATTTTTACTAGTCAGATATGTTCTTTTGCGGTGAATAGGGGGTGTTGAGTTCAGTTCACTGAGCAAGGAGTAGGTCTTGTCTATTATATATTGGGTTTATGGAACGTTATCTGAGCTAATTTGAAATCCTTCTTTTATGCATCACCCCACCTCACCTTTCCCGTTAAGCAACCATAGTGTGTTTTCTACATGTGTGACTCTGTTCTGTGTTGTAATTCAGATCAAGTGTAACGGTTTTTACATTCCCTCTATAAATGATACCTTATGAGAAGTGTCCTTTTCTGTGTGACTTATTTCACTTAGAATCGTCGTACCTAAATCCACTCATCATGCTTCTACTAGCCATATGACATTGATTTCATGGCTGAGTGATATTCCATTGTACAAAAGGACCCCAACATCTTTATCCATTTTTCTCTTTCCTGGGATATTTAAGGTGGAATGAAGTGGAGGTCCTAGGCAACAGAGCAGCCCTAAACTTTGGGGTGCTTGTGTTTTGCTGATTTTTCATTTTCCCAATTTATACCCCCATGAGTGGAAGTGCCCTATGCTCTCTAAGCTGTGGTTTTTAGATGTTTCAGGGCACACGGTACACTTCTCCAGAGTGGCTGTTGGCAATTTACATCCCGCCCATCAGTGTAGGAAGGCTCCCATTTCTCCATGGCCTGTCCTGCATTTCTGGTTTTGACACTTTTTTCAGCATGGCCCTTTTGACGGATGGGAAGCGAGACTTCTTTGTAGCGCTGATTTGCCTTTCCAGGTTGCTTGGTTGGCCAAAAAGGGCGTATGCGTTTTTTTCTGAATATATTCAGGAATAACGCATACGCACTTTTTGGCCAAAAGCATCATTGTCAACATTTTGCCGCTTTTCATGTGCTTTAAAGGCGATTCGAATCGACCTCCTGAAATCTGTTTCCTGCAATTCTGCCTTGATTTCAAATCCTCTTCTTTGCCTTCTCTCAATATATTTGTGGACGAGAGTTATCATTTATAACTTTGCAGGTTTGTGAATTGCAGTGCCCTGAAGCTCCATTTTACAACTCGCTTATTTGGGAGCTGGCCGCAAAAGCGCAGCATGGCTTCAGGCCCTGTTCTGGTTCCGGTGGGCAGTCTGAGCCTGTGGTTAAGTCTTCTTCCTGATGGGAAAATAGAGTGACCTGTGCCTGTCCCAACACCAAGAGCTAGTCTCTCATTGGTTCGCCGTCTTCCCGTTCATCCTCAGGACAAATTGCAACCTGTACGGAACAGGAGGTTAAAGGTGCTGATGCTCCAATTACGGAGATTGCTAGTAAAGTAGCTGGAATTGAGAACCCGAGAACAAGGAGATGAGAAATGAGGTGCGTTTTAGAAACCTTTCCCCATCACACGGTGTACCATCTTCTGGGTTTCTCATGCATGTTTTCGATGTAGGAAGATGCCCTTGAACCTGGAGATTTGGGACCCATGCGATGGGTAGCACGCAGTATTACTTTAAAGGGTCTGCGTTTGCTCACCCAACCTCACCAAACCTCTCAGCCCCAAGAGTGTCCACCCTTATGTCTCATCCAGCTGTGGGTCTAGATATGGTCAATCCAGGTTGCATCACAGCCCCTGAACGAATTGTGTAAGAATTTCTCTCGCTTTCACTGTCTTTGTTTCATGGGTTTTTAAAAGTAATTTATTTTTTAATGGGGTTTAGCTGCTTTTCACGGCTGTGTTTATGCCGCTTTACACCCACTTGACACACTAACAGAGAGATATCAATACATAGGTTTTAAGATTATTACTAGTCAGATATATTCTTGTTCGGTGAATCGGGCGTGTTGAGTCCAGTTCTCTGAGCAAGGAGTAGGTCTTGTCTATTACATATTGGGTTTATGGAACGGTATCTGAGCTAATTTGAAACTCTTGCTTTATGTATCACCCCACCTCACCTTTCCCGTTAAGCAGCCATAGTGTGTTTTCTGCATGTGTGACTCTGTTTTGTTTTGTAATTCAGTTCAAGTGTAACGGTTTTTACATTCCCTGTATAAGTGACACCTTATGAGAAGTGTCCTTTTCTGTGTGACTTATTTCACTTCGAATTGTCGTACCTAAATCCACTCATCATGCTGCTACTAGCCTTATGACATTGATTTCATGGCTGAGTGATATTCCATTGTACATAAGGACCACAACTTTTATATCCATTTTTCTCTTTCCTGGGATATTTAAGGTGGAATGAAGTGGAGGTCCTTGTCAACAGAGCAGCTCTAAACTTTGGGGTGCTTGTGTCTTGCTGATTTTTAATTTTCCCACTTTATACCCCCATGCGTGGAAGTGCCCTATGCTCTCTAAGCTGTGTTTTTTAGATGTTTCAGGGCACACCGTACAATTCTCCAGAGTGGCTGTTGGCAATTTACATCCCGCCCATCAGTGTAGCAAGGCTCCCATTTCTCCATGGCCTGTCCTGCATTTCTGGTTTTGACACTTTTTTCAGCATGGCCCTTTTGACCGATGGGAAGCGAGACTTCTTTGTAGCGCTGATTTGCCTTTCCAGGTTGCTTGGTTGGCCAAAAAGGGCGTATGCGTTTTTTCCTGAATATATTCAGGAAAAAACGCATACGCCCTTTTTGGCCAAGGGCATCATTGTCAACGTTTTGCCGCTTTTCATGTGCTTTAAAGGCGATTCGAATGTACCTTCTGAAATCTGTTTGCTGCAATTCTGCCTTGATTTCAAATCCTCTTCTTTGCCTTCCCTCAATATATTTGTGGACGAGAGTTATCATTTATAACTCTGCAGGTTTGTGAATTGCAGTGCCCTGAAGCTCCATTTTACAACTCGCTTTTTTGGAAGCTGGCCGCAAAAGCACAGGATGGCTTCAGGCCCTGTTCTGGTTCCGGGGGGCAGGCTGAGCCTGTGGTTAATTCTTCTTCCTGATGGGAAAATAGAGTGACCTGTGCCTGTCCCAAAACGTAGAGCTATTCTCTCATTGGGTCTCCCTCTTCCCATTCATCCTCATTACAAATTTCCACCTGTACGGAACAGGAGGATAAAGGTGATTATTCTCCAAGTAGGGAGATTGCTATTAAAGCGGCTGGAATGGCGAATCCGAACACAAGGAGATGAGAAATGAGGTGCGTTTTAGAATCCTTTCCCGATCACACGGTGTACCATCTTCTGGGTTTCTCATGCATGTTTTCGATGTAGGAAGATGCCCTTGAACCTTGAGATTTGGGACCCATGCGACGGATTCCACGCAGTATTATTTTAAAGGGTCTGCGTTTGCTCACCCAACCTCACCAAACCTCTCAGCCCCAAGAGTGTCCACCCTTATGTCTCATCCAGCTGTGGGTCTAGATATGGTCAATCCAGGTTGCATCACAACCTCTGAATGAAGTGTGTAAGAATTTCTCTCTCTTTCACTGTCTTTGTTTCATGGGGTTTTAAAAGTAATTTATTTTTATAATGGGGTTTAGCTGCTTTTCACTGCTGTATTTATGCCGCTTTACACCCACTTGACACACTTCAAGAGAGATATCAATACATAGGTTTTAAGATTTTTACTAGTCAGATATGTTCTTTTGCGGTGAATAGGGGGTGTTGAGTTCAGTTCACTGAGCAAGGAGTAGGTCTTGTCTATTATATATTGGGTTTATGGAACGTTATCTGAGCTAATTTGAAATCCTTCTTTTATGCATCACCCCACCTCACCTTTCCCGTTAAGCAACCATAGTGTGTTTTCTGCATGTGTGACTCTGTTCTGTGTTGTAATTCAGATCAAGTGTAACGGTTTTTACATTCCCTCTATAAATGATACCTTATGAGAAGTGTCCTTTTCTGTGTGACTTATTTCACTTAGAATCGTCGTACCTAAATCCACTCATCATGCTTCTACTAGCCATATGACATTGATTTCATGGCTGAGTGATATTCCATTGTACAAAAGGACCCCAACATCTTTATCCATTTTTCTCTTTCCTGGGATATTTAAGGTGGAATGAAGTGGAGGTCCTAGGCAACAGAGCAGCCCTAAACTTTGGGGTGCTTGTGTTTTGCTGATTTTTCATTTTCCCAATTTATACCCCCATGAGTGGAAGTGCCCTATGCTCTCTAAGCTGTGGTTTTTAGATGTTTCAGGGCACACGGTACACTTCTCCAGAGTGGCTGTTGGCAATTTACATCCCGCCCATCAGTGTAGGAAAGCTCCCATTTCTCCATGGCCTGTCCTGCATTTCTGGTTTTGACACTTTTTTCAGCATGGCCCTTTTGACGGATGGGAAGCGAGACTTCTTTGTAGCGCTGATTTGCCTTTCCAGGTTGCTTGGTTGGCCAAAAAGGGCGTATGCGTTTTTTTCTGAATATATTCAGGAATAACGCATACGCACTTTTTGGCCAAAAGCATCATTGTCAACATTTTGCCGCTTTTCATGTGCTTTAAAGGCGATTCGAATCGACCTCCTGAAATCTGTTTCCTGCAATTCTGCCTTGATTTCAAATCCTCTTCTTTGCCTTCTCTCAATATATTTGTGGACGAGAGTTATCATTTATAACTTTGCAGGTTTGTGAATTGCAGTGCCCTGAAGCTCCATTTTACAACTCGCTTATTTGGGAGCTGGCCGCAAAAGCGCAGCATGGCTTCAGGCCCTGTTCTGGTTCCGGTGGGCAGTCTGAGCCTGTGGTTAAGTCTTCTTCCTGATGGGAAAATAGAGTGACCTGTGCCTGTCCCAACACCAAGAGCTAGTCTCTCATTGGTTCGCCGTCTTCCCGTTCATCCTCAGGACAAATTGCAACCTGTACGGAACAGGAGGTTAAAGGTGCTGATGCTCCAATTACGGAGATTGCTAGTAAAGTAGCTGGAATTGAGAACCCGAGAACAAGGAGATGAGAAATGAGGTGCGTTTTAGAAACCTTTCCCCATCACACGGTGTACCATCTTCTGGGTTTCTCATGCATGTTTTCGATGTAGGAAGATGCCCTTGAACCTGGAGATTTGGGACCCATGCGATGGGTAGCACGCAGTATTACTTTAAAGGGTCTGCGTTTGCTCACCTAACCTCACCAAACCTCTCAGCAACAAGAGTGTCCACCCTTATGTCTCATCCAGCTGTGGGTCTAGATATGGTCAATCCACGTTGCATCACAGCCCCTGAACGAATTGTGTAAGAATTTCTCTCTCTTTCACTGTCTTTGTTTCATGTGTTTTTAAAAGTAATTTATTTATTTATTTATTTATTTTTTATTTTTTTTTAAATCTTTATTGAAGTATAATTGCCTTACAATGGTGTGTTAGCTTCTGCTTTATAACAAAGTGAATCAGTAATACATATACAATATGTTCCCATTTCTCTTCCCTCTTGCATCTCCCTCCCTCCTACCCTCCCCTTCCCATCCCTCTAGGTGGTCAGAAAGCACCGAGCTGATCTCCCTGTGCTATGCGGCTGCTTCCCACTATTTATCTACTTTACATTTGGTAGTGCATATATGTCCATGACACTCTCTTACCCTGTCACATCTCACCCCACCCCCTCCTCATATCCTCAAGTCCATTCTCTAGTAGGTCTGTGTCTTTATTTCCGTCTCGCCACTAGGTTCTTCATTGCCTTTTTTTTTTCCCTTAGATTCCGTATATATGTGTTAGCATACTGTATTTGTTTTTCTCTTTCTGACTTACTTCACTCTGTATGACAGACTCTAACTCCATCTACCTCATTACAAATACCTCCATTTCTTTTCTTTTTATGGCTGAGTAATATTCCATTGTATATATGTGCCACATCTTCTTTATCCATTCATCTGTCGATGGACATTTAGATTGCTTCCATGTTCTGGCTATTGTAAATAGAGCTGCAATGAACATTTTGGTACATGACTCTTTTTGACCTATGGTTTTCTCAGGGTATATGCCCATTAGTGGGATTGCTGGGTCGTATGGTAGTTCTATTTGTAGTTTTTCAAGGAACCTCCATACTGTTCTCCATAGTGGCTGTATCAATTTACATTCCCACCAACAGTGCAAGAGTGTTCCCTTTCCTCCACACCCTCTCCAGCATTTATTGTTTCTAGATTTTTTGATGATGGCCATTCTGACTGGTGTGAGATGATATCTCATTGTAGTTTTGATTTGCATTTCTCTAATGATTAATGATGTTGAGCATTCTTTCATGTGTCTGTAGGCCATTTGTATATCTTCTTTGGAGAAATGTCTATTTAGGTCTTCGGCCCATTTTTGGATTGGGTTGTTCGTTTTTTTGTTATTGAGCTGCATGAGCTGCTTGTAAATCTTGGAGATTAATCCTTTGTCAGTTGCTTCATTTGCAAATATTTTCTCCCATTCTGATGGTTGTCTTTTGGTCTTGTTTATGGTTTCCTTTGCTGTGCAAAAGCTTTTAAGTTTCATTAGGTCCCATTTGTTTATTTGTGTTCTTATTTCCATTTCTCTGGGAGCTGGGTCAAAAAGAATCTTGCTGTGATGTATGTCATAGAGTGTTCTGCCTATGTTTTCCTCTAAGAGTTTGATAGTGTCTGCCCTTACACTTAGGTCTTTAATTCATTTTGAGTTTATTTTTGTGCATGGTGTCAGGGAGTGTTCTATTTTCATACTTTTACATGTACCTGTCCAATTTTCCCAGCACCACTTATTGAAGAGGCTGTCTTTTCTCCACTGTATATGCTTGCCTCCTTTATCAAAAATAAGGTGCCCATATGTGTGTGGGTTTATCTCTGGGATTTCTATCCTGTTCCATTGATCTATATTTCTGTTTTTGTGCCAGTACCACACTGTCTTGATTACTGAAGCTTTGTAATATAGTCTGAAGTCAGGGAGCCTGATTCCCCCAGCTCCATTTTTCGTTCTCAAGATTGCTTTGGCTATTCGGGGTCTTTTGTGTTTCCATACAAATTGTGAAATTTTTTGTTCTAGTTCTGTGAAAAATGCCAGTGGTAGTTTGATAGGGATTGCATTGAATCTGTAGATTGCTTTGGGTAGTAGAGTCATTTTCACAATGTTGATTCTTCCAATCCAGGAACATGGTATATCTCTCCATCTATTTGTATCATCTTTAATTTCTTTCATCAGTGTCTTATAATTTTCTGCATACAGGTCTTTTGTCTCCTTAGGTAGGTTTATTCCTAGATATTTTATTCTTTTTGTTGCAATGGTAAATGGGAGTGTTTTCTTAATTTCACTTTCAGATTTTTCGTCATTAGTGTATAGAAATGCAAGAGATTTCTGTGCATTAATTTTGTATCCTGCTACTTTACCAAATTCATTGATTAGCTCTAGGAGTTTTCTGGTAGCATCTTTAGGATTCTCTATGTATAGTATCATGTCATCTGCAAATAGTGACAGCTTTACTTCTTCTTTTCCGATTTGGATTCCTTTTATTTCTTTGTCTTCTCTGATTGCTGTGGCTAACACTTCCAAAACTATGTTGAATAATAGTGGTGAGAGTGGGCAACCTTGTCTTGTTCCTGATCTTAGTGGAAATGGTTTCAGTTTTTCACCATTGAGGACAATGTTGGCTGTGGGTTTGTCATATATGGCCTTTATTATGTTGAGGAAAGTTCCCTCTATGCCTACTTTCTGCAGGGCTTTTATCATAAATGGGTGTTGAATTTTGTTGAAAGCTTTCTCTGCATCTATTGAGATGATCATATGGTTTTTCTCCTTCAGTTTGTTAATATGATGTATCACATTGATTGATTTGCGTATATTGAAGAATCCTTGCATTCCTGGGATAAACCCCACTTGATCATGGTGTATGATCCTTTTAATGTGCTGTTGGATTCTGTTTGCTAGTATTTTGTTGAGGATTTTTGCATCTATGTTCATCAGTGATATTGGCCTGTAGTTTTCTTTCTTTGTGAATCTTTGTCTGGTTTTGGTATCAGGGTGATGGTGGCCTCGTAGAATGAGTTTGGGAGTGTTCCTCCCTCTGCAATATTTTGGAAGAGTTTGAGAAGGATAGGTGTTAGCTCTTCTCTAAATGTTTGATAGAATTCACCTGTGAAGCCATCTGGTCCTGGGCTTTTGTTTGTTGGAAGGTTTTTAATCACAGTTTCAATTTCAGTGCTTGTGATTGGTCTGTTCATATTTTCTATTTCTTCCTGGTTCAGTCTCGGCAGTTTGTGCATTTCTAAGAATCTGTCCATTTCTTCCAGGTTGTCCATTTTATTGGCATAGAGTTGCTTGTAGTAATCTCTCATGATCTTTTGTATTTCTGCAGTGTCAGTGGTTACTTCTCCTTTTTCATTTCTAATTCTATTGATCTGAGTCTTCTCCCTTTTTCTCTTGATGAGTGTGGCTAATGGTTTATCAATTTTGTTTATCTTCTCAAAGAACCAGCTTTTAGTTTCATTGATTTTTGCTATTGTTTCCTTCATTTCTTTTTCATTTATTACTGACCTGATCTTTATAATTTCTTTCCTTCTGCTGGCTTTGGGTTTTTTTTGTTCTTCTTTCTCTAATTGCTTTAGGTGCAAGGTTAGGTTGTTTATTCGAGATATTTCCTGTTTCTTGAGGTAGGCTTGTATTGCTATAAACTTCCCTCTTAGCACTGCTTTTGCTGCGTCCCATAGGTTTTGGGTCGTCGTATCTCCATTGTCATTTGTTTCTAGGTATTTTTTGATTTCCCCTTTGATTTCTTCAGTGATCACTTCGTTATTAAGTAATGTATTGTGTAGCCTCCATGTGTTTGTATTTTTTACAGATCTTTTCCTGTAATTGATATCTAGTCTCATAGCGTTGTGGTCGGAAAAGATACTTGATACGATTTCAATTTTCTTAAATTTACCAAGGCTTGATTTGTGACCCAAGATATGATCTATCCTGGAGAATGTTCCATGAGCACTTGAGAAAAATGTGTATTCTGTTGTTTTTGGATGGAATGTCCTATAAATATCAATTAAGTCCATCTTGTTTAATGTATCATTTAAAGCTTGTGTTTCCTTATTTATTTTCATTTTGGATGATCTGTCCATTGGTGAGAGTGGGGTGTTAAAGTCCCCTACTATGATTGTGTTGCTGTCGATTTCCCCTTTTATGGCTGTTAGTATTTGCCTTATGTATTGAGGTGCTCCTATGTTGGGTGCATAAATATTTACAATTGTTATACCTTCCTCTTGTATCGATCCCTTGATCATTATATAGTGTCCTTCTTTGTCTCTTGTAATAGTCTTTATTTTAAAGTCTATTTTGTCTGATATGAGAATTGCTACTCCAGCTTTCTTTTGATTTCCATTTGCATGGAATATCTTTTTCCATCCCCTCACTTTCAGTCTATATGTGTCTCTAGGTCTGAAGTGGGTCTCTTGTAGACAGCATATATATGGGTCTTGTTTTTGTATCCATTCAGCCAGCCTGTGTCTTTTGGTGGGAGCATTTAATCCATTTACATTCAAGGTAATTATCGATATGTATGTTCCTATTCCCATTTTCTTAAATGTTTTGGGTTTGTTATTGTAGGTGTTTTCCTTCTCTTGTGTTTCTTGCCTAGAGGAGTTCCTTTAGCATTTGTTGTAAAGCTGGTTTGGTGGTGCTGAACTCTCTCAGCTTTTGCTTGTCTGTAAAGGTTTTAATTTCTCCATCGAATCTGAATGAGATCCTTGCTGGGTAGTGTAATCTTGGTTGTAGGTTTTTCTCCTTCATCACTTTAAGTATATCCTGCCACTCCCTTCTGGCTTGCAGAGTTTCTGCTGAAAGATCAGATGTTAACCTTATGGGGATTCCCTTGTGTGTTATTTGTTTTTTTTCCCTTGCTGCCTTTAATATGTTTTCCTTATATTTAATTTTTGACAGTTTGATTAATATGTGTCTTGGTGTGTTTCTCCTTGGGTTTATCCTGTATGGGACTCTCTGTGCTTCCAGGACTTGATTAACTATTTCCTTTCCCATATTAGGGAAGTTTTCAACTATAATCTCTTCAAATATCTTCTCAGTCCCTTTCTTTTTCTCTTCTTCTTCTGGGACCCCTATAATTCGAATGTTGGCGCGTTTAATGTTGTCCCAGAGGTCTCTGAGACTGTCCTCAGTTCTTTTCATTCTTTTTTCTTTATCCTGCTCTGCAGTAGTTATTTCCACCATTTTATCTTCCAGGTCACTTATCCTTTCTTCTGCCTCAGTTATTCTGCTATTGATCCCATCTAGAGTATTTTTAATTTCATTTACTGTGGTTTTCATCATTGCTTGGTTCCTCTTTAGTTCTTCTACGTCCTTGTTAAATGTTTCTTGCATTTTGTCTATTCTGTTTCCAATATTTTGGATCATCCTTACTATCATTATTCTGAATTCTTTTTCAGGTAGACTACCTATTTCCTCTTCATTTGTTAAGTCTGGTATGTTCTGACCCTGCTCCTTCATCTGCTGTGTGTTTTTCTGTCGTCTCATTTTGCTTATCTTACTGTGTTTGGGGTCTCCTTTTCACAGGCTGCAGGTTCGTAGTTCCTGTTGTTTTTGGTATCTGTCCCCAGTGGCTAAGGTTGGTTCAGTGGGTTGTGTAGACTTCCTGGTGGAGGGAACTAGTGCCTGAGCTCTGGTGGATGAGGTTGGATCTTGTCTTTCTGGTGGGCACGTCCACGTCTGGTGGTGTATTTTGGGGTGTCTGTGGCCTTATTATGATTTTAGGCAGCCTCTCTGCTAATGGATGGGGCTGTGTTCCTGTCTTGCTAGTTGTTTGGCATAGGGTGTCCAGCACTGTAGCTTGCTCGTCGTTGAGTGAAGCTGGGTCTTGATGTTGAGATGGAGATCTCTGAGAGATTTTTGCCGTTTGGTATTACGTGGAGCTGGGAGGTCTCTTGTGGACCAGTGTCCTGACGTTGGCTCTCCCACCTCAGAGGCACGGCCCTCATGCCTGGCTGGAGCACCAAGAGCCTTTCGTCCACACAGCTCAGAGTAAAAGGGAGAAAAAATAGAAAGAAAAAAAGAAGGAAAGAGGCTATAATATAGTGAAGTAAAATAAAGCTATTGTAAAGCAAAGCTATACAGACAAAATCGCACCCAGAAGCATATACATATACACTCACAAATAAAAGGAAAAGGGGAAAAATTAATATATCCTGCTCCCAAAGTCCACCTCCTGAATTTGGGATGATTCGTTGTCTATTCAGGTATTCAACAGATGCAGGCACATCAAGTTGTTTGTGGAGTCTTAATCCGCTGCTTCTAAGGCTGCTGGGAGAGATTTCCCCTTATTTTCCCTGTTCGCACAGCTCCTGGGGTTCAGCTTTGGATTTGGACCCGCCTCTGCATGTAGGTCACCTGAGGGCGTCTATTCCCCGCCCAGACAGGACGGGGTTAAAGGAGCAGCTGTTCGGGGGCTCTGGCTCACTCAGGCCGCGGGGAGGGAGGTGTACAGAGGAGGCGGGGTGAGCCTGCGGTGGCCGAGGCCGGCGTGACGTTGCACCAGCCTGAGGCGGGCAGTGCGTTCTCCCGGGGAACTTGTCCCCGGATCACGGGACCCTGGCAGTGGCGGGCTGCAAAGGCTCCCGGGAGGGGCGATGTGGAGAGTGACCTGTGCTCACACACAGGCTTTTTGGAGGCGGCAGCATCAGCCCCAGCGTCTCACGCCCGTCTCTGGGGTCCGTGCTGATCGCCGCGGCTCGCGCCTTTCTCTGGAGTTCGTTTAGGCGGCACTCTGAATCCCCTCTCCTTGCGCTCAGCGAAACAAAGAGGCAAGAAAAAGTCTCTTGCCTCTTCGGCAGCTGCAGACCTTTTCCCGGTCTCCCTCCCAGCCAGCTGTGGTGCGCTAACCTCTTCAGGCTGTGTTCACGCCGCCAGCCCCAGTCCTCTCCCTGCGATCCAACCGAAGCCCGAGCCTCAGCTCCCAGCCCCGCCCGCCGAGCAGACAAGCCTCTTGGGCTGGTGAGTGCTGCTCAGCGCCGAGCCTCTGTGCGGGAGTCTCTCTGTTTTTTTCCTCTGCGCCCCTGTTGCTGTGGGGTCTGCGTTGATCGCCGCGGCTCGCGCCCTTCTCTGGAGTTCGTTTAGGCGGCGCTCTGAATCCCCTCTCCTTGCGCGCCGCGAAACAAAGAGGCAAGAAAAAGTCTCTTGCCTCTTCGGCAGCTGCAGACTTTTTCCCGGTCTCCCTCCCAGCCAGCTGTTGTGCGCTAATCCCTTCAGGCTGTGTTCACGCTGCCAGCCTCATTCCTCTCCCTGCGATCCGACCGAACCCGAGCCTCAGCTCCCAGCCCCGTCCGCCCCGGCGGGGGAGCAGACAAGCCTCTCGGGCTGGAGAGTGCTGGTCGGCACCGCTCCTCCGTGGGAACCTCTTCGCTTTGCCCTCCGCACCCCTGTGGCTGCGCTCTCCTCCGTGGCTCCGAAGCTTCCCCCCTCTGCCACCCGCAGTCTTTGCCCGCGAAGGGGCTTCCTAGTGCGTGGAAATCTTTCCTCCTTCACGGCTCCCTCCCACTAGTGCAGGTGCCGTCCCTATTCTTTTGTCTCTGTTATTTCTATTTTCTTTTGCCCTACCCAAGTACGGGGGGAGTTTCTTGCCTTTTCGGAGGTCGGACGTTTTCTGCCAGCGTTCAGTGGGTGTTCTGTAGGAGCAGTTCCACGTGTAGATGTATTTCTACTGTACCTGTGGGAAGGAAGGTGATCTCTGCGTCTTACTCTTCCGCCATCTTCCCGAGGCCCCCTAAAAGTAATTTATTTTTATAATGGGGTTTAGCTGCTTTTCACTGCTGTGTTTATGCCGCTTTGCACCCACTTGACACACTAACAGAGAGATAATAATACATTGGTTTTAAGATTATTACTAGTCAGATATATTCTTGTGCGGTGAATAGGGCGTGTTGAGTCCAGTTCTCTAAGCAAGGAGTAGGTCTTGTCTATTACATATTGGGTTTATGGAATGGTATCTGAGCTAATTTGAAACCCTTGTTTTATGTATCACCCCACCTCACCTTTCCCGTTAAGCAGCCATAGTGTGTTCTCTGCATGTGTGATTCTGTTCTGTTTTGTAATTCACTTCAAGTGTAACGGTTTTTACATTCCCTCTATAAGTGATACCTTATGAGAAGTGTCCTTTTCTGTGTGACTTATTTCACTTAGAATCGTCGTACCTAAATCCAATAATCATGCTGCTACTAGCCTTATGACATTGATTTCATGGCTGAGTGATATACCATTGTACATAAGGACCACAACTTCTTTATCCATTTTTCTCTTTCCTGGGTTATTTAAGGTGGAATGAAGTGGAGGTCCTTGTCAACAGAGCAGCCCTAAATTTTGGAGTGCTTGTGTTTTGCTGATTTTTCATTTTCCAAATTTATACCCCCATGAGTGGAAGTGCCCTATGCTCTCTAAGCTGTGGTTTTTAGATGTTTCAGGACACACCATACACTTCTCCAGAGTGGCTGTTGGCAGTTTACATCCCGCCTATCAGTGTAGCAAGGCTCCCATTTCTCCAAGGCCTGTCCTGCATTTCTGGTTTTGACACTTTTTTCAGCATGGCCCTTTTGACCGATGGGAAGCGAGACTTCTTTGTAGCGCTGATTTGCCTTTCCAGGTTGCTTGGTTGGCCAAAAAGGGCGTAGGCATTTTTTCCTGAATATATTCAGGAAAAAACGCCTACGCCCTTTTTGGCCAAGGGCATATTTGTCGAACCTTTGCCGCTTTTCATGGGGTTTAAAGGTGATTCGCATCTACCTTTTGAAATCTTTTTCCTGCAATTCTGCCTTGCTTTCAAATCCTCTTCTTTGCCTTCCCTCAATATATTTGGGGACGAGAGATACCATTTATAACTCTGCAGGTTTGTGAATTGCAGTGCCCTGAAGCTCTATTTTTCAACTCGTTTTTGGGGAGCTGGCCGCAGAAGCGCAGGATTGCCTCAGGCCCTATTCAGGTTCCGGGGTGGCAGGCTGAGCCTGTGGTTAATTCTTCTTCCTGATGGGAAAATAGAGTGACCTGTGCCTGTCCCAACACCAACAGCTAGTCTCTCATTGGTTCCACGTCTTCCCGTTCATCCTCAGGACAAATTGCAACCTGTACGGAACAGGAGGTTAAAGGTGCTGATGCTCCAAGTAGGGAGATTGATAGTAAAGCGGCTGGAATGGCGAACCCGGGCAAAGGGAGATGAGAAACGAGGTGCGTTTTAGAAACCTTTCCCCATCACACGGTGTACCATCTTCTGGGTTTATCATGCATGTTTTCGATGTAGGAAGATGTCCTTTAACCTGGAGATTTGGGACCCATGGGATGGGTACCACGCAGTATAACTTTAAAGGGTCTGCGCTTGCTCACCCAACCTCACCAAATCTCTCAGCCCCAAGAGTGTCCACCCTTATGTCTCATCCAGCTGTGGGTCTAGATATGGTCAATCCAGGTTGCATCACTGCCCCTGAACGAATTGTGTAAGTATTTCTAGATCCTTCACTGTCTTTTTTCATGGGTTTTTAAATGTAATTTATTTTTATAATGGGGTTTGACTGCTTTTCACGGCTGTGTTTATGCCGCTTTACAGCCACTTGACACACTTACAAAGAGATATCAATACATATGTTTTAAGATTCTTACTAGTCAGATATTTTCATATGCGGTGCATAGCGGGTGTTGAGTTCAGTTCTCTGAGCAAGGAGTAGGTCTTGTCTATTATATATTTGGTTTATGGAATGGTATCTGAGCTAATATGAAACCCTTGTTTTATGCATTACCTCACCTCATCTTTCCCATTAAGCAGCCACCGTGTGTTTTCTGCATGTGTGACTCTGTTCTGTTTTGTAATTCAGTTCAAGTGTAACGGATTTTACATTCCCTCTATAAGTTATATCTTATGATAAGTGTCTTTTCCTGTGAGACTAATTTCAGTTAGAATCGTCGTACCTAAATCCAGTCCTCCTGCTGCTACTAGCCTTATGACATTGATTTCATGGCTGAGTGATATTCCATTGTACATAAGGAACAAAACTTCTTTATCCATTTTTCTCTTTCCTGGGATATTTAAGGTGGAATGAAGTGGAGGATCCTGTCAAGAGAGGAGCCCTAAACTTTGGGGTGCCTGTGTCTTGCTGATTTTTGGTTTTCCCTATTTATACCCCCATGAGTGGAAGTGCCCTATGCTCTCTAAGCTTTGTGTTTTAGATGTTTCAGGACACACCGTACACTTCTCCAGAGTGGCTGTTGGCAATTTACATCCAGTCCATCAGAATAGAAAGGCTCCCATTTCTACATGGCCTTTCCTGCATTTCTGGTTTGTACACTTTTTTCAGAATGGCACTTTTGACAAATGGGAAGCGAGACTGCTTTGTACCGCTGATTTCCCTTTCCAGGTTGCTTGGTTGGGCAAAAAGGGTGTATGCCTTTTTTCCTGAATATATTCAGGAAAAAACGCATACGCCCTTTTTGGCTAAGTGCATCATTGTCGACCTTTGGCCTGTTTTCTTGTGACTTAAATGCGATTCGAATCTGCCTCCTGAAATCTGTTTCCTGCAATTCTGCCTTGCTTTCAAATCCCCTTCGTTGCCTTCCCTCAATATATTTGTGGATGAGAGTTATCATTTATAACTCTGCAGGTTTGTGAATTGCAGTGCCCCTGACCCCCATTTTTCAACTCGCTTTTTTGGGAACTGTCCGCAAAAGCAGAGGATTGCTTCAGGCCCTATTCTGGTTCCGGAGGGCAGTCTGAGCCTGTGGTTAATTCTTCTTCCTGATGGGAAAATAGAGTGACCTGTGCCTGTCCCAACACCTAGAGCTAGTCTCTCATTGGTTCCCCCTCTTCCCGTTCATCCACAGGACAAATTGCAAGCTGTACGGAACAGGAGGTGAAAGGTGCTGATGCTCCAAGTAGGGAGATTGCTAGTAAAGCGGCTGGAATGGCGAATCCGAGCAGAAGGAGATGAAAAATGAGGTGCGTTTTAGAAAGGTTTCCCCATCACCCAGTGTACCATATTCTGGGTTTCTCATGCATGTTTTCGATGTAGGAAGATGCCCTTGAACCTGGAGAATTCGGACCCATGGGGTGGGTACCGTGCAGTATTACTTTGAAGGTACTGCATTTGCTCCCCCAACCTCATCAAAACTCTCAGCCCCAAGAGTGTCCAACCTTATGTCACATCCAGCTGTGGGTCTAGGTATGGTCAATCCAGGTTGCATCACACCCCCGAATGAATTGTGTAAGAATTTCTCCCTCTATCACTGTCTTTGTTTCATGGGTTTTTAAAAGTAATTTATATTTTTAATGGGGTTAAGCTGCTTTTCACTGCTGTGTTTATGCCGCTTTACACCAAATTGACACACTTACAGTGATATATCAGTATATAGGTTTAAGATTCTTAATAGTCAGATATATTCCTTTGTGGTGAATAGGGGGTGTTGAGTCCATTTCCTGAGCAAGGAGTAGGTCTTGTCTATTACATATTGGGTTTATGGAACGGTATCTGAGCTAATTTGAAACCCTTGTTTTATGCATCACCCCACTTCACCTTTCCCGTTAAGCAGCAATAGTGTGTTTTCTACATGTGTGACTCTGTTCTATTTTGTAATTAAGTTCAAGTGTAACGGTTTTTACAATCGCTCTATAACTGATATCTTATGATAAGTGTCTTTTTCTCTGTGACTTATTTCACTTAAAATCGTCGTACGTAACTCCACTCATCATGCTGCTACTAGTCTTATGACATTGATTCCATGGCTGAGTGATATTCTATTGAACATAAGGACCACAACTTCTTTATCCATTTTTCTCTTTCCTGGGATATTTAAGGTGGAATGAAGTGGAGTTTCCTGTCAACAGAGCAGCGCTAAACTTTGGGTTGCCTGTGTCTTGCTGATTTTAGTTTTCCCAATTTATACACAAATGAGTACAAGTGCCGTATGCTCTCTAAGCTGTGTTTCTTACATATTTCAGGACACACTGTACACTTCTCCAGTGTGGCTGTTGGCAATTTACATTCCGCCCATCAGAGTAGCAAGGCTCCCATTTCTCCATGGCCTAGCCTGCATTTCTAGTTTGTACACTTTTTTCAGCATGGCCCTTTTGACCGATGGGAAGTGAGACTTCTTTGTAGCGCTGATTTGCCTTTCCAGGTTGCTTGGTTGGCCAAAAAGGGCGTATGCGTTTTTTCCTGAATATATTCAGGAAAAAACGCATACGCCCTTTTTGGGCAAGGGCATTATTGTTGACGTTTTGCAGCTTTTCATGTGCTTTAAAGGCGATTCACATCTACTTCCTGAAATGTGTTTCCTGCAATTCTGCCTTGCTTTCAAATCCTCTTCGTTGCCTTCCCTCAATATATTTGTGGATGAGAGTTACAATTTATAACTCTGCAGCTTTGTGAATTGCAGTGCCCCTGACCTCCATTTTTCAATTCCCTTTTTTGGGAGCTGGCCGCAAAATCGCAGGATTGCTTCAGGCCCTGTTCTGCTTCCGGGGGGCAGGCTGAGCCTGGGGTTAATTCTTCTTCCTGATGGGAAAATAGAGTGACCTGTGCCTGTCCCGAAACCTAGAGCTAGTCTATTACTGGTTCCCCGCCTTCCCGTTCATCCTCAGGACAAATTGCAACCTGTACGGAACAGGAGGTTAAAGGTGCTGATGCTCAAATTAGGGAGATTGCTAGTAGAGCGGGTGGAATGGTGAACGTGAGCACAAGTAGATGAGAAATGAGGTGTGTTTTAGAAACCTTTACCCATCACACGGTGTACCATCTTCTGGGTTTCTCTTGCATGTTTTCTATGTAGCAAGATTCCCTTGAACCTGGAGATTTGGAACCCATGGGATTGGTATCATGCAGTATTACTTTAAATGGTCTGCGTTTGCTCACCCAACCTCACCAAACCTCTCAGCAACAAGAGTGTCCACCCATATGTCTCATCCAGCTGTGGGTCTAGATATGGTCAATCCAGTTTGCATCACAGCCCCTGAACGAATTGTGTAAGAATTTCTCTCTCTTTCACTGTCTTTGTTTCATGGGTTTTTAAAAGTAATTTATTTTTATAATGGGGTTTAGCTGCTTTTCACGGCTGTGTTTATGCTGCTTTACACCCACTTGACACACTAACAGAGAGATATCAATACATAGGTTTTAAGATTATTACTAGTCAGATATATTCATGTGCGGTGAATCGGGCGTGTTGAGTCCAGTTCTCTGAGCAAGGAGTAGGTCTTGTCTATTACATATTGGGTTTATGGAACGGTATCTGAGCTAATTTGAAACCCTTGTTTTATGCATCACCCCACCTCACCTTTCCCGTTAAGCAGCAATAGTGTGTTTTCGGCATGTGTGACTCTGTTCTGTTTTGTAATTCAGTTCAAGTGTAACGGTTTTTACATTCCCTCTATAAGTGATATCTTATGATAAGTGTATTTTTCTGTGTGACTTATGTCACTTAGAATCGTCGTACCTAAATCCACTCATCATGCTGCTACTAGCGTTATGACATTGATTTCATGGCTGTTTCATACTCCACTGTACATAAGGATCACAACTTCTTTATCCATTGTTCTCTTTCCTGGGATATTTAAGGTGGAATGAAGTGGATGTTTCTGTCAACAGAGCAGCCCTAAACTTTGGGGTGCCTGTGTCTTGCTTATTTTTACTTTTCACATTTTATGCACCCATGAGAGGAAGTGCCCTATGCTCTCTAAGCTGTGTTTTTTACATGTTTCAGGACACACCGTACACTTCTCCAGAGTGGCTGTTGGCAATTTACATCCCGCCCATCAGCGTAGCAAGGCTCCCATTTCTCCATGGCCTGTCATGCATTTCTTGTTTTGACACTTTTTTCAGCATGGCACTTTTGACCCATGAGAAGCGAGACTTCTTTGTAGCACTGATGTGCATTTCCAGGTTGCTTGTTTGGCCAAAAAGGGCGTATGTGTTTTTTCCTGAATATATGCAGGAAAAAACGCATACGCACTTTTTGGCAAAGGGCATCATTGTCGACGTTTTGCCGTTTTTCATGTGCTTTAATGGCGATTCGCATCTACCTCCTGAAATCTGTTTCCTGCAATTCTGAATTGATTTCATATCCTCTTCGATGCCTACCCTCAGTATATTTTTGGATGAGAGTTGTCATTTATAAGTCTGCAGTTTTGTAAATTGCAGTGCCCCAGAGCTCCATTTTTCAACTCACTTTTTTGGGAGCTGTCCGCAAAAGCGCACGATTGCTTCAGGTGCTGTACTGGTTCCGGGTGGCAGGCTGAGCCTGTGGTTAATTCTTCTTCCTGATGGGAAAATAGAGTGACCTGTGCCGCTCCGAACACCTAGAGCTAGTCTCTCATTTGTTGCCCCTCATCCTATTCATCCTCAGGACAAATTGCAACCTGTACGAAACAGGAGGTTAAAGGAGCTGATGCTCCAAGTAGAGAGATTTCTAGTAAAGCGGCTGGAATGGCGAATCCGAGCACAAGGACATGAGAAATGAGGTGTGTTTTAGAAACCTTTCCCGATAACACGGTGTACCATCTTCTGGGTTTCCCATGCATGTTTTCTATGTAGGAAGATGCCCTTGAACCTGGAGTTTTAGGACCCATGGGATGGGTACCACGCAGTATTATTTTAAAGGATCTGCGTTTGCTCACCTAACCTCACCAAACCTCTCATCCCCAAGAGTGTCCACCCTTGTGTCTCATCCAGCTGTGTGTCTACACATGGTTAATCCAGGTTGTATCACAGCCTTTGAACAAATGTTTTAAGAATTTCTCTCTCTTTCACTGTCTTTGTTTCATGGGGTTTTAAAAGTAATTTATTTTTCTAATGGGGTGTAGCTGCTTTTCACTGCTGTGTTTATGCCACTTTACATCCACTTGACACTCTTACAGTGAGATATCAATACAAGGGTTTTAAGTTTCTTACTAGTCAGATATATTCTTGTGCGGTGAATAGGGGGTGTTGAGTCCATTTCCTGAACAAGAGTATTTCTTGTCTATAACATATTGGGATTAAGGAACGGTATCTGAGATAATTTGAAACCCTTGTTTTATGCATCACCCCACCTCACATTTCCCGTTATGCAGCCATAGTGTGTTTTCTGCATGTGTGACTCTGTATTTTTTTTAATTCAGTTCAAGTGTAATGATTTTTACATTCCCTCTATAAGTGATATCTTATGATAAGTGTCGTTTTATGTGTGACTTATTTCATTTAGAATTGTCATAGCTTACTCCACTCATGATTCTCCCACTACCCTTATGACATTGAGTTCATGGCTGTGTGATATTCCATTGTACATATAGATCAGAACTTCTTTATCCATTTTTCTCTTTCCTGAGATATTTAGGTGGAATGAAGTGGAGGTCCTTGGCAACAGAGCAGCCCTAAACTTTGGAGTGCTTGTGTCTTGCTGATTTTTAATTTTCCCAATTTATACCCCCATGAGTGGAAGTGCCCTATGCTCTCTAAGCTGTGTTTTTTAGATGTTTCAGGACACACCGTACCCTTCTCCAGAGTGGCTGTTGGCAATTTACATCCCGCCCATCAGTGTAGCAAGGCTCCCATTTCTCCATGGCCTGTCCTGCATTTCTGGTTTTGACACTTTTTTCAGCATGGCCCTTTTGACCGATGGGAAGCGAGACTTCTTTGTAGCACTGAATTGCCTTTCCAGTTTGCTTGGTTAGCCAAAAAGGGCATATGCTTTTTTCCTGAGTATATTCAGGAAAAAACGCCTACACCCTTTTTGGTCAAGGGCATATTTGTTGAACTTTTGCCGCTTTTCATGGGCTTTAAATGCGATTCGCATCTACCTCTTGAAATCTTTTTCCTGCAATTCTGCCTTGCTTTCAAATCCTCTTCGTTGCCTTCCCTCAATATATTTGTGGACGACAGTTATCATTTATATCTCTGCAGTTTTTTGAATTGCAGTGCCCCTGAGATCCATTTTTCAACTCGCTTTTATGGGAGCTGGCCGCAAAAGCTCAGAATGGTGTCAGGCCCTATTCTGGTTCCGGTGGGCAAGCTGATCTTGTGGTTAATTCTTCTTCCTGATGGGAAAATAGAGTGACCTGTGCCTGTCCCAAAACTTAGAGCTAGTCTCTCATTGGTTCTCCCTCTTCCCATTTATCCTCATTACAAATTGCCACGTGTACGGAACAGGAGGTTAAAGGTGCTGATTCTCCAAGTAGGGAGATTGCTATTAAAGTGGCTGGAATGGCGAATCCGAGCACAAGGACGTGAGAAATGAGGTGCGTTTTAGAATCCTTTCCCGATCACATGGTGTACCATATTCTGGGTTTCAAATGCATGTTTTCGATGTAGGAAGATGCCCTTTAACCTGGAGATTTGGGACCCATGTGATGGGTACCACGCAGTATTATTTTAAAGGGTCTGCGTTTGCTCACCCAACCTCACCAAACCTCTCAGCCCCAAGAGTGTCCACCTTTATGTCTCATCCAGCTGTGGGTCTAGATACGATCAATCCAGGTTGCATCACAGCCTCTGAATGAATTGTGTACATATTTCGCTCTCTTTCACTGTCTTTGTTTCATGGGGTTTTAAAAGTAGTTTGTTTTTATAATGGGGTTTAGCTGCTTTTCACTGCTGTGTTTATGCCGCTTTACACCCACTTGACACACTTACAGAGAGATATCAATACATAGGTTTTAAGATTCTTACTAGTCAGATATGTTCTTGTGCAGTGAATAGGGAGTGTTGAGTCCAGTTCACTGAGCAAGGAGTAAGTCTTGTCTATTACATATTGGGTTTATGGAACGTTACCTGAGCTAATTTGAAATCCTTGTTTTTGCATCACCCCAGCTCACCTTTCCCATTAAGCAACCATAGTGTGTTTTCTAAATGTGTGACTCTCTTCTGTTTTGTAATTCTGTTCAGTGTAACGGTTTTTACATTCATTCTGTTAGTGATATCTTATGATAAGTGTCTTTTTCTGTGTGACTTATTTCACTTAGAATTGTCGTACCTAAATGCACTCATCATGCTGCTAGTAGCCTTATGATATTGATTTCACGCCCGAGTGATATTGTATTGTACATAAGGACCACAAATTATTTATCCATTTTTCTCTTTCCTGGGACATTTAAGGTGGAATGAAGTGGAGGTTCTTGTCAACAGAGCAGCCCTAAACTTTGGGGTGCCTGTGTCTTGCTGATTTTTAGTTTTCCCAATTTATACCCCCATGAGTGGATGTGCCCCTTTCTCTCTAGCTGTGTTTTTTAGATGTTTTAGGAAACACCATACCCTTCTCCAGAGTTGTCATTGGCAATTTACATCCCACCCATCAGTGTAACAAGGCTCCCTTTCCTCCCTGGCCTCTCCTGCATTTCTTGTTTTTACACTTTTTTAGGAAGGACCTTTTGACCGATGGGAAGTGAGACTTCTTTGTAGTGCTGAATTGCATTTCCGGCTTGCTTGGTTGGCCAAAAAGGGCCTATGGGTTTTTTCCTGAATTTATTCCGAAAAAAACACATATTGTCTTTTTGGCCAAGTGCATCATTGTGGACGTTTGGCCGCTTTTCTTGTGCTTTAGGGGCGATTCGAATCTAACTCCTGAAATCTGTTTCCTGCAATTCTGCCTTGATTTCAAATCCTCTTCGTTGCCTTCCCTCAATATATTTGTGGACGAGAGTTATTATTTATAACTCTGCAGGTTTGTGAATTGCAGGGCCCCTGAGCTCCATTTTTCAACTCGCTTTTTTGGGAGCTTTCCGCAGAACCGCTGGTTTGCTTTTGGCCCTACTCTGGTTCCCAGTTGCAGGCTAAGCCTTTGCTTAATTCTTCTTCCTGACTGGAAAGTAGAGTGACATGTGCCTCTTTGAACATCTAGGGCTTGGCTCTCCTTGTTTCTCCTCCTTCCCCTTCTTCCTTTGGACACATTCCAATTTCTGTGCAACTGGTTTTTGAAGGTGCTGACATCCTCAAGTGGGGAGATTTTAAGGAAAAAGGCTGGAGGGGTGAACCCAACAACCAGGAAATTAGGAATTTTAGTGCCTTTTCCAAAATCTTCCTGATCCAACCGTGTTCCATCTTCTGGGTGTCACAGGCATGTTGTAGCTGTAGGAAAGGTCCCGTGTATGTAAGGAGAACACAAGGCATTTTTCCAAATCAGTGTCTCCCCGAACTCCAATCTGGGGAATTTTTAAGCTACTGGTACGTGTGTGTTCATTAAGGGACTTGGGCCATAGGCAGAGTCCGAACTTTAGATGATTGAAGTCTTCAGGTCCAGAAACGCTCACCATCGGCCTCCTTTAGTTTCCATTTTATCTGTAGTTGATAGATGATGTCGATATAGATATCTATGGTTTTTCAGATTATTTCCCCTCAGGGGTCATTACAAAATATTGAGTATAGTTCCCTGTGCTATACAGTAGTTCCTTGTTGATGATATATTTTATACATAGCAGTGTGTATATGTTAATCTGAAACTGTTAATTTATCCCTCCTCCCACCTTTCCCCTTTGGTAATAAAAAATATAAGATTTTATACTTCTCAGAAATCTAGGAGCTGAAAGACAGGTATCATTTTCAATGGAAAATCATTCGAAACAAGGTTTAAACTTCAACCAAGATTATTAGATGTACATCCTTGGAAAGAAATCACTGCATTTCTCTACTGTTGACCTGACAAATAAGACAAACCCCTCCACTGAACTTGCTTATAATAAAGTGATGGAAATATCAAATGGAAGTGTTAGAAACATCTTATTTTACACGAGCCTTATACACTGCTCTATGTTAATTACAGTTTGGCTCACACATCTGTTCATTGAAGTTACAATGTTCTCAAATTCTGTTACTGATCCTGCAGAGTGGGCCCCAACAAGGGTCTCCCTGCACAGTGTCATTGGAGCCAACAGATCGAGACTGACTTTGGTTCAGAAGCAAAGGAAATCTTTATATTTTGATCAGAGAATGGAGAGGTGATAGTGTGTGCTCCCCTGCGGGTTGTGGGCTGGGCTGCTGTGTAGGGATCCTGTCAGCATCAGCGGGAGGGAGGGGGCGGAGCTCTCGAGGGCTGGGTTGCCTGGAGCTCAGGCTCTATGTCGCAGAGTCTGCACGGGGCCCCACGAGCTGAGGTGTCGGCCCAGCCATTTTGCACTAGGAAATCGGGTCTGAAGTGTCGGGTGTGGGACCTCTGCATGTGGAAACCTAGGAGCAAGTGAAATTAGACAAAGCACAAAGGAAAAAATGGTTAGACTTTATTTTATTGCCCAGATTCTATTTTTATCTCCCAGGAATTTTTAATGGGCTTTGCCAGTGACAAAGCCCTCCTCTGCCTTTTGTCCCATTCCTCATTCTTGGGGCGCTGAGGGTGCAGACACGTCTTCTGTAAATGCTTCGTGCTGAGTTGGGTGTCCTCATACCCGGGGGGAGGGGCAGGACTTCTCCCCAGCAGCCTCCAGGTGAGGTTGATTGTCCGCAGGCCTCCTCCCTCACTGCTCGTCTGCCTGAGCACCAGCATTGGAAGTTTTATAGATTCTAATGACCTTTAAGGGTCCAGGAAAGAGATGTGCAGAGACGCTGAGGGGGTGGGCGGTTTTACCCTGCTCCACATTGGTTCGGCCCCCTTAGGCTGACAGTTTCTGCCAGCCTAGATGCTCTGACCAGTAGTCTGCGCTTTCTTCAGTTAGGCCAACTGAATTAACGTACAAACAGCACCAGGTGTCAGAGCCCTGCTTGCTCAACTCCCAGACATTCCAGGGCCGGTGGTGATCCAGGACCATGACGGCCACTCAGTCAACGGCCTTTTGAAGTAGCCAGGAGTACAGCCGGTCTCATTAGCCCCCGTCACCACGGTGTCTGTAGGCTTTTCTATGGTGGCAGCGTTATTTACGGTTCCCCTGCCAAGTTTATTAGCTCCGCTCTGGGTGCAGTAAGTCCTGTAAGCAATAGTCAGCTCTTTAGGGGCACACTCTTGTTGTTTTCTGAGAGAAGCTCCAGGTCAAGTGATGGTCACACGAGTCGTCATGGGGGCCCATTGCCCCAGGTTGTCTCTCTGGAGGTTGGTGTTGGAGGGCCTCCTCACTCGAGGTCATTGTGCCCACGGAGCAATCCCTGCAACTTCAGGGCATGGTGGGTGGTTAGGATCACCAAGTGGTGTCCTTTTCCCTTAGGAGGGAGCTGGCCTTGCGGGCTGCTGATTTCCAGGTTTTTAGATACCCCCAGTATCCTGGTCGGATGGGGTGGCTGGCCAATGCCTGGAGGGCATTCTTGCATTGTTCCATTTCAAGTGGTCCCAGTTTTTGCACTAATACTCCAAGGGCGATTCGCCTTGGACCAGGAATGTAAAGGTCAAAGGGTTTAGCTAACTTAGGGAGGTCCAGGGCCAGGGTCTGAATTGACTGCTCTTTCCATTCTTGAAAGGCCGCTTCTGGATTCTATTCAAAAGGATCATCATCTTTTCCTTTCAGTGTTTCATATAGAGGCCCAGCTATTAGACTCTAGTTAGGGATCCAGATGCAGCAAACCCCGGTCTCCCCAGGAACCCCTAAGCTGTCTTCTAGTTTCAGGAAGGCTGAGGCTGCAAATGGCTTCTTCCCTTTCCTGGGGTGGGCTTCTCCGACCTTCTGTGCGAATGAAGCCCAGGAAGGCCACTTTAGTTTGTGATATTTGAGCCTTTTCCTTGGACACCTTCTATCTTTTATTGGCTAGGTAGTTCAGAGGCCTCCTTAGTCGGGCTGGTGATCAGAATGTCATCTGCATATTGAAGGAGGGTTCCCTTCTCCAGAGGTAGATCTTTTAGGTCTTTAGCTAACGTTTCCCCAAAGATGGTGTGGGAATTTTTGAACCCCTGGGGCAGGACGGCCCAGCAGTATTGTTTTTGTTGTATGTTGAGTCCTGCCACTCACAGCCAAAATTTCTTGTGACTCTGGGAGTAATGGAATACAGAAGAAGGCATCATTGAAGTCTAATACAGAATACCATGTCCTGGCGGATGGTAGAATGACCAGCAGGGTGTAGGAATTAGGAACTACTAGATGTATATCCTCTGTGGCTTCACTGACTGTCCTGGCGTCCTCTACCAGGTCCCCAGCAGCCCACGGGGCTCTTGTGGTCAGGCCCCTCCCAGGATATGGAGCTTACCTGGGCAGGTACCCAGCGGCCCACGGGGCTCTGGTGGTTAGGCCGCTCCCAGGATATGGAGCTCACCTGGGCAGGTACCCAGCAGCCCATGGGGCCCTCATGGTCAGGCCCCTCCCAGGATATGGAGCTCACCTGGGCAGGTACGCAGCAGCCCACGGGGCTCTCGTTGGCAGGCCCCTCCCTGGATATGGAGCTCCCGTGGACAGGTACCCCGGCAGGGCTGGGCACACAGGATCCGTGCACATAGCCCTCATTGCAGAGCACCCCCAGCACACCTGTCACTCAGAGCTGACACGGAGCACCTCAGAGCAGAGCTTGAACTAACAAACAGCAGCTCCAACAGGTCTCTGACCCTAGGCTTCACTCTGTGCAGCCTCCCTCTGCCTGGTCTTCCAGGGGCTTCCACTGCAGCTGGGGCACCAGGCCTCTGTCTCCACCCACCACCCCTCCTCTCCCTGACTCCTGGGTTCCTCTCATTAGCAGAGGGTCTTCTTGAAGTTGTCTCCCACTCATGGACCAGATAAAATGATTAGAAAACAAGCCAGGGCTGCCGCCCCTTATCTATCCTGACTCTCGGGACCCTACACCTGTTCCTTGGATCTGGCCGGTGCAGCAAGGCCCATTCTCTGCAACTCTGAGCCCCTGAGGGGCGAGGATTGGCTGACCTGGGCAGCCTGACCCGGCCGGCCAGCCCTTCCCAGGTGTGCCTGGGTTGAGGTCAATATAAACACCCCTCCAGGCAGCAAAAGCCTCTGCAGCTGTGCCTGACGCCATATTCTCTGCCCCGTCAGCAGTCTCGGGGTTGGGCTGGTGGGAGGGAGTAGGGCCCACGGCTCTATGAGTGGCCCGGTGTGACTGGGGCTCTGCTGGACTTTCTGCAGGAGTTGCCGGGCTGCCACCTGCTAAAGAAGAGGATGTGTCACCCATACTTGCTGCTGGAATTTCTCCCCGGGCAGAGGTGAGGAAGGAAAAAAGCAGTGGGGGCCGGGACAGGAGGGGTACCTCAGGCAGGGAAATGGAAAGCTTCCAGACGAGCACCCGGGGCCAGGACCATCCTGGCTGGCCTGCAGGCACCACGTCGGCCTGCGTGCTGTCACTGGTGTGACTCCAAGCCCCTTCCTCTAGTTTTTAAAGTCTTTGCACACATTCAGGTGTTTTACCTGGGAAGGGTGGGAAAAGTTCAGCAGCAGCTGGCCTGGGGCTCAGCTCACGTTTATTCAGAGACGCCTCCTCACGGTCCCCCAGCTTTGCAATGAGGACGCTCCTCGTGTGGGGGCTGCTGGCTGCATGGGAGATGATTCCCCACCTGTGACCAACTTCAGAATTGTTTACCACTGGAGCAAGTGCCCTGATAGGGTTTTCCTCTGTATGACCAGTGGGTTCTGTTTTTTTTTTTTTTCTTTTTTGGTTCAAGGTAAGTTTTATTCCTCATTTTGTATTTATGGATATAAGCATGGAAATAATTCATTCATATAAATACGTCTATGGGAAGGACAGAACTTTTTTTTCTGTTTTATTTCTTTAAGTATTATTTATTTTTTAATTTTTGAATTTATTTTATTCATTTTTTTATACAGCAGGCTCTTATTGGTTATCTATTTTATACATATAAGTGTATATATGTCAATCCCAGGCTCGCAATTCATCCCACCACCACCACCCTGCCACTTTCCCCCCTTGGTGTCCATACATTTGTTCTCTACATCTGTGTCTCTATTTCTCCCTTGCAAACCGGTTCATCTTTACCATTTTTCTAGGTTCCCCATGTATGCATTAATATACGATATTTGTTTTCTCTTTCTGACTTACTTCACTCTGTATGACAGTCTCTAGATCTATCCACGTCTCTACAAATGACCCAATTTCATTCCTTTTTATGGCTGAGTAAAATTCCATTTTATACATGTAGCACATCTTTTCTGTTCGTCTGTCTATGGGCATTTAAGTTGCTTCCATGACCTGGCTATTATAAATAGTGCTGCAATGAATATTGTGGTGAATATGTCTTTTTGAATTATGGTTTTCTCTGGGTATATGGCTAGTAGTGGGATTGCTGGGTCATATGGTAATTCTATTTTTAGTTTTTTAAGGAACCTCCATACTGTTCTCCATAGTGACTGTATCAATTTACATTCCCACAAATAGTGTAAGAGGGTTCCCTTTTCTCCACACCCTCTCCAGCATTTGTTGCTTGTAGATTTTCTGATGATGCCCATTCTAACTCGTGTGAAGTGATACCTCATTGTAGTTTTGGTTTCTATTTCTCTAATAATTAGTGATGTTGAGCAGCTTTTCATGTGCTTCTTAGTCATCTGTATGTCTTCTTGGGACAAATGTCTATTTACATCATCTGCCCATTTTTGGATTGGGTTGTTTGTTTTTTTACTGTTGAGCTGCATGAGCTGTTTATATACATTGGAGATTACTCCTTTGTCCATTGATTCATTTGCAAATATTTTCTCCCATTGTGAGGGTTGTCTTTTCGTCTTGTTTGTAGTTTCCTTTGCTTTGCAAAAGCTTTTAGGTTTCATTTGCTCCCATATGTTTATTTTTTTTTTATTCCATTACTCTACAAGGTGGATCAAAAAAGATCTTGCTGTGATTTATGTCAAAGAGTATTCTTCCTATGTTTTCCTCTAAGAGTTTTATAGAGTCCGGTCTTACATTTTGGTCTCTAATCCATTTTGAGTTTATTTTTTGTGTATGGTGTTAGGGAGTGTTCTAATTTCATTCTTTTACATGTAGCTGTCCATTTTTCCCAGCACCACTTATTGAAGAGACTGTCTTTTCTCCTTTGTATACCCTTGCCTCCTTTGTCATAGATTAGTGGGCCATAGGTGTGTAGGTTTATCTCTGGGCTTTCTTTTTTTTTTTTACTTTTACATCTTTATTGGAGTATAATTGCTTTACAATTGTGTGTTAGTTTCTGCTGTATAAAAAAGTGAATCAGCTCTGCGTATACATATAACACCATATCCCCTACCTCTTGCACCTCCCTCTCACTCCCTTATCCCACCCTTTTAGGTGGTCACAAAGCACAGAGCTGATCTCCCTGTGCTATGTGGCTGCTTCCCAGTAGCTATCAATTTTACATTTGGTAGTGTATATTTGTCCATACCACTCTCTCACTTTGTCCCAGCTTACCCTTCCCTCTCCCCATGTCCTCAAGTCCTTTCTCTACGTCTGTGTCCTTAATCCTTTCCTGCCCCTAGGTTCTTCATAAACTTTTTTTTTTAGATTCCATATATATGTGTTAGCATACGGTATTTGTTTTTCTCTTTCTGACTTACTTCACTATGTAGGACAGACTCTAGATCCATCCACCTCACTAAAAATAACTCAATTTCGTTTCTTTTTATGGCTGAATAATGTTCCATTGTATATATGTGCCACATCTTCTTTATCCATTTATCTGTTGTTGGACACTTAGGTTGCTTCCATGTCCTGGCTATTGTAAATAGAGCTACAGTGAACATTGTGGTACATGACTCTTTTTGAATTATGGTTTTCTCAGGGTAAATGTCCAGGAGTGGGTTTGCTGGGTTGTATGGTAGTTCTATTTTTAGTTTTTAAGGAACCCCCATACCGTTCTCCCTAGTGGCTATATCAATTTACATTCCCACCAACAGTGCAAGAGGGTTCCCTTTGCTCCAATAAATGCCTCTCCAGCATTTATTGTTGGTAGATTTTTTGATGATGGCCAATCTGACTGGTGTGAGGTGATACCTCACTGTAGTTTTGATTTGCATTTTTCTAATGATTAGTGATGTTCAGCATCCTTTTATGTGTTTGTTGGCAACCTGTATATCTTCTTTGGAGAAATGTCTATTTAGGTCTTCTGCCCATTTTTGGATTGGGTTGTTTGGTTTTGTGATATTGAGCTACATGAGCTGCTTTTTGGAGATTAATCCTTTGCCATTTGCTTCATTTGAAAATATTTTCTCCCATTCTGATGGTTGTCTTTTCATCTTGCTAATGTTTTCCTTTGCTGTGCAAAAGAATTTATGTTTCATTCGGTCCCATTTTTTAATTTTTGTTTTTATTTCCATTTCTCTAGGAGGTGGGTCAAAAAGGATCTTGCTGTGATTTATGTCATAGACTGTTCTGCTTATGTTTTCCTCTAAGAGTTTTATAGTGGCTGGTCTTATATTTAGGTCTCTAATGCATTTTAAGTTTACTTTTGTGTATGGTGTTAGGGAGTGTACTAATTTCATTCTTTTACATGTAACTGTCCAGTTTTCCCAGCACCACTTACTGAAGACACTGTCTTTTCTCCATTGTATACCCTTGCCTCCTTTGTCATAGATTAGTGAACCATAGGTACGTGGGTTTATCTCTGTGCTTTCTATCCTGTTCTATTGACCTATATTTCTGTTTTTCTGTCAGTACCATAATATCTTGATTACTGTAGCTTTGTAATATAGTCTGAAGTCTGGAAGTCTGATTCCTCCAGCTCTTTTTTTTCCCCCTCAAGACTGCTTTGGCTATCCAGGGTCTTTTGTGTCTCCCTACAAATTTTAAGATTTTTTTTTCTTGTTCTGTAGAAAATGCCAAAGGTATTTTGATCGGGATTGCATTGAATATGTAGATTGCTTTGGGTAGTATAGTCATTTTCACAATATTGATTCTTCTAATCCGAGAACATGGTATATGTCTCCATCTGTTTATATCATCTTTGATTTCTTTCATCAGTGTCTTATAGTTTTCTGAGTACAGGTCTTTTACTTCCTTAGGTAGGTTTATTCCTAGGTATTTTATTCTTTTTGTTGCAGTGGTAATGGGATTGTTTCCTTAATCTCTCTTTCTGATCTTTCATTGTTAGTGTATAGGAATGCAAGCAATTTCTGTGCATTAATTTTGTATCCTGCAACTTTACCAAATTCATTGATTAGCTCCAGTGGTTTTCTGGTGGCATCTTTAGGATTCTCTATCTATGATATCATGTCATCTGCAAACAGTGACAATTTTACTTCTTCTTTTCCTTTTTGTATTCCTTTTATTTCTTTTTCTTCTCTGATTGCCATGGCTAGGACTTCCAAAACTATGTTGAATAGCAGTGGTGAGATTGGACATCCTCGTCTTGTTCCTGATCTTAGAGGAAACGCTTTCAGTTTTTCACCATTGAGAATGCTGTTTGCTGTGGGTTTGTCATATATGGCCTTTATTATGTTGAGGTAGTTTCCCTCTATGCCCACACTCTGCAGAGTTTTTATCGTAAATGAGTGTTGAATTTTCTCAAAATCTTTTCCTTCATCTATTGAGATGATCATATGGTTTTATTCTACAATTTGTTAATATGGTGTATCACATTGATTTGTGTATATTGAAGAATCCTTGCATCCCTGGGATAAACCCCACTTGATCATGGTGTATGATCCTTTTAATGTGTTGTTCGATTCTGTTTGCTAGTATTTTGTTGAGGATTTTTACATCTATATTCATCAGTGATATTGGTCTATAATTTTCTTTCCTTGTAGTATCTCTGTCTGATTTTGGTATCAGGGTGATGGTGGTCTCATAGAATGAGTTTGGGAGTGTTCCTTCCCCTGCAATTGTTTTGAAGAATTTGAGAAGGTTGGGTGTTAGCTCTTCTCTAAATGTTTGATAGAATTCACCTGTGATGCCATCTGGTTCTGAACTTTTGTTTGTTGGAAGATTTTTAATCACAGTTTCAATTTCATTGCTTGCGATAGGTTTGTTCACATTTTCTATTTCTTCCTGGTTCAGTCTTAGAAGGTTACCCCTTTCTAAGAATTTGCCCATTTCTTCCAGATTGTCCATTTTATTGCCCTAGAGTTGCTTGTAGTAGTCTCTTAGGATGCTTTGTACTCCTGTGGTGTCTGTTGTAACTTCTGCTTTTTCACTTCTAATTTTGTTGATTTGCGTCCTCTCCCTCTTTTTCTGGAGTCTGGCTAAAGGTTGATCATTTTTGCTTATCTTCTCAAAGAACCAGCTTTTAGTTTTATTGATCTTTGCTTTCGTTTTCTTTGTTTCTATTTCATTTATTTCCGCTCTGATCTTTATGATTACTTTCCTTCTACTAACTTTGGGTTTTGTTCTTCTTTCTCTAGTTCCTCTAGGTGTAAGGTTAGATTATTTATTTGAGATTTTTCTTGTTTCTTGAGGTAGGCTTGTATTGCTATAAACTTCCCTCTTAGAACTCCTTTTGCTGCATCCCATAGGTTTTGGATCATCGTGTTTTTGTTGTCATTTGTCTCTAGGTAGTTTTTGATTTCCTCTTTGATTTCCTAAGTGATCCCTTGGTTATTTATTAACGTATTGTTTAGCCTCCATGTGTTTGTGTTTTTTACGTTTTTTTCCATGTAATTGATTTCTTTTTTTTTTTCATGTAATTGATTTCTAATCTCATAGCATTGTGGTCGGAACAGCTGCTTGATATGATTTCACTTTTCTTAAATTTACTGAGGCTTTATCTGTGACCCAAGATGTGATCTATCCTGGAGCATGTTCCGTGTGCAGTTGAGAAGAACGTGTAATCTGCTGCTTTTGGATGGAATGTCCTATAAATATCAATTAACTCTATCTGGTCTATTGTGTCATTTAAAGCTTGTGTTTCCTTATTAATTTTCTGTCTGGCTGATCTCCACTGGTGTAAATGAGCTGTTAAAGTCCCCCGCTATTATTGTGTTACTGTCGATTTCCTCTTTTATAGCTGTTAGCAGTTGCCTTATACATTGAGGTGCTCCTATTTTGGGTACATATATATTTATAATTGTTATATCTTCTTCTTGGATTGATCCCTTGACCATTATGTAGTGTCTTTCCTTGTCTCTTGTAACATTCTTTATTTTAAAGTCTATTTTATCTGATATGAGTATTGCTACTCCAGCTTTCTTTCGATTTTCATTTGCATAAAATATATTTTTCCATCGCCTCACTTTGAGTCTGTATGTGTCCCTAGCTCTGAAATGGATCTCTTGTAGACAGCATATATATGGGTCTTGTTTTTGTATCCATTCAGCGAGCCTGTGTCTTTTGGTTGGAACATTTAGTGCATTCACCTTTAAGGTAATTATCGATATGTATGTTCCTAGTACTATTTTCTTAATTGTTATAGGTTTGTCTTGGTGGGTCCTTTTCTTCTCTTGTGTTTCCCACTTAGAGAAGTTCCTTCAGCATTTGGTGTAGAGCTGGTTTCATGGTGCTGAATTCTCTTAGCTTTTGCTTGTCTGTAAGGCTTTTGATTTCTCCATCAAATCTGAATGAGCTCTTTGCAGGGTGGAGTACTCTTGGTTGTAGGTTCTTCCCTTTCATCACTTTAAATTTATCATGCCACTTCCTTCTGGCTTGTAGATTTTCTACTGAGAAATCAGCTGTTCTCCTTATGGGAGTTCCCTTGTATGTTATTTGTCATTTTTCCCTTGCTGCTTTCAATCATTTCTCTTTGTCATTAATTTTTGTCAATTTGATTACTATGTGTCTTGTCATTTTTCTCCTTTGGTTTATCCTGCCTGGGACACTCTGTGCTTCTGGACTTGGGTGGCTATTTCTTTTCCCATGCTAGGGAAGTTTTTGACCATAATCTCTTCAAATATATTCTCGGGTCCTTTCTCTCTCTCTTCTCCTTCTGGGACCCCTATAATGCGAATGTTGTTGCGTTTAATGTTGTCCCAGAGGACTCTTGGGGTGTCTTCATTTATTTTCATTCTTTTTCTTTAATCTGTTCCATGGCAGTGATTTCCACCTTTCTGTCTTCCAGGTCACTTATCCGTTCTTCTGCCACAGTTATTCTGCTACTGATTCCTTCTAGTGTATTTTTCATTTCAGTTATTCCATTGTTCACCTCTGTTTGTTTGTTCTTTAATTCTTCTAGGTGTTTGTTCCTTAATTCTTCTAGGTCTTTGTTAAGCATTTCTTGCGTCTTCTCGATCTTTGCCTCCTTTCTTTTTCCAAGGTCTTGGCTCAACTTCACTATCATTATTCTGAATTCTTTTTCTGGAAGGTTCCCTATCTCCACCTCATTTCATTTTTTTTCTGGGGTTTTATCTTGTTCCTTGATCTGGTATAATGTCCTCTGCCTTTTCATTTTGTCTATCTTTCTGTGAATGTGGTTTTCCTTCCACAGGCTGCAGAATTGTAGTTCTTCTTGCTTCTGCTGTCTGCTCTCTGGTGGATGAGTCTATCTTAGAGGCTTGTGCAAGCTTCCTGATGGGAGGGACTGGTGGTGGGTAGAGCTGGGTGTTGCTTTGGTGGACAGAGCTTTAATCTGCTTGTCTACGGATTAAATAAAACTTTAATAAAAAGTTTAATCCGCTTGTCTGCTGATGCATGGGGCTGGGTTCCCTCCCTGTTGGTTGTTTGGCCTGAGGCGACCCAGCACTGGAGCCTACCTTGCTCTTGGTGGGGCTAACGGCGGACTCTGGGAGGGCTCACACCAAGGAGTATTTCCCAGAACTTCTGCTGCCAGTGTCGTTGTCCTCATGGTGAGCCACAGCCACAGACACCACCTGCCTCTGCAGGAGACCCTCTAAAAGTAGCAGGTAATTCTGGTCATTCTCCTACGGGGTCACTGCTCCTTCCCCTGGGTCCTGATGTGCACACTACTTTGTGTGTGCCTTCCAAGAGTGGAGTATCTGAGTGGAGTTGAGACTCTGATTCTCTGTGTGGAGTCGCACAGACTCTGGGTCCTGTGAAGCTTCGATGTTTTCTGATTCTAGAAATCCTATAGGAGACGGTCCACAGCAGGTGACACTAATGTTGTCAGTAGAGGTGTTGAAGCCAAAGATCTGCAGTTCCAACTAGAGGTGCCGATGTACATACAGGACAAAATCATCTCGTGTGAATGTAGTTCAGGCATGTTTAAGATGAATGCAGTCATGTTAATGCCTACCATATTCTATCTTGAGCCTCTCCTCAGGGAGCCCCTCCTCAGTTCCTGAGGCTCCTGTAAGTCATGTACAGGGGACTGAAGAGTGGGCTCTGTCCAGTCTGAGCCCTGAGTTACCCTGTGTGTATCTTAGGATCCTTTGTATTTCTGTGGTGTCTGTTGTAACATCATCTCTTTCATTTCAGATTTATTTGGGCCCTCTCTTTTTAAAAAAAACATACGACTGTTGTCTTTTATTCTTTACAGAAGTTTAATAAGTGTTTGATCTACTATCCTTACCCTATGTATACTTTTTGCAGTGAGATTTTTACTTTTCTTTGTTTCCTTGTTACTATCAATAATTAGTGAGACTTCTTTTAAGCTACCTTCAACATTGCTTATAAAGCTGCTTTATTAGTGATGACAGAGCCTTAATGGAAGTCATGTTCTGATTGTAAATTAGAATGCAATGTGCCAGCAAAAAGCCCCTTAAGTTTATGTCTCATTACTTCTTGTTCTTTTTTTAATTTAATTTTTATTTTTTGTCAGAGCAAGTGTAATTAAAATGTTTTGTTTCTTCTAGGTGTGCAAGATGTGGTTCTTTTAAACATATACATATATCTATTCTTCTTTGGATCATTTTCCCATGTAGGTTATGATACAATGTTGAGTAGTCTTGTCTTGGTATTACGTAGGTCTTTGGTGATTACATATTTCACATGTGTTTCTATATCTATCTTAACCCCAATATCCTAATGTCTCCAATCCTCACACCTTTCCATTTGGTGAACCATAAGTTTGTTTAATGAACCTGTGATTGCATTTCTCTGTGGAAATATCTTCATTGGTATCAATTTTTAGCTAAGACCTATAAGTGATATTATAGTATATGTGTCTTTTGCTTTCTGACTTAGTACAATTTGCCTGATTACCTCAAGAATCATACATGGTGCTGCAAATGGCATTGTTTCATTTTTTTCCCTGGCTAATAGTCCATCTGTACGTGTACCAGTTCTTCTTTGGCCACGCACCTGTTGATGGACTTTCTGGTTGCCTCCATGTCTTGGCTATTGTAATACTGCTGCAATGCACATTTGCTTGCCTGTGTCTTTCCAGTTCTATCTTCTTATGTTATAGGCCAAGGAGTGGGCTTGCTGTATCATATGGTAGCGCAGTGTGTACGTTTTAAAGGCACCACCATTCAGTGTTCATTAGTGGCTCTTTCCAGGTTACGTCCCACTTAAAATTGAGGGTATGCATTTCTCCAAAACACCTTCAATATTTATTGTTTGTAGTTTTCTTGCTGATGGTTATTCTAACAGGTGTGAGCTGATACCTCTCTGTGGTTGAATTTGCATGTGTCCCATAATCTGTTGAAATGGAGCTTTAAAGCATGCCCTTTTTATTTATCAAACTGTGATTACAGCTTAGTTGTTCAAAGTGTTTTCTTAAAGTAAGTGTCACATTTTGAAAATTTTTGGCCATTACCTCCGTCAAGACATTTTGAGGGCAGGTTTCATTTACAGCCCTGAAGTACTTGTTCATATGAAGTGACCATTAGCACAGGTTTTAAAGCTGCTTTTACAGGTAACGGCAAGAGGGCGGCAGCCTTTCTACGTTCCCCAATCTGGTAACTAGGGAAAGAGACCTTCACCCCCAAGAGTATCCAGCTTTATTTCTCATCCAGCTGTGGGTCTAGATATGGTCACACCAGGTTGCATCACAGCCCCGGAACGAATTATGTAAAAATTTCTCCCTCTATCACTCTCTTTGTTTTTTGGGTTTTTTAAAGTAATTTATTTTTATAATGGGGTTTACCTGATTTTCACTGCTGTGTTTATGCCACTTTACATCCAATTCTTTCACTTACAGAGAGATATCAATACATAGGTTTTAAGATTTTTACTAGTCAGATATATTCTTCTTCGTTAAATAGGGGGTGTTGCGTCCACTTCACTGAGCAAGGAGTAGGTCTTGTCTATTACATATTGGGTTTATGGAACAGTATCTGAGCTAATTTGAAACTCTTGTTTTATGTATCACCCCACCTCAGCTTTCCCGTTAAGCAGCCATAGTCTGTTTTCTAAATATGTGACCCTGTTCTGTTTAGTAATTCAGTTCAAGTGTAACGGTTTTTACATTCCCTCTATAAGTGATATCTTATGATAAGTGCCGTTTTCTGTGTGACTTATTTCACTTAGAATCGTCGTACCTAAATCCACTCATCATGCAGCTACTAGCATTATGACATTGATTTCATGGCTGAATGATATTCCATTGTACATAAGGACCA
Organism: Balaenoptera physalus; assembly: GCF_965194825.1. Lineage (NCBI taxonomy): Eukaryota > Metazoa > Chordata > Mammalia > Artiodactyla > Balaenopteridae > Balaenoptera > Balaenoptera physalus. The sequence goes on along the minus strand of NW_028126346.1, from coordinate 187,079 downwards.
CAACTTCTTTATCCATTTATCTCTTTCCTGGATATTTAAGGTGGAATGAAGTGGAGGTCCTTGTCAACAGAGTACCTCTAAACGTTGGGGTGCCTGTATCTTGCTGATTTTTCATTTTCCCGATTTATACCCCATGCGTGGAAGTGCCCTATGCTCTCTAAGCTGTGTTTTTTAGATGTTTCAGGACACACCGTACACTTCTCCAGAGTGGCTTTTGGCAATTTACATCCCACCCAGGAGCATAGCAAGGCTCACATTTCTCCACGGTCTGTCCTGCATTTCTGGATTTTACACGTTTTTCAGCATGGCCCTTTTGACCGATGGGAAGCGAGACTTCTTTGTAGCGCTGATTTGCCTTTCCAGGTTGCTTGGTTGGCCAAAAAGGGCGTATGCGTTTTTTCCTGAATATATTCAGGAAAAAACGCATACGCCCTTTTTGGCCAAGGGCATCATTGTCCACGTTTTGCAGCTTTTCATGTGCTTTAAAGGCGATTCGCATCTACCTCCTGAAATCTGTTTCCTGCAATTCTGCCTTGCTTTCAAATCCTCTTCGTTGCCTTCCCTCAATATATTTGTGAATGAGTGATATCATTTATAACTCTGCAGGTTTGTGAATTGCTGTGCCCTTGAGCTCCATTTTTCAACTCGCTTTTTTGGGAGCTCTCCGCAAAAGCGCAGGTTTGTTTCAGGCACTATTCTGGTTCCGGAGGGAAGGCAGAGCCTATGTTTAATTCTTCTTCCCGATGGGAAAATAGAGTGACCTGTGCCTGTTCCAACACCAAGAGCTAGTCTCTCATTGGTTCCCCCTCTTCCCGTTCACCCTCAGGACAAATTGCAAACTGTACGTAACAAGAGGTTAAAGGTGCTGATGCTCCAAGTAGTGAGATTGCTAGTATAGTGGCTGGAATGGCGAAACCAAGCACAAGGAGATGAGGAATGAGGTACGTTTTAGAAACCTTTCCCCATCACACGGTGTACCATCTTCTGGGTTTCTCTTGCATGTTTTCGAGGTAGGAAGACGCCATTGGACTTGGAGATTTGGGACACTTGGGATGGGTACCACGCAGTATTACTGTGAAGGGTCTGCGTTTGCTTACCCAACCTCACCAAACCTCTCAGCCCCAAGAGTGTCCACCCTTATGTCTCATCCAGCTGTGGGTCTAGATATGGTAAATCCAGTTTGCATCACTGCCCCTGAACGAATTGTGTAAGTATTTCTTGCTCTTTCACTGTCTTTTTTCATGGGTTTTTAAAAGTAATTTATTTTTATAATGGGGTTTGGCTGCTTTTCACGGCTCTGTTTATGACGCTTTACAGCCACTTGACACACTTACAGAGAGATATCAATACATATTTTAAGATTCTTACTAGTCAGATATATTCTTATGCGGTGAATAGCGGGTGTTGTGTTCAGTTCTCTGAGCATGGAGTGGGTCTTGTCTATTACATATTTGGTTTATGGAATGGTATCTGAGCTAATTTGAAACCCTTGTTATATGCATTACCTCACCTCACCTTTCCCATTAAGCAGCCATCGTGTGTTTTCTGCATGTGTGACTCTGTTCTATTTTGTAAATCAGTTCAAGTGTAACGGATTTTACATTCTCTGTATAAGTGATATCTTATGATAAGTGTCTTTTTCTGTGTGAATAATTTCACTTAGAATCGTCGTACCTAAATCCACTCCTCCTGCTGCTACTAGCCTTATGACATTGATTTCATGGCTGAATGATATTCCATTGTACATAAGGAACACAACTTCTTTATCCATTTTTCTCTTTCCTTGGATATTTAAGGTGGAATGAAGTGGAGGATCCTGTCAACAGAGTAGCCCTAAACTTTGGGGTGCCTGTGTCCTGCTGATTTTTGGTTTTCCCAATTTATACACCCATGAGTGGAAGTGCCCTATGCTCTCTAAGCTGTGTTTTTTAGAAGTTTCAGGACACACCGTACACTTCTCCAGAGTGGCTGTTGGCAATTTACATCCCGTCCATCAGAAGAGCAAGGCTCCCATTTCTCCATGGCCTGTCCTGCATTTCTGGTTTGTTCAGTTTTTTCAGCATGGCACTTTTGACCAAATGGAAGCGATACTTCTTTGTACCGCTGATTTGCATATCCAGGTTGCTTGGTTGGCCAAAAAGGGCGTGTGCGTTTTTTCCTGAATATATTCAGGAAAAACCGCATACGCCCTTTTGGCCAAGGGCATCATTGTCGACATTTTGCCTCTTTTCATGTGCGTTAAAGGCGATTCGAATCTACCTTCTGAAATCTGTTTCCGACAATTCTGCCTTGCTTTCAAATCCTCTTCGCTGCCTTCCCTCAATATATTTGTGGATGAGAGTTATCATTTATAACTCTGCAGGTTTGTGAATTGCAGTGACCGTGACCCCCATTTTTCAACTCGCTTTTTAGGGATCTGACTGTAGAAGCACAGGATTGCTTCAGGCCCTATTCTGGTTCCAGGGGGAAGGCTGAGCCTATGTTTAATTTTTCTTCCCGATGGGAAAATAGAGTGACCTGTGCCTCTTCCAACACCTAGAGCTAGTCTCTCATTGGTTGCCCCTATTCCCGTTCACCCTCAGGACAAATTGCCATCTGTACGGAACAGGAGGTTAATGGTGCTGATGCTCCAAGTAGGGAAATTGCTAGTAAAGCGACTGGAATGGGGAACCCTAGCACAAGGAGATGAGAAATGAGGTGCGTTTTAGAAACCTTTCGCCATCACACGCTGTACCATCTTCTGGGTTTCTCATGCATGTTTTCGATGTAGGAAGATGCCCTTGAACCTGGAGATTAGGGACCCATAGGAGGGGTAACTCCAGTATTATTTTAAGGGTCTGCGTTTGTTCATCCAACCTCACCAAACCTCTCAGCCCCAAGAGTGTCCACCCATATGACTCATCCAGCTGTGGGTCTAGATATGGTCAATCCAGGTGGCATCAAAGCCCCTGAAAGAATTCTGTAAGAATTTCTCTCTTTTTCACTGTCTTTGTTCAGTGGGGTTTTAAAAGTAATTTATTTTTATGATGCGGTATAGCTGCTTTTCACTCCTGTGATTATGCCACTTTACACATTTACAGTGATATATCAATACACAGGTTTTAAGATTCTTACTAGTCAGATATATCCTTTTGCGGTTAATAGGGGGTGTAGAGTCCATTTCCTGAGCAAGGAGTAGGTCTTGTCTATTACATATTGGGTTTAAGGAACGGTATCTGAGCTAATTTGAAACCCTTGTTTTATGTATCACCCCACCTCACCTTTCCCGTTAAGCAGCCATAGTGTGTTTTCTGCATGTGTGACTCTGTTCTGTTTTGTAATTCAGTTCAAGTGTAACGGTTTTTACATTCCCTCTATAAGTGATATCTTATGAGAAATGACCTTTTCTGTGTGACTTATTTCACTTAGAATCGTCGTACCTAAATCCACTCATCATGCTGCTACTAGCCTTATGACATTGATTTCATGGATGAGTGATATTCCATTGTACATAATTACCACAAATTCTTTATCCATTTTTCTCTTTCCTGGGATATTTAAGGTGGGATGAAGTGGAGGTCCTTGGCAACAGAGCAGCCCTAAACTTTGGAGTGCTTGTGTCTTGCTGATTTTTAATTTTCCCAATTTATACCCCCATGAGTGGAAGTGCCCTATGCTCTCTAAGCTGTGTTTTTTAGATGTTTCAGGACACACCGTACACTTCTCCAGAGTGGCTGTTGGCAGTTTACATCCCGTCCATCAGTGTAGCAAGGCTCCCATTTCTCCATGGCCTGTCCTGCATTTCAGGTTTTGACACTTTTTTCAGCATGGCCCTTTTGACCGATGGGAAGTGAGACTTCTTTGTAGTGCTGATTTGCCTTTCTAGGTTGCTTGGTTGGCCAAAAAGGGCGTATGCGTTTTTTCCTGAATATATTCAGGAAAAAACGCATACGCCATTTTAGTGCAAGGGCATCACTGTCAATGTTTTGCCGCTTTTCATGTGCTTTAAAGGCGATTCTAATCTACCTCCTGAAATCTGTTTCCTGCAATTCTGCCTTGATTTCAAATCCTCTTCTTTGCCTTCCCTCAATATATTTGTGAACGAGAGTTATCATTTATAATTCTGCAGGTTTGTGAATTGCTGTGCCCTGAAGCTCCATTTTACAAGTCGCTTTTTTGGGAGCTGGCCGCAAAAGCGCAGGATGGCTTCAGGCCCTGTTCTTGTTCCGGGGGGCAGGCTGAGCCTGTGGTTAATTCTTCTTCTTGATGGGAAAATAGAGTGACCAGTGCCTGTCCCAACACCAAGAGCTAGTCTCTCATTGGTTCCCCGTCTTCCCATTCATCCTCAGGACAAATTGCAACCTGTACGGAACAGGAGGTTAAAGGTGCTGATGCTCCACGTAGGGAGATTGCTAGTAAAGTGGCTGGAATGGCGAACCCGAGCACAAGGAGATGAGAAATGAGGTGCGTTTTAGAAACCTTTCCCCATCACACGGTGTACCATCTTCTGGGTTTCTCATGCCTGTTTTCGATGTAGGAAGATGCCCTTGAACCTGGAGATTTGGGACCCATGCGATGGGTAGCACGCAGTATTACTTTAAAGGGTCTGCGTTTGCTCACCCAACGTCACCAAACCTCTCAGCCCCAAGAGTGTCCACCCTTATGTCTCATCCAGCTGTGGGTCTAGATATGGTCAATCCAGGTTGCATCACAGCCCCTGAACGAATTGTGTAAGAATTTCTCTCTCTTTCCCTGTCTTTGTTTCATGGGTTTTTAAAAGTAATTTATTTTTATAATGGGGTTTAGCTGCTTTTCAGGGCTGTGTTTATGCCGCTTTACACCCACTTGACACACTAATAGAGAGATATCAATACATAGGTTTTAAGATTATTACTAGTCAGATATATTCTTGTGCGGTGAATCGGGCTTGTTGAGTCCAGTTCTCTGAGCAAGGAGTAGGTCTTGTGTGTTACATATTGGGTTTATGGAACGGTATCTGATCTAATTTGAAACTCTTGTTTTATGTATCTCCCCACCTCCCCTTTCCCGTTAAGCAGCCATAGTGTGTTTTCTGCATGTGTCACTCTGTTCTGTTTTGTAATTCAGTTCAAGTGTAACGGTTTTTACATTCCCTCTATAAGTGACACCTTATGAGAAGTGTCCTTTTCTGTGTGACTTATTTCACTTAGAATCGTCGTACCTAAATCCACTCATCATGCTGCTACTAGCCTTATGACATTGATTTCATGGCTGAGTGATATTCCATCGTACATAAGGACCACAACTTTTTTATCCATTTTTCTCTTTCCTGGGATATTTAAGGTGGAATGAAGTGGAAGTCCTTGTCAACAGAGCAGCCCTTAACGTTGGGGTGTTTGTGTCTTGCTGATTTTCAATTTTCCCACTTTATACCCCCATGCGTGGAAGTGCCCTATCCTCTCTAGGCTGTGTGTTTTAGATGTTTCAGGACACACCGTACCCTTCTCCAGAGTGGCTGTTGGCAATTAACATCCCGCCTATCAGTGAAGCAAGGCTCCCATTTCTCCATGGCCTGTCCTGCATTTCTGGTTTTGACACTTTTTTCAGAATGGCCCTTTTGACCAATGGGAAGCGAGACTTCTTTGTAGCGCTGATTTGCCTTTCCAGGTTGCTTGGTTGGCCAAAAAGGGCGTATGCGTTTTTTCCTGAATATATTCAGGAAAAAACGCATACGCCCTTTTTGGCCAAGTGCATCATTGTCAACGTTTTGCCACTTTTCATGTGCTTTAAAGGCGATTCGAATCTACCTCCTGAAATCTGTTTCCTGCAATTCTGCCTTCATTTCAAATCCTCTTCTTTGCATTCCCTCAATATATTTGTGGACGAGAGTTATCATTTATAACTCTGCAGGTTTGTGAATTGCAGTGCCCTGAAGCTCCATTTTACAACTCGCTTTTTTGGGAGCTGGCCGCAAAAGCGCAGGATGGCTTCAGGCCCTGTTCTGGTTCCGGGGGGCAGGCTGAGCCTGTGGTTAATTCTTCTTCTTGATGGGAAAATAGAGTGACCTGTGCCTGTCCCAACACCAAGAGCTAGTCTCTCATTGGTTCCCCGTCTTCCCATTCATCCTCAGGACAAATTGCAACCTGTACGGAACAGGAGGTTAAAGGTGCTGATGCTCCACGTAGGGCGATTGCTAGTAAAGTGGCTGGAATGGCGAACCCGAGCACAAGGAGATGAGAAATGAGGTGCGTTTTAGAAACCTTTCCCCATCACACGGTGTACCATCTTCTGGGTTTCTCATGCCTGTTTTCGATGTAGGAAGATGCCCTTGAACCTGGAGATTTGGGACCCATGCGATGGGTAGCACGCAGTATTACTTTAAAGGGTCTGCGTTTGCTCACCCACCTTCACCAAACCTCTCAGCCCCAAGAGTGTCCACCCTTATGTCTCATCCAGCTGTGGGTCTAGATATGGTCAATCCAGGTTGCATCACAGCCCCTGAACGAATTGTGTAAGAATTTCTCTCTCTTTCACTGTCTTTGTTTCATGGGTTTTTAAAAGTAATTTATTTTTATAATGGACTTTAGCTGCTTTTCACGGCTGTGTTTATGCCGCTTTACACCCACTTGACACACTAACAGAGAGATATCAATTCATGGGTTTTAAGGTTATTACTAGTCAGATATATTCTTGTGCGGTGAATCAGGCGTGTTGAGTCCAGTTCTCTGAGCAAGGAGTAGGTTTTGTCTATAACATATTGGGTTTATGGAACGGTATCTGAGCTAATTTGAAACTCTTGTTTTATGTATCACCCCACCTCACCTTTCCAGTTAAGCAGCCATAGTGTGTTTTCTGCATGTGTGACTCTGTTCTGTTTTGTAATTCAGTTCAAGTGTAACGGTTTTTACATTCCCTCTATAAGTGATATCTTATGAGAAATGACCTTTTCTGTGTGACTTATTTTACTTAGAATCGTCGTACCTAAATCCACTCATCATGCTGCTACTAGCCTTAAGACATTGATTTCATGGATGAGTGATATTCCATTGTACATAATTACCACAAATTCTTTATCCATTTTTCTCTTTCCTGGGATATTTAAGGTGGGATGAAGTGGAGGTCCTTGGCAACAGAGCAGCCCTAAACTTTGGAGTGCTTGTGTCTTGCTGATTTTTAATTTTCCGAATTTATACCCCCATGAGTGGAAGTGCCCTATGCTCTCTAAGCTGTGTTTTTTAGATGTTTCAGGACACACCGTACCCTTCTCCAGAGTGGCTGTTGGCAATTTACATCCCGTCCATCAGTGTAGCAAGGCTCCCATTTCTCCATGGCCTGTCCTGCATTTCAGGTTTTGACACTTTTTTCAGCATGGCCCTTTTGACCGATGGGAAGTGAGACTTCTTTGTAGTGCTGATTTGCCTTTCTAGGTTGCTTGGTTGGCCAAAAAGGGCGTATGCGTTTTTTCCTGAATATATTCAGGAAAAAACGCATACGCCATTTTAGTCCAAAGGCATCATTGTCAATGTTTTGCCGCTTTTCATGTGCTTTAAAGGCGATTCTAATCTACCTCCTGAAATCTGTTTCCTGCAATTCTGCCTTGATTTCAAATCCTCTTCTTTGCCTTCCCTCAATATATTTGTGGACGAGAGTTATCATTTATAACTCTGCAGGTTTGTGAATTGCTGTGCCCTGAAGCTCCATTTTACAACTCGCTTTTTTGGGAGCTGGCCGCAAAAGAGCAGGATGGCTTCAGGCCCTGTTCTGGTTCCGGGGGGCAGGCTGAGCCTGTGGTTAATTCTTCTTCTTGATGGGAAAATAGAGTGACCTGTGCCTGTCCCAACACCAAGAGCTAGTCTCTCATTGGTTCCCCGTCTTCCCATTCATCCTCCGGACAAATTGCAACCTGTACGGAACAGGAGGTTAAAGGTGCTGATGCTCCACGTAGGGAGATTGCTAGTAAAGTGGCTGGAATGGCGAACCCGAGCACAAGGAGATGAGAAATGAGGTGCGATTTAGAAACCTTTCCCCATCACACGGTGTACCATCTTCTGGGTTTCTCATGCCTGTTTTCGAAGTAGGAAGATGCCCTTGAACCTGGAGATTTGGGACCCATGCGATGGGTAGCACGCAGTATTACTTTAAAGGGTCTGCGTTTGCTCACCCAACGTCACCAAACCTCTCAGCCCCAAGAGTGTCCACCCTTATGTCTCATCCAGCTGTGGGTCTAGATATGGTCAATCCAGGTTGCATCACAGCCCCTGAACGAATTGTGTAAGAATTTCTCTCTCTTTCCCTGTCTTTGTTTCATGGGTTTTTAAAAGTAATTTATTTTTATAATGGGGTTTAGCTGCTTTTCACGGCTGTGTTTATGCCGCCTTACACCCACTTGACACACTAACAGAGAGATATCAATACATAGGTTTTAAGATTATTACTAGTCAGATATATTCTTGTGCGGTGAATCGGGCGTGTTGAGTCCAGTTCTCTGAGCAAGGAGTAGGTCTTGTCTATTACATATTGGGTTTATGGAACGGTATCTGAGCTAATTTGAAACTCTTGTTTTATGTATCACCCCACCTCACCTTTCCCGTTAAGCAGCCATAGTGTGTTTTCTGCATGTGTGACTCTGTTCTGTTTTGTAATTCAGTTCAAGTGTAACGGTTTTTACATTCCCTCTATAAGTGACACCTTATGAGAAGTGTCCTTTTCTGTGTGACTTATTTCACTTAGAATCGTCTTACCTAAATCCACTCATCATGCTGCTACTAGCCTTATGACATTGATTTCATGGCTGAGTGATATTCCATTGTACATAAGGACCACAACTTTTTTATCCATTTTTCGCTTTCCTGGGATATTTAAGGTGGAATGAAGTGGAGGTCCTTGTCAACAGAGCAGCCCTAAACTTTGGGGTGCTTGTGTCTTGCTGATTTTCAATTTTCCCACTTTATCCCCCCATGCGTGGAAGTGCCCTATGCTCTCTAAGCTGTGTTTTTTAGATGTTTCAGGACACACCGTACACTTCTCCAGAGTGGCTGTTGGCAATTTACATCCCGCCCATCAGTGTAGCAAGGCTCCCATTTCTCCATGGCCTGTCCTGCATTTCTGGTTTTGACACTTTTTTCAGCATGGCCCTTTTGACCGATGGGAAGCGAGACTTCTTTGTAGCGCTGATTTGCCTTTCCAGGTTGCTTGGTTGGCCAAAAAGGGCGTATGCGTTTTTTCCTGAATATATTCAGGAAAAAACGCATACGCCCTTTTTGGCCAAGGGCATCATTGTCAACGTTTTGCCGCTTTTCATGTTCTTTAAAGGCGATTCGAATCTACCTCCTGAAATCTGTTTCCTGCAATTCTGCCTTGATTTCAAATCCTCTTCTTTGCCTTCCCTCAATATATTTGTGGACGAGAGTTATCATTTATAACTCTGCAGGTTTGTGAATTGCAGTGCCCTGAAGCTCCATTTTACAAGTCGCTTTTTTGGGAGCTGGCCGCAAAAGCGCAGGATGGCTTCAGGCCCTGTTCTGGTTCCGGGGGGCAGGCTGAGCCTGTGGTTAATTCTTCTTCCTGATGGGAAAATAGAGTGACCTGTGCCTGTCCCAACACCAAGAGCTAGTCTCTCATTGGTTCCCCGTCTTCCCGTTCATCCTCAGGACAAATTGCAACCTGTACGGAACAGGAGGTTAAAGGTGCTGAGGCTCCAAGTAGGGAGATTGCTAGTAAAGTGGCTGGAATGGCGAACCCGAGCACAAGGAGATGAGAAATGAGGTGCGTTTTAGAAACCTTTCCCCATCACACGGTGTACCATCTTCTGGGTTTCTCATGCATGTTTTCGATGTAGGAAGTTGCCCTTGAACCTGGAGATTTGGGACCCATGCGATGGGTAGCACGCAGTATTACTTTAAAGGGTCTGCGTTTGCTCACCCAACCTCACCAAACCTCTCAGCCCCAAGAGTGTCCACCCTTATGTCTCATCCAGCTGTGGGTCTAGATATGGTCAGTCCAGGTTGAATCACAGCCCCTGAACAAATTGTGTAAGAATTTCTCTCTCTTTCCCTGTCTTTGTTTCATGGGTTTTTAAAAGTAATTTATTTTTATAATGGGGTTTAGCTGCTTTTCACGGCTGTGTTTATGCCGCCTTTCACCCACTTGACACACTAACAGAGAGATATCAGTACATAGGTTTTAAGATTATTACTAGTCAGATATATTCTTGTGCGGTGAATCGGGCGTGTTGAGTCCAGTTCTCTGAGCAAGGAGTAGGTCTTGTCTATTACATATTGGGTTTATGGAACGGTATCTGAGCTAATTTGAAGCTCTTGTTTTATGTATCACCCCACCTCACCTTTCCCGTTAAGCAGCCATAGTGTGTTTTCTGCATGTGTGACTCTGTTCTGTTTTGTAATTCAGTTCAAGTGTAACGGTTTTTACATTCCCTCTATAAGTGACACCTTATGAGAAGTGTCCTTTTCTGTGTGACTTATTTCACTTAGAATCGTCTTACCTAAATCCATTCATCATGCTTCTACTAGCCTTATGACATTGATTTCATGGCTGAGTGATATTCCATTGTACATAAGGACCACAACTTTTTTATCCATTTTTCGCTTTCCTGGGATATTTAAGGTGGAATGAAGTGGAGGTCCTTGTCAACAGAGCAGCCCTAAACTTTGGGGTGCTTGTGTCTTGCTGATTTTCAATTTTCCCACTTTATCCCCCCATGCGTGGAAGTGCCCTATTCTCTCTAAGCTGTGTTTTTTAGATGTTTCAGGACACACCGTACACTTCTCCAGAGTGGCTGTTGGCAATTTACATCCCGCCCATCAGTGTAGCAAGGCTCCCATTTCTCCATGGCCTGTCCTGCATTTCTGGTTTTGACACTTTTTTCAGCATGGCCCTTTTGACCGATGGGAAGCGAGACTTCTTTGTAGCGCTGATTTGCCTTTCCAGGTTGCTTGGTTGGCCAAAAAGGGCGTATGCGTTTTTTCCTGAATATATTCAGGAAAAAACGCATACGCCCTTTTTGGCCAAGGGCATCATTGTCAACGTTTTGCCGCTTTTCATGTGCTTTAAAGGCGATTCGAATCTACCTCCTGAAATCTGTTTCCTGCAATTCTGCCTTGATTTCAAATCCTCTTCTTTGCCTTCCCTCAATATATTTGTGGACGAGAGTTATCATTTATAACTCTGCAGGTTTGTGAATTGCAGTGCCCTGAAGCTCCATTTTACAAGTCGCTTTTTTGGGAGCTGGCCGCAAAAGCGCAGGATGGCTTCAGGCCCTGTTGTGGTTCCGGGGGGCAGGCTGAGCCTGTGGTTAATTCTTCTTCTTGATGGGAAAATAGAGTGACCTGTGCCTGTCCCAACACCAAGAGCTAGTCTCTCATTGGTTTCCCGTCTTCCCGTTCATCCTCAGGACAAATTGCAACCTGTACGGAACAGGAGGTTAAAGGTGCTGAGGCTCCAAGTAGGGAGATTGCTAGTAAAGTGGCTGGAATGGCGAACCCGAGCACAAGGAGATGAGAAATGAGGTGCGTTTTAGAAACCTTTCCCCATCACACGGTGTACCATCGTCTGGGTTTCTCATGCATGTTTTCGATGTAGGAAGATGCCCTTGAACCTGGAGATTTGGGACCCATGCGATGGGTAGCACGCAGTATTACTTTAAAGGGGTCTGCGTTTGCTCACCCAACCTCACCAAACCTCTCAGCCCCAAGAGTGTCCACCCTTATGTCTCATCCAGCTGTGGGTCTAGATATGGTCAATCCAGGTTGCATCACAGCCCCTGAACGAATTGTGTAAGAATTTCTCTCTCTTTCCCTGTCTTTGTTTCATGGGTTTTTAAAAGTAATTTATTTTTATAATGGGGTTTAGCTGCTTTTCACGGCTGTGTTTATGCCGCTTTACACCCACTTGACACACTAACAGAGAGATATCAATACATAGGTTTTAAGATTATTACTAGTCAGATATATTCTTGTGCGGTGAATCGGGCGTGTTGAGTCCAGTTCTCTGAGCAAGGAGTAGGTCTTGTCTATTACATATTGGGTTTATGGAACGGTATCTGAGCTAATTTGAAACTCTTGTTTTATGTATCACCCCACCTCACCTTTCCCGTTAAGCAGCCATAGTGTGTTTTCTGCATGTGTGACTCTGTTCTGTTTTGTAATTCAGTTCAAGTGTAACGGTTTTTACATTCCCTCTATAAGTGACACCTTAGGAGAAGTGTCCTTTTCTGTGTGACTTATTTCACTTAGAATCGTCTTACCTAAATCCACTCATCATGCTGCTACTAGCCTTATGACATTGATTTCATGGCTGAGTGATATTCCATTGTACATAAGGACCACAACTTTTTTATCCATTTTTCGCTTTCCTGGGATATTTAAGGTGGAATGAAGTGGAGGTCCTTGTCAACAGAGCAGCCCTAAACTTTGGGGTGCTTGTGTCTTGCTGATTTTCAATTTTCCCACTTTATCCCCCCATGCGTGGAAGTGCCCTATGCTCTCTAAGCTGTGTTTTTTAGATGTTTCAGGACACACCGTACACTTCTCCAGAGTGGCTGTTGGCAATTTACATCCCGCCCATCAGTGTAGCAAGGCTCCCATTTCTCCATGGCCTGTCCTGCATTTCTGGTTTTGACACTTTTTTCAGCATGGCCCTTTTGACCGATGGGAAGCGAGACTTCTTTGTAGCGCTGATTTGCCTTTCCAGGTTGCTTGGTTGGCCAAAAAGGGCGTATGCGTTTTTTCCTGAATATATTCAGGAAAAAACGCATACGCCCTTTTTGGCCAAGGGCATCATTGTCAACGTTTTGCCGCTTTTCATGTGCTTTAAAGGCGATTCGAATCTACCTCCTGAAATCTGTTTCCTGCAATTCTGCCTTGATTTCAAATCCTCTTCTTTGCCTTCCCTCAATATATTTGTGGACGAGAGTTATCATTTATAACTCTGCAGGTTTGTGAATTGCAGTGCCCTGAAGCTCCATTTTACAAGTCGCTTTTTTGGGAGCTGGCCGCAAAAGCGCAGGATGGCTTCAGGCCCTGTTCTGGTTCCGGGGGTCAGGCTGAGCCTGTGGTTAATTCTTCTTCCTGATGGGAAAATAGAGTGACCTGTGCCTGTCCCAACACCAAGAGCTAGTCTCTCATTGGTTCCCCGTCTTCCCGTTCATCCTCAGGACAAATTGCAACCTGTACGGAACAGGAGGTTAAAGGTGCTGAGGCTCCAAGTAGGGAGATTGCTAGTAAAGTGGCTGGAATGGCGAACCCGAGCACAAGGAGATGAGAAATGAGGTGCGTTTTAGAAACCTTTCCCCATTACACGGTGTACCATCTTCTGGGTTTCTCATGCATGTTTTCGATGTAGGAAGTTGCCCTTGAACCTGGAGATTTGGGACCCATGCGATGGGTAGCACGCAGTATTACTTTAAAGGGTCTGCGTTTGCTCACCAAACCTCACCAAACCTCTCAGCCCCAAGAGTGTCCACCCTTATGTCTCATCCAGCTGTGGGTCTAGATATGGTCAGTCCAGGTTGCATCACAGCCCCTGAACAAATTGTGTAAGAATTTCTTTCTCTTTCCCTGTCTTTGTTTCATGGGTTTTTAAAAGTAATTTATTTTTATAATGGGGTTTAGCTGCTTTTCACGGCTGTGTTTATGCCGCCTTACACCCACTTGACACACTAACAGAGAGATATCAATACATAGGTTTTAAGATTATTACTAGTCAGATATATTCTTGTGCGGTGAATCGGGCGTGTTGAGTCCAGTTCTCTGAGCAAGGAGTAGGTCTTGTCTATTACATATTGGGTTTATGGAACGGTATCTGAGCTAATTTGAAGCTCTTGTTTTATGTATCACCCCACCTCACCTTTCCCGTTAAGCAGCCATAGTGTGTTTTCTGCATGTGTGACTCTGTTCTGTTTTGTAATTCAGTTCAAGTGTAACGGTTTTTACATTCCCTCTATAAGTGACACCTTATGAGAAGTGTCCTTTTCTGTGTGACTTATTTCACTTAGAATCGTCTTACCTAAATCCACTCATCATGCTGCTACTAGCCTTATGACATTGATTTCATGGCTGAGTGATATTCCATTGTACATAAGGACCACAACTTTTTTATCCATTTTTCGCTTTCCTGGGATATTTAAGGTGGAATGAAGTGGAGGTCCTTGTCAACAGAGCAGCCCTAAACTTTGGGGTGCTTGTGTCTTGCTGATTTTCAATTTTCCCACTTTATCCCCCCATGCGTGGAAGTGCCCTATGCTCTCTAAGCTGTGTTTTTTAGATGTTTCAGGACACACCGTACACTTCTCCAGAGTGGCTGTTGGCAATTTACATCCCGCCCATCAGTGTAGCAAGGCTCCCATTTCTCCATGGCCTGTCCTGCATTTCTGGTTTTGACACTTTTTTCAGCATGGCCCTTTTGACCGATGGGAAGCGAGACTTCTTTGTAGCGCTGATTTGCCTTTCCAGGTTGCTTGGTTGGCCAAAAAGGGCGTATGCGTTTTTTCCTGAATATATTCAGGAAAAAACGCATACGCCCTTTTTGGCCAAGGGCATCATTGTCAACGTTTTGCCGCTTTTCATGTGCTTTAAAGGCGATTCGAATCTACCTCCTGAAATCTGTTTCCTGCAATTCTGCCTTGATTTCAAATCCTCTTCTTTGCCTTCCCTCAATATATTTGTGGACGAGAGTTATCATTTATAACTCTGCAGGTTTGTGAATTGCAGTGCCCTGAAGCTCCATTTTACAAGTCGCTTTTTTGGGAGCTGGCCGCAAAAGCGCAGGATGGCTTCAGGCCCTGTTCTGGTTCCGGGGGTCAGGCTGAGCCTGTGGTTAATTCTTCTTCCTGATGGGAAAATAGAGTGACCTGTGCCTGTCCCAACACCAAGAGCTAGTCTCTCATTGGTTCCCCGTCTTCCCGTTCATCCTCAGGACAAATTGCAACCTGTACGGAACAGGAGGTTAAAGGTGCTGAGGCTCCAAGTAGGGAGATTGCTAGTAAAGTGGCTGGAATGGCGAACCCGAGCACAAGGAGATGAGAAATGAGGTGCGTTTTAGAAACCTTTCCCCATCACACGGTGTACCATCTTCTGGGATTCTCATGCATGTTTTCGATGTAGGAAGTTGCCCTTGAACCTGGAGATTTGGGACCCATGCGATGGGTAGCACGCAGTATTACTTTAAAGGGTCTGCGTTTGCTCACCCAACCTCACCAAACCTCTCAGCCCCAAGAATGTCCACCCTTATGTCTCATCCAGCTGTGGGTCTAGATATGGTCAGTCCAGGTTGCATCACAGCTCCTGAACGAATTGTGTAAGAATTTCTCTCTCTTTCCCTGTCTTTGTTTCATGGGTTTTTAAAAGTAATTTATTTTTATAATGGGGTTTAGCTGCTTTTCACGGCTGTGTTTATGCCGCTTTACACCCACTTGACACACTAACAGAGAGATATCAATACATAGGTTTTAAGATTATTACTAGTCAGATATATTCATGTGCGGTGAATCGGGCGTGTTGAGTCCAGTTCTCTGAGCAAGGAGTAGGTCTTGTCTATTACATATTGGGTTTATGGAACGGTATCTGAGCTAATTTGAAACTCTTGTTTTATGTATCACCCCACCTCACCTTTCCCTTTAAGCAGCCATAGTGTGTTTTCTGCATGTGTGACTCTGTTCTGTTTTGTAATTCAGTTCAAGTGTAACGGTTTTTACATTCCCTCTATAAGTGACACCTTATGAGAAGTGTCCTTTTCTGTGTGACTTATTTCACTTAGAATCGTCTTACCTAAATCCACTCATCATGCTGCTACTAGCCTTATGACATTGATTTCATGGCTGAGTGATATTCCATTGTACATAAGGACCACAACTTTTTTATCCATTTTTCGCTTTCCTGGGATATTTAAGGTGGAATGGAGTGGAGGTCCTTGTCAACAGAGCAGCCCTAAACTTTGGGGTGCTTGTGTCTTGCTGATTTTCAATTTTCCCACTTTATCCCCCCATGCGTGGAAGTGCCCTATGCTCTCTAAGCTGTGTTTTTTAGATGTTTCAGGACACACCGTACACTTCTCCAGAGTGGCTGTTGGCAATTTACATCCCGCCCATCAGTGTAGCAAGGCTCCCATTTCTCCATGGCCTGTCCTGCATTTCTGGTTTTGACACTTTTTTCAGCATGGCCCTTTTGACCGATGGGAAGCGAGACTTCTTTGTAGCGCTGATTTGCCTTTCCAGGTTGCTTGGTTGGCCAAAAAGGGCGTATGCGTTTTTTCCTGAATATATTCAGGAAAAAACGCATACGCCCTTTTTGGCCAAGGGCATCATTGTCAACGTTTTGCCGCTTTTCATGTGCTTTGAAGTCGATTCGAATCTACCTCCTGAAATCTGTTTCCTGCAATTCTGCCTTGATTTCAAATCCTCTTCTTTGCCTTCCCTCAATATATTTGTGGACGAGAGTTATCATTTATAACTCTGCAGGTTTGTGAATTGCAGTGCCCTGAAGCTCCATTTTACAAGTCGCTTTTTTGGGAGCTGGCCGCAAAAGCGCAGGATGGCTTCAGGCCCTGTTCTGGTTCCGGGGGTCAGACTGAGCCTGTGGTTAATTCTTCTTCCTGATGGGAAAATAGAGTGACCTGTGCCTGTCCCAACACCAAGAGCTAGTCTCTCATTGGTTCCCCGTCTTCCCGTTCATCCTCAGGACAAATTGCAACCTGTACGGAACAGGAGGTTAAAGGTGCTGAGGCTCCAAGTAGGGAGATTGCTAGTAAAGTGGCTGGAATGGCGAACCCGAGCACAAGGAGATGAGAAATGAGGTGCGTTTTAGAAACCTTTCCCCATCACACGGTGTACCATCTTCTGGGTTTCTCATGCATGTTTTCGATGTAGGAAGATGCCCTTGAACCTGGAGATTTGGGACCCATGCGATGGGTAGCACGCAGTATTACTTTAAAGGGTCTGCGTTTGCTCACCCAACCTCACCAAACCTCTCAGCCCCAAGAGTGTCCACCCTTATGTCTCATCCAGCTGTGGGTCTAGATATGGTCAGTCCAGGTTGCATCACAGCCCCTGAACAAATTGTGTAAGAATTTCTCTCTCTTTCCCTGTCTTTGTTTCATGGGTTTTTAAAAGTAATTTATTTTTATAATGGGGTTTAGCTGCTTCTCACGGCTGTGTTTATGCCGCTTTACACCCACTTGACACACTAACAGAGAGATATCAATACATAGGTTTTAAGATTATTACTAGTCAGATATATTCATGTGCGGTGAATCGGGCGTGTTGAGTCCAGTTCTCTGAGCAAGGAGTAGGTCTTGTCTATTACATATTGGGTTTATGGAACGGTATCTGAGCTAATTTGAAACTCTTGTTTTATGTATCACCCCACCTCACCTTTCCCGTTAAGCAGCCATAGTGTGTTTTCTGCATGTGTGACTCTGTTCTGTTTTGTAATTCAGTTCAAGTGTAACGGTTTTTACATTCCCTCTATAAGTGACACCTTATGAGAAGTGTCCTTTTCTGTGTGACTTATTTCACTTAGAATCGTCTTACCTAAATCCACTCATCATGCTGCTACTAGCCTTATGACATTGATTTCATGGCTGAGTGATATTCCATTGTACATAAGGACCACAACTTTTTTATCCATTTTTCGCTTTCCTGGGATATTTAAGGTGGAATGAAGTGGAGGTCCTTGTCAACAGAGCAGCCCTAAACTTTGGGGTGCTTGTGTCTTGCTGATTTTCAATTTTCCCACTTTATCCCCCCATGCGTGGAAGTGCCCTATGCTCTCTAAGCTGTGTTTTTTAGATGTTTCAGGACACACCGTACACTTCTCCAGAGTGGCTGTTGGCAATTTACATCCCGCCCATCAGTGTAGCAAGGCTCCCATTTCTCCATGGCCTGTCCTGCATTTCTGGTTTTGACACTTTTTTCAGCATGGCCCTTTTGACCGATGGGAAGCGAGACTTCTTTGTAGCGCTGATTTGCCTTTCCAGGTTGCTTGGTTGGCCAAAAAGGGCGTATGCGTTTTTTCCTGAATATATTCAGGAAAAAACGCATACGCCCTTTTTGGCCAAGGGCATCATTGTCAACGTTTTGCCGCTTTTCATGTGCTTTAAAGGCGATTCGAATCTACCTCCTGAAATCTGTTTCCTGCAATTCTGCCTTGATTTCAAATCCTCTTCTTTGCCTTCCCTCAATATATTTGTAGACGAGAGTTATCATTTATAACTCTGCAGGTTTGTGAATTGCAGTGCCCTGAAGCTCCATTTTACAAGTCGCTTTTTTGGGAGCTGGCCGCAAAAGCGCAGGATGGCTTCAGGCCCTGTTCTGGTTCCGGGGGGCAGGCTGAGCCTGTGGTTAATTCTTCTTCCTGATGGGAAAATAGAGTGACCTGTGCCTGTCCCAACACCAAGAGCTAGTCTCTCATTGGTTCCCCGTCTTCCCGTTCATCCTCAGGACAAATTGCAACCTGTACGGAACAGGAGGTTAAAGGTGCTGAGGCTCCAAGTAGGGAGATTGCTAGTAAAGTTGCTGGAATGGCGATCCCGAGCACAAGGAGATGAGAAATGAGGTGCGTTTTAGAAACCTTTCCCCATCACACGGTGTACCATCTTCTGGGTTTCTCATGCATGTTTTCGATGTAGGAAGTTGCCCTTGAACCTGGAGATTTGGGACCCATGCAATGGGTAGCACGCAGTATTACTTTAAAGGGTCTGCGTTTGCTCACCCAACCTCACCAAACCTCTCAGCCCCAAGAGTGTCCACCCTTATGTCTCATCCAGCTGTGGGTCTAGATATGGTCAGTCCAGGTTGCATCACAGCCCCTGAACGAATTGTGTAAGAATTTCTCTCTCTTTCCCTGTCTTTGTTTCATGGGTTTTTAAAATAATTTATTTTTATAATGGGGTTTAGCTGCTTTTCACGGCTGTGTTTATGCCGCCTTACACCCACTTGACACACTAACAGAGAGATATCAATACATAGGTTTTAAGATTATTACTAGTCAGATATATTCTTGTGCGGTGAATCGGGCGTGTTGAGTCCAGTTCTCTGAGCAAGGAGTAGGTCTTGTCTATTACATATTGGGTTTATGGAACGGTATCTGAGCTAATTTGAAGCTCTTGTTTTATGTATCACCCCACCTCACCTTTCCCGTTAAGCAGCCATAGTGTGTTTTCTGCATGTGTGACTCTGTTCTGTTTTGTAATTCAGTTCAAGTGTAACGGTTTTTACATTCCCTCTATAAGTGACACCTTAGGAGAAGTGTCCTTTTCTGTGTGACTTATTTCACTTAGAATCGTCTTACCTAAATCCACTCATCATGCTGCTACTAGCCTTATGACATTGATTTCATGGCTGAGTGATATTCCATTGTACATAAGGACCACAACTTTTTTATCCATTTTTCGCTTTCCTGGGATATTTAAGTTGGAATGAAGTGGAGGTCCTTGTCAACAGAGCAGCCCTAAACTTTGGGGTGCTTGTGTCTTGCTGATTTTCAATTTTCCCACTTTATCCCCCCATGCGTGGAAGTGCCCTATGCTCTCTAAGCTGTGTTTTATAGATGTTTCAGGACACACCGTACACTTCTCCAGAGTGGCTGTTGGCAATTTACATCCCGCCCATCAGTGTAGCAAGGCTCCCATTTCTCCATGGCCTGTCCTGCATTTCTGGTTTTGACACTTTTTTCAGCATGGCCCTTTTGACCGATTGGAAGCGAGACTTCTTTGTAGCGCTGATTTGCCTTTCCAGGTTGCTTGGTTGGCCAAAAAGGCGTATGCGTTTTTTCCTGAATATATTCAGGAAAAAACGCATACGCCCTTTTTGGCCAAGGGCATCATTGTCAACGTTTTGCCGCTTTTCATGTGCTTTAAAGGGGATTCGAATCTACCTCCTGAAATCTGTTTCCTGCAATTCTGCCTTGATTTCATATCCTCTTCTTTGCCTTCCCTCAATATATTTGTGGACGAGAGTTATCATTTATAACTCTGCAGGTTTGTGAATTGCAGTGCCCTGAAGCTCCATTTTACAAGTCGCTTTTTTGGGAGCTGGCCGCAAAAGCGCAGGATGGCTTCAGGCCCTGTTCTGGTTCCGGGGGGCAGGCTGAGCCTGTGGTTAATTCTTCTTCCTGATGGGAAAATAGAGTGACCTGTGCCTGTCCCAACACCAAGAGCTAGTCTCTCATTGGTTCCCCGTCTTCCCGTTCATCCTCAGGACAAATTGCAACCTGTACGGAACAGGAGGTTAAAGGTGCTGAGGCTCCAAGTAGGGAGATTGCTAGTAAAGTGGCTGGAATGGCGAACCCGAGCACAAGGAGATGAGAAATGAGGTGCGTTTTAGAAACCTTTCCCCATCACACGGTGTACCATCTTCTGGGTTTCTCATGCATGTTTTCGATGTAGGAAGTTGCCCTTGAACCTGGAGATTTGGGACCCATGCGATGGGTAGCACGCAGTATTACTTTAAAGGGTCTGCGTTTGCTCACCCAACCTCACCAAACCTCTCAGCCCCAAGAGTGTCCACCCTTATGTCTCATCCAGCTGTGGGTCTAGATATGGTCAGTCCAGGTTGCATCACAGCCCTTGAACAAATTGTGTAAGAATTTCTCTCTCTTTCCCTGTCTTTGTTTCATGGGTTTTTAAAAGTAATTTATTTTTATAATGGGGTTTAGCTGCTTTTCACGGCTGTGTTTATGCCGCTTTACACCCACTTGACACACTAACAGAGAGATATCAATACATAGGTTTTAAGATTATTACTAGTCAGATATATTCTTGTGCGGTGAATCGGGCGTGTTGAGTCCAGTTCTCTGAGCAAGGAGTAGGTCTTGTCTATTACATATTGGGTTTATGGAACGGTATCTGAGCTAATTTGAAGCTCTTGTTTTATGTATCACCCCACCTCACCTTTCCCGTTAAGCAGCCATAGTGTGTTTTCTGCATGTGTGACTCTGTTCTGTTTTGTAATTCAGTTCAAGTGTAACGGTTTTTACATTCCCTCTATAAGTGACACCTTATGAGAAGTGTCCTTTTCTGTGTGACTTATTTCACTTAGAATCGTCTTACCTAAATCCACTCATCATGCTGCTACTAGCCTTATGACATTGATTTCATGGCTGAGTGATATTCCATTGTACATAAGGACCACAACTTTTTTATCCATTTTTCTCTTTCCTGGGATATTTAAGGTGGAATGAAGTGGAGGTCCTTGTCAACAGAGCAGCCCTAAACTTTGGGGTGCTTGTGTCTTGCTGATTTTCAATTTTCCCACTTTATCCCCCCATGCGTGGAAGTGCCCTATGCTCTCTAAGCTGTGTTTTTTAGATGTTTCAGGACACACCGTACACTTCTCCAGAGTGGCTGTTGGCAATTTACATCCCGCCCATCAGTGTAGCAAGGCTCCCATTTCTCCATGGCCTGTCCTGCATTTCTGGTTTTGACACTGTTTTCAGCATGGCCCTTTTGACCGATGGGAAGCGAGACTTCTTTGTAGCGCTGATTTGCCTTTCCAGGTTGCTTGGTTGGCCAAAAAGGGCGTATGCGTTTTTTCCTGAATATATTCAGGAAAAAACGCATACGTCCTTTTTGGGCAAGGGCATCATTGTCAACGTTTTGCCGCTTTTCATGTGCTTTAAAGGCGATTCGAATCTACCTCCTGAAATCTGTTTCCTGCAATTCTGCCTTGATTTCAAATCCTCTTCTTTGCCTTCCCTCAATATATTTGTGGACGAGAGTTATCATTTATAACTCTGCAGGTTTGTGAATTGCAGTGCCCTGAAGCTCCATTTTACAAGTCGCTTTTTTGGGAGCTGGCCGCAAAAGCGCAGGATGGCTTCAGGCCCTGTTCTGGTTCCGGGGGGCAGGCTGAGCCTGTGGTTAATTCTTCTTCCTGATGGGAAAATAGAGTGACCTGTGCCTGTCCCAACACCAAGAGCTCGTCTCTCATTGGTTCCCCGTCTTCCCATTCATCCTCAGGACAAATTGCAACCTGTACGGAAAAGGAGGTTAAAGGTGCTGAGGCTCCAAGTAGGGAGATTGCTAGTAAAGTGGCTGGAATGGCGAACCCGAGCACAAGGAGATGAGAAATGAGGTGCGTTTTAGAAACCTTTCCCCATCACACGGTGTACCATCTTCTGGGTTTCTCATGCATGTTTTCGATGTAGGAAGTTGCCCTTGAACCTGGAGATTTGGGACCCATGGGATGGGTAGCACGCAGTATTACTTTAAAGGGTCTGCGTTTGCTCACCAAACCTCACCAAACCTCTCAGCCCCAAGAGTGTCCACCCTTATGTCTCATCCAGCTGTGGGTCTAGATATGGTCAGTCCAGGTTGCATCACAGCCCCTGAACAAATTGTGTAAGAATTTCTCTCTCTTTCCCTGTCTTTGTTTCATGGGTTTTTAAAAGTAATTTATTTTTATAATGGGGTTTAGCTGCTTTTCACGGCTGTGTTTATGCCGCCTTACACCCACTTGACACACTAACAGAGAGATATCAATACATAGGTTTTAAGATTATTACTAGTCAGATATATTCTTGTGCGGTGAATCGGGCGTGTTGAGTCCAGTTCTCTGAGCAAGGAGTAGGTCTTGTCTATTACATATTGGGTTTATGGAACGGTATCTGAGCTAATTTGAAGCTCTTGTTTTATGTATCACCCCACCTCACCTTTCCCGTTAAGCAGCCATAGTGTGTTTTCTGCATGTGTGACTCTGTTCTGTTTTGTAATTCAGTTCAAGTGTAACAGTTTTTACATTCCCTCTATAAGTGACACCTTATGAGAAGTGTCCTTTTCTGTGTGACTTATTTCACTTAGAATCGTCTTACCTAAATCCACTCATCATGCTGCTACTAGCCTTATGACATTGATTTCATGGCTGAGTGATATTCCATTGTACATAAGGACCACAACTTTTTTATCCATTTTTCTCTTTCCTGGGATATTTAAGGTGGAATGAAGTGGAGGTCCTTGTCAACAGAGCAGCCCTAAACTTTGGGGTGCTTGTGTCTTGCTGATTTTCAATTTTCCCACTTTATCCCCCCATGCGTGGAAGTGCCCTATGCTCTCTAAGCTGTGTTTTTTAGATGTTTCAGGACACACCGTACACTTCTCCAGAGTGGCTGTTGGCAATTTACATCCCGCCCATCAGTGTAGCAAGGCTCCCATTTCTCCATGGCCTGTCCTGCATTTCTGGTTTTGACACTGTTTTCAGCATGGCCCTTTTGACCGATGGGAAGCGAGACTTCTTTGTAGCGCTGATTTGCCTTTCCAGGTTGCTTGGTTGGCCAAAAAGGGCGTATGCGTTTTTTCCTGAATATATTCAGGAAAAAACGCATACGCCCTTTTTGGCCAAGGGCATCATTGTCAACGTTTTGCCGCTTTTCATGTGCTTTAAAGGCGATTCGAATCTACCTCCTGAAATCTGTTTCCTGCAATTCTGCCTTGATTTCAAATCCTCTTCTTTGCCTTCCCTCAATATATTTGTGGACGAGAGTTATCATTTATAACTCTGCAGGTTTGTGAATTGCAGTGCCCTGAAGCTCCATTTTACAAGTCGCTTTTTTGGGAGCTGGCCGCAAAAGCGCAGGATGGCTTCAGGCCCTGTTCTGGTTCCGGGGGTCAGGCTGAGCCTGTGGTTAATTCTTCTTCCTGATGGGAAAATAGAGTGACCTGTGCCTGTCCCAACACCAAGAGCTAGTCTCTCATTGGTTCCCCGTCTTCCCGTTCATCCTCAGGACAAATTGCAACCTGTACGGAACAGGAGGTTAAAGGTGCTGAGGCTCCAAGTAGGGAGATTGCTAGTAAAGTGGCTGGAATGGCGAACCCGAGCACAAGGAGATGAGAAATGAGGTGCGTTTTAGAAACCTTTCCCCATCACACGGTGTACCATCTTCTGGGTTTCTCATGCATGTTTTCGATGTAGGAAGATGCCCTTGAACCTGGAGATTTGGGACCCATGCGATGGGTAGCACGCAGTATTACTTTAAAGGGTCTGCGTTTGCTCACCCAACCTCACCAAACCTCTCAGCCCCAAGAGTGTCCACCCTTATGTCTCATCCAGCTGTGGGTCTAGATATGGTCAGTCCAGGTTGCATCACAGCCCCTGAACAAATTGTGTAAGAATTTCTCTCTCTTTCCCTGTCTTTGTTTCATGGGTTTTTAAAAGTAATTTATTTTTATAATGGGGTTTAGCTGCTTCTCACGGCTGTGTTTATGCCGCTTTACACCCACTTGACACACTAACAGAGAGATATCAATACATAGGTTTTAAGATTATTACTAGTCAGATATATTCATGTGCGGTGAATCGGGCGTGTTGAGTCCAGTTCTCTGAGCAAGGAGTAGGTCTTGTCTATTACATATTGGGTTTATGGAACGGTATCTGAGCTAATTTGAAACTCTTGTTTTATGTATCACCCCACCTCACCTTTCCCGTTAAGCAGCCATAGTGTGTTTTCTGCATGTGTGACTCTGTTCTGTTTTGTAATTCAGTTCAAGTGTAACGGTTTTTACATTCCCTCTATAAGTGACACCTTATGAGAAGTGTCCTTTTCTGTGTGACTTATTTCACTTAGAATCGTCTTACCTAAATCCACTCATCATGCTGCTACTAGCCTTATGACATTGATTTCATGGCTGAGTGATATTCCATTGTACATAAGGACCACAACTTTTTTATCCATTTTTCGCTTTCCTGGGATATTTAAGGTGGAATGAAGTGGAGGTCCTTGTCAACAGAGCAGCCCTAAACTTTGGGGTGCTTGTGTCTTGCTGATTTTCAATTTTCCCACTTTATCCCCCCATGCGTGGAAGTGCCCTATGCTCTCTAAGCTGTGTTTTTTAGATGTTTCAGGACACACCGTACACTTCTCCAGAGTGGCTGTTGGCAATTTACATCCCGCCCATCAGTGTAGCAAGGCTCCCATTTCTCCATGGCCTGTCCTGCATTTCTGGTTTTGACACTTTTTTCAGCATGGCCCTTTTGACCGATGAGAAGCGAGACTTCTTTGTAGCGCTGATTTGCCTTTCCAGGTTGCTTGGTTGGCCAAAAAGGGCGTATGCGTTTTTTCCTGAATATATTCAGGAAAAAACGCATACGCCCTTTTTGGCCAAGGGCATCATTGTCAACGTTTTGCCGCTTTTCATGTGCTTTAAAGGCGATTCGAATCTACCTCCTGAAATCTGTTTCCTGCAATTCTGCCTTGATTTCAAATCCTCTTCTTTGCCTTCCCTCAATATATTTGTGGACGAGAGTTATCATTTATAACTCTGCAGGTTTGTGAATTGCAGTGCCCTGAAGCTCCATTTTACAAGTCGCTTTTTTGGGAGCTGGCCGCAAAAGCGCAGGATGGCTTCAGGCCCTGTTCTGGTTCCGGGGGTCAGGCTGAGCCTGTGGTTAATTCTTCTTCCTGATGGGAAAATAGAGTGACCTGTGCCTGTCCCAACACCAAGAGCTCGTCTCTCATTGGTTCCCCGTCTTCCCATTCATCCTCAGGACAAATTGCAACCTGTACGGAACAGGAGGTTAAAGGTGCTGAGGCTCCAAGTAGGGAGATTGCTAGTAAAGTTGCTGGAATGGCGATCCCGAGCACAAGGAGATGAGAAATGAGGTGCGTTTTAGAAACCTTTCCCCATCACACGGTGTACCATCTTCTGGGTTTCTCATGCATGTTTTCGATGTAGGAAGTTGCCCTTGAACCTGGAGATTTGGGACCCATGCAATGGGTAGCACGCAGTATTACTTTAAAGGGTCTGCGTTTGCTCACCCAACCTCACCAAACCTCTCAGCCCCAAGAGTGTCCACCCTTATGTCTCATCCAGCTGTGGGTCTAGATATGGTCAGTCCAGGTTGCATCACAGCCCCTGAACGAATTGTGTAAGAATTTCTCTCTCTTTCCCTGTCTTTGTTTCATGGGTTTTTAAAATAATTTATTTTTATAATGGGGTTTAGCTGCTTTTCACGGCTGTGTTTATGCCGCCTTACACCCACTTGACACACTAACAGAGAGATATCAATACATAGGTTTTAAGATTATTACTAGTCAGATATATTCTTGTGCGGTGAATCGGGCGTGTTGAGTCCAGTTCTCTGAGCAAGGAGTAGGTCTTGTCTATTACATATTGGGTTTATGGAACGGTATCTGAGCTAATTTGAAGCTCTTGTTTTATGTATCACCCCACCTCACCTTTCCCGTTAAGCAGCCATAGTGTGTTTTCTGCATGTGTGACTCTGTTCTGTTTTGTAATTCAGTTCAAGTGTAACGGTTTTTACATTCCCTCTATAAGTGACACCTTATGAGAAGTGTCCTTTTCTGTGTGACTTATTTCACTTAGAATCGTCTTACCTAAATCCACTCATCATGCTGCTACTAGCCTTATGACATTGATTTCATGGCTGAGTGATATTCCATTGTACATAAGGACCACAACTTTTTTATCCATTTTTCGCTTTCCTGGGATATTTAAGGTGGAATGGAGTGGAGGTCCTTGTCAACAGAGCAGCCCTAAACTTTGGGGTGCTTGTGTCTTGCTGATTTTCAATTTTCCCACTTTATCCCCCCATGCGTGGAAGTGCCCTATGCTCTCTAAGCTGTGTTTTTTAGATGTTTCAGGACACACCGTACACTTCTCCAGAGTGGCTGTTGGCAATTTACATCCCGCCCATCAGTGTAGCAAGGCTCCCATTTCTCCATGGCCTGTCCTGCATTTCTGGTTTTGACACTTTTTTCAGCATGGCCCTTTTGACCGATGGGAAGCGAGACTTCTTTGTAGCGCTGATTTGCCTTTCCAGGTTGCTTGGTTGGCCAAAAAGGGCGTATGCGTTTTTTCCTGAATATATTCAGGAAAAAACGCATACGCCCTTTTTGGCCAAGGGCATCATTGTCAACGTTTTGCCGCTTTTCATGTGCTTTAAAGGCGATTCGAATCTACCTCCTGAAATCTGTTTCCTGCAATTCTGCCTTGATTTCAAATCCTCTTCTTTGCCTTCCCTCAATATATTTGTGGACGAGAGTTATCATTTATAACTCTGCAGGTTTGTGAATTGCAGTGCCCTGAAGCTCCATTTTACAAGTCGCTTTTTTGGGAGCTGGCCGCAAAAGCGCAGGATGGCTTCAGGCCCTGTTCTGGTTCCGGGGGTCAGGCTGAGCCTGTGGTTAATTCTTCTTCCTGATGGGAAAATAGAGTGACCTGTGCCTGTCCCAACACCAAGAGCTAGTCTCTCATTGGTTCCCCGTCTTCCCGTTCATCCTCAGGACAAATTGCAACCTGTACGGAACAGGAGGTTAAAGGTGCTGAGGCTCCAAGTAGGGAGATTGCTAGTAAAGTGGCTGGAATGGCGAACCCGAGCACAAGGAGATGAGAAATGAGGTGCGTTTTAGAAACCTTTCCCCATCACACGGTGTACCATCTTCTGGGTTTCTCATGCATGTTTTCGATGTAGGAAGTTGCCCTTGAACCTGGAGATTTGGGACCCATGCGATGGGTAGCACGCAGTATTACTTTAAAGGGTCTGCGTTTGCTCACCCAACCTCACCAAACCTCTCAGCCCCAAGAGTGTCCACCCTTATGTCTCATCCAGCTGTGGGTCTAGATATGGTCAGTCCAGGTTGCATCACAGCCCTTGAACAAATTGTGTAAGAATTTCTCTCTCTTTCCCTGTCTTTGTTTCATGGGTTTTTAAAAGTAATTTATTTTTATAATGGGGTTTAGCTGCTTTTCACGGCTGTGTTTATGCCGCTTTACACCCACTTGACACACTAACAGAGAGATATCAATACATAGGTTTTAAGATTATTACTAGTCAGATATATTCATGTGCGGTGAATCGGGCGTGTTGAGTCCAGTTCTCTGAGCAAGGAGTAGGTCTTGTCTATTACATATTGGGTTTATGGAACGGTATCTGAGCTAATTTGAAACTCTTGTTTTATGTATCACCCCACCTCACCTTTCCCGTTAAGCAGCCATAGTGTGTTTTCTGCATGTGTGACTCTGTTCTGTTTTGTAATTCAGTTCAAGTGTAACGGTTTTTACATTCCCTCTATAAGTGACACCTTATGAGAAGTGTCCTTTTCTGTGTGACTTATTTCACTTAGAATCGTCTTACCTAAATCCACTCATCATGCTGCTACTAGCCTTATGACATTGATTTCATGGCTGAGTGATATTCCATTGTACATAAGGACCACAACTTTTTTATCCATTTTTCGCTTTCCTGGGATATTTAAGGTGGAATGAAGTGGAGGTCCTTGTCAACAGAGCAGCCCTAAACTTTGGGGTGCTTGTGTCTTGCTGATTTTCAATTTTCCCACTTTATCCCCCCATGCGTGGAAGTGCCCTATGCTCTCTAAGCTGTGTTTTTTAGATGTTTCAGGACACACCGTACACTTCTCCAGAGTGGCTGTTGGCAATTTACATCCCGCCCATCAGTGTAGCAAGGCTTCCATTTCTCCATGGCCTGTCCTGCATTTCTGGTTTTGACACTTTTTTCAGCATGGCCCTTTTGACCGATGGGAAGCGAGACTTCTTTGTAGCGCTGATTTGCCTTTCCAGCTTGCTTGGTTGGCCAAAAAGGGCGTATGCGTTTTTTCCTGAATATATTCAGGAAAAAACGCATACGCCCTTTTTGGCCAAGGGCATCATTGTCAACGTTTTGCCGCTTTTCATGTGCTTTAAAGGCGATTCGAATCTACCTCCTGAAATCTGTTTCCTGCAATTCTGCCTTGATTTCAAATCCTCTTCTTTGCCTTCCCTCAATATATTTGTGGACGAGAGTTATCATTTATAACTCTGCAGGTTTGTGAATTGCAGTGCCCTGAAGCTCCATTTTACAAGTCGCTTTTTTGGGAGCTGGCCGCAAAAGCGCAGGATGGCTTCAGGCCCTGTTCTGGTTCCGGGGGTCAGGCTGAGCCTGTGGTTAATTCTTCTTCCTGATGGGAAAATAGAGTGACCTGTGCCTGTCCCAACACCAAGAGCTAGTCTCTCATTGGTTCCCCGTCTTCCCGTTCATCCTCAGGACAAATTGCAACCTGTACGGAACAGGAGGTTAAAGGTGCTGAGGCTCCAAGTAGGGAGATTGCTAGTAAAGTGGCTGGAATGGCGAACCCGAGCACAAGGAGATGAGAAATGAGGTGCGTTTTAGAAACCTTTCCCCATCACACGGTGTACCATCTTCTGGGTTTCTCATGCATGTTTTCGATGTAGGAAGATGCCCTTGAACCTGGAGATTTGGGACCCATGCGATGGGTAGCACGCAGTATTACTTTAAAGGGTCTGCGTTTGCTCACCCAACCTCACCAAACCTCTCAGCCCCAAGAGTGTCCACCCTTATGTCTCATCCAGCTGTGGGTCTAGATATGGTCAGTCCAGGTTGCATCACAGCCCCTGAACAAATTGTGTAAGAATTTCTCTCTCTTTCCCTGTCTTTGTTTCATGGGTTTTTAAAAGTAATTTATTTTTATAATGGGGTTTAGCTGCTTCTCACGGCTGTGTTTATGCCGCTTTACACCCACTTGACACACTAACAGAGAGATATCAATACATAGGTTTTAAGATTATTACTAGTCAGATATATTCATGTGCGGTGAATCGGGCGTGTTGAGTCCAGTTCTCTGAGCAAGGAGTAGGTCTTGTCTATTACATATTGGGTTTATGGAACGGTATCTGAGCTAATTTGAAACTCTTGTTTTATGTATCACCCCACCTCACCTTTCCCGTTAAGCAGCCATAGTGTGTTTTCTGCATGTGTGACTCTGTTCTGTTTTGTAATTCAGTTCAAGTGTAACGGTTTTTACATTCCCTCTATAAGTGACACCTTATGAGAAGTGTCCTTTTCTGTGTGACTTATTTCACTTAGAATCGTCTTACCTAAATCCACTCATCATGCTGCTACTAGCCTTATGACATTGATTTCATGGCTGAGTGATATTCCATTGTACATAAGGACCACAACTTTTTTATCCATTTTTCGCTTTCCTGGGATATTTAAGGTGGAATGAAGTGGAGGTCCTTGTCAACAGAGCAGCCCTAAACTTTGGGGTGCTTGTGTCTTGCTGAT
Source organism: Balaenoptera physalus (assembly GCF_965194825.1). Classification (NCBI taxonomy): domain Eukaryota; kingdom Metazoa; phylum Chordata; class Mammalia; order Artiodactyla; family Balaenopteridae; genus Balaenoptera; species Balaenoptera physalus. Next base: position 157,072 of record NW_028126346.1, on the reverse strand, counting down.
TTTCAATTTTCCCACTTTATCCCCCCATGCGTGGAAGTGCCCTATGCTCTCTAAGCTGTGTTTTTTAGATGTTTCAGGACACACCGTACACTTCTCCAGAGTGGCTGTTGGCAATTTACATCCCGCCCATCAGTGTAGCAAGGCTCCCATTTCTCCATGGCCTGTCCTGCATTTCTGGTTTTGACACTTTTTTCAGCATGGCCCTTTTGACCGATGGGAAGCGAGACTTCTTTGTAGCGCTGATTTGCCTTTCCAGGTTGCTTGGTTGGCCAAAAAGGGCGTATGCGTTTTTTCCTGAATATATTCAGGAAAAAACGCATACGCCCTTTTTGGCCAAGGGCATCATTGTCAACGTTTTGCCGCTTTTCATGTGCTTTAAAGGCGATTCGAATCTACCTCCTGAAATCTGTTTCCTGCAATTCTGCCTTGATTTCAAATCCTCTTCTTTGCCTTCCCTCAATATATTTGTGGACGAGAGTTATCATTTATAACTCTGCAGGTTTGTGAATTGCAGTGCCCTGAAGCTCCATTTTACAAGTCGCTTTTTTGGGAGCTGGCCGCAAAAGCGCAGGATGGCTTCAGGCCCTGTTCTGGTTCCGGGGGGCAGGCTGAGCCTGTGGTTAATTCTTCTTCCTGATGGGAAAATAGAGTGACCTGTGCCTGTCCCAACACCAAGAGCTAGTCTCTCATTGGTTCCCCGTCTTCCCGTTCATCCTCAGGACAAATTGCAACCTGTACGGAACAGGAGGTTAAAGGTGCTGAGGCTCCAAGTAGGGAGATTGCTAGTAAAGTTGCTGGAATGGCGATCCCGAGCACAAGGAGATGAGAAATGAGGTGCGTTTTAGAAACCTTTCCCCATCACACGGTGTACCATCTTCTGGGTTTCTCATGCATGTTTTCGATGTAGGAAGTTTCCCTTGAACCTGGAGATTTGGGACCCATGCAATGGGTAGCACGCAGTATTACTTTAAAGGGTCTGCGTTTGCTCACCCAACCTCACCAAACCTCTCAGCCCCAAGAGTGTCCACCCTTATGTCTCATCCAGCTGTGGGTCTAGATATGGTCAGTCCAGGTTGCATCACAGCCCCTGAACGAATTGTGTAAGCATTTCTCTCTCTTTCCCTGTCTTTGTTTCATGGGTTTTTAAAATAATTTATTTTTATAATGGGGTTTAGCTGCTTTTCACGGCTGTGTTTATGCCGCCTTACACCCACTTGACACACTAACAGAGAGATATCAATACATAGGTTTTAAGATTATTACTAGTCAGATATATTCTTGTGCGGTGAATCGGGAGTGTTGAGTCCAGTTCTCTGAGCAAGGAGTAGGTCTTGTCTATTACATATTGGGTTTATGGAACGGTATCTGAGCTAATTTGAAGCTCTTGTTTTATGTATCACCCCACCTCACCTTTCCCGTTAAGCAGCCATAGTGTGTTTTCTGCATGTGTGACTCTGTTCTGTTTTGTAATTCAGTTCAAGTGTAACGGTTTTTACATTCCCTCTATAAGTGACACCTTAGGAGAAGTGTCCTTTTCTGTGTGACTTATTTCACTTAGAATCGTCTTACCTAAATCCACTCATCATGCTGCTACTAGCCTTATGACATTGATTTCATGGCTGAGTGATATTCCATTGTACATAAGGACCACAACTTTTTTATCCATTTTTCGCTTTCCTGGGATATTTAAGTTGGAATGAAGTGGAGGTCCTTGTCAACAGAGCAGCCCTAAACTTTGGGGTGCTTGTGTCTTGCTGATTTTCAATTTTCCCACTTTATCCCCCCATGCGTGGAAGTGCCCTATGCTCTCTAAGCTGTGTTTTATAGATGTTTCAGGACACACCGTACACTTCTCCAGAGTGGCTGTTGGCAATTTACATCCCGCCCATCAGTGTAGCAAGGCTCCCATTTCTCCATGGCCTGTCCTGCATTTCTGGTTTTGACACTGTTTTCAGCATGGCCCTTTTGACCGATGGGAAGCGAGACTTCTTTGTAGCGCTGATTTGCCTTTCCAGGTTGCTTGGTTGGCCAAAAAGGGCGTATGCGTTTTTTCCTGAATATATTCAGGAAAAAACGCATACGCCCTTTTTGGCCAAGGGCATCATTGTCAACGTTTTGCCGCTTTTCATGTGCTTTAAAGGGGATTCGAATCTACCTACTGAAATCTGTTTCCTGCAATTCTGCCTTGATTTCAAATCCTCTTCTTTGCCTTCCCTCAATATATTTGTGGACGAGAGTTATCATTTATAACTCTGCAGGTTTGTGAATTGCAGTGCCCTGAAGCTCCATTTTACAAGTCGCTTTTTTGGGAGCTGGCCGCAAAAGCGCAGGATGGCTTCAGGCCCTGTTCTGGTTCCGGGGGGCAGGCTGAGCCTGTGGTTAATTCTTCTTCCTGATGGGAAAATAGAGTGACCTGTGCCTGTCCCAACACCAAGAGCTAGTCTCTCATTGGTTCCCCGTCTTCCCGTTCATCCTCAGGACAAATTGCAACCTGTACGGAACAGGAGGTTAAAGGTGCTGAGGCTCCAAGTAGGGAGATTGCTAGTAAAGTGGCTGGAATGGCGAACCCGAGCACAAGGAGATGAGAAATGAGGTGCGTTTTAGAAACCTTTCCCCATCACACGGTGTACCATCTTCTGGGTTTCTCATGCATGTTTTCGATGTAGGAAGTTGCCCTTGAACCTGGAGATTTGGGACCCATGCGATGGGTAGCACGCAGTATTACTTTAAAGGGTCTGCGTTTGCTCACCCAACCTCACCAAACCTCTCAGCCCCAAGAGTGTCCACCCTTATGTCTCATCCAGCTGTGGGTCTAGATATGGTCAGTCCAGGTTGCATCACAGCCCTTGAACAAATAGTGTAAGAATTTCTCTCTCTTTCCCTGTCTTTGTTTCATGGGTTTTTAAAAGTAATTTATTTTTATAATGGGGTTTAGCTGCTTTTCACGGCTGTGTTTATGCCGCTTTACACCCACTTGACACACTAACAGAGAGATATCAATACATAGGTTTTAAGATTATTACTAGTCAGATATATTCTTGTGCGGTGAATCGGGCGTGTTGAGTCCAGTTCTCTGAGCAAGGAGTAGGTCTTGTCTATTACATATTGGGTTTATGGAACGGTATCTGAGCTAATTTGAAGCTCTTGTTTTATGTATCACCCCACCTCACCTTTCCCGTTAAGCAGCCATAGTGTGTTTTCTGCATGTGTGACTCTGTTCTGTTTTGTAATTCAGTTCAAGTGTAACGGTTTTTACATTCCCTCTATAAGTGACACCTTATGAGAAGTGTCCTTTTCTGTGTGACTTATTTCACTTAGAATCGTCTTACCTAAATCCACTCATCATGCTGCTACTAGCCTTATGACATTGATTTCATGGCTGAGTGATATTCCATTGTACATAAGGACCACAACTTTTTTATCCATTTTTCTCTTTCCTGGGATATTTAAGGTGGAATGAAGTGGAGGTCCTTGTCAACAGAGCAGCCCTAAACTTTGGGGTGCTTGTGTCTTGCTGATTTTCAATTTTCCCACTTTATCCCCCCATGCGTGGAAGTGCCCTATGCTCTCTAAGCTGTGTTTTTTAGATGTTTCAGGACACACCGTACACTTCTCCAGAGTGGCTGTTGGCAATTTACATCCCGCCCATCAGTGTAGCAAGGCTCCCATTTCTCCATGGCCTGTCCTGCATTTCTGGTTTTGACACTGTTTTCAGCATGGCCCTTTTGACCGATGGGAAGCGAGACTTCTTTGTAGCGCTGATTTGCCTTTCCAGGTTGCTTGGTTGGCCAAAAAGGGCGTATGCGTTTTTTCCTGAATATATTCAGGAAAAAACGCATACGTCCTTTTTGGGCAAGGGCATCATTGTCAACGTTTTGCCGCTTTTCATGTGCTTTAAAGGCGATTCGAATCTACCTCCTGAAATCTGTTTCCTGCAATTCTGCCTTGATTTCAAATCCTCTTCTTTGCCTTCCCTCAATATATTTGTGGACGAGAGTTATCATTTATAACTCTGCAGGTTTGTGAATTGCAGTGCCCTGAAGCTCCATTTTACAAGTCGCTTTTTTGGGAGCTGGCCGCAAAAGCGCAGGATGGCTTCAGGCCCTGTTCTGGTTCCGGGGGGCAGGCTGAGCCTGTGGTTAATTCTTCTTCCTGATGGGAAAATAGAGTGACCTGTGCCTGTCCCAACACCAAGAGCTCGTCTCTCATTGGTTCCCCGTCTTCCCATTCATCCTCAGGACAAATTGCAACCTGTACGGAAAAGGAGGTTAAAGGTGCTGAGGCTCCAAGTAGGGAGATTGCTAGTAAAGTGGCTGGAATGGCGAACCCGAGCACAAGGAGATGAGAAATGAGGTGCGTTTTAGAAACCTTTCCCCATCACACGGTGTACCATCTTCTGGGTTTCTCATGCATGTTTTCGATGTAGGAAGTTGCCCTTGAACCTGGAGATTTGGGACCCATGCGATGGGTAGCACGCAGTATTACTTTAAAGGGTCTGCGTTTGCTCACCCAACCTCACCAAACCTCTCAGCCCCAAGAGTGTCCACCCTTATGTCTCATCCAGCTGTGGGTCTAGATATGGTCAGTCCAGGTTGCATCACAGCCCTTGAACAAATTGTGTAAGAATTTCTCTCTCTTTCCCTGTCTTTGTTTCATGGGTTTTTAAAAGTAATTTATTTTTATAATGGGGTTTAGCTGCTTTTCACGGCTGTGTTTATGCCGCTTTACACCCACTTGACACACTAACAGAGAGATATCAATACATAGGTTTTAAGATTATTACTAGTCAGATATATTCATGTGCGGTGAATCGGGCGTGTTGAGTCCAGTTCTCTGAGCAAGGAGTAGGTCTTGTCTATTACATATTGGGTTTATGGAACGGTATCTGAGCTAATTTGAAACTCTTGTTTTATGTATCACCCCACCTCACCTTTCCCGTTAAGCAGCCATAGTGTGTTTTCTGCATGTGTGACTCTGTTCTGTTTTGTAATTCAGTTCAAGTGTAACGGTTTTTACATTCCCTCTATAAGTGACACCTTATGAGAAGTGTCCTTTTCTGTGTGACTTATTTCACTTAGAATCGTCTTACCTAAATCCACTCATCATGCTGCTACTAGCCTTATGACATTGATTTCATGGCTGAGTGATATTCCATTGTACATAAGGACCACAACTTTTTTATCCATTTTTCGCTTTCCTGGGATATTTAAGGTGGAATGAAGTGGAGGTCCTTGTCAACAGAGCAGCCCTAAACTTTGGGGTGCTTGTGTCTTGCTGATTTTCAATTTTCCCACTTTATCCCCCCATGCGTGGAAGTGCCCTATGCTCTCTAAGCTGTGTTTTTTAGATGTTTCAGGACACACCGTACACTTCTCCAGAGTGGCTGTTGGCAATTTACATCCCGCCCATCAGTGTAGCAAGGCTCCCATTTCTCCATGGCCTGTCCTGCATTTCTGGTTTTGACACTGTTTTCAGCATGGCCCTTTTGACCGATGGGAAGCGAGACTTCTTTGTAGCGCTGATTTGCCTTTCCAGGTTGCTTGGTTGGCCAAAAAGGGCGTATGCGTTTTTTCCTGAATATATTCAGGAAAAAACGCATACGTCCTTTTTGGGCAAGGGCATCATTGTCAACGTTTTGCCGCTTTTCATGTGCTTTAAAGGCGATTCGAATCTACCTCCTGAAATCTGTTTCCTGCAATTCTGCCTTGATTTCAAATCCTCTTCTTTGCCTTCCCTCAATATATTTGTGGACGAGAGTTATCATTTATAACTCTGCAGGTTTGTGAATTGCAGTGCCCTGAAGCTCCATTTTACAAGTCGCTTTTTTGGGAGCTGGCCGCAAAAGCGCAGGATGGCTTCAGGCCCTGTTCTGGTTCCGGGGGGCAGGCTGAGCCTGTGGTTAATTCTTCTTCCTGATGGGAAAATAGAGTGACCTGTGCCTGTCCCAACACCAAGAGCTCGTCTCTCATTGGTTCCCCGTCTTCCCATTCATCCTCAGGACAAATTGCAACCTGTACGGAAAAGGAGGTTAAAGGTGCTGAGGCTCCAAGTAGGGAGATTGCTAGTAAAGTGGCTGGAATGGCGAACCCGAGCACAAGGAGATGAGAAATGAGGTGCGTTTTAGAAACCTTTCCCCATCACACGGTGTACCATCTTCTGGGTTTCTCATGCATGTTTTCGATGTAGGAAGTTGCCCTTGAACCTGGAGATTTGGGACCCATGCGATGGGTAGCACGCAGTATTACTTTAAAGGGTCTGCGTTTGCTCACCCAACCTCACCAAACCTCTCAGCCCCAAGAGTGTCCACCCTTATGTCTCATCCAGCTGTGGGTCTAGATATGGTCAGTCCAGGTTGCATCACAGCCCTTGAACAAATTGTGTAAGAATTTCTCTCTCTTTCCCTGTCTTTGTTTCATGGGTTTTTAAAAGTAATTTATTTTTATAATGGGGTTTAGCTGCTTTTCACGGCTGTGTTTATGCCGCTTTACACCCACTTGACACACTAACAGAGAGATATCAATACATAGGTTTTAAGATTATTACTAGTCAGATATATTCATGTGCGGTGAATCGGGCGTGTTGAGTCCAGTTCTCTGAGCAAGGAGTAGGTCTTGTCTATTACATATTGGGTTTATGGAACGGTATCTGAGCTAATTTGAAACTCTTGTTTTATGTATCACCCCACCTCACCTTTCCCGTTAAGCAGCCATAGTGTGTTTTCTGCATGTGTGACTCTGTTCTGTTTTGTAATTCAGTTCAAGTGTAACGGTTTTTACATTCCCTCTATAAGTGACACCTTATGAGAAGTGTCCTTTTCTGTGTGACTTATTTCACTTAGAATCGTCTTACCTAAATCCACTCATCATGCTGCTACTAGCCTTATGACATTGATTTCATGGCTGAGTGATATTCCATTGTACATAAGGACCACAACTTTTTTATCCATTTTTCGCTTTCCTGGGATATTTAAGGTGGAATGAAGTGGAGGTCCTTGTCAACAGAGCAGCCCTAAACTTTGGGGTGCTTGTGTCTTGCTGATTTTCAATTTTCCCACTTTATCCCCCCATGCGTGGAAGTGCCCTATGCTCTCTAAGCTGTGTTTTTTAGATGTTTCAGGACACACCGTACACTTCTCCAGAGTGGCTGTTGGCAATTTACATCCCGCCCATCAGTGTAGCAAGGCTTCCATTTCTCCATGGCCTGTCCTGCATTTCTGGTTTTGACACTTTTTTCAGCATGGCCCTTTTGACCGATGGGAAGCGAGACTTCTTTGTAGCGCTGATTTGCCTTTCCAGCTTGCTTGGTTGGCCAAAAAGGGCGTATGCGTTTTTTCCTGAATATATTCAGGAAAAAACGCATACGCCCTTTTTGGCCAAGGGCATCATTGTCAACGTTTTGCCGCTTTTCATGTGCTTTAAAGGCGATTCGAATCTACCTCCTGAAATCTGTTTCCTGCAATTCTGCCTTGATTTCAAATCCTCTTCTTTGCCTTCCCTCAATATATTTGTGGACGAGAGTTATCATTTATAACTCTGCAGGTTTGTGAATTGCAGTGCCCTGAAGCTCCATTTTACAAGTCGCTTTTTTGGGAGCTGGCCGCAAAAGCGCAGGATGGCTTCAGGCCCTGTTCTGGTTCCGGGGGTCAGGCTGAGCCTGTGGTTAATTCTTCTTCCTGATGGGAAAATAGAGTGACCTGTGCCTGTCCCAACACCAAGAGCTAGTCTCTCATTGGTTCCCCGTCTTCCCGTTCATCCTCAGGACAAATTGCAACCTGTACGGAACAGGAGGTTAAAGGTGCTGAGGCTCCAAGTAGGGAGATTGCTAGTAAAGTGGCTGGAATGGCGAACCCGAGCACAAGGAGATGAGAAATGAGGTGCGTTTTAGAAACCTTTCCCCATCACACGGTGTACCATCTTCTGGGTTTCTCATGCATGTTTTCGATGTAGGAAGATGCCCTTGAACCTGGAGATTTGGGACCCATGCGATGGGTAGCACGCAGTATTACTTTAAAGGGTCTGCGTTTGCTCACCCAACCTCACCAAACCTCTCAGCCCCAAGAGTGTCCACCCTTATGTCTCATCCAGCTGTGGGTCTAGATATGGTCAGTCCAGGTTGCATCACAGCCCCTGAACAAATTGTGTAAGAATTTCTCTCTCTTTCCCTGTCTTTGTTTCATGGGTTTTTAAAAGTAATTTATTTTTATAATGGGGTTTAGCTGCTTCTCACGGCTGTGTTTATGCCGCTTTACACCCACTTGACACACTAACAGAGAGATATCAATACATAGGTTTTAAGATTATTACTAGTCAGATATATTCATGTGCGGTGAATCGGGCGTGTTGAGTCCAGTTCTCTGAGCAAGGAGTAGGTCTTGTCTATTACATATTGGGTTTATGGAACGGTATCTGAGCTAATTTGAAACTCTTGTTTTATGTATCACCCCACCTCACCTTTCCCGTTAAGCAGCCATAGTGTGTTTTCTGCATGTGTGACTCTGTTCTGTTTTGTAATTCAGTTCAAGTGTAACGGTTTTTACATTCCCTCTATAAGTGACACCTTATGAGAAGTGTCCTTTTCTGTGTGACTTATTTCACTTAGAATCGTCTTACCTAAATCCACTCATCATGCTGCTACTAGCCTTATGACATTGATTTCATGGCTGAGTGATATTCCATTGTACATAAGGACCACAACTTTTTTATCCATTTTTCGCTTTCCTGGGATATTTAAGGTGGAATGAAGTGGAGGTCCTTGTCAACAGAGCAGCCCTAAACTTTGGGGTGCTTGTGTCTTGCTGATTTTCAATTTTCCCACTTTATCCCCCCATGCGTGGAAGTGCCCTATGCTCTCTAAGCTGTGTTTTTTAGATGTTTCAGGACACACCGTACACTTCTCCAGAGTGGCTGTTGGCAATTTACATCCCGCCCATCAGTGTAGCAAGGCTCCCATTTCTCCATGGCCTGTCCTGCATTTCTGGTTTTGACACTTTTTTCAGCATGGCCCTTTTGACCGATGGGAAGCGAGACTTCTTTGTAGCGCTGATTTGCCTTTCCAGGTTGCTTGGTTGGCCAAAAAGGGCGTATGCGTTTTTTCCTGAATATATTCAGGAAAAAACGCATACGCCCTTTTTGGCCAAGGGCATCATTGTCAACGTTTTGCCGCTTTTCATGTGCTTTAAAGGCGATTCGAATCTACCTCCTGAAATCTGTTTCCTGCAATTCTGCCTTGATTTCAAATCCTCTTCTTTGCCTTCCCTCAATATATTTGTGGACGAGAGTTATCATTTATAACTCTGCAGGTTTGTGAATTGCAGTGCCCTGAAGCTCCATTTTACAAGTCGCTTTTTTGGGAGCTGGCCGCAAAAGCGCAGGATGGCTTCAGGCCCTGTTCTGGTTCCGGGGGGCAGGCTGAGCCTGTGGTTAATTCTTCTTCCTGATGGGAAAATAGAGTGACCTGTGCCTGTCCCAACACCAAGAGCTAGTCTCTCATTGGTTCCCCGTCTTCCCGTTCATCCTCAGGACAAATTGCAACCTGTACGGAACAGGAGGTTAAAGGTGCTGAGGCTCCAAGTAGGGAGATTGCTAGTAAAGTTGCTGGAATGGCGATCCCGAGCACAAGGAGATGAGAAATGAGGTGCGTTTTAGAAACCTTTCCCCATCACACGGTGTACCATCTTCTGGGTTTCTCATGCATGTTTTCGATGTAGGAAGTTGCCCTTGAACCTGGAGATTTGGGACCCATGCAATGGGTAGCACGCAGTATTACTTTAAAGGGTCTGCGTTTGCTCACCCAACCTCACCAAACCTCTCAGCCCCAAGAGTGTCCACCCTTATGTCTCATCCAGCTGTGGGTCTAGATATGGTCAGTCCAGGTTGCATCACAGCCCCTGAACGAATTGTGTAAGAATTTCTCTCTCTTTCCCTGTCTTTGTTTCATGGGTTTTTAAAATAATTTATTTTTATAATGGGGTTTAGCTGCTTTTCACGGCTGTGTTTATGCCGCCTTACACCCACTTGACACACTAACAGAGAGATATCAATACATAGGTTTTAAGATTATTACTAGTCAGATATATTCTTGTGCGGTGAATCGGGCGTGTTGAGTCCAGTTCTCTGAGCAAGGAGTAGGTCTTGTCTATTACATATTGGGTTTATGGAACGGTATCTGAGCTAATTTGAAGCTCTTGTTTTATGTATCACCCCACCTCACCTTTCCCGTTAAGCAGCCATAGTGTGTTTTCTGCATGTGTGACTCTGTTCTGTTTTGTAATTCAGTTCAAGTGTAACGGTTTTTACATTCCCTCTATAAGTGACACCTTAGGAGAAGTGTCCTTTTCTGTGTGACTTATTTCACTTAGAATCGTCTTACCTAAATCCACTCATCATGCTGCTACTAGCCTTATGACATTGATTTCATGGCTGAGTGATATTCCATTGTACATAAGGACCACAACTTTTTTATCCATTTTTCGCTTTCCTGGGATATTTAAGTTGGAATGAAGTGGAGGTCCTTGTCAACAGAGCAGCCCTAAACTTTGGGGTGCTTGTGTCTTGCTGATTTTCAATTTTCCCACTTTATCCCCCCATGCGTGGAAGTGCCCTATGCTCTCTAAGCTGTGTTTTATAGATGTTTCAGGACACACCGTACACTTCTCCAGAGTGGCTGTTGGCAATTTACATCCCGCCCATCAGTGTAGCAAGGCTCCCATTTCTCCATGGCCTGTCCTGCATTTCTGGTTTTGACACTTTTTTCAGCATGGCCCTTTTGACCGATTGGAAGCGAGACTTCTTTGTAGCGCTGATTTGCCTTTCCAGGTTGCTTGGTTGGCCAAAAAGGGCGTATGCGTTTTTTCCTGAATATATTCAGGAAAAAACGCATACGCCCTTTTTGGCCAAGGGCATCATTGTCAACGTTTTGCCGCTTTTCATGTGCTTTAAAGGGGATTCGAATCTACCTACTGAAATCTGTTTCCTGCAATTCTGCCTTGATTTCAAATCCTCTTCTTTGCCTTCCCTCAATATATTTGTGGACGAGAGTTATCATTTATAACTCTGCAGGTTTGTGAATTGCAGTGCCCTGAAGCTCCATTTTACAAGTCGCTTTTTTGGGAGCTGGCCGCAAAAGCGCAGGATGGCTTCAGGCCCTGTTCTGGTTCCGGGGGGCAGGCTGAGCCTGTGGTTAATTCTTCTTCCTGATGGGAAAATAGAGTGACCTGTGCCTGTCCCAACACCAAGAGCTAGTCTCTCATTGGTTCCCCGTCTTCCCGTTCATCCTCAGGACAAATTGCAACCTGTACGGAACAGGAGGTTAAAGGTGCTGAGGCTCCAAGTAGGGAGATTGCTAGTAAAGTGGCTGGAATGGCGAACCCGAGCACAAGGAGATGAGAAATGAGGTGCGTTTTAGAAACCTTTCCCCATCACACGGTGTACCATCTTCTGGGTTTCTCATGCATGTTTTCGATGTAGGAAGTTGCCCTTGAACCTGGAGATTTGGGACCCATGCGATGGGTAGCACGCAGTATTACTTTAAAGGGTCTGCGTTTGCTCACCCAACCTCACCAAACCTCTCAGCCCCAAGAGTGTCCACCCTTATGTCTCATCCAGCTGTGGGTCTAGATATGGTCAGTCCAGGTTGCATCACAGCCCTTGAACAAATTGTGTAAGAATTTCTCTCTCTTTCCCTGTCTTTGTTTCATGGGTTTTTAAAAGTAATTTATTTTTATAATGGGGTTTAGCTGCTTTTCACGGCTGTGTTTATGCCGCTTTACACCCACTTGACACACTAACAGAGAGATATCAATACATAGGTTTTAAGATTATTACTAGTCAGATATATTCTTGTGCGGTGAATCGGGCGTGTTGAGTCCAGTTCTCTGAGCAAGGAGTAGGTCTTGTCTATTACATATTGGGTTTATGGAACGGTATCTGAGCTAATTTGAAGCTCTTGTTTTATGTATCACCCCACCTCACCTTTCCCGTTAAGCAGCCATAGTGTGTTTTCTGCATGTGTGACTCTGTTCTGTTTTGTAATTCAGTTCAAGTGTAACGGTTTTTACATTCCCTCTATAAGTGACACCTTATGAGAAGTGTCCTTTTCTGTGTGACTTATTTCACTTAGAATCGTCTTACCTAAATCCACTCATCATGCTGCTACTAGCCTTATGACATTGATTTCATGGCTGAGTGATATTCCATTGTACATAAGGACCACAACTTTTTTATCCATTTTTCTCTTTCCTGGGATATTTAAGGTGGAATGAAGTGGAGGTCCTTGTCAACAGAGCAGCCCTAAACTTTGGTGTGCTTGTGTCTTGCTGATTTTCAATTTTCCCACTTTATCCCCCCATGCGTGGAAGTGCCCTATGCTCTCTAAGCTGTGTTTTTTAGATGTTTCAGGACACACCGTACACTTCTCCAGAGTGGCTGTTGGCAATTTACATCCCGCCCATCAGTGTAGCAAGGCTCCCATTTCTCCATGGCCTGTCCTGCATTTCTGGTTTTGACACTGTTTTCAGCATGGCCCTTTTGACCGATGGGAAGCGAGACTTCTTTGTAGCGCTGATTTGCCTTTCCAGGTTGCTTGGTTGGCCAAAAAGGGCGTATGCGTTTTTTCCTGAATATATTCAGGAAAAAACGCATACGTCCTTTTTGGGCAAGGGCATCATTGTCAACGTTTTGCCGCTTTTCATGTGCTTTAAAGGCGATTCGAATCTACCTCCTGAAATCTGTTTCCTGCAATTCTGCCTTGATTTCAAATCCTCTTCTTTGCCTTCCCTCAATATATTTGTGGACGAGAGTTATCATTTATAACTCTGCAGGTTTGTGAATTGCAGTGCCCTGAAGCTCCATTTTACAAGTCGCTTTTTTGGGAGCTGGCCGCAAAAGCGCAGGATGGCTTCAGGCCCTGTTCTGGTTCCGGGGGGCAGGCTGAGCCTGTGGTTAATTCTTCTTCCTGATGGGAAAATAGAGTGACCTGTGCCTGTCCCAACACCAAGAGCTCGTCTCTCATTGGTTCCCCGTCTTCCCATTCATCCTCAGGACAAATTGCAACCTGTACGGAAAAGGAGGTTAAAGGTGCTGAGGCTCCAAGTAGGGAGATTGCTAGTAAAGTGGCTGGAATGGCGAACCCGAGCACAAGGAGATGAGAAATGAGGTGCGTTTTAGAAACCTTTCCCCATCACACGGTGTACCATCTTCTGGGTTTCTCATGCATGTTTTCGATGTAGGAAGTTGCCCTTGAACCTGGAGATTTGGGACCCATGCGATGGGTAGCACGCAGTATTACTTTAAAGGGTCTGCGTTTGCTCACCCAACCTCACCAAACCTCTCAGCCCCAAGAGTGTCCACCCTTATGTCTCATCCAGCTGTGGGTCTAGATATGGTCAGTCCAGGTTGCATCACAGCCCTTGAACAAATTGTGTAAGAATTTCTCTCTCTTTCCCTGTCTTTGTTTCATGGGTTTTTAAAAGTAATTTATTTTTATAATGGGGTTTAGCTGCTTTTCACGGCTGTGTTTATGCCGCTTTACACCCACTTGACACACTAACAGAGAGATATCAATACATAGGTTTTAAGATTATTACTAGTCAGATATATTCTTGTGCGGTGAATCGGGCGTGTTGAGTCCAGTTCTCTGAGCAAGGAGTAGGTCTTGTCTATTACATATTGGGTTTATGGAACGGTATCTGAGCTAATTTGAAGCTCTTGTTTTATGTATCACCCCACCTCACCTTTCCCGTTAAGCAGCCATAGTGTGTTTTCTGCATGTGTGACTCTGTTCTGTTTTGTAATTCAGTTCAAGTGTAACGGTTTTTACATTCCCTCTATAAGTGACACCTTATGAGAAGTGTCCTTTTCTGTGTGACTTATTTCACTTAGAATCGTCTTACCTAAATCCACTCATCATGCTGCTACTAGCCTTATGACATTGATTTCATGGCTGAGTGATATTCCATTGTACATAAGGACCACAACTTTTTTATCCATTTTTCTCTTTCCTGGGATATTTAAGGTGGAATGAAGTGGAGGTCCTTGTCAACAGAGCAGCCCTAAACTTTGGTGTGCTTGTGTCTTGCTGATTTTCAATTTTCCCACTTTATCCCCCCATGCGTGGAAGTGCCCTATGCTCTCTAAGCTGTGTTTTTTAGATGTTTCAGGACACACCGTACACTTCTCCAGAGTGGCTGTTGGCAATTTACATCCCGCCCATCAGTGTAGCAAGGCTCCCATTTCTCCATGGCCTGTCCTGCATTTCTGGTTTTGACACTGTTTTCAGCATGGCCCTTTTGACCGATGGGAAGCGAGACTTCTTTGTAGCGCTGATTTGCCTTTCCAGGTTGCTTGGTTGGCCAAAAAGGGCGTATGCGTTTTTTCCTGAATATATTCAGGAAAAAACGCATACGTCCTTTTTGGGCAAGGGCATCATTGTCAACGTTTTGCCGCTTTTCATGTGCTTTAAAGGCGATTCGAATCTACCTCCTGAAATCTGTTTCCTGCAATTCTGCCTTGATTTCAAATCCTCTTCTTTGCCTTCCCTCAATATATTTGTGGACGAGAGTTATCATTTATAACTCTGCAGGTTTGTGAATTGCAGTGCCCTGAAGCTCCATTTTACAAGTCGCTTTTTTGGGAGCTGGCCGCAAAAGCGCAGGATGGCTTCAGGCCCTGTTCTGGTTCCGGGGGGCAGGCTGAGCCTGTGGTTAATTCTTCTTCCTGATGGGAAAATAGAGTGACCTGTGCCTGTCCCAACACCAAGAGCTCGTCTCTCATTGGTTCCCCGTCTTCCCATTCATCCTCAGGACAAATTGCAACCTGTACGGAAAAGGAGGTTAAAGGTGCTGAGGCTCCAAGTAGGGAGATTGCTAGTAAAGTGGCTGGAATGGCGAACCCGAGCACAAGGAGATGAGAAATGAGGTGCGTTTTAGAAACCTTTCCCCATCACACGGTGTACCATCTTCTGGGTTTCTCATGCATGTTTTCGATGTAGGAAGTTGCCCTTGAACCTGGAGATTTGGGACCCATGCGATGGGTAGCACGCAGTATTACTTTAAAGGGTCTGCGTTTGCTCACCAAACCTCACCAAACCTCTCAGCCCCAAGAGTGTCCACCCTTATGTCTCATCCAGCTGTGGGTCTAGATATGGTCAGTCCAGGTTGCATCACAGCCCCTGAACAAATTGTGTAAGAATTTCTCTGTCTTTCCCTGTCTTTGTTTCATGGGTTTTTAAAAGTAATTTATTTTTATAATGGTGTTTAGCTGCTTTTCACGGCTGTGTTTATGCCGCCTTACACCCACTTGACACACTAACAGAGAGATATCAATACATAGGTTTTAAGATTATTACTAGTCAGATATATTCTTGTGCGGTGAATCGGGCGTGTTGAGTCCAGTTCTCTGAGCAAGGAGTAGGTCTTGTCTATTACATATTGGGTTTATGGAACGGTATCTGAGCTAATTTGAAGCTCTTGTTTTATGTATCACCCCACCTCACCTTTCCCGTTAAGCAGCCATAGTGTGTTTTCTGCATGTGTGACTCTGTTCTGTTTTGTAATTCAGTTCAAGTGTAACAGTTTTTACATTCCCTCTATAAGTGACACCTTATGAGAAGTGTCCTTTTCTGTGTGACTTATTTCACTTAGAATCGTCTTACCTAAATCCACTCATCATGCTGCTACTAGCCTTATGACATTGATTTCATGGCTGAGTGATATTCCATTGTACATAAGGACCACAACTTTTTTATCCATTTTTCTCTTTCCTGGGATATTTAAGGTGGAATGAAGTGGAGGTCCTTGTCAACAGAGCAGCCCTAAACTTTGGGGTGCTTGTGTCTTGCTGATTTTCAATTTTCCCACTTTATCCCCCCATGCGTGGAAGTGCCCTATGCTCTCTAAGCTGTGTTTTTTAGATGTTTCAGGACACACCGTACACTTCTCCAGAGTGGCTGTTGGCAATTTACATCCCGCCCATCAGTGTAGCAAGGCTCCCATTTCTCCATGGCCTGTCCTGCATTTCTGGTTTTGACACTGTTTTCAGCATGGCCCTTTTGACCGATGGGAAGCGAGACTTCTTTGTAGCGCTGATTTGCCTTTCCAGGTTGCTTGGTTGGCCAAAAAGGGCGTATGCGTTTTTTCCTGAATATATTCAGGAAAAAACGCATACGCCCTTTTTGGCCAAGGGCATCATTGTCAACGTTTTGCCGCTTTTCATGTGCTTTAAAGGCGATTCGAATCTACCTCCTGAAATCTGTTTCCTGCAATTCTGCCTTGATTTCAAATCCTCTTCTTTGCCTTCCCTCAATATATTTGTGGACGAGAGTTATCATTTATAACTCTGCAGGTTTGTGAATTGCAGTGCCCTGAAGCTCCATTTTACAAGTCGCTTTTTTGGGAGCTGGCCGCAAAAGCGCAGGATGGCTTCAGGCCCTGTTCTGGTTCCGGGGGTCAGGCTGAGCCTGTGGTTAATTCTTCTTCCTGATGGGAAAATAGAGTGACCTGTGCCTGTCCCAACACCAAGAGCTAGTCTCTCATTGGTTCCCCGTCTTCCCGTTCATCCTCAGGACAAATTGCAACCTGTACGGAACAGGAGGTTAAAGGTGCTGAGGCTCCAAGTAGGGAGATTGCTAGTAAAGTGGCTGGAATGGCGAACCCGAGCACAAGGAGATGAGAAATGAGGTGCGTTTTAGAAACCTTTCCCCATCACACGGTGTACCATCTTCTGGGTTTCTCATGCATGTTTTCGATGTAGGAAGATGCCCTTGAACCTGGAGATTTGGGACCCATGCGATGGGTAGCACGCAGTATTACTTTAAAGGGTCTGCGTTTGCTCACCCAACCTCACCAAACCTCTCAGCCCCAAGAGTGTCCACCCTTATGTCTCATCCAGCTGTGGGTCTAGATATGGTCAGTCCAGGTTGCATCACAGCCCCTGAACAAATTGTGTAAGAATTTCTCTCTCTTTCCCTGTCTTTGTTTCATGGGTTTTTAAAAGTAATTTATTTTTATAATGGGGTTTAGCTGCTTCTCACGGCTGTGTTTATGCCGCTTTACACCCACTTGACACACTAACAGAGAGATATCAATACATAGGTTTTAAGATTATTACTAGTCAGATATATTCATGTGCGGTGAATCGGGCGTGTTGAGTCCAGTTCTCTGAGCAAGGAGTAGGTCTTGTCTATTACATATTGGGTTTATGGAACGGTATCTGAGCTAATTTGAAACTCTTGTTTTATGTATCACCCCACCTCACCTTTCCCGTTAAGCAGCCATAGTGTGTTTTCTGCATGTGTGACTCTGTTCTGTTTTGTAATTCAGTTCAAGTGTAACGGTTTTTACATTCCCTCTATAAGTGACACCTTATGAGAAGTGTCCTTTTCTGTGTGACTTATTTCACTTAGAATCGTCTTACCTAAATCCACTCATCATGCTGCTACTAGCCTTATGACATTGATTTCATGGCTGAGTGATATTCCATTGTACATAAGGACCACAACTTTTTTATCCATTTTTCGCTTTCCTGGGATATTTAAGGTGGAATGAAGTGGAGGTCCTTGTCAACAGAGCAGCCCTAAACTTTGGGGTGCTTGTGTCTTGCTGATTTTCAATTTTCCCACTTTATCCCCCCATGCGTGGAAGTGCCCTATGCTCTCTAAGCTGTGTTTTTTAGATGTTTCAGGACACACCGTACACTTCTCCAGAGTGGCTGTTGGCAATTTACATCCCGCCCATCAGTGTAGCAAGGCTCCCATTTCTCCATGGCCTGTCCTGCATTTCTGGTTTTGACACTTTTTTCAGCATGGCCCTTTTGACCGATGAGAAGCGAGACTTCTTTGTAGCGCTGATTTGCCTTTCCAGGTTGCTTGGTTGGCCAAAAAGGGCGTATGCGTTTTTTCCTGAATATATTCAGGAAAAAACGCATACGCCCTTTTTGGCCAAGGGCATCATTGTCAACGTTTTGCCGCTTTTCATGTGCTTTAAAGGCGATTCGAATCTACCTCCTGAAATCTGTTTCCTGCAATTCTGCCTTGATTTCAAATCCTCTTCTTTGCCTTCCCTCAATATATTTGTGGACGAGAGTTATCATTTATAACTCTGCAGGTTTGTGAATTGCAGTGCCCTGAAGCTCCATTTTACAAGTCGCTTTTTTGGGAGCTGGCCGCAAAAGCGCAGGATGGCTTCAGGCCCTGTTCTGGTTCCGGGGGGCAGGCTGAGCCTGTGGTTAATTCTTCTTCCTGATGGGAAAATAGAGTGACCTGTGCCTGTCCCAACACCAAGAGCTAGTCTCTCATTGGTTCCCCGTCTTCCCGTTCATCCTCAGGACAAATTGCAACCTGTACGGAACAGGAGGTTAAAGGTGCTGAGGCTCCAAGTAGGGAGATTGCTAGTAAAGTTGCTGGAATGGCGATCCCGAGCACAAGGAGATGAGAAATGAGGTGCGTTTTAGAAACCTTTCCCCATCACACGGTGTACCATCTTCTGGGTTTCTCATGCATGTTTTCGATGTAGGAAGTTGCCCTTGAACCTGGAGATTTGGGACCCATGCAATGGGTAGCACGCAGTATTACTTTAAAGGGTCTGCGTTTGCTCACCCAACCTCACCAAACCTCTCAGCCCCAAGAGTGTCCACCCTTATGTCTCATCCAGCTGTGGGTCTAGATATGGTCAGTCCAGGTTGCATCACAGCCCCTGAACGAATTGTGTAAGAATTTCTCTCTCTTTCCCTGTCTTTGTTTCATGGGTTTTTAAAATAATTTATTTTTATAATGGGGTTTAGCTGCTTTTCACGGCTGTGTTTATGCCGCCTTACACCCACTTGACACACTAACAGAGAGATATCAATACATAGGTTTTAAGATTATTACTAGTCAGATATATTCTTGTGCGGTGAATCGGGCGTGTTGAGTCCAGTTCTCTGAGCAAGGAGTAGGTCTTGTCTATTACATATTGGGTTTATGGAACGGTATCTGAGCTAATTTGAAGCTCTTGTTTTATGTATCACCCCACCTCACCTTTCCCGTTAAGCAGCCATAGTGTGTTTTCTGCATGTGTGACTCTGTTCTGTTTTGTAATTCAGTTCAAGTGTAACGGTTTTTACATTCCCTCTATAAGTGACACCTTAGGAGAAGTGTCCTTTTCTGTGTGACTTATTTCACTTAGAATCGTCTTACCTAAATCCACTCATCATGCTGCTACTAGCCTTATGACATTGATTTCATGGCTGAGTGATATTCCATTGTACATAAGGACCACAACTTTTTTATCCATTTTTCGCTTTCCTGGGATATTTAAGTTGGAATGAAGTGGAGGTCCTTGTCAACAGAGCAGCCCTAAACTTTGGGGTGCTTGTGTCTTGCTGATTTTCAATTTTCCCACTTTATCCCCCCATGCGTGGAAGTGCCCTATGCTCTCTAAGCTGTGTTTTATAGATGTTTCAGGACACACCGTACACTTCTCCAGAGTGGCTGTTGGCAATTTACATCCCGCCCATCAGTGTAGCAAGGCTCCCATTTCTCCATGGCCTGTCCTGCATTTCTGGTTTTGACACTTTTTTCAGCATGGCCCTTTTGACCGATTGGAAGCGAGACTTCTTTGTAGCGCTGATTTGCCTTTCCAGGTTGCTTGGTTGGCCAAAAAGGGCGTATGCGTTTTTTCCTGAATATATTCAGGAAAAAACGCATACGCCCTTTTTGACCAAGGGCATCATTGTCAACGTTTTGCCGCTTTTCATGTGCTTTAAAGGGGATTCGAATCTACCTCCTGAAATCTGTTTCCTGCAATTCTGCCTTGATTTCAAATCCTCTTCTTTGCCTTCCCTCAATATATTTGTGGACGAGAGTTATCATTTATAACTCTGCAGGTTTGTGAATTGCAGTGCCCTGAAGCTCCATTTTACAAGTCGCTTTTTTGGGAGCTGGCCGCAAAAGCGCAGGATGGCTTCAGGCCCTGTTCTGGTTCCGGGGGGCAGGCTGAGCCTGTGGTTAATTCTTCTTCCTGATGGGAAAATAGAGTGACCTGTGCCTGTCCCAACACCAAGAGCTAGTCTCTCATTGGTTCCCCGTCTTCCCGTTCATCCTCAGGACAAATTGCAACCTGTACGGAACAGGAGGTTAAAGGTGCTGAGGCTCCAAGTAGGGAGATTGCTAGTAAAGTGGCTGGAATGGCGAACCCGAGCACAAGGAGATGAGAAATGAGGTGCGTTTTAGAAACCTTTCCCCATCACACGGTGTACCATCTTCTGGGTTTCTCATGCATGTTTTCGATGTAGGAAGTTGCCCTTGAACCTGGAGATTTGGGACCCATGCGATGGGTAGCACGCAGTATTACTTTAAAGGGTCTGCGTTTGCTCACCCAACCTCACCAAACCTCTCAGCCCCAAGAGTGTCCACCCTTATGTCTCATCCAGCTGTGGGTCTAGATATGGTCAGTCCAGGTTGCATCACAGCCCTTGAACAAATTGTGTAAGAATTTCTCTCTCTTTCCCTGTCTTTGTTTCATGGGTTTTTAAAAGTAATTTATTTTTATAATGGGGTTTAGCTGCTTTTCACGGCTGTGTTTATGCCGCTTTACACCCACTTGACACACTAACAGAGAGATATCAATACATAGGTTTTAAGATTATTACTAGTCAGATATATTCTTGTGCGGTGAATCGGGCGTGTTGAGTCCAGTTCTCTGAGCAAGGAGTAGGTCTTGTCTATTACATATTGGGTTTATGGAACGGTATCTGAGCTAATTTGAAGCTCTTGTTTTATGTATCACCCCACCTCACCTTTCCCGTTAAGCAGCCATAGTGTGTTTTCTGCATGTGTGACTCTGTTCTGTTTTGTAATTCAGTTCAAGTGTAACGGTTTTTACATTCCCTCTATAAGTGACACCTTATGAGAAGTGTCCTTTTCTGTGTGACTTATTTCACTTAGAATCGTCTTACCTAAATCCACTCATCATGCTGCTACTAGCCTTATGACATTGATTTCATGGCTGAGTGATATTCCATTGTACATAAGGACCACAACTTTTTTATCCATTTTTCTCTTTCCTGGGATATTTAAGGTGGAATGAAGTGGAGGTCCTTGTCAACAGAGCAGCCCTAAACTTTGGGGTGCTTGTGTCTTGCTGATTTTCAATTTTCCCACTTTATCCCCCCATGCGTGGAAGTGCCCTATGCTCTCTAAGCTGTGTTTTTTAGATGTTTCAGGACACACCGTACACTTCTCCAGAGTGGCTGTTGGCAATTTACATCCCGCCCATCAGTGTAGCAAGGCTCCCATTTCTCCATGGCCTGTCCTGCATTTCTGGTTTTGACACTGTTTTCAGCATGGCCCTTTTGACCGATGGGAAGCGAGACTTCTTTGTAGCGCTGATTTGCCTTTCCAGGTTGCTTGGTTGGCCAAAAAGGGCGTATGCGTTTTTTCCTGAATATATTCAGGAAAAAACGCATACGTCCTTTTTGGCCAAGGGCATCATTGTCAACGTTTTGCCGCTTTTCATGTGCTTTAAAGGCGATTCGAATCTACCTCCTGAAATCTGTTTCCTGCAATTTTGCCTTGATTTCAAATCCTCTTCTTTGCCTTCCCTCAATATATTTGTGGACGAGAGTTATCATTTATAACTCTGCAGGTTTGTGAATTGCAGTGCCCTGAAGCTCCATTTTACAAGTCGCTTTTTTGGGAGCTGGCCGCAAAAGCGCAGGATGGCTTCAGGCCCTGTTCTGGTTCCGGGGGGCAGGCTGAGCCTGTGGTTAATTCTTCTTCCTGATGGGAAAATAGAGTGACCTGTGCCTGTCCCAACACCAAGAGCTCGTCTCTCATTGGTTCCCCGTCTTCCCATTCATCCTCAGGACAAATTGCAACCTGTACGGAAAAGGAGGTTAAAGGTGCTGAGGCTCCAAGTAGGGAGATTGCTAGTAAAGTGGCTGGAATGGCGAACCCGAGCACAAGGAGATGAGAAATGAGGTGCGTTTTAGAAACCTTTCCCCATCACACGGTGTACCATCTTCTGGGTTTCTCATGCATGTTTTCGATGTAGGAAGTTGCCCTTGAACCTGGAGATTTGGGACCCATGCGATGGGTAGCACGCAGTATTACTTTAAAGGGTCTGCGTTTGCTCACCAAACCTCACCAAACCTCTCAGCCCCAAGAGTGTCCACCCTTATGTCTCATCCAGCTGTGGGTCTAGATATGGTCAGTCCAGGTTGCATCACAGCCCCTGAACAAATTGTGTAAGAATTTCTCTGTCTTTCCCTGTCTTTGTTTCATGGGTTTTTAAAAGTAATTTATTTTTATAATGGTGTTTAGCTGCTTTTCACGGCTGTGTTTATGCCGCCTTACACCCACTTGACACACTAACAGAGAGATATCAATACATAGGTTTTAAGATTATTACTAGTCAGATATATTCTTGTGCGGTGAATCGGGCGTGTTGAGTCCAGTTCTCTGAGCAAGGAGTAGGTCTTGTCTATTACATATTGGGTTTATGGAACGGTATCTGAGCTAATTTGAAGCTCTTGTTTTATGTATCACCCCACCTCACCTTTCCCGTTAAGCAGCCATAGTGTGTTTTCTGCATGTGTGACTCTGTTCTGTTTTGTAATTCAGTTCAAGTGTAACGGTTTTTACATTCCCTCTATAAGTGACACCTTATGAGAAGTGTCCTTTTCTGTGTGACTTATTTCACTTAGAATCGTCTTACCTAAATCCACTCATCATGCTGCTACTAGCCTTATGACATTGATTTCATGGCTGAGTGATATTCCATTGTACATAAGGACCACAACTTTTTTATCCATTTTTCTCTTTCCTGGGATATTTAAGGTGGAATGAAGTGGAGGTCCTTGTCAACAGAGCAGCCCTAAACTTTGGGGTGCTTGTGTCTTGCTGATTTTCAATTTTCCCACTTTATCCCCCCATGCGTGGAAGTGCCCTATGCTCTCTAAGCTGTGTTTTTTAGATGTTTCAGGACACACCGTACACTTCTCCAGAGTGGCTGTTGGCAATTTACATCCCGCCCATCAGTGTAGCAAGGCTCCCATTTCTCCATGGCCTGTCCTGCATTTCTGGTTTTGACACTGTTTTCAGCATGGCCCTTTTGACCGATGGGAAGCGAGACTTCTTTGTAGCGCTGATTTGCCTTTCCAGGTTGCTTGGTTGGCCAAAAAGGGCGTATGCGTTTTTTCCTGAATATATTCAGGAAAAAACGCATACGTCCTTTTTGGCCAAGGGCATCATTGTCAACGTTTTGCCGCTTTTCATGTGCTTTAAAGGCGATTCGAATCTACCTCCTGAAATCTGTTTCCTGCAATTTTGCCTTGATTTCAAATCCTCTTCTTTGCCTTCCCTCAATATATTTGTGGACGAGAGTTATCATTTATAACTCTGCAGGTTTGTGAATTGCAGTGCCCTGAAGCTCCATTTTACAAGTCGCTTTTTTGGGAGCTGGCCGCAAAAGCGCAGGATGGCTTCAGGCCCTGTTCTGGTTCCGGGGGGCAGGCTGAGCCTGTGGTTAATTCTTCTTCCTGATGGGAAAATAGAGTGACCTGTGCCTGTCCCAACACCAAGAGCTCGTCTCTCATTGGTTCCCCGTCTTCCCATTCATCCTCAGGACAAATTGCAACCTGTACGGAAAAGGAGGTTAAAGGTGCTGAGGCTCCAAGTAGGGAGATTGCTAGTAAAGTGGCTGGAATGGCGAACCCGAGCACAAGGAGATGAGAAATGAGGTGCGTTTTAGAAACCTTTCCCCATCACACGGTGTACCATCTTCTGGGTTTCTCATGCATGTTTTCGATGTAGGAAGTTGCCCTTGAACCTGGAGATTTGGGACCCATGCGATGGGTAGCACGCAGTATTACTTTAAAGGGTCTGCGTTTGCTCACCAAACCTCACCAAACCTCTCAGCCCCAAGAGTGTCCACCCTTATGTCTCATCCAGCTGTGGGTCTAGATATGGTCAGTCCAGGTTGCATCACAGCCCCTGAACAAATTGTGTAAGAATTTCTCTGTCTTTCCCTGTCTTTGTTTCATGGGTTTTTAAAAGTAATTTATTTTTATAATGGTGTTTAGCTGCTTTTCACGGCTGTGTTTATGCCGCCTTACACCCACTTGACACACTAACAGAGAGATATCAATACATAGGTTTTAAGATTATTACTAGTCAGATATATTCTTGTGCGGTGAATCGGGCGTGTTGAGTCCAGTTCTCTGAGCAAGGAGTAGGTCTTGTCTATTACATATTGGGTTTATGGAACGGTATCTGAGCTAATTTGAAGCTCTTGTTTTATGTATCACCCCACCTCACCTTTCCCGTTAAGCAGCCATAGTGTGTTTTCTGCATGTGTGACTCTGTTCTGTTTTGTAATTCAGTTCAAGTGTAACGGTTTTTACATTCCCTCTATAAGTGACACCTTATGAGAAGTGTCCTTTTCTGTGTGACTTATTTCACTTAGAATCGTCTTACCTAAATCCACTCATCATGCTGCTACTAGCCTTATGACATTGATTTCATGGCTGAGTGATATTCCATTGTACATAAGGACCACAACTTTTTTATCCATTTTTCGCTTTCCTGGGATATTTAAGGTGGAATGAAGTGGAGGTCCTTGTCAACAGAGCAGCCCTAAACTTTGGGGTGCTTGTGTCTTGCTGATTTTCAATTTTCCCACTTTATCCCCCCATGCGTGGAAGTGCCCTATGCTCTCTAAGCTGTGTTTTTTAGATGTTTCAGGACACACCGTACACTTCTCCAGAGTGGCTGTTGGCAATTTACATCCCGCCCATCAGTGTAGCAAGGCTCCCATTTCTCCATGGCCTGTCCTGCATTTCTGGTTTTGACACTTTTTTCAGCATGGCCCTTTTGACCGATGGGAAGCGAGACTTCTTTGTAGCGCTGATTTGCCTTTCCAGGTTGCTTGGTTGGCCAAAAAGGGCGTATGCGTTTTTTCCTGAATATATTCAGGAAAAAACGCATACGCCCTTTTTGGCCAAGGGCATCATTGTCAACGTTTTGCCGCTTTTCATGTGCTTTAAAGGCGATTCGAATCTACCTCCTGAAATCTGTTTCCTGCAATTCTGCCTTGATTTCAAATCCTCTTCTTTGCCTTCCCTCAATATATTTGTGGACGAGAGTTATCATTTATAACTCTGCAGGTTTGTGAATTGCAGTGCCCTGAAGCTCCATTTTACAAGTCGCTTTTTTGGGAGCTGGCCGCAAAAGCGCAGAATGGCTTCAGGCCCTGTTCTGGTTCCGGGGGTCAGGCTGAGCCTGTGGTTAATTCTTCTTCCTGATGGGAAAATAGAGTGACCTGTGCCTGTCCCAACACCAAGAGCTAGTCTCTCATTGGTTCCCCGTCTTCCCGTTCATCCTCAGGACAAATTGCAACCTGTACGGAACAGGAGGTTAAAGGTGCTGAGGCTCCAAGTAGGGAGATTGCTAGTAAAGTGGCTGGAATGGCGAACCCGAGCACAAGGAGATGAGAAATGAGGTGCGTTTTAGAAACCTTTCCCCATCACACGGTGTACCATCTTCTGGGTTTCTCATGCATGTTTTCGATGTAGGAAGTTGCCCTTGAACCTGGAGATTTGGGACCCATGCGATGGGTAGCACGCAGTATTACTTTAAAGGGTCTGCGTTTGCTCACCCAACCTCACCAAACCTCTCAGCCCCAAGAGTGTCCACCCTTATGTCTCATCCAGCTGTGGGTCTAGATATGGTCAGTCCAGGTTGCATCACAGCCCTTGAACAAATTGTGTAAGAATTTCTCTCTCTTTCCCTGTCTTTGTTTCATGGGTTTTTAAAAGTAATTTATTTTTATAATGGGGTTTAGCTGCTTTTCACGGCTGTGTTTATGCCGCTTTACACCCACTTGACACACTAACAGAGAGATATCAATACATAGGTTTTAAGATTATTACTGGTCAGATATATTCATGTGCGGTGAATCGGGCGTGTTGAGTCCAGTTCTCTGAGCAAGGAGTAGGTCTTGTCTATTACATATTGGGTTTATGGAACGGTATCTGAGCTAATTTGAAACTCTTGTTTTATGTATCACCCCACCTCACCTTTCCCGTTAAGCAGCCATAGTGTGTTTTCTGCATGTGTGACTCTGTTCTGTTTTGTAATTCAGTTCAAGTGTAACGGTTTTTACATTCCCTCTATAAGTGACACCTTATGAGAAGTGTCCTTTTCTGTGTGACTTATTTCACTTAGAATCGTCTTACCTAAATCCACTCATCATGCTGCTACTAGCCTTATGACATTGATTTCATGGCTGAGTGATATTCCATTGTACATAAGGACCACAACTTTTTTATCCATTTTTCGCTTTCCTGGGATATTTAAGGTGGAATGAAGTGGAGGTCCTTGTCAACAGAGCAGCCCTAAACTTTGGGGTGCTTGTGTCTTGCTGATTTTCAATTTTCCCACTTTATCCCCCCATGCGTGGAAGTGCCCTATGCTCTCTAAGCTGTGTTTTTTAGATGTTTCAGGACACACCGTACACTTCTCCAGAGTGGCTGTTGGCAATTTACATCCCGCCCATCAGTGTAGCAAGGCTCCCATTTCTCCATGGCCTGTCCTGCATTTCTGGTTTTGACACTTTTTTCAGCATGGCCCTTTTGACCGATGGGAAGCGAGACTTCTTTGTAGCGCTGATTTGCCTTTCCAGGTTGCTTGGTTGGCCAAAAAGGGCGTATGCGTTTTTTCCTGAATATATTCAGGAAAAAACGCATACGCCCTTTTTGGCCAAGGGCATCATTGTCAACGTTTTGCCGCTTTTCATGTGCTTTAAAGGCGATTCGAATCTACCTCCTGAAATCTGTTTCCTGCAATTCTGCCTTGATTTCAAATCCTCTTCTTTGCCTTCCCTCAATATATTTGTGGACGAGAGTTATCATTTATAACTCTGCAGGTTTGTGAATTGCAGTGCCCTGAAGCTCCATTTTACAAGTCGCTTTTTTGGGAGCTGGCCGCAAAAGCGCAGGATGGCTTCAGGCCCTGTTCTGGTTCCGGGGGGCAGGCTGAGCCTGTGGTTAATTCTTCTTCCTGATGGGAAAATAGAGTGACCTGTGCCTGTCCCAACACCAAGAGCTAGTCTCTCATTGGTTCCCCGTCTTCCCGTTCATCCTCAGGACAAATTGCAACCTGTACGGAACAGGAGGTTAAAGGTGCTGAGGCTCCAAGTAGGGAGATTGCTAGTAAAGTGGCTGGAATGGCGAACCCGAGCACAAGGAGATGAGAAATGAGGTGCGTTTTAGAAACCTTTCCCCATCACACGGTGTACCATCTTCTGGGTTTCTCATGCATGTTTTCGATGTAGGAAGTTGCCCTTGAACCTGGAGATTTGGGACCCATGCGATGGGTAGCACGCAGTATTACTTTAAAGGGTCTGCGTTTGCTCACCCAACCTCACCAAACCTCTCAGCCCCAAGAGTGTCCACCCTTATGTCTCATCCAGCTGTGGGTCTAGATATGGTCAGTCCAGGTTGCATCACAGCCCCTGAACAAATTGTGTAAGAATTTCTCTCTCTTTCCCTGTCTTTGTTTCATGGGTTTTTAAAAGTAATTTATTTTTATAATGGTGTTTAGCTGCTTTTCACGGCTGTGTTTATGCCGCCTTACACCCACTTGACACACTAACAGAGAGATATCAATACATAGGTTTTAAGATTATTACTAGTCAGATATATTCTTGTGCGGTGAATCGGGCGTGTTGAGTCCAGTTCTCTGAGCAAGGAGTAGGTCTTGTCTATTACATATTGGGTTTATGGAACGGTATCTGAGCTAATTTGAAGCTCTTGTTTTATGTATCACCCCACCTCACCTTTCCCGTTAAGCAGCCATAGTGTGTTTTCTGCATGTGTGACTCTGTTCTGTTTTGTAATTCAGTTCAAGTGTAACGGTTTTTACATTCCCTCTATAAGTGACACCTTATGAGAAGTGTCCTTTTCTGTGTGACTTATTTCACTTAGAATCGTCTTACCTAAATCCACTCATCATGCTGCTACTAGCCTTATGACATTGATTTCATGGCTGAGTGATATTCCATTGTACATAAGGACCACAACTTTTTTATCCATTTTTCGCTTTCCTGGGATATTTAAGGTGGAATGGAGTGGAGGTCCTTGTCAACAGAGCAGCCCTAAACTTTGGGGTGCTTGTGTCTTGCTGATTTTCAATTTTCCCACTTTATCCCCCCATGCGTGGAAGTGCCCTATGCTCTCTAAGCTGTGTTTTTTAGATGTTTCAGGACACACCGTACACTTCTCCAGAGTGGCTGTTGGCAATTTACATCCCGCCCATCAGTGTAGCAAGGCTCCCATTTCTCCATGGCCTGTCCTGCATTTCTGGTTTTGACACTTTTTTCAGCATGGCCCTTTTGACCGATGGGAAGCGAGACTTCTTTGTAGCGCTGATTTGCCTTTCCAGGTTGCTTGGTTGGCCAAAAAGGGCGTATGCGTTTTTTCCTGAATATATTCAGGAAAAAACGCATACGCCCTTTTTGGCCAAGGGCATCATTGTCAACGTTTTGCCGCTTTTCATGTGCTTTAAAGGCGATTCGAATCTACCTCCTGAAATCTGTTTCCTGCAATTCTGCCTTGATTTCAAATCCTCTTCTTTGCCTTCCCTCAATATATTTGTGGACGAGAGTTATCATTTATAACTCTGCAGGTTTGTGAATTGCAGTGCCCTGAAGCTCCATTTTACAAGTCGCTTTTTTGGGAGCTGGCCGCAAAAGCGCAGGATGGCTTCAGGCCCTGTTCTGGTTCCGGGGGTCAGGCTGAGCCTGTGGTTAATTCTTCTTCCTGATGGGAAAATAGAGTGACCTGTGCCTGTCCCAACACCAAGAGCTAGTCTCTCATTGGTTCCCCGTCTTCCCGTTCATCCTCAGGACAAATTGCAACCTGTACGGAACAGGAGGTTAAAGGTGCTGAGGCTCCAAGTAGGGAGATTGCTAGTAAAGTGGCTGGAATGGCGAACCCGAGCACAAGGAGATGAGAAATGAGGTGCGTTTTAGAAACCTTTCCCCATCACACGGTGTACCATCTTCTGGGTTTCTCATGCATGTTTTCGATGTAGGAAGTTGCCCTTGAACCTGGAGATTTGGGACCCATGCGATGGGTAGCACGCAGTATTACTTTAAAGGGTCTGCGTTTGCTCACCCAACCTCACCAAACCTCTCAGCCCCAAGAGTGTCCACCCTTATGTCTCATCCAGCTGTGGGTCTAGATATGGTCAGTCCAGGTTGCATCACAGCCCTTGAACAAATTGTGTAAGAATTTCTCTCTCTTTCCCTGTCTTTGTTTCATGGGTTTTTAAAAGTAATTTATTTTTATAATGGGGTTTAGCTGCTTTTCACGGCTGTGTTTATGCCGCTTTACACCCACTTGACACACTAACAGAGAGATATCAATACATAGGTTTTAAGATTATTACTAGTCAGATATATTCATGTGCGGTGAATCGGGCGTGTTGAGTCCAGTTCTCTGAGCAAGGAGTAGGTCTTGTCTATTACATATTGGGTTTATGGAACGGTATCTGAGCTAATTTGAAACTCTTGTTTTATGTATCACCCCACCTCACCTTTCCCGTTAAGCAGCCATAGTGTGTTTTCTGCATGTGTGACTCTGTTCTGTTTTGTAATTCAGTTCAAGTGTAACGGTTTTTACATTCCCTCTATAAGTGACACCTTATGAGAAGTGTCCTTTTCTGTGTGACTTATTTCACTTAGAATCGTCTTACCTAAATCCACTCATCATGCTGCTACTAGCCTTATGACATTGATTTCATGGCTGAGTGATATTCCATTGTACATAAGGACCACAACTTTTTTATCCATTTTTCGCTTTCCTGGGATATTTAAGGTGGAATGAAGTGGAGGTCCTTGTCAACAGAGCAGCCCTAAACTTTGGGGTGCTTGTGTCTTGCTGATTTTCAATTTTCCCACTTTATCCCCCCATGCGTGGAAGTGCCCTATGCTCTCTAAGCTGTGTTTTTTAGATGTTTCAGGACACACCGTACACTTCTCCAGAGTGGCTGTTGGCAATTTACATCCCGCCCATCAGTGTAGCAAGGCTTCCATTTCTCCATGGCCTGTCCTGCATTTCTGGTTTTGACACTTTTTTCAGCATGGCCCTTTTGACCGATGGGAAGCGAGACTTCTTTGTAGCGCTGATTTGCCTTTCCAGCTTGCTTGGTTGGCCAAAAAGGGCGTATGCGTTTTTTCCTGAATATATTCAGGAAAAAACGCATACGCCCTTTTTGGCCAAGGGCATCATTGTCAACGTTTTGCCGCTTTTCATGTGCTTTAAAGGCGATTCGAATCTACCTCCTGAAATCTGTTTCCTGCAATTCTGCCTTGATTTCAAATCCTCTTCTTTGCCTTCCCTCAATATATTTGTGGACGAGAGTTATCATTTATAACTCTGCAGGTTTGTGAATTGCAGTGCCCTGAAGCTCCATTTTACAAGTCGCTTTTTTGGGAGCTGGCCGCAAAAGCGCAGGATGGCTTCAGGCCCTGTTCTGGTTCCGGGGGTCAGGCTGAGCCTGTGGTTAATTCTTCTTCCTGATGGGAAAATAGAGTGACCTGTGCCTGTCCCAACACCAAGAGCTAGTCTCTCATTGGTTCCCCGTCTTCCCGTTCATCCTCAGGACAAATTGCAACCTGTACGGAACAGGAGGTTAAAGGTGCTGAGGCTCCAAGTAGGGAGATTGCTAGTAAAGTGGCTGGAATGGCGAACCCGAGCACAAGGAGATGAGAAATGAGGTGCGTTTTAGAAACCTTTCCCCATCACACGGTGTACCATCTTCTGGGTTTCTCATGCATGTTTTCGATGTAGGAAGATGCCCTTGAACCTGGAGATTTGGGACCCATGCGATGGGTAGCACGCAGTATTACTTTAAAGGGTCTGCGTTTGCTCACCCAACCTCACCAAACCTCTCAGCCCCTAGAGTGTCCACCCTTATGTCTCATCCAGCTGTGGGTCTAGATATGGTCAGTCCAGGTTGCATCACAGCCCCTGAACAAATTGTGTAAGAATTTCTCTCTCTTTCCCTGTCTTTGTTTCATGGGTTTTTAAAAGTAATTTATTTTTATAATGGGGTTTAGCTGCTTCTCACGGCTGTGTTTATGCCGCTTTACACCCACTTGACACACTAACAGAGAGATATCAATACATAGGTTTTAAGATTATTACTAGTCAGATATATTCATGTGCGGTGAATCGGGCGTGTTGAGTCCAGTTCTCTGAGCAAGGAGTAGGTCTTGTCTATTACATATTGGGTTTATGGAACGGTATCTGAGCTAATTTGAAACTCTTGTTTTATGTATCACCCCACCTCACCTTTCCCTTTAAGCAGCCATAGTGTGTTTTCTGCATGTGTGACTCTGTTCTGTTTTGTAATTCAGTTCAAGTGTAACGGTTTTTACATTCCCTCTATAAGTGACACCTTATGAGAAGTGTCCTTTTCTGTGTGACTTATTTCACTTAGAATCGTCTTACCTAAATCCACTCATCATGCTGCTACTAGCCTTATGACATTGATTTCATGGCTGAGTGATATTCCATTGTACATAAGGACCACAACTTTTTTATCCATTTTTCGCTTTCCTGGGATATTTAAGGTGGAATGGAGTGGAGGTCCTTGTCAACAGAGCAGCCCTAAACTTTGGGCTGCTTGTGTCTTGCTGATTTTCAATTTTCCCACTTTATCCCCCCATGCGTGGAAGTGCCCTATGCTCTCTAAGCTGTGTTTTTTAGATGTTTCAGGACACACCGTACACTTCTCCAGAGTGGCTGTTGGCAATTTACATCCCGCCCATCAGTGTAGCAAGGCTCCCATTTCTCCATGGCCTGTCCTGCATTTCTGGTTTTGACACTTTTTTCAGCATGGCCCTTTTGACCGATGGGAAGCGAGACTTCTTTGTAGCGCTGATTTGCCTTTCCAGGTTGCTTGGTTGGCCAAAAAGGGCGTATGCGTTTTTTCCTGAATATATTCAGGAAAAAACGCATACGCCCTTTTTGGCCAAGGGCATCATTGTCAACGTTTTGCCGCTTTTCATGTGCTTTAAAGTCGATTCGAATCTACCTCCTGAAATCTGTTTCCTGCAATTCTGCCTTGATTTCAAATCCTCTTCTTTGCCTTCCCTCAATATATTTGTGGACGAGAGTTATCATTTATAACTCTGCAGGTTTGTGAATTGCAGTGCCCTGAAGCTCCATTTTACAAGTCGCTTTTTTGGGAGCTGGCCGCAAAAGCGCAGGATGGCTTCAGGCCCTGTTCTGGTTCCGGGGGTCAGGCTGAGCCTGTGGTTAATTCTTCTTCCTGATGGGAAAATAGAGTGACCTGTGCCTGTCCCAACACCAAGAGCTAGTCTCTCATTGGTTCCCCGTCTTCCCGTTCATCCTCAGGACAAATTGCAACCTGTACGGAACAGGAGGTTAAAGGTGCTGAGGCTCCAAGTAGGGAGATTGCTAGTAAAGTGGCTGGAATGGCGAACCCGAGCACAAGGAGATGAGAAATGAGGTGCGTTTTAGAAACCTTTCCCCATCACACGGTGTACCATCTTCTGGGTTTCTCATGCATGTTTTCGATGTAGGAAGTTGCCCTTGAACCTGGAGATTTGGGACCCATTCGATGGGTAGCACGCAGTATTACTTTAAAGGGTCTGCGTTTGCTCACCAAACCTCACCAAACCTCTCAGCCCCAAGAGTGTCCACCCTTATGTCTCATCCAGCTGTGGGTCTAGATATGGTCAGTCCAGGTTGCATCACAGCCCCTGAACAAATTGTGTAAGAATTTCTCTGTCTTTCCCTGTCTTTGTTTCATGGGTTTTTAAAAGTAATTTATTTTTATAATGGTGTTTAGCTGCTTTTCACGGCTGTGTTTATGCCGCCTTACACCCACTTGACACACTAACAGAGAGATATCAATACATAGGTTTTAAGATTATTACTAGTCAGATATATTCTTGTGCGGTGAATCGGGCGTGTTGAGTCCAGTTCTCTGAGCAAGGAGTAGGTCTTGTCTATTACATATTGGGTTTATGGAACGGTATCTGAGCTAATTTGAAGCTCTTGTTTTATGTATCACCCCACCTCACCTTTCCCGTTAAGCAGCCATAGTGTGTTTTCTGCATGTGTGACTCTGTTCTGTTTTGTAATTCAGTTCAAGTGTAACGGTTTTTACATTCCCTCTATAAGTGACACCTTATGAGAAGTGTCCTTTTCTGTGTGACTTATTTCACTTAGAATCGTCTTACCTAAATCCACTCATCATGCTGCTACTAGCCTTATGACATTGATTTCATGGCTGAGTGATATTCCATTGTACATAAGGACCACAACTTTTTTATCCATTTTTCGCTTTCCTGGGATATTTAAGGTGGAATGAAGTGGAGGTCCTTGTCAACAGAGCAGCCCTAAACTTTGGGGTGCTTGTGTCTTGCTGATTTTCAATTTTCCCACTTTATCCCCCCATGCGTGGAAGTGCCCTATGCTCTCTAAGCTGTGTTTTTTAGATGTTTCAGGACACACCGTACACTTCTCCAGAGTGGCTGTTGGCAATTTACATCCCGCCCATCAGTGTAGCAAGTCTCCCATTTCTCCATGGCCTGTCCTGCATTTCTGGTTTTGACACTTTTTTCAGCATGGCCCTTTTGACCGATGGGAAGCGAGACTTCTTTGTAGCGCTGATTTGCCTTTCCAGGTTGCTTGGTTGGCCAAAAAGGGCGTATGCGTTTTTTCCTGAATATATTCAGGAAAAAACGCATACGCCCTTTTTGGCCAAGGGCATCATTGTCAACGTTTTGCCGCTTTTCATGTGCTTTAAAGGCGATTCGAATCTACCTCCTGAAATCTGTTTCCTGCAATTCTGCCTTGATTTCAAATCCTCTTCTTTGCCTTCCCTCAATATATTTGTGGACGAGAGTTATGATTTATAACTCTGCAGGTTTGTGAATTGCAGTGCCCTGAAGCTCCATTTTACAAGTCGGTTTTTTGGGAGCTGGCCGCAAAAGCGCAGGATGGCTTCAGGCCCTGTTCTGGTTCAGGGGGGCAGGCTGAGCCTGTGGTTAATTCTTCTTCCTGATGGGAAAATAGAGTGGCCTGTGCCTGTCCCAACACCAAGAGCTAGTCTCTCATTGGTTCCCCGTCTTCCCGTTCATCCTCAGGACAAATTGCAACCTGTACGGAACAGGAGGTTAAAGGTGCTGATGCTCCAAGTAGGGAGATTGCTAGTAAAGTGGCTGGAATGGCGAACCCGAGCACAAGGAGATGAGAAATGAGGTGCGTTTTAGAAACCTTTCCCCATCACACGGTGTACCATCTTCTGGGTTTCTCATGCATGTTTTCGATGTAGGAAGATGCCCTTGAACCTGGAGATTTGGGACCCATGCGATGGGTAGCACGCAGTATTACTTTAAAGGGTCTGCGTTTGCTCACCCAACCTCACCAAACCTCTCAGCCCCAAGAGTGTCCACCCTTATGTCTCATCCAGCTGTGGGTCTAGATATGGTCAATCCAGGTTGCATCACAGCCCCTGAACGAATTGTGTAAGAATTTCTCTCTCTTTCCCTGTCTTTGTTTCATGGGTTTTTAAAAGTAATTTATTTTTATAATGGGGTTTAGCTGCTTTTCACGGCTGTGTTTAGGCCGCTTTACACCCACTTGACACACTAACAGAGAGATATCAATACATAGGTTTTAAGATTATTACTAGTCAGATATATTCTTGTGCGGTGAATCGGGCGTGTTGTGTCCAGTTCTCTGAGCAAGGAGTAGGTCTTGTCTATTCCATATTGGGTTTATGGAACGGTATCTGAGCTAATTTGAAACTCTTGTTTTATGTATCACCCCACCTCACCTTTCCCGTTAAGCAGCCATAGTGTGTTTTCTGCATGTGTGACTCTGTTCTGTTTTGTAATTCAGTTCAAGTGTAACGGTTTTTACATTCCCTCTATAAGTGACACCTTATGAGAAGTGTCCTTTTCTGTGTGACTTATTTCACTTAGAATCGTCTTACCTAAATCCACTCATCATGCTGCTACTAGCCTTATGACATTGATTTCATGGCTGAGTGATATTCCATTGTACATAAGGACCACAACTTTTTTATCCATTTTTCGCTTTCCTGGGATATTTAAGGTGGAATGAAGTGGAGGTCCTTGTCAACAGAGCAGCCCTAAACTTTGGGGTGCTTGTGTCTTGCTGATTTTCAATTTTCCCACTTTATCCCCCCATGCGTGGAAGTGCCCTATGCTCTCTAAGCTGTGTTTTTTAGATGTTTCAGGACACACCGTACACTTCTCCAGAGTGGCTGTTGGCAATTTACATCCCGCCCATCAGTGTAGCAAGGCTCCCATTTCTCCATGGCCTGTCCTGCATTTCTGGTTTTGACACTTTTTTCAGCATGGCCCTTTTGACCGATGGGAAGCGAGACTTCTTTGTAGCGCTGATTTGCCTTTCCAGGTTGCTTGGTTGGCCAAAAAGGGCGTATGCGTTTTTTCCTGAATATATTCAGGAAAAAAGGCATACGCCCTTTTTGGCCAAGGGCATCATTGTCAACGTTTTGCCGCTTTTCATGTGCTTTAAAGGCGATTCGAATCTACCTCCTGAAATCTGTTTCCTGCAATTCTGCCTTGATTTCAAATCCTCTTCTTTGCCTTCCCTCAATATATTTGTGGACGAGAGTTATCATTTATAACTCTGCAGGTTTGTGAATTGCAGTGCCCTGAAGCTCCATTTTACAAGTCGGTTTTTTGGGAGCTGGCCGCAAAAGCGCAGGATGGCTTCAGGCCCTGTTCTGGTTCAGGGGGGCAGGCTGAGCCTGTGGTTAATTCTTCATCCTGATGGGAAAATAGAGTGGCCTGTGCCTGTCCCAACACCAAGAGCTAGTCTCTCATTGGTTCCCCGTCTTCCCGTTCATCCTCAGGACAAATTGCAACCTGTACGGAACAGGAGGTTAAAGGTGCTGATGCTCCAAGTAGGGAGATTGCTAGTAAAGTGGCTGGAATGGCGAACCCGAGCACAAGGAGATGAGAAATGAGGTGCGTTTTAGAAACCTTTCCCCATCACACGGTGTACCATCTTCTGGGTTTCTCATGCATGTTTTCGATGTAGGAAGATGCCCTTGAACCTGGAGATTTGGGACCCATGCGATGGGTAGCACGCAGTATTACTTTAAAGGGTCTGCGTTTGCTCACCCAACCTCACCAAACCTCTCAGCCCCAAGAGTGTCCACCCTTATGTCTCATCCAGCTGTGGGTCTAGATATGGTCAATCCAGGTTGCATCACAGCCCCTGAACGAATTGTGTAAGAATTTCTCTCTCTTTCCCTGTCTTTGTTTCATGGGTTTTTAAAAGTAATTTATTTTTATAATGGGGTTTAGCTGCTTTTCACGGCTGTGTTTATGCCGCTTTACACCCACTTGACACACTAACAGAGAGATATCAATACATAGGTTTTAAGATTATTACTAGTCAGATATATTCTTGTGCGGTGAATCGGGCGTGTTGAGTCCAGTTCTCTGAGCAAGGAGTAGGTCTTGTCTATTACATATTGGGTTTATGGAACGGTATCTGAGCTAATTTGAAACTCTTGTTTTATGTATCACCCCACCTCACCTTTCCCGTTAAGCAGCCATAGTGTGTTTTCTGCATGTGTGACTCTGTTCTGTTTTGTAATTCAGTTCAAGTGTAACGGTTTTTACATTCCCACTATAAGTGACACCTTATGAGAAGTGTCCTTTTCTGTGTGACTTATTTCACTTAGAATCGTCTTACCTAAATCCACTCATCATGCTGCTACTAGCCTTATGACATTGATTTCATGGCTGAGTGATATTCCATTGTACATAAGGACCACAACTTTTTTATCCATTTTTCGCTTTCCTGGGATATTTAAGGTGGAAGGAAGTGGAGGTCCTTGTCAACAGAGCAGCCCTAAACTTTGGGGTGCTTGTGTCTTGCTGATTTTCAATTTTCCCACTTTATCCCCCCATGCGTGGAAGTGCCCTATGCTCTCTAAGCTGTGTTTTTTAGATGTTTCAGGACACACCGTACACTTCTCCAGAGTGGCTGTTGGCAATTTACATCCCGCCCATCAGTGTAGCAAGGCTCCCATTTCTCCATGGCCTGTCCTGCATTTCTGGTTTTGACAGTTTTTTCAGCATGGCCCTTTTGACCGATGGGAAGCGAGACTTCTTTGTAGTGCTGATTTGCCTTTCCAGGTTGCTTGGTTGGCCAAAAAGGGCGTATGCGTTTTTTCCTGAATATATTCAGGAAAAAACGCATACGCCCTTTTTGGCCAAGGGCATCATTGTCAACGTTTTGCCGCTTTTCATGTGCTTTAAAGGCGATTCGAATCTACCTCCTGAAATCTGTTTCCTGCAATTCTGCCTTGATTTCAAATCCTCTTCTTTGCCTTCCCTCAATATATTTGTGGACGAGAGTTATCATTTATAACTCTGCAGGTTTGTGAATTGCAGTGCCCTGAAGCTCCATTTTACAAGTCGCTTTTTTGGGAGCCGGCCGCAAAAGCACAGGATGGCTTCAGGCCCTGTTCTGGTTCAGGGGGGCAGGCTGAGCCTGTGGTTAATTCTTCTTCCTGATGGGAAAATAGAGTGACCTGTGCCTGTCCCAACACCAAGAGCTAGTCTCTCATTGGTTCCCCGTCTTCCCGTTCATCCTCAGGACAAATTGCAACCTGTACGGAACAGGAGGTTAAAGGTGCTGATGCTCCAAGTAGGGAGATTGCTAGTAAAGTGGCTGGAATGGCGAACCCGAGCACAAGGAGATGAGAAATGAGGTGCGTTTTAGAAACCTTTCCCCATCACACGGTGTACCATCTTCTGGGTTTCTCATGCATGTTTTCGATGTAGGAAGATGCCCTTGAACCTGGAGATTTGGGACCCATGCGATGGGTAGCACGCAGTATTACTTTAAAGGGTCTGCGTTTGCTCACCCAACCTCACCAAACCTCTCAGCCCCAAGAGTGTCCACCCTTATGTCTCATTCAGCTGTGGGTCTAGATATGGTCAATCCAGGTTGCATCACAGACCCTGAACGAATTGTGTAAGAATTTCTCTCTCTTTTCCTGTCTTTGTTTCATGGGTTTTTAAAAGTAATTTATTTTTATAATGGGGTTTAGCTGCTTTTCACGGCTGTGTTTATGCCGCTTTACACCCACTTGACACACTAACAGAGAGATATCAATACATAGGTTTTAAGATTATTACTAGTCAGATATATTCTTGTGCAGTGAATCGGGCGTGTTGAGTCCAGTTCTCTGAGCAAGGAGTAGGTCTTGTCTATTACATATTGGGTTTATGGAACGGTATCTGAGCTAATTTGAAACTCTTGTTTTATGTATCACCCCACCTCACCTTTCCCGTTAAGCAGCCATAGTGTGTTTTCTGCATGTGTGACTCTGTTCTGTTTTGTAATTCAGTTCAAGTGTAACGGTTTTTACATTCCCTCTATAAGTGACACCTTATGAGAAGTGTCCTTTTCTGTGTGACTTATTTCACTTAGAATCGTCTTACCTAAATCCACTCATCATGCTGCTACTAGCCTTATGACATTGATTTCATGGCTGAGCGATATTCCATTGTACATAAGGACCACAACTTTTTTATCCATTTTTCGCTTTCCTGGGATATTTAAGGTGGAATGAAGTGGAGGTCCTTGTCAACAGAGCAGCCCTAAACTTTGGGGTGCTTGTGTCTTGCTGATTTTCAATTTTCCCACTTTATCCCCCCATGCGTGGAAGTGCCCTATGCTCTCTAAGCTGTGTTTTTTAGATGTTTCAGGACACACCGTACACTTCTCCAGAGTGGCTGTTGGCAATTTACATCCCGCCCATCAGTGTAGCAAGGCTCCCATTTCTCCATGGCCTGTCCTGCATTTCTGGTTTTGACAGTTTTTTCAGCATGGCCCTTTTGACCGATGGGAAGCGAGACTTCTTTGTAGCGCTGATTTGCCTTTCCAGGTTGCTTGGTTGGCCAAAAAGGGCGTATGCGTT
This sequence comes from Balaenoptera physalus, assembly GCF_965194825.1. Lineage (NCBI taxonomy): Eukaryota > Metazoa > Chordata > Mammalia > Artiodactyla > Balaenopteridae > Balaenoptera > Balaenoptera physalus. The sequence goes on along the minus strand of NW_028126346.1, from coordinate 118,066 downwards.
TTTTCCTGAATATATTCAGGAAAAAACGCATACGCCCTTTTTGGCCAAGGGCATCATTGTCAACGTTTTGCCGCTTTTCATGTGCTTTAAAGGCGATTCGAATCTACCTCCTGAAATCTGTTTCCTGCAATTCTGCCTTGATTTCAAATCCTCTTCTTTGCCTTCCCTCAATATATTTGTGGACGAGAGTTATCATTTATAACTCTGCAGGTTTGTGAATTGCAGTGCCCTGAAGCTCCATTTTACAAGTCGCTTTTTTGGGAGCCGGCCGCAAAAGCGCAGGATGGCTTCAGGCCCTGTTCTGGTTCAGGGGGGCAGGCTGAGCCTGTGGTTAATTCTTCTTCCTGATGGGAAAATAGAGTGACCTGTGCCTGTCCCAACACCAAGAGCTAGTCTCTCATTGGTTCCCCGTCTTCCCGTTCATCCTCAGGACAAATTGCAACCTGTACGGAACAGGAGGTTAAAGGTGCTGATGCTCCAAGTAGGGAGATTGCTAGTAAAGTGGCTGGAATGGCGAACCCGAGCACAAGGAGATGAGAAATGAGGTGCGTTTTAGAAACCTTTCCCGATCACACGGTGTACCATCGTCTGGGTTTCTCATGCATGTTTTCGATGTAGGAAGATGCCCTTGAACCTGGAGATTTGGGATCCATGCGATGGGTAGCACGCAGTATTACTTTAAATGGTCTGCGTTTGCTCACCCAACCTCACCAAACCTCTCAGCCCCAAGAGTGTCCACCCTTATGTCTCATCCAGCTGTGGGTCTAGATATGGTCAATCCAGGTTGCATCACAGCCCCTGAACGAATTGTGTAAGAATTTCTCTCTCTTTCCCTGTCTTTGTTTCATGGGTTTTTAAAAGTAATTTATTTTTATAATGGGGTGTAGCTGCTTTTCACGGCTGTGTTTAGGCCGCTTTACACCCACTTGACCCACTAACAGAGAGATATCAATACATAGGTTTTAAGATTATTACTAGTCAGATATATTCTTGTGCGGTGAATCGGGCGTGTTGAGTCCAGTTCTCTGAGCAAGGAGTAGGTCTTGTCTGTTACATATTGGGTTTATGGAACGGTATCTGAGCTAATTTGAAACTCTTGTTTTATGTATCACCCCACCTCACCTTTCCCTTTAAGCAGCCATAGTGTGTTTTCTGCATGTGTGACTCTGTTCTGTTTTGTAATTCAGTTCAAGTGTAACGGTTTTTACATTCCCTCTATAAGTGACACCTTATGAGAAGTGTCCTTTTCTGTGTGACTTATTTCACTTAGAATCGTCTTACCTAAATCCACTCATCATGCTGCTACTAGCCTTATGACATTGATTTCATGGCTGAGTGATATTCCATTGTACATAAGGACCACAACTTTTTTATCCATTTTTCGCTTTCCTGGGATATTTAAGGTGGAAGGAAGTGGAGGTCCTTGTCAACAGAGCAGCCCTAAACTTTGGGGTGCTTGTGTCTTGCTGATTTTCAATTTTCCCACTTTATCCCCCCATGCGTGGAAGTGCCCTATGCTCTCTAAGCTGTGTTTTTTAGATGTTTCAGGACACACCGTACACTTCTCCAGAGTGGCTGTTGGCAATTTACATCCCGCCCATCAGTGTAGCAAGTCTCCCATTTCTCCATGGCCTGTCCTGCATTTCTGGTTTTGACACTTTTTTCAGCATGGCCCTTTTGACCGATGGGAAGCGAGACTTCTTTGTAGCGCTGATTTGCCTTTCCAGGTTGCTTGGTTGGCCAAAAAGGGCGTATGCGTTTTTTCCTGAATATATTCAGGAAAAAACGCATACGCCCTTTTTGGCCAAGGGCATCATTGTCAACGTTTTGCCGCTTTTCATGTGCTTTAAAGGCGATTCGAATCTACCTCCTGAAATCTGTTTCCTGCAATTCTGCCTTGATTTCAAATCCTCTTCTTTGCCTTCCCTCAATATATTTGTGGACGAGAGTTATGATTTATAACTCTGCAGGTTTGTGAATTGCAGTGCCCTGAAGCTCCATTTTACAAGTCGGTTTTTTGGGAGCTGGCCGCAAAAGCGCAGGATGGCTTCAGGCCCTGTTCTGGTTCAGGGGGGCAGGCTGAGCCTGTGGTTAATTCTTCTTCCTGATGGGAAAATAGAGTGGCCTGTGCCTGTCCCAACACCAAGAGCTAGTCTCTCATTGGTTCCCCGTCTTCCCGTTCATCCTCAGGACAAATTGCAACCTGTACGGAACAGGAGGTTAAAGGTGCTGATGCTCCAAGTAGGGAGATTGCTAGTAAAGTGGCTGGAATGGCGAACCCGAGCACAAGGAGATGAGAAATGAGGTGCGTTTTAGAAACCTTTCCCCATCACACGGTGTACCATCTTCTGGGTTTCTCATGCATGTTTTCGATGTAGGAAGATGCCCTTGAACCTGGAGATTTGGGACCCATGCGATGGGTAGCACGCAGTATTACTTTAAAGGGTCTGCGTTTGCTCACCCAACCTCACCAAACCTCTCAGCCCCAAGAGTGTCCACCCTTATGTCTCATCCAGCTGTGGGTCTAGATATGGTCAATCCAGGTTGCATCACAGCCCCTGAACGAATTGTGTAAGAATTTCTCTCTCTTTCCCTGTCTTTGTTTCATGGGTTTTTAAAAGTAATTTATTTTTATAATGGGGTTTAGCTGCTTTTCACGGCTGTGTTTATGCCGCTTTACACCCACTTGACACACTAACAGAGAGATATCAATACATAGGTTTTAAGATTATTACTAGTCAGATATATTCTTGTGCGGTGAATCGGGCGTGTTGTGTCCAGTTCTCTGAGCAAGGAGTAGGTCTTGTCTATTCCATATTGGGTTTATGGAACGGTATCTGAGCTAATTTGAAACTCTTGTTTTATGTATCACCCCACCTCACCTTTCCCGTTAAGCAGCCATAGTGTGTTTTCTGCATGTGTGACTCTGTTCTGTTTTGTAATTCAGTTCAAGTGTAACGGTTTTTACATTCCCTCTATAAGTGACACCTTATGAGAAGTGTCCTTTTCTGTGTGACTTATTTCACTTAGAATCGTCTTACCTAAATCCACTCATCATGCTGCTACTAGCCTTATGACATTGATTTCATGGCTGAGTGATATTCCATTGTACATAAGGACCACAACTTTTTTATCCATTTTTCGCTTTCCTGGGATATTTAAGGTGGAATGAAGTGGAGGTCCTTGTCAACAGAGCAGCCCTAAACTTTGGGGTGCTTGTGTCTTGCTGATTTTCAATTTTCCCACTTTATCCCCCCATGCGTGGAAGTGCCCTATGCTCTCTAAGCTGTGTTTTTTAGATGTTTCAGGACACACCGTACACTTCTCCAGAGTGGCTGTTGGCAATTTACATCCCGCCCATCAGTGTAGCAAGGCTCCCATTTCTCCATGGCCTGTCCTGCATTTCTGGTTTTGACACTTTTTTCAGCATGGCCCTTTTGACCGATGGGAAGCGAGACTTCTTTGTAGCGCTGATTTGCCTTTCCAGGTTGCTTGGTTGGCCAAAAAGGGCGTATGCGTTTTTTCCTGAATATATTCAGGAAAAAAGGCATACGCCCTTTTTGGCCAAGGGCATCATTGTCAACGTTTTGCCGCTTTTCATGTGCTTTAAAGGCGATTCGAATCTACCTCCTGAAATCTGTTTCCTGCAATTCTGCCTTGATTTCAAATCCTCTTCTTTGCCTTCCCTCAATATATTTGTGGACGAGAGTTATCATTTATAACTCTGCAGGTTTGTGAATTGCAGTGCCCTGAAGCTCCATTTTACAAGTCGGTTTTTTGGGAGCTGGCCGCAAAAGCGCAGGATGGCTTCAGGCCCTGTTCTGGTTCAGGGGGGCAGGCTGAGCCTGTGGTTAATTCTTCATCCTGATGGGAAAATAGAGTGGCCTGTGCCTGTCCCAACACCAAGAGCTAGTCTCTCATTGGTTCCCCGTCTTCCCGTTCATCCTCAGGACAAATTGCAACCTGTACGGAACAGGAGGTTAAAGGTGCTGATGCTCCAAGTAGGGAGATTGCTAGTAAAGTGGCTGGAATGGCGAACCCGAGCACAAGGAGATGAGAAATGAGGTGCGTTTTAGAAACCTTTCCCCATCACACGGTGTACCATCTTCTGGGTTTCTCATGCATGTTTTCGATGTAGGAAGATGCCCTTGAACCTGGAGATTTGGGACCCATGCGATGGGTAGCACGCAGTATTACTTTAAAGGGTCTGCGTTTGCTCACCCAACCTCACCAAACCTCTCAGCCCCAAGAGTGTCCACCCTTATGTCTCATCCAGCTGTGGGTCTAGATATGGTCAATCCAGGTTGCATCACAGCCCCTGAACGAATTGTGTAAGAATTTCTCTCTCTTTCCCTGTCTTTGTTTCATGGGTTTTTAAAAGTAATTTATTTTTATAATGGGGTTTAGCTGCTTTTCACGGCTGTGTTTATGCCGCTTTACACCCACTTGACACACTAACAGAGAGATATCAATACATAGGTTTTAAGATTATTACTAGTCAGATATATTCTTGTGCGGTGAATCGGGCGTGTTGAGTCCAGTTCTCTGAGCAAGGAGTAGGTCTTGTCTATTACATATTGGGTTTATGGAACGGTATCTGAGCTAATTTGAAACTCTTGTTTTATGTATCACCCCACCTCACCTTTCCCGTTAAGCAGCCATAGTGTGTTTTCTGCATGTGTGACTCTGTTCTGTTTTGTAATTCAGTTCAAGTGTAACGGTTTTTACATTCCCTCTATAAGTGACACCTTATGAGAAGTGTCCTTTTCTGTGTGACTTATTTCACTTAGAATCGTCTTACCTAAATCCACTCATCATGCTGCTACTAGCCTTATGACATTGATTTCATGGCTGAGTGATATTCCATTGTACATAAGGACCACAACTTTTTTATCCATTTTTCGCTTTCCTGGGATATTTAAGGTGGAAGGAAGTGGAGGTCCTTGTCAACAGAGCAGCCCTAAACTTTGGGGTGCTTGTGTCTTGCTGATTTTCAATTTTCCCACTTTATCCCCCCATGCGTGGAAGTGCCCTATGCTCTCTAAGCTGTGTTTTTTAGATGTTTCAGGACACACCGTACACTTCTCCAGAGTGGCTGTTGGCAATTTACATCCCGCCCATCAGTGTAGCAAGGCTCCCATTTCTCCATGGCCTGTCCTGCATTTCTGGTTTTGACAGTTTTTTCAGCATGGCCCTTTTGACCGATGGGAAGCGAGACTTCTTTGTAGTGCTGATTTGCCTTTCCAGGTTGCTTGGTTGGCCAAAAAGGGCGTATGCGTTTTTTCCTGAATATATTCAGGAAAAAACGCATACGCCTTTTTTGGCCAAGGGCATCATTGTCAACGTTTTGCCGCTTTTCATGTGCTTTAAAGGCGATTCGAATCTACCTCCTGAAATCTGTTTCCTGCAATTCTGCCTTGATTTCAAATCCTCTTCTTTGCCTTCCCTCAATATATTTGTGGACGAGAGTTATCATTTATAACTCTGCAGGTTTGTGAATTGCAGTGCCCTGAAGCTCCATTTTACAAGTCGCTTTTTTGGGAGCCGGCCGCAAAAGCACAGGATGGCTTCAGGCCCTGTTCTGGTTCAGGGGGGCAGGCTGAGCCTGTGGTTAATTCTTCTTCCTGATGGGAAAATAGAGTGACCTGTGCCTGTCCCAACACCAAGAGCTAGTCTCTCATTGGTTCCCCGTCTTCCCGTTCATCCTCAGGACAAATTGCAACATGTACGGAACAGGAGGTTAAAGGTGCTGATGCTCCAAGTAGGGAGATTGCTAGTAAAGTGGCTGGAATGGCGAACCCGAGCACAAGGAGATGAGAAATGAGGTGCGTTTTAGAAACCTTTCCCCATCACACGGTGTACCATCTTCTGGGTTTCTCATGCATGTTTTCGATGTAGGAAGATGCCCTTGAACCTGGAGATTTGGGACCCATGCGATGGGTAGCACGCAGTATTACTTTAAAGGGTCTGCGTTTGCTCACCCAACCTCACCAAACCTCTCAGCCCCAAGAGTGTCCACCCTTATGTCTCATTCAGCTGTGGGTCTAGATATGGTCAATCCAGGTTGCATCACAGACCCTGAACGAATTGTGTAAGAATTTCTCTCTCTTTTCCTGTCTTTGTTTCATGGGTTTTTAAAAGTAATTTATTTTTATAATGGGGTTTAGCTGCTTTTCACGGCTGTGTTTATGCCGCTTTACACCCACTTGACACACTAACAGAGAGATATCAATACATAGGTTTTAAGATTATTACTAGTCAGATATATTCTTGTGCAGTGAATCGGGCGTGTTGAGTCCAGTTCTCTGAGCAAGGAGTAGGTCTTGTCTATTACATATTGGGTTTATGGAACGGTATCTGAGCTAATTTGAAACTCTTGTTTTATGTATCACCCCACCTCACCTTTCCCGTTAAGCAGCCATAGTGTGTTTTCTGCATGTGTGACTCTGTTCTGTTTTGTAATTCAGTTCAAGTGTAACGGTTTTTACATTCCCTCTATAAGTGACACCTTATGAGAAGTGTCCTTTTCTGTGTGACTTATTTCACTTAGAATCGTCTTACCTAAATCCACTCATCATGCTGCTACTAGCCTTATGACATTGATTTCATGGCTGAGCGATATTCCATTGTACATAAGGACCACAACTTTTTTATCCATTTTTCGCTTTCCTGGGATATTTAAGGTGGAATGAAGTGGAGGTCCTTGTCAACAGAGCAGCCCTAAACTTTGGGGTGCTTGTGTCTTGCTGATTTTCAATTTTCCCACTTTATCCCCCCATGCGTGGAAGTGCCCTATGCTCTCTAAGCTGTGTTTTTTAGATGTTTCAGGACACACCGTACACTTCTCCAGAGTGGCTGTTGGCAATTTACATCCCGCCCATCAGTGTAGCAAGGCTCCCATTTCTCCATGGCCTGTCCTGCATTTCTGGTTTTGACAGTTTTTTCAGCATGGCCCTTTTGACCGATGGGAAGCGAGACTTCTTTGTAGCGCTGATTTGCCTTTCCAGGTTGCTTGGTTGGCCAAAAAGGGCGTATGCGTTTTTTCCTGAATATATTCAGGAAAAAACGCATACGCCCTTTTTGGCCAAGGGCATCATTGTCAACGTTTTGCCGCTTTTCATGTGCTTTAAAGGCGATTCGAATCTACCTCCTGAAATCTGTTTCCTGCAATTCTGCCTTGATTTCAAATCCTCTTCTTTGCCTTCCCTCAATATATTTGTGGACGAGAGTTATCATTTATAACTCTGCAGGTTTGTGAATTGCAGTGCCCTGAAGCTCCATTTTACAAGTCGCTTTTTTGGGAGCCGGCCGCAAAAGCGCAGGATGGCTTCAGGCCCTGTTCTGGTTCAGGGGGGCAGGCTGAGCCTGTGGTTAATTCTTCTTCCTGATGGGAAAATAGAGTGACCTGTGCCTGTCCCAACACCAAGAGCTAGTCTCTCATTGGTTCCCCGTCTTCCCGTTCATCCTCAGGACAAATTGCAACCTGTACGGAACAGGAGGTTAAAGGTGCTGATGCTCCAAGTAGGGAGATTGCTAGTAAAGTGGCTGGAATGGCGAACCCGAGCACAAGGAGATGAGAAATGAGGTGCGTTTTAGAAACCTTTCCCGATCACACGGTGTACCATCGTCTGGGTTTCTCATGCATGTTTTCGATGTAGGAAGATGCCCTTGAACCTGGAGATTTGGGATCCATGCGATGGGTAGCACGCAGTATTACTTTAAATGGTCTGCGTTTGCTCACCCAACCTCACCAAACCTCTCAGCCCCAAGAGTGTCCACCCTTATGTCTCATCCAGCTGTGGGTCTAGATATGGTCAATCCAGGTTGCATCACAGCCCCTGAACGAATTGTGTAAGAATTTCTCTCTCTTTCCCTGTCTTTGTTTCATGGGTTTTTAAAAGTAATTTATTTTTATAATGGGGTTTAGCTGCTTTTCACGGCTGTGTTTAGGCCGCTTTACACCCACTTGACACACTAACAGAGAGATATCAATACATAGGTTTTAAGATTATTACTAGTCAGATATATTCTTGTGCGGTGAATCGGGCGTGTTGAGTCCAGTTCTCTGAGCAAGGAGTAGGTCTTGTCTATTCCATATTGGGTTTATGGAACGGTATCTGAGCTAATTTGAAACTCTTGTTTTATGTATCACCCCACCTCACCTTTCCCGTTAAGCAGCCATAGTGTGTTTTCTGCATGTGTGACTCTGTTCTGTTTTGTAATTCAGTTCAAGTGTAACGGTTTTTACATTCCCTCTATAAGTGACACCTTATGAGAAGTGTCCTTTTCTGTGTGACTTATTTCACTTAGAATCGTCTTACCTAAATCCACTCATCATGCTGCTACTAGCCTTATGACATTGATTTCATGGCTGAGTGATATTCCATTATACATAAGGACCACAACTTTTTTATCCATTTTTCGCTTTCCTGGGATATTTAAGGTGGAAGGAAGTGGAGGTCCTTGTCAACAGAGCAGCCCTAAACTTTGGGGTGCTTGTGTCTTGCTGATTTTCAATTTTCCCACTTTATCCCCCCATGCGTGGAAGTGCCCTATGCTCTCTAAGCTGTGTTTTTTAGATGTTTCAGGACACACCGTACACTTCTCCAGAGTGGCTGTTGGCAATTTACATCCCGCCCATCAGTGTAGCAAGGCTCCCATTTCTCCATGGCCTGTCCTGCATTTCTGGTTTTGACACTTTCTTCAGCATGGCCCTTTTGACCGATGGGAAGCGAGACTTCTTTGTAGGGCTGATTTGCCTTTCCAGGTTGCTTGGTTGGCCAAAAAGGGCGTATGCGTTTTTTCCTGAATATATTCAGGAAAAAACGCATACGCCCTTTTTGGCCAAGGGCATCATTGTCAACGTTTTGCCGCTTTTCATATGCTTTAAAGGCGATTCGAATCTACCTCCTGAAATCTGTTTCCTGCAATTCTGCCTTGATTTCAAATCCTCTTCTTTGCCTTCCCTCAATATATTTGTGGACGAGAGTTATCATTTATAACTCTGCAGGTTTGTGAATTGCAGTGCCCTGAAGCTCCATTTTACAAGTCGCTTTTTTGGGAGCCGGCCGCAAAAGCGCAGGATGGCTTCAGGCCCTGTTCTGGTTCCGGGGGGCAGGCTGAGCCTGTGGTTAATTCTTCTTCCTGATGGGAAAATAGAGTGACCTGTGCCTGTCCCAACACCAAGAGCTAGTCTCTCATTGGTTCCCCGTCTTCCCGTTCATCCTCAGGACAAATTGCAACCTGTACGGAACAGGAGGTTAAAGGTGCTGATGCTCCAAGTAGGGAGATTGCTAGTAAAGTGGCTGGAATGGCGAACCCGAGCACAAGGAGATGAGAAATGAGGTGCGTTTTAGAAACCTTTCCCCATCACACGGTGTACCATCTTCTGGGTTTCTCATGCATGTTTTCGATGTAGGAAGATGCCCTTGAACCTGGAGATTTGGGACCCATGCGATGGGTAGCACGCAGTATTACTTTAAAGGGTCTGCGTTTGCTCACCCAACCTCACCAAACCTCTCAGCCCCAAGAGTGTCCACCCTTATGTCTCATCCAGCTGTGGGTCTAGATATGGTCAATCCAGGTTGCATCACAGCCCCTGAACGAATTGTGTAAGAATTTCTCTCTCTTTCCCTGTCTTTGTTTCATGGGTTTTTAAAAGTAATTTATTTTTATAATGGGGTTTAGCTGCTTTTCACGGCTGTGTTTATGCCGCTTTACACCCACTTGACACACTAACAGAGAGATATCAATACATAGGTTTTAAGATTATTACTAGTCAGATATATTCTTGTGCAGTGAATCGGGAGTGTTGAGTCCAGTTCTCTGAGCAAGGAGTAGGTCTTGTCTATTACATATTGGGTTTATGGAACGGTATCTGAGCTAATTTGAAACTCTTGTTTTATGTATCACCCCACCTCACCTTTCCCGTTAAGCAGCCATAGTGTGTTTTCTGCATGTGTGACTCTGTTCTGTTTTGTAATTCAGTTCAAGTGTAACGGTTTTTACATTCCCTCTATAAGTGACACCTTATGAGAAGTGTCCTTTTCTGTGTGACTTATTTCACTTAGAATCGTCTTACCTAAATCCACTCATCATGCTGCTACTAGCCTTATGACATTGATTTCATGGCTGAGTGATATTCCATTGTACATAAGGACCACAACTTTTTTATCCATTTTTCGCTTTCCTGGGATATTTAAGGTGGAAGGAAGTGGAGGTCCTTGTCAACAGAGCAGCCCTAAACTTTGGGGTGCTTGTGTCTTGCTGATTTTCAATTTTCCCACTTTATCCCCCCATGTGTGGAAGTGCCCTATGCTCTCTAAGCTGTGTTTTTTAGATGTTTCAGGACACACCGTACACTTCTCCAGAGTGGCTGTTGGCAATTTACATCCCGCCCATCAGTGTAGCAAGGCTCCCATTTCTCCATGGCCTGTCCTGCATTTCTGGTTTTGACACTTTTTTCAGCATGGCCCTTTTGACCGATGGGAAGCGAGACTTCTTTGTAGCGCTGATTTGCCTTTCCAGGTTGCTTGGTTGGCCAAAAAGGGCGTATGCGTTTTTTCCTGAATATATTCAGGAAAAAACGCATACGCCCTTTTTGGCCAAGGGCATCATTGTCAACGTTTTGCCGCTTTTCATGTGCTTTAAAGGCGATTCGAATCTACCTCCTGAAATCTGTTTCCTGCAATTCTGCCTTGATTTCAAATCCTCTTCTTTGCCTTCCCTCAATATATTTGTGGACGAGAGTTATCATTTATAACTCTGCAGGTTTGTGAATTGCAGTGCCCTGAAGCTCCATTTTACAAGTCGCTTTTTTGGGAGCTGGCCGCAAAAGCGCCGGATGGCTTCAGGCCCTGTTCTGGTTCTGGGGGGCAGGCTGAGCCTGTGGTTAATTCTTCTTCCTGATGGGAAAATAGAGTGACCTGTGCCTGTCCCAACACCAAGAGCTAGTCTCTCATTGGTTCCCCGTCTCCCCGTTCATCCTCAGGACAAATTGCAACCTGTACGGAACAGGAGGTTAAAGGTGCTGATGCTCCAAGTAGGGAGATTGCTAGTAAAGTGGCTGGAATGGCGAACCCGAGCACAAGGAGATGAGAAATGAGGTGCGTTTTAGAAACCTTTCCCCATCACACGGTGTACCATCTTCTGGGTTTCTCATGCATGTTTTCGATGTAGGAAGATGCCCTTGAACCTGGAGATTTGGGACCCATGCGATGGGTAGCACGCAGTATTACTTTAAATGGTCTGCGTTTGCTCACCCAACCTCACCAAACCTCTCAGCCCCAAGAGTGTCCACCCTTATGTCTCATCCAGCTGTGGGTCTAGATATGGTCAATCCAGGTTGCATCACAGCTCCTGAACGAATTGTGTAAGAATTTCTCTCTCTTTCCCTGTCTTTGTTTCATGGGTTTTTAAAAGTAATTTATTTTTATAATGGGGTTTAGCTGCTTTTCACGGCTGTGTTTATGCCGCTTTACACCCACTTGACACACTAACAGAGAGATATCAATACATAGGTTTTAAGATTATTACTAGTCAGATATATTCTTGTGCGGTGAATCGGGAGTGTTGAGTCCAGTTCTCTGAGCAAGGAGTAGCTCTTGTCTATTCCATATTGGGTTTATGGAACGGTATCTGAGCTAATTTGAAACTCTTGTTTTATGTATCACCCCACCTCACCTTTCCCGTTAAGCAGCCATAGTGTGTTTTCTGCATGTGTGACTCTGTTCTGTTTTGTAATTCAGTTCAAGTGTAACGGTTTTTACATTCCCTCTATAAGTGACACCTTATGAGAAGTGTCCTTTTCTGTGTGACTTATTTCACTTAGAATCGTCTTACCTAAATCCACTCATCATGCTGCTACTAGCCTTATGACATTGATTTCATGGCTGAGTGATATTCCATTGTACATAAGGACCACAACTTTTTTATCCATTTTTCGCTTTCCTGGGATATTTAAGGTGGAAGGAAGTGGAGGTCCTTGTCAACAGAGCAGCCCTAAACTTTGGGGTGCTTGTGTCTTGCTGATTTTCAATTTTCCCACTTTATCCCCCCATGCGTGGAAGTGCCCTATGCTCTCTAACCTGTGTTTTTTAGATGTTTCAGGACACACCGTACACTTCTCCAGAGTGGCTGTTGGCAATTTACATCCCGCCCATCAGTGTAGCAAGGCTCCCATTTCTCCATGGCCTGTCCTGCATTTCTGGTTTTGACACTTTTTTCAGCATGGCCCTTTTGACCGATGGGAAGCGAGACTTCTTTGTAGCGCTGATTTGCCTTTCCAGGTTGCTTGGTTGGCCAAAAAGGGCGTATGCGTTTTTTCCTGAATATATTCAGGAAAAAACGCATACGCCCTTTTTGGCCAAGGGCATCATTGTCAACGTTTTGCCGCTTTTCATGTGCTTTAAAGGCGATTCGAATCTACCTCCTGAAATCTGTTTCCTGCAATTCTGCCTTGATTTCAAATCCTCTTCTTTGCCTTCCCTCAATATATTTGTGGACGAGAGTTATCATTTATAACTCTGCAGGTTTGTGAATTGCAGTGCCCTGAAGCTCCATTTTACAAGTCGCTTTTTTGGGAGCCGGCCGCAAAAGCGCAGGATGGCTTCAGGCCCTGTTCTGGTTCCGGGGGGCAGGCTGAGCCTGTGGTTAATTCTTCTTCCTGATGGGAAAATAGAGTGACCTGTGCCTGTCCCAACACCAAGAGCTAGTCTCTCATTGGTTCCCGTCTCCCCGTTCATCCTCAGGACAAATTGCAACCTGTACGGAACAGGAGGTTAAAGGTGCTGATGCTCCAAGTAGGGAGATTGCTAGTAAAGTGGCTGGAATGGCGAACCCGAGCACAAGGAGATGAGAATTGAGGTGCGTTTTAGAAACCTTTCCCCATCACACGGTGTACCATCTTCTGGGTTTCTCATGCATGTTTTCGATGTAGGAAGATGCCCTTGAACCTGGAGATTTGGGACCCATGCGATGGGTAGCACGCAGTATTACTTTAAATGGTCTGCGTTTGCTCACCCAACCTCACCAAACCTCTCAGCCCCAAGAGTGTCCACCCTTATGTCTCATCCAGCTGTGGGTCTAGATATGGTCAATCCAGGTTGCATCACAGCTCCTGAACGAATTGTGTAAGAATTTCTCTCTCTTTCCCTGTCTTTGTTTCATGGGTTTTTAAAAGTAATTTATTTTTATAATGGGGTTTAGCTGCTTTTCACGGCTGTGTTTATGCCGCTTTACACCCACTTGACACACTAACAGAGAGATATCAATACATAGGTTTTAAGATTATTACTAGTCAGATATATTCTTGTGCGGTGAATCGGGCGTGTTGAGTCCAGTTCTCTGAGCAAGGAGTAGGTCTTGTCTATTACATATTGGGTTTATGGAACGGTATCTGAGCTAATTTGAAACTCTTGTTTTATGTATCACCCCACCTCACCTTTCCCGTTAAGCAGCCATAGTGTGTTTTCTGCATGTGTGACTCTGTTCTGTATTGTAAGTCAGTTCAAGTGTAACGGTTTTTACATTCCCTCTATAAGTGACACCTTATGAGAAGTGTCCTTTTCTGTGTGACTTATTTCACTTAGAATCGTCTTACCTAAATCCACTCATCATGCTGCTACTAGCCTTATGACATTGATTTCATGGCTGAGTGATATTCCATTGTACATAAGGACCACAACTTTTTTATCCATTTTTCGCTTTCCTGGGATATTTAAGGTGGAAGGAAGTGGAGGTCCTTGTCAACAGAGCAGCCCTAAACTTTGGGGTGCTTGTGTCTTGCTGATTTTCAATTTTCCCACTTTATCCCCCCATGCGTGGAAGTACTCTATGCTCTCTAAGCTGTGTTTTTTAGATGTTTAAGGACACACCGTACACTTCTCCAGAGTGGCTGTTGGCAATTTACATCCCGCCCATCAGTGTAGCAAGGCTCCCATTTCTCCATGGCCTGTCCTGCATTTCTGGTTTTGACAGTTTTTTCAGCATGGCCCTTTTGACCGATGGGAAGCGAGACTTCTTTGTAGCGCTGATTTGCCTTTCCAGGTTGCTTGGTTGGCCAAAAAGGGCGTATGCGTTTTTTCCTGAATATATTCAGGAAAAAACGCATACGCCCTTTTTGGCCAAGGGCATCATTGTCAACGTTTTGCCGCTTTTCATGTGCTTTAAAGGCGATTCGAATCTACCTCCTGAAATCTGTTTCCTGCAATTCTGCCTTGATTTCAAATCCTCTTCTTTGCCTTCCCTCAATATATTTGTGGACGAGAGTTATCATTTATAACTCTGCATGTTTGTGAATTGCAGTGCCCTGAAGCTCCATTTTACAAGTCGGTTTTTTGGGAGCTGGCCGCAAAAGCGCAGGATGGCTTCAGGCCCTGTTCTGGTTCAGGGGGGCAGGCTGAGCCTGTGGTTAATTCTTCTTCCTGATGGGAAAATAGAGTGGACTGTGCCTGTCCCAACACCAAGAGCTAGTCTCTCATTGGTTCCCCGTCTTCCCGTTCATCCTCAGGACAAATTGCAACCTGTACGGAACAGGAGGTTAAAGGTGCTGATGCTCCAAGTAGGGAGATTGCTAGTAAAGTGGCTGGAATGGCGAACCCGAGCACAAGGAGATGAGAAATGAGGTGCGTTTTAGAAACCTTTCCCCATCACACGGTGTACCATCTTCTGGGTTTCTCATGCATGTTTTCGATGTAGGAAGATGCCCTTGAACCTGGAGATTTGGGACCCATGCGATGGGTAGCACGCAGTATTACTTTAAAGGGTCTGCGTTTGCTCACCCAACCTCACCAAACCTCTCAGCCCCAAGAGTGTCCACCCTTATGTGTCATCCAGCTGTGGGTCTAGATATGGTCAATCCAGGTTGCATCACAGCTCCTGAACGAATTGTGTAAGAATTTCTCTCTCTTTCCCTGTCTTTGTTTCATGGGTTTTTAAAAGTAATTTATTTTTATAATGGGGTTTAGCTGCTTTTCACGGCTGTGTTTATGCCGCTTTACACCCACTTGACACATTAACAGAGAGATATCAATTCATAGGTTTTAAGATTATTACTAGTCAGATATATTCTTGTGCGGTGAATCGGGCGTGTTGAGTCCAGTTCTCTGAGCAAGGAGTAGGTCTTGTCTATTCCATATTGGGTTTATGGAACGGTATCTGAGCTAATTTGAAACTCTTGTTTTATGTATCACCCCACCTCACCTTTCCCGTTAAGCAGCCATAGTGTGTTTTCTGCATGTGTGACTCTGTTCTGTATTGTAAGTCAGTTCAAGTGTAACGGTTTTTACATTCCCTCTATAAGTGACACCTTATGAGAAGTGTCCTTTTCTGTGTGACTTATTTCACTTAGAATCGTCTTACCTAAATCCACTCATCATGCTGCTACTAGCCTTATGACATTGATTTCATGGCTGAGTGATATTCCATTGTAAATAAGGACCACAACTTTTTTATCCATTTTTCGCTCTCCTGGGATATTTAAGGTGGAAGGAAGTGGAGGTCCTTGTCAACAGAGCAGCCCTAAACTTTGGGGTGCTTGTGTCTTGCTGATTTTCAATTTTCCCACTTTATCCCCCCATGCGTGGAAGTGCCCTATGCTCTCTAAGCTGTGTTTTTTAGATGTTTCAGGACACACCGTACACTTCTCCAGAGTGGCTGTTGGCAATTTACATCCCGCCCATCAGTGTAGCAAGGCTCCCATTTCTCCATGGCCTGTCCTGCATTTCTGGTTTTGACACTTTTTTCAGCATGGCCCTTTTGACCGATGGGAAGCGAGACTTCTTTGTAGCGCTGATTTGCCTTTCCAGGTTGCTTGGTTGGCCAAAAAGGGCATATGCGTTTTTTCCTGAATATATTCAGGAAAAAACGCATACGCCCTTTTTGGCCAAGGGCATCATTGTCAACGTTTTGCCGCTTTTCATGTGCTTTAAAGGCGATTCGAATCTACCTCCTGAAATCTGTTTCCTGCAATTCTGCCTTGATTTCAAATCCTCTTCTTTGCCTTCCCTCAATATATTTGTGGACGAGAGTTATCATTTATAACTCTGCAGGTTTGTGAATTGCAGTGCCCTGAAGCTCCATTTTACAAGTCGCTTTTTTGGGAGCCGGCCGCAAAAGCACAGGATGGCTTCAGGCCCTGTTCTGGTTCAGGGGGGCAGGCTGAGCCTGTGGTTAATTCTTCTTCCTGATGGGAAAATAGAGTGACCTGTGCCTGTCCCAACACCAAGAGCTAGTCTCTCATTGGTTCCCCGTCTTCCCGTTCATCCTCAGGACAAATTGCAACCTGTACGGAACAGGAGGTTAAAGGTGCTGATGCTCCAAGTAGGGAGATTGCTAGTAAAGTGGCTGGAATGGCGAACCCGAGCACAAGGAGATGAGAAATGAGGTGCGTTTTAGAAACCTTTCCCCATCACACGGTGTACCATCTTCTGGGTTTCTCATGCATGTTTTCGATGTAGGAAGATGCCCTTGAACCTGGAGATTTGGGACCCATGCGATGGGTAGCACGCAGTATTACTTTAAAGGGTCTGCGTTTGCTCACCCAACCTCACCAAACCTCTCAGCCCCAAGAGTGTCCACCCTTATGTCTCATCCAGCTGTGGGTCTAGATATGGTCAATCCAGGTTGCATCACAGCCCCTGAACGAATTGTGTAAGAATTTCTCTCTCTTTCCCTGTCTTTGTTTCATGGGCTTTTAAAAGTAATTTATTTTTATAATGGGGTTTAGCTGCTTTTCACGGCTGTGTTTAGGCCGCTTTACACCCACTTGACACACTAACAGAGAGATATCAATACATAGGTTTTAAGATTATTACTAGTCAGATATATTCTTGTGCGGTGAATCGGGCGTGTTGAGTCCAGTTCTCTGAGCAAGGAGTAGGTCTTGTCTATTCCATATTGGGTTTATGGAACGGTATCTGAGCTAATTTGAAACTCTTGTTTTATGTATCACCCCACCTCACCTTTCCCGTTAAGCAGCCATAGTGTGTTTTCTGCATGTGTGACTCTGTTCTGTTTTGTAATTCAGTTCAAGTGTAACGGTTTTTACATTCCCTCTATAAGTGACACCTTATGAGAAGTGTCCTTTTCTGTGTGACTTATTTCACTTAGAATCGTCTTACCTAAATCCACTCATCATGCTGCTACTAGCCTTATGACATTGATTTCATGGCTGAGTGATATTCCATTGTACATAAGGACCACAACTTTTTTATCCATTTTTCGCTCTCCTGGGATATTTAAGGTGGAAGGAAGTGGAGGTCCTTGTCAACAGAGCAGCCCTAAACTTTGGGGTGCTTGTGTCTTGCTGATTTTCAATTTTCCCACTTTATCCCCCCATGCGTGGAAGTGCCCTATGCTCTCTAAGCTGTGTTTTTTAGATGTTTCAGGACACACCGTACACTTCTCCAGAGTGGCTGTTGGCAATTTACATCCCGCCCATCAGTGTAGCAAGGCTCCCATTTCTCCATGGCCTGTCCTGCATTTCTGGTTTTGACACTTTTTTCAGCATGGCCCTTTTGACCGATGGGAAGCGAGACTTCTTTGTAGCGCTGATTTGCCTTTCCAGGTTGCTTGGTTGGCCAAAAAGGGCGTATGCGTTTTTTCCTGAATATATTCAGGAAAAAACGCATACGCCCTTTTTGGCCAAGGGCATCATTGTCAACGTTTTGCCGCTTTTCATGTGCTTTAAAGGCGATTCGAATCTACCTCCTGAAATCTGTTTCCTGCAATTCTGCCTTGATTTCAAATCCTCTTCTTTGCCTTCCCTCAATATATTTGTGGACGAGAGTTATCATTTATAACTCTGCAGGTTTGTGAATTGCAGTGCCCTGAAGCTCCATTTTACAAGTCGCTTTTTTGGGAGCCGGCCGCAAAAGCACAGGATGGCTTCAGGCCCTGTTCTGGTTCAGGGGGGCAGGCTGAGCCTGTGGTTAATTCTTCTTCCTGATGGGAAAATAGAGTGACCTGTGCCTGTCCCAACACCAAGAGCTAGTCTCTCATTGGTTCCCCGTCTTCCCGTTCATCCTCAGGACAAATTGCAACCTGTACGGAACAGGAGGTTAAAGGTGCTGATGCTCCAAGTAGGGAGATTGCTAGTAAAGTGGCTGGAATGGCGAACCCGAGCACAAGGAGATGAGAAATGAGGTGCGTTTTAGAAACCTTTCCCCATCACACGGTGTACCATCTTCTGGGTTTCTCATGCATGTTTTCGATGTAGGAAGATGCCCTTGAACCTGGAGATTTGGGACCCATGCGATGGGTAGCACGCAGTATTACTTTAAAGGGTCTGCGTTTGCTCACCCAACCTCACCAAACCTCTCAGCCCCAAGAGTGTCCACCCTTATGTCTCATCCAGCTGTGGGTCTAGATATGGTCAATCCAGGTTGCATCACAGCCCCTGAACGAATTGTGTAAGAATTTCTCTCTCTTTCCCTGTCTTTGTTTCATGGGTTTTTAAAAGTAATTTATTTTTATAATGGGGTTTAGCTGCTTTTCACGGCTGTGTTTAGGCCGCTTTACACCCACTTGACACACTAACAGAGAGATATCAATACATAGGTTTTAAGATTATTACTAGTCAGATATATTCTTGTGCGGTGAATCGGGCGTGTTGAGTCCAGTTCTCTGAGCAAGGAGTAGGTCTTGTCTATTACATATTGGGTTTATGGAACGGTATCTGAGCTAATTTGAAACTCTTGTTTTATGTATCACCCCACCTCACCTTTCCCGTTAAGCAGCCATAGTGTGTTTTCTGCATGTGTGACTCTGTTCTGTTTTGTAATTCAGTTCAAGTGTAACGGTTTTTACATTCCCTCTATAAGTGACACCTTATGAGAAGTGTCCTTTTCTGTGTGACTTATTTCACTTAGAATCGTCTTACCTAAATCCACTCATCATGCTGCTACTAGCCTTATGACATTGATTTCATGGCTGAGTGATATTCCATTGTACATAAGGACCACAACTTTTTTATCCATTTTTCGCTCTCCTGGGATATTTAAGGTGGAAGGAAGTGGAGGTCCTTGTCAACAGAGCAGCCCTAAACTTTGGGGTGCTTGTGTCTTGCTGATTTTCAATTTTCCCACTTTATCCCCCCATGCGTGGAAGTGCCCTATGCTCTCTAAGCTGTGTTTTTTAGATGTTTCAGGACACACCGTACACTTCTCCAGAGTGGCTGTTGGCAATTTACATCCCGCCCATCAGTGTAGCAAGGCTCCCATTTCTCCATGGCCTGTCCTGCATTTCTGGTCTTGACAGTTTTTTCAGCATGGCCCTTTTGACCGATGGGAAGCGAGACTTCTTTGTAGCGCTGATTTGCCTTTCCAGGTTGCTTGGTTGGCCAAAAAGGGCGTATGCGTTTTTTCCTGAATATATTCAGGAAAAAACGCATACGCCCTTTTTGGCCAAGGGCATCATTGTCAACGTTTTGCCGCTTTTCATGTGCTTTAAAGGCGATTCGAATCTACCTCCTGAAATCTGTTTCCTGCAATTCTGCCTTGATTTCAAATCCTCTTCTTTGCCTTCCCTCAATATATTTGTGGACGAGAGTTATCATTTATAACTCTGCAGGTTTGTGAATTGCAGTGCCCTGAAGCTCCATTTTACAAGTCGCTTTTTTGGGAGCCGGCCGCAAAAGTACAGGATGGCTTCAGGCCCTGTTCTGGTTCTGGGGGGCAGGCTGAGCCTGTGGTTAATTCTTCTTCCTGATGGGAAAATAGAGTGACCTGTGCCTGTCCCAACACCAAGAGCTAGTCTCTCATTGGTTCCCCATCTTCCCGTTCATCCTCAGGACAAATTGCAACCTGTACGGAACAGGAGGTTAAAGGTGCTGATGCTCCAAGTAGGGAGATTGCTAGTAAAGTGGCTGGAATGGCGAACCCGAGCACAAGGAGATGAGAAATGAGGTGCGTTTTAGAAACCTTTCCCCATCACACGGTGTACCATCTTCTGGGTTTCTCATGCATGTTTTCGATGTAGGAAGATGCCCTTGAACCTGGAGATTTGGGACCCATGCGATGGGTAGCACGCAGTATTACTTTAAATGGTCTGCGTTTGCTCAAACAACCTCACCAAACCTCTCAGCCCCAAGAGTGTCCACCCTTATGTGTCATCCAGCTGTGGGTCTAGATATGGTCAATCCAGGTTGCATCACAGCTCCTGAACGAATTGTGTAAGAATTTCTCTCTCTTTCCCTGTCTTTGTTTCATGGGTTTTTAAAAGTAATTTATTTTTATAATGGGGTTTAGCTGCTTTTCACGGCTGTGTTTAGGCCGCTTTACACCCACTTGACACACTAACAGAGAGATATCAATACATAGGTTTTAAGATTATTACTAGTCAGATATATTCTTGTGCGGTGAATCGGGCGTGTTGAGTCCAGTTCTCTGAGCAAGGAGTAGGTCTTGTCTATTACATATTGGGTTTATGGAACGGTATCTGAGCTAATTTGAAACTCTTGTTTTATGTATCACCCCACCTCACCTTTCCCGTTAAGCAACCATAGTGTGTTTTCTGCATGTGTGACTCTGTTCTGTATTGTAAGTCAGTTCAAGTGTAACGGTTTTTACATTCCCTCTATAAGTGACACCTTATGAGAAGTGTCCTTTTCTGTGTGACTTATTTCACTTAGAATCGTCTTACCTAAATCCACTCATCATGCTGCTACTAGCCTTATGACATTGATTTCATGGCTGAGTGATATTCCATTGTACATAAGGACCACAACTTTTTTATCCATTTTTCGCTTTCCTGGGATATTTAAGGTGGAAGGAAGTGGAGGTCCTTGTCAACAGAGCAGCCCTAAACTTTGGGGTGCTTGTGTCTTGCTGATTTTCAATTTTCCCACTTTATCCCCCCATGCGTGGAAGTACCCTATGCTCTCTAAGCTGTGTTTTTTAGATGTTTCAGGACACACCGTACACGTCTCCAGAGTGGCTGTTGGCAATTTACATCCCGCCCATCAGTGTAGCAAGGCTCCCATTTCTCCATGGCCTGTCCTGCATTTCTGGTTTTGACACTTTTTTCAGCATGGCCCTTTTGACCGATGGGAAGCGAGACTTCTTTGTAGCGCTGATTTGCCTTTCCAGGTTGCTTGGTTGGCCAAAAAGGGCGTATGCGTTTTTTCCTGAATATATTCAGGAAAAAACGCATACGCCCTTTTTGGCCAAGGGCATCATTGTCAACGTTTTGCCGCTTTTCATGTGCTTTAAATGCGATTCGAATCTACCTCCTGAAATCTGTTTCCTGCAATTCTGCCTTGATTTCAAATCCTCTTCTTTGCCTTCCCTCAATATATTTGTGGACGAGAGTTATCATTTATAACTCTGCAGGTTTGTGAATTGCAGTGCCCTGAAGCTCCATTTTACAAGTCGCTTTTTTGGGAGCCGGCCGCAAAAGCGCAGGATGGCTTCAGGCCCTGTTCTGGTTCCGGGGGGCAGGCTGAGCCTGTGGTTAATTCTTCTTCCTGATGGGAAAATAGAGTGACCTGTGCCTGTCCCAACACCAAGAGCTAGTCTCTCATTGGTTCCCCGTCTCCCCGTTCATCCTCAGGACAAATTGCAACCTGTACGGAACAGGAGGTTAAAGGTGCTGATGCTCCAAGTAGGGAGATTGCTAGTAAAGTGGCTGGAATGGCGAACCCGAGCACAAGGAGATGAGAAATGAGGTGCGTTTTAGAAACCTTTCCGCATCACACGGTGTACCATCTTCTGGGTTTCTCATGCATGTTTTCGATGTAGGAAGATGCCCTTGAACCTGGAGATTTGGGACCCATGCGATGGGTAGCACGCAGTATTACTTTAAAGGGTCTGCGTTTGCTCACCCAACCTCACCAAACCTCTCAGCCCCAAGAGTGTCCACCCTTATGTGTCATCCAGCTGTGGGTCTAGATATGGTCAATCCAGGTTGCATCACAGCTCCTGAACGAATTGTGTAAGAATTTCTCTCTCTTTCCCTGTCTTTGTTTCATGGGTTTTTAAAAGTAATTTATTTTTATAATGGGGTTTAGCTGCTTTTCACGGCTGTGTTTAGGCCGCTTTACACCCACTTGACACACTAACAGAGAGATATCAATACATAGGTTTTAAGATTATTACTAGTCAGATATATTCTTGTGCGGTGAATCGGGCGTGTTGAGTCCAGTTCTCTGAGCAAGGAGTAGGTCTTGTCTATTACATATTGGGTTTATGGAACGGTATCTGAGCTAATTTGAAACTCTTGTTTTATGTATCACCCCACCTCACCTTTCCCGTTAAGCAGCCATAGTGTGTTTTCTGCATGTGTGACTCTGTTCTGTATTGTAAGTCAGTTCAAGTGTAACGGTTTTTACATTCCCTCTATAAGTGACACCTTATGAGAAGTGTCCTTTTCTGTGTGACTTATTTCACTTAGAATCGTCTTACCTAAATCCACTCATCATGCTGCTACTAGCCTTATGACATTGATTTCATGGCTGAGTGATATTCCATTGTACATAAGGACCACAACTTTTTTATCCATTTTTCGCTTTCCTGGGATATTTAAGGTGGAAGGAAGTGGAGGTCCTTGTCAACAGAGCAGCCCTAAACTTTGGGGTGCTTGTGTCTTGCTGATTTTCAATTTTCCCACTTTATCCCCCCATGCGTGGAAGTACCCTATGCTCTCTAAGCTGTGTTTTTTAGATGTTTCAGGACACACCGTACACTTCTCCAGAGTGGCTGTTGGCAATTTACATCCCGCCCATCAGTGTAGCAAGGCTCCCATTTCTCCATGGCCTGTCCTGCATTTCTGGTTTTGACACTTTTTTCAGCATGGCCCTTTTGACCGATGGGAAGCGAGACTTCTTTGTAGCGCTGATTTGCCTTTCCAGGTTGCTTGGTTGGCCAAAAAGGGCGTATGCGTTTTTTCCTGAATATATTCAGGAAAAAACGCATACGCCCTTTTTGGCCAAGGGCATCATTGTCAACGTTTTGCCGCTTTTCATGTGCTTTAAAGGCGATTCGAATCTACCTCCTGAAATCTGTTTCCTGCAATTCTGCCTTGATTTCAAATCCTCTTCTTTGCCTTCCCTCAATATATTTGTGGACGAGAGTTATCATTTATAACTCTGCAGGTTTGTGAATTGCAGTGCCCTGAAGCTCCATTTTACAAGTCGCTTTTTTGGGAGCCGGGCGCAAAAGCGCAGGATGGCTTCAGGCCCTGTTCTGGTTCCGGGGGGCAGGCTGAGCCTGTGGTTAATTCTTCTTCCTGATGGGAAAATAGAGTGACCTGTGCCTGTCCCAACACCAAGAGCTAGTCTCTCATTGGTTCCCCGTCTCCCCGTTCATCCTCAGGACAAATTGCAACCTGTACGGAACAGGAGGTTAAAGGTGCTGATGCTCCAAGTAGGGAGATTGCTAGTAAAGTGGCTGGAATGGCGAACCCGAGCACAAGGAGATGAGAAATGAGGTGCGTTTTAGAAACCTTTCCCCATCACACGGTGTACCATCTTCTGGGTTTCTCATGCATGTTTTCGATGTAGGAAGATGCCCTTGAACCTGGAGATTTGGGACCCATGCGATGGGTAGCACGCAGTATTACTTTAAAGGGTCTGCGTTTCTCACCCAACCTCACCAGACCTCTCAGCCCCAAGAGTGTCCACCCTTATGTCTCATCCAGCTGTGGGTCTAGATATGGTCAATCCAGGTTGCATCACAGCCCCTGAACGAATTGTGTAAGAATTTCTCTCTCTTTCCCTGTCTTTGTTTCATGGGTTTTTAAAAGTAATTTATTTTTATAATGGGGTTTAGCTGCTTTTCACGGCTGTGTTTAGGCCGCTTTACACCCACTTGACACACTAACAGAGAGATATCAATACATAGGTTTTAAGATTATTACTAGTCAGATATATTCTTGTGCGGTGAATCGGGCGTGTTGAGTCCAGTTCTCTGAGCAAGGAGTAGGTCTTGTCTATTACATATTGGGTTTATGGAACGGTATCTGAGCTAATTTGAAACTCTTGTTTTATGTATCACCCCACCTCACCTTTCCCGTTAAGCAGCCATAGTGTGTTTTCTGCATGTGTGACTCTGTTCTGTATTGTAAGTCAGTTCAAGTGTAACGGTTTTTACATTCCCTCTATAAGTGACACCTTATGAGAAGTGTCCTTTTCTGTGTGACTTATTTCACTTAGAATCGTCTTACCTAAATCCACTCATCATGCTGCTACTAGCCTTATGACATTGATTTCATGGCTGAGTGATATTCCAATGTACATAAGGACCACAACTTTTTTATCCATTTTTCGCTTTCCTGGGATATTTAAGGTGGAAGGAAGTGGAGGTCCTTGTCAACAGAGCAGCCCTAAACTTTGGGGTGCTTGTGTCTTGCTGATTTTCAATTTTCCCACTTTATCCCCCCATGCGTGGAAGTACCCTATGCTCTCTAAGCTGTGTTTTTTAGATGTTTCAGGACACACCGTACACTTCTCCAGAGTGGCTGTTGGCAATTTACATCCCGCCCATCAGTGTAGCAAGGCTCCCATTTCTCCATGGCCTGTCCTGCATTTCTGGTTTTGACACTTTTTTCAGCATGGCCCTTTTGACCGATGGGAAGCGAGACTTCTTTGTAGCGCTGATTTGCCTTTCCAGGTTGCTTGGTTGGCCAAAAAGGGCGTATGCGTTTTTTCCTGAATATATTCAGGAAAAAACGCATACGCCCTTTTTGGCCAAGGGCATCATTGTCAACGTTTTGCCGCTTTTCATGTGCTTTAAAGGCGATTCGAATCTACCTCCTGAAATCTGTTTCCTGCAATTCTGCCTTGATTTCAAATCCTCTTCTTTGCCTTCCCTCAATATATTTGTGGACGAGAGTTATCATTTATAACTCTGCAGGTTTGTGAATTGCAGTGCCCTGAAGCTCCATTTTACAAGTCGCTTTTTTGGGAGCCGGGCGCAAAAGCGCAGGATGGCTTCAGGCCCTGTTCTGGTTCCGGGGGGCAGGCTGAGCCTGTGGTTAATTCTTCTTCCTGATGGGAAAATAGAGTGACCTGTGCCTGTCCCAACACCAAGAGCTAGTCTCTCATTGGTTCCCCGTCTCCCCGTTCATCCTCAGGACAAATTGCAACCTGTACGGAACAGGAGGTTAAAGGTGCTGATGCTCCAAGTAGGGAGATTGCTAGTAAAGTGGCTGGAATGGCGAACCCGAGCACAAGGAGATGAGAAATGAGGTGCGTTTTAGAAACCTTTCCCCATCACACGGTGTACCATCTTCTGGGTTTCTCATGCATGTTTTCGATGTAGGAAGATGCCCTTGAACCTGGAGATTTGGGACCCATGCGATGGGTAGCACGCAGTATTACTTTAAAGGGTCTGCGTTTGCTCACCCAACCTCACCAAACCTCTCAGCCCCAAGAGTGTCCACCCTTATGTGTCATCCAGCTGTGGGTCTAGATATGGTCAATCCAGGTTGCATCACAGCTCCTGAACGAATTGTGTAAGAATTTCTCTCTCTTTCCCTGTCTTTGTTTCATGGGTTTTTAAAAGTAATTTATTTTTATAATGGGGTTTAGCTGCTTTTCACGGCTGTGTTTAGGCCGCTTTACACCCACTTGACACACTAACAGAGAGATATCAATACATAGGTTTTAAGATTATTACTAGTCAGATATATTCTTGTGCGGTGAATCGGGCGTGTTGAGTCCAGTTCTCTGAGCAAGGAGTAGGTCTTGTCTATTACATATTGGGTTTATGGAACGGTATCTGAGCTAATTTGAAACTCTTGTTTTATGTATCACCCCACCTCACCTTTCCCGTTAAGCAACCATAGTGTGTTTTCTGCATGTGTGACTCTGTTCTGTATTGTAAGTCAGTTCAAGTGTAACGGTTTTTACATTCCCTCTATAAGTGACACCTTATGAGAAGTGTCCTTTTCTGTGTGACTTATTTCACTTAGAATCGTCTTACCTAAATCCACTCATCATGCTGCTACTAGCCTTATGACATTGATTTCATGGCTGAGTGATATTCCATTGTACATAAGGACCACAACTTTTTTATCCATTTTTCGCTCTCCTGGGATATTTAAGGTGGAAGGAAGTGGAGGTCCTTGTCAACAGAGCAGCCCTAAACTTTGGGGTGCTTGTGTCTTGCTGATTATCAATTTTCCCACTTTATCCCCCCATGCGTGGAAGTGCCCTATGCTCTCTAAGCTGTGTTTTTTAGATGTTTCAGGACACACCGTACACTTCTCCAGAGTGGCTGTTGGCAATTTACATCCCGCCCATCAGTGTAGCAAGGCTCCCATTTCTCCATGGCCTGTCCTGCATTTCTGGTCTTGACAGTTTTTTCAGCATGGCCCTTTTGACCGATGGGAAGCGAGACTTCTTTGTAGCGCTGATTTGCCTTTCCAGGTTGCTTGGTTGGCCAAAAAGGGCATATGCGTTTTTTCCTGAATATATTCAGGAAAAAACGCATACGCCCTTTTTGGCCAAGGGCATCATTGTCAACGTTTTGCCGCTTTTCATGTGCTTTAAAGGCGATTCGAATCTACCTCCTGAAATCTGTTTCCTGCAATTCTGCCTTGATTTCAAATCCTCTTCTTTGCCTTCCCTCAATATATTTGTGGACGAGAGTTATCATTTATAACTCTGCAGGTTTGTGAATTGCAGTGCCCTGAAGCTCCATTTTACAAGTCGCTTTTTTGGGAGCCGGCCGCAAAAGCACAGGATGGCTTCAGGCCCTGTTCTGGTTCAGGGGGGCAGGCTGAGCCTGTGGTTAATTCTTCTTCCTGATGGGAAAATAGAGTGACCTGTGCCTGTCCCAACACCAAGAGCTAGTCTCTCATTGGTTCCCCGTCTTCCCGTTCATCCTCAGGACAAATTGCAACCTGTACGGAACAGGAGGTTAAAGGTGCTGATGCTCCAAGTAGGGAGATTGCTAGTAAAGTGGCTGGAATGGCGAACCCGAGCACAAGGAGATGAGAAATGAGGTGCGTTTTAGAAACCTTTCCCCATCACACGGTGTACCATCTTCTGGGTTTCTCATGCATGTTTTCGATGTAGGAAGATGCCCTTGAACCTGGAGATTTGGGACCCATGCGATGGGTAGCACGCAGTATTACTTTAAAGGGTCTGCGTTTGCTCACCCAACCTCACCAAACCTCTCAGCCCCAAGAGTGTCCACCCTTATGTCTCATCCAGCTGTGGGTCTAGATATGGTCAATCCAGGTTGCATCACAGCCCCTGAACGAATTGTGTAAGAATTTCTCTCTCTTTCCCTGTCTTTGTTTCATGGGCTTTTAAAAGTAATTTATTTTTATAATGGGGTTTAGCTGCTTTTCACGGCTGTGTTTAGGCCGCTTTACACCCACTTGACACACTAACAGAGAGATATCAATACATAGGTTTTAAGATTATTACTAGTCAGATATATTCTTGTGCGGTGAATCGGGCGTGTTGAGTCCAGTTCTCTGAGCAAGGAGTAGGTCTTGTCTATTCCATATTGGGTTTATGGAACGGTATCTGAGCTAATTTGAAACTCTTGTTTTATGTATCACCCCACCTCACCTTTCCCGTTAAGCAGCCATAGTGTGTTTTCTGCATGTGTGACTCTGTTCTGTTTTGTAATTCAGTTCAAGTGTAACGGTTTTTACATTCCCTCTATAAGTGACACCTTATGAGAAGTGTCCTTTTCTGTGTGACTTATTTCACTTAGAATCGTCTTACCTAAATCCACTCATCATGCTGCTACTAGCCTTATGACATTGATTTCATGGCTGAGTGATATTCCATTGTACATAAGGACCACAACTTTTTTATCCATTTTTCGCTCTCCTGGGATATTTAAGGTGGAAGGAAGTGGAGGTCCTTGTCAACAGAGCAGCCCTAAACTTTGGGGTGCTTGTGTCTTGCTGATTTTCAATTTTCCCACTTTATCCCCCCATGCGTGGAAGTGCCCTATGCTCTCTAAGCTGTGTTTTTTAGATGTTTCAGGACACACCGTACACTTCTCCAGAGTGGCTGTTGGCAATTTACATCCCGCCCATCAGTGTAGCAAGGCTCCCATTTCTCCATGGCCTGTCCTGCATTTCTGGTTTTGACACTTTTTTCAGCATGGCCCTTTTGACCGATGGGAAGCGAGACTTCTTTGTAGCGCTGATTTGCCTTTCCAGGTTGCTTGGTTGGCCAAAAAGGGCGTATGCGTTTTTTCCTGAATATATTCAGGAAAAAACGCATACGCCCTTTTTGGCCAAGGGCATCATTGTCAACGTTTTGCCGCTTTTCATGTGCTTTAAAGGCGATTCGAATCTACCTCCTGAAATCTGTTTCCTGCAATTCTGCCTTGATTTCAAATCCTCTTCTTTGCCTTCCCTCAATATATTTGTGGACGAGAGTTATCATTTATAACTCTGCAGGTTTGTGAATTGCAGTGCCCTGAAGCTCCATTTTGCAAGTCGCTTTTTTGGGAGCCGGCCGCAAAAGTACAGGATGGCTTCAGGCCCTGTTCTGGTTCTGGGGGGCAGGCTGAGCCTGTGGTTAATTCTTCTTCCTGATGGGAAAATAGAGTGACCTGTGCCTGTCCCAACACCAAGAGCTAGTCTCTCATTGGTTCCCCATCTTCCCGTTCATCCTCAGGACAAATTGCAACCTGTACGGAACAGGAGGTTAAAGGTGCTGATGCTCCAAGTAGGGAGATTGCTAGTAAAGTGGCTGGAATGGCGAACCCGAGCACAAGGAGATGAGAAATGAGGTGCGTTTTAGAAACCTTTCCCCATCACACGGTGTACCATCTTCTGGGTTTCTCATGCATGTTTTCGATGTAGGAAGATGCCCTTGAACCTGGAGATTTGGGACCCATGCGATGGGTAGCACGCAGTATTACTTTAAATGGTCTGCGTTTGCTCAAACAACCTCACCAAACCTCTCAGCCCCAAGAGTGTCCACCCTTATGTGTCATCCAGCTGTGGGTCTAGATATGGTCAATCCAGGTTGCATCACAGCTCCTGAACGAATTGTGTAAGAATTTCTCTCTCTTTCCCTGTCTTTGTTTCATGGGTTTTTAAAAGTAATTTATTTTTATAATGGGGTTTAGCTGCTTTTCACGGCTGTGTTTAGGCCGCTTTACACCCACTTGACACACTAACAGAGAGATATCAATACATAGGTTTTAAGATTATTACTAGTCAGATATATTCTTGTGCGGTGAATCGGGCGTGTTGAGTCCAGTTCTCTGAGCAAGGAGTAGGTCTTGTCTATTACATATTGGGTTTATGGAACGGTATCTGAGCTAATTTGAAACTCTTGTTTTATGTATCACCCCACCTCACCTTTCCCGTTAAGCAACCATAGTGTGTTTTCTGCATGTGTGACTCTGTTCTGTATTGTAAGTCAGTTCAAGTGTAACGGTTTTTACATTCCCTCTATAAGTGACACCTTATGAGAAGTGTCCTTTTCTGTGTGACTTATTTCACTTAGAATCGTCTTACCTAAATCCACTCATCATGCTGCTACTAGCCTTATGACATTGATTTCATGGCTGAGTGATATTCCATTGTACATAAGGACCACAACTTTTTTATCCATTTTTCGCTTTCCTGGGATATTTAAGGTGGAAGGAAGTGGAGGTCCTTGTCAACAGAGCAGCCCTAAACTTTGGGGTGCTTGTGTCTTGCTGATTTTCAATTTTCCCACTTTATCCCCCCATGCGTGGAAGTACCCTATGCTCTCTAAGCTGTGTTTTTTAGATGTTTCAGGACACACCGTACACGTCTCCAGAGTGGCTGTTGGCAATTTACATCCCGCCCATCAGTGTAGCAAGGCTCCCATTTCTCCATGGCCTGTCCTGCATTTCTGGTTTTGACACTTTTTTCAGCATGGCCCTTTTGACCGATGGGAAGCGAGACTTCTTTGTAGCGCTGATTTGCCTTTCCAGGTTGCTTGGTTGGCCAAAAAGGGCGTATGCGTTTTTTCCTGAATATATTCAGGAAAAAACGCATACGCCCTTTTTGGCCAAGGGCATCATTGTCAACGTTTTGCCGCTTTTCATGTGCTTTAAATGCGATTCGAATCTACCTCCTGAAATCTGTTTCCTGCAATTCTGCCTTGATTTCAAATCCTCTTCTTTGCCTTCCCTCAATATATTTGTGGACGAGAGTTATCATTTATAACTCTGCAGGTTTGTGAATTGCAGTGCCCTGAAGCTCCATTTTACAAGTCGCTTTTTTGGGAGCCGGCCGCAAAAGCGCAGGATGGCTTCAGGCCCTGTTCTGGTTCCGGGGGGCAGGCTGAGCCTGTGGTTAATTCTTCTTCCTGATGGGAAAATAGAGTGACCTGTGCCTGTCCCAACACCAAGAGCTAGTCTCTCATTGGTTCCCCGTCTCCCCGTTCATCCTCAGGACAAATTGCAACCTGTACGGAACAGGAGGTTAAAGGTGCTGATGCTCCAAGTAGGGAGATTGCTAGTAAAGTGGCTGGAATGGCGAACCCGAGCACAAGGAGATGAGAAATGAGGTGCGTTTTAGAAACCTTTCCGCATCACACGGTGTACCATCTTCTGGGTTTCTCATGCATGTTTTCGATGTAGGAAGATGCCCTTGAACCTGGAGATTTGGGACCCATGCGATGGGTAGCACGCAGTATTACTTTAAAGGGTCTGCGTTTGCTCACCCAACCTCACCAAACCTCTCAGCCCCAAGAGTGTCCACCCTTATGTGTCATCCAGCTGTGGGTCTAGATATGGTCAATCCAGGTTGCATCACAGCTCCTGAACGAATTGTGTAAGAATTTCTCTCTCTTTCCCTGTCTTTGTTTCATGGGTTTTTAAAAGTAATTTATTTTTATAATGGGGTTTAGCTGCTTTTCACGGCTGTGTTTAGGCCGCTTTACACCCACTTGACACACTAACAGAGAGATATCAATACATAGGTTTTAAGATTATTACTAGTCAGATATATTCTTGTGCGGTGAATCGGGCGTGTTGAGTCCAGTTCTCTGAGCAAGGAGTAGGTCTTGTCTATTACATATTGGGTTTATGGAACGGTATCTGAGCTAATTTGAAACTCTTGTTTTATGTATCACCCCACCTCACCTTTCCCGTTAAGCAGCCATAGTGTGTTTTCTGCATGTGTGACTCTGTTCTGTATTGTAAGTCAGTTCAAGTGTAACGGTTTTTACATTCCCTCTATAAGTGACACCTTATGAGAAGTGTCCTTTTCTGTGTGACTTATTTCACTTAGAATCGTCTTACCTAAATCCACTCATCATGCTGCTACTAGCCTTATGACATTGATTTCATGGCTGAGTGATATTCCATTGTACATAAGGACCACAACTTTTTTATCCATTTTTCGCTTTCCTGGGATATTTAAGGTGGAAGGAAGTGGAGGTCCTTGTCAACAGAGCAGCCCTAAACTTTGGGGTGCTTGTGTCTTGCTGATTTTCAATTTTCCCACTTTATCCCCCCATGCGTGGAAGTACCCTATGCTCTCTAAGCTGTGTTTTTTAGATGTTTCAGGACACACCGTACACGTCTCCAGAGTGGCTGTTGGCAATTTACATCCCGCCCATCAGTGTAGCAAGGCTCCCATTTCTCCATGGCCTGTCCTGCATTTCTGGTTTTGACACTTTTTTCAGCATGGCCCTTTTGACCGATGGGAAGCGAGACTTCTTTGTAGCGCTGATTTGCCTTTCCAGGTTGCTTGGTTGGCCAAAAAGGGCGTATGCGTTTTTTCCTGAATATATTCAGGAAAAAACGCATACGCCCTTTTTGGCCAAGGGCATCATTGTCAACGTTTTGCCGCTTTTCATGTGCTTTAAAGGCGATTCGAATCTACCTCCTGAAATCTGTTTCCTGCAATTCTGCCTTGATTTCAAATCCTCTTCTTTGCCTTCCCTCAATATATTTGTGGACGAGAGTTATCATTTATAACTCTGCAGGTTTGTGAATTGCAGTGCCCTGAAGCTCCATTTTACAAGTCGCTTTTTTGGGAGCCGGGCGCAAAAGCGCAGGATGGCTTCAGGCCCTGTTCTGGTTCCGGGGGGCAGGCTGAGCCTGTGGTTAATTCTTCTTCCTGATGGGAAAATAGAGTGACCTGTGCCTGTCCCAACACCAAGAGCTAGTCTCTCATTGGTTCCCCGTCTCCCCGTTCATCCTCAGGACAAATTGCAACCTGTACGGAACAGGAGGTTAAAGGTGCTGATGCTCCAAGTAGGGAGATTGCTAGTAAAGTGGCTGGAATGGCGAACCCGAGCACAAGGAGATGAGAAATGAGGTGCGTTTTAGAAACCTTTCCCCATCACACGGTGTACCATCTTCTGGGTTTCTCATGCATGTTTTCGATGTAGGAAGATGCCCTTGAACCTGGAGATTTGGGACCCATGCGATGGGTAGCACGCAGTATTACTTTAAAGGGTCTGCGTTTCTCACCCAACCTCACCAGACCTCTCAGCCCCAAGAGTGTCCACCCTTATGTCTCATCCAGCTGTGGGTCTAGATATGGTCAATCCAGGTTGCATCACAGCCCCTGAACGAATTGTGTAAGAATTTCTCTCTCTTTCCCTGTCTTTGTTTCATGGGTTTTTAAAAGTAATTTATTTTTATAATGGGGTTTAGCTGCTTTTCACGGCTGTGTTTAGGCCGCTTTACACCCACTTGACACACTAACAGAGAGATATCAATACATAGGTTTTAAGATTATTACTAGTCAGATATATTCTTGTGCGGTGAATCGGGCGTGTTGAGTCCAGTTCTCTGAGCAAGGAGTAGGTCTTGTCTATTACATATTGGGTTTATGGAACGGTATCTGAGCTAATTTGAAACTCTTGTTTTATGTATCACCCCACCTCACCTTTCCCGTTAAGCAGCCATAGTGTGTTTTCTGCATGTGTGACTCTGTTCTGTATTGTAAGTCAGTTCAAGTGTAACGGTTTTTACATTCCCTCTATAAGTGACACCTTATGAGAAGTGTCCTTTTCTGTGTGACTTATTTCACTTAGAATCGTCTTACCTAAATCCACTCATCATGCTGCTACTAGCCTTATGACATTGATTTCATGGCTGAGTGATATTCCAATGTACATAAGGACCACAACTTTTTTATCCATTTTTCGCTTTCCTGGGATATTTAAGGTGGAAGGAAGTGGAGGTCCTTGTCAACAGAGCAGCCCTAAACTTTGGGGTGCTTGTGTCTTGCTGATTTTCAATTTTCCCACTTTATCCCCCCAAGCGTGGAAGTACCCTATGCTCTCTAAGCTGTGTTTTTTAGATGTTTCAGGACACACCGTACACTTCTCCAGAGTGGCTGTTGGCAATTTACATCCCGCCCATCAGTGTAGCAAGGCTCCCATTTCTCCATGGCCTGTCCTGCATTTCTGGTTTTGACACTTTTTTCAGCATGGCCCTTTTGACCGATGGGAAGCGAGACTTCTTTGTAGCGCTGATTTGCCTTTCCAGGTTGCTTGGTTGGCCAAAAAGGGCGTATGCGTTTTTTCCTGAATATATTCAGGAAAAAACGCATACGCCCTTTTTGGCCAAGGGCATCATTGTCAACGTTTTGCCGCTTTTCATGTGCTTTAAAGGCGATTCGAATCTACCTCCTGAAATCTGTTTCCTGCAATTCTGCCTTGATTTCAAATCCTCTTCTTTGCCTTCCCTCAATATATTTGTGGACGAGAGTTATCATTTATAACTCTGCAGGTTTGTGAATTGCAGTGCCCTGAAGCTCCATTTTACAAGTCGCTTTTTTGGGAGCCGGGCGCAAAAGCGCAGGATGGCTTCAGGCCCTGTTCTGGTTCCGGGGGGCAGGCTGAGCCTGTGGTTAATTCTTCTTCCTGATGGGAAAATAGAGTGACCTGTGCCTGTCCCAA
The DNA here is from genome assembly GCF_965194825.1 of Balaenoptera physalus. Lineage (NCBI taxonomy): Eukaryota > Metazoa > Chordata > Mammalia > Artiodactyla > Balaenopteridae > Balaenoptera > Balaenoptera physalus. Next base: position 84,249 of record NW_028126346.1, on the reverse strand, counting down.
CACCAAGAGCTAGTCTCTCATTGGTTCCCCGTCTCCCCGTTCATCCTCAGGACAAATTGCAACCTGTACGGAACAGGAGGTTAAAGGTGCTGATGCTCCAAGTAGGGAGATTGCTAGTAAAGTGGCTGGAATGGCGAACCCGAGCACAAGGAGATGAGAAATGAGGTGCGTTTTAGAAACCTTTCCCCATCACACGGTGTACCATCTTCTGGGTTTCTCATGCATGTTTTCGATGTAGGAAGATGCCCTTGAACCTGGAGATTTGGGACCCATGCGATGGGTAGCACGCAGTATTACTTTAAAGGGTCTGCGTTTGCTCACCCAACCTCACCAAACCTCTCAGCCCCAAGAGTGTCCACCCTTATGTGTCATCCAGCTGTGGGTCTAGATATGGTCAATCCAGGTTGCATCACAGCTCCTGAACGAATTGTGTAAGAATTTCTCTCTCTTTCCCTGTCTTTGTTTCATGGGTTTTTAAAAGTAATTTATTTTTATAATGGGGTTTAGCTGCTTTTCACGGCTGTGTTTAGGCCGCTTTACACCCACTTGACACACTAACAGAGAGATATCAATACATAGGTTTTAAGATTATTACTAGTCAGATATATTCTTGTGCGGTGAATCGGGCGTGTTGAGTCCAGTTCTCTGAGCAAGGAGTAGGTCTTGTCTATTACATATTGGGTTTATGGAACGGTATCTGAGCTAATTTGAAACTCTTGTTTTATGTATCACCCCACCTCACCTTTCCCGTTAAGCAACCATAGTGTGTTTTCTGCATGTGTGACTCTGTTCTGTATTGTAAGTCAGTTCAAGTGTAACGGTTTTTACATTCCCTCTATAAGTGACACCTTATGAGAAGTGTCCTTTTCTGTGTGACTTATTTCACTTAGAATCGTCTTACCTAAATCCACTCATCATGCTGCTACTAGCCTTATGACATTGATTTCATGGCTGAGTGATATTCCATTGTACATAAGGACCACAACTTTTTTATCCATTTTTCGCTCTCCTGGGATATTTAAGGTGGAAGGAAGTGGAGGTCCTTGTCAACAGAGCAGCCCTAAACATTGGGGTGCTTGTGTCTTGCTGATTATCAATTTTCCCACTTTATCCCCCCATGCGTGGAAGTGCCCTATGCTCTCTAAGCTGTGTTTTTTAGATGTTTCAGGACACACCGTACACTTCTCCAGAGTGGCTGTTGGCAATTTACATCCCGCCCATCAGTGTAGCAAGGCTCCCATTTCTCCATGGCCTGTCCTGCATTTCTGGTCTTGACAGTTTTTTCAGCATGGCCCTTTTGACCGATGGGAAGCGAGACTTCTTTGTAGCGCTGATTTGCCTTTCCAGGTTGCTTGGTTGGCCAAAAAGGGCGTATGCGTTTTTTCCTCAGGAAAAAACGCATACGCCCTTTTTGGCCAAGGGCATCATTGTCAACGTTTTGCCGCTTTTCATGTGCTTTAAAGGCGATTCGAATCTACCTCCTGAAATCTGTTTCCTGCAATTCTGCCTTGATTTCAAATCCTCTTCTTTGCCTTCCCTCAATATATTTGTGGACGAGAGTTATCATTTATAACTCTGCAGGTTTGTGAATTGCAGTGCCCTGAAGCTCCATTTTACAAGTCGCTTTTTTGGGAGCCGGCCGCAAAAGCACAGGATGGCTTCAGGCCCTGTTCTGGTTCTGGGGGGCAGGCTGAGCCTGTGGTTAATTCTTCTTCCTGATGGGAAAATAGAGTGACCTGTGCCTGTCCCAACACCAAGAGCTAGTCTCTCATTGGTTCCCCATCTTCCCGTTCATCCTCAGGACAAATTGCAACCTGTACGGAACAGGAGGTTAAAGGTGCTGATGCTCCAAGTAGGGAGATTGCTAGTAAAGTGGCTGGAATGGCGAACCCGAGCACAAGGAGATGAGAAATGAGGTGCGTTTTAGAAACCTTTCCCCATCACACGGTGTACCATCTTCTGGGTTTCTCATGCATGTTTTCGATGTAGGAAGATGCCCTTGAACCTGGAGATTTGGGACCCATGCGATGGGTAGCACGCAGTATTACTTTAAATGGTCTGCGTTTGCTCACCCAACCTCACCAAACCTCTCAGCCCCAAGAGTGTCCACCCTTATGTGTCATCCAGCTGTGGGTCTAGATATGGTCAATCCAGGTTGCATCACAGCTCCTGAACGAATTGTGTAAGAATTTCTCTCTCTTTCCCTGTCTTTGTTTCATGGGTTTTTAAAAGTAATTTATTTTTATAATGGGGTTTAGCTGCTTTTCACGGCTGTGTTTAGGCCGCTTTACACCCACTTGACACACTAACAGAGAGATATCAATACATAGGTTTTAAGATTATTACTAATCAGATATATTCTTGTGCGGTGAATCGGGCGTGTTGAGTCCAGTTCTCTGAGCAAGGAGTAGGTCTTGTCTATTACATATTGGGTTTATGGAACGGTATCTGAGCTAATTTGAAACTCTTGTTTTATGTATCACCCCACCTCACCTTTCCCGTTAAGCAACCATAGTGTGTTTTCTGCATGTGTGACTCTGTTCTGTATTGTAAGTCAGTTCAAGTGTAACGGTTTTTACATTCCCTCTATAAGTGACACCTTATGAGAAGTGTCCTTTTCTGTGTGACTTATTTCACTTAGAATCGTCTTACCTAAATCCACTCATCATGCTGCTACTAGCCTTATGACATTGATTTCATGGCTGAGTGATATTCCATTGTACATAAGGACCACAACTTTTTTATCCATTTTTCGCTTTCCTGGGATATTTAAGGTGGAAGGAAGTGGAGGTCCTTGTCAACAGAGCAGCCCTAAATTTTGGGGTGCTTGTGTCTTGCTGATTTTCAATTTTCCCACTTTATCCCCCCATGCGTGGAAGTACCCTATGCTCTCTAAGCTGTGTTTTTTAGATGTTTCAGGACACACCGTACACTTCTCCAGAGTGGCTGTTGGCAATTTACATCCCGCCCATCAGTGTAGCAAGGCTCCCATTTCTCCATGGCCTGTCCTGCATTTCTGGTTTTGACACTTTTTTCAGCATGGCCCTTTTGACCGATGGGAAGCGAGACTTCTTTGTAGCGCTGATTTGCCTTTCCAGGTTGCTTGGTTGGCCAAAAAGGGCGTATGCGTTTTTTCCTGAATATATTCAGGAAAAAACGCATACGCCCTTTTTGGCCAAGGGCATCATTGTCAACGTTTTGCCGCTTTTCATGTGCTTTAAAGGCGATTCGAATCTACCTCCTGAAATCTGTTTCCTGCAATTCTGCCTTGATTTCAAATCCTCTTCTTTGCCTTCCCTCAATATATTTGTGGACGAGAGTTATCATTTATAACTCTGCAGGTTTGTGAATTGCAGTGCCCTGAAGCTCCATTTTACAAGTCGCTTTTTTGGGAGCCGGGCGCAAAAGCGCAGGATGGCTTCAGGCCCTGTTCTGGTTCCGGGGGGCAGGCTGAGCCTGTGGTTAATTCTTCTTCCTGATGGGAAAATAGAGTGACCTGTGCCTGTCCCAACACCAAGAGCTAGTCTCTCATTGGTTCCCCGTCTCCCCGTTCATCCTCAGGACAAATTGCAACCTGTACGGAACAGGAGGTTAAAGGTGCTGATGCTCCAAGTAGGGAGATTGCTAGTAAAGTGGCTGGAATGGCGAACCCGAGCACAAGGAGATGAGAAATGAGGTGCGTTTTAGAAACCTTTCCCCATCACACGGTGTACCATCTTCTTTGTTCCTCATGCATGTTTTCGATGTAGGAAGATGCCCTTGAACCTGGAGATTTGGGACCCATGCGATGGGTAGCACGCAGTATTACTTTAAAGGGTCTGCGTTTGCTCACCCAACCTCACCAAACCTCTCAGCCCCAAGAGTGTCCACCCTTATGTGTCATCCAGCTGTGGGTCTAGATATGGTCAATCCAGGTTGCATCACAGCTCCTGAACGAATTGTGTAAGAATTTCTCTCTCTTTCCCTGTCTTTGTTTCATGGGTTTTTAAAAGTAATTTATTTTTATAATGGGGTTTAGCTGCTTTTCACGGCTGTGTTTAGGCCGCTTTACACCCACTTGACACACTAACAGAGAGATATCAATACATAGGTTTTAAGATTATTACTAGTCAGATATATTCTTGTGCGGTGAATCGGGCGTGTTGAGTCCAGTTCTCTGAGCAAGGAGTAGGTCTTGTCTATTACATATTGGGTTTATGGAACGGTATCTGAGCTAATTTGAAACTCTTGTTTTATGTATCACCCCACCTCACCTTTCCCGTTAAGCAGCCATAGTGTGTTTTCTGCATGTGTGACTCTGTTCTGTATTGTAAGTCAGTTCAAGTGTAACGGTTTTTACATTCCCTCTATAAGTGACACCTTATGAGAAGTGTCCTTTTCTGTGTGACTTATTTCACTTAGAATCGTCTTACCTAAATCCACTCATCATGCTGCTACTAGCCTTATGACATTGATTTCATGGCTGAGTGATATTCCATTGTACATAAGGACCACAACTTTTTTATCCATTTTTCGCTTTCCTGGGATATTTAAGGTGGAAGGAAGTGGAGGTCCTTGTCAACAGAGCAGCCCTAAACTTTGGGGTGCTTGTGTCTTGCTGATTTTCAATTTTCCCACTTTATCCCCCCATGCGTGGAAGTACCCTATGCTCTCTAAGCTGTGTTTTTTAGATGTTTCAGGACACACCGTACACTTCTCCAGAGTGGCTGTTGGCAATTTACATCCCGCCCATCAGTGTAGCAAGGCTCCCATTTCTCCATGGCCTGTCCTGCATTTCTGGTTTTGACACTTTTTTCAGCATGGCCCTTTTGACCGATGGGAAGCGAGACTTCTTTGTAGCGCTGATTTGCCTTTCCAGGTTGCTTGGTTGGCCAAAAAGGGCGTATGCGTTTTTTCCTGAATATATTCAGGAAAAAACGCATACGCCCTTTTTGGCCAAGGGCATCATTGTCAACGTTTTGCCGCTTTTCATGGGCTTTAAAGGCGATTCGAATCTACCTCCTGAAATCTGTTTCCTGCAATTCTGCCTTGATTTCAAATCCTCTTCTTTGCCTTCCCTCAATATATTTGTGGACGAGAGTTATCATTTATAACTCTGCAGGTTTGTGAATTGCAGTGCCCTGAAGCTCCATTTTACAAGTCGCTTTTTTGGGAGCCGGCCGCAAAAGCACAGGATGGCTTCAGGCCCTGTTCTGGTTCAGGGGGGCAGGCTGAGCCTGTGGTTAATTCTTCTTCCTGATGGGAAAATAGAGTGACCTGTGCCTGTCCCAACACCAAGAGCTAGTCTCTCATTGGTTCCCCGTCTTCCCGTTCATCCTCAGGACAAATTGCAACCTGTACGGAACAGGAGGTTAAAGGTGCTGATGCTCCAAGTAGGGAGATTGCTAGTAAAGTGGCTGGAATGGCGAACCCGAGCACAAGGAGATGAGAAATGAGGTGCGTTTTAGAAACCTTTCCCCATCACACGGTGTACCATCTTCTGGGTTTCTCATGCATGTTTTCGATGTAGGAAGATGCCCTTGAACCTGGAGATTTGGGACCCATGCGATGGGTAGCACGCAGTATTACTTTAAAGGGTCTGCGTTTGCTCACCCAACCTCACCAAACCTCTCAGCCCCAAGAGTGTCCACCCTTATGTCTCATCCAGCTGTGGGTCTAGATATGGTCAATCCAGGTTGCATCACAGCCCCTGAACGAATTGTGTAAGAATTTCTCTCTCTTTCCCTGTCTTTGTTTCATGGGCTTTTAAAAGTAATTTATTTTTATAATGGGGTTTAGCTGCTTTTCACGGCTGTGTTTAGGCCGCTTTACACCCACTTGACACACTAACAGAGAGATATCAATACATAGGTTTTAAGATTATTACTAGTCAGATATATTCTTGTGCGGTGAATCGGGCGTGTTGAGTCCAGTTCTCTGAGCAAGGAGTAGGTCTTGTCTATTCCATATTGGGTTTATGGAACGGTATCTGAGCTAATTTGAAACTCTTGTTTTATGTATCACCCCACCTCACCTTTCCCGTTAAGCAGCCATAGTGTGTTTTCTGCATGTGTGACTCTGTTCTGTTTTGTAATTCAGTTCAAGTGTAACGGTTTTTACATTCCCTCTATAAGTGACACCTTATGAGAAGTGTCCTTTTCTGTGTGACTTATTTCACTTAGAATCGTCTTACCTAAATCCACTCATCATGCTGCTACTAGCCTTATGACATTGATTTCATGGCTGAGTGATATTCCATTGTACATAAGGACCACAACTTTTTTATCCATTTTTCGCTCTCCTGGGATATTTAAGGTGGAAGGAAGTGGAGGTCCTTGTCAACAGAGCAGCCCTAAACTTTGGGGTGCTTGTGTCTTGCTGATTTTCAATTTTCCCACTTTATCCCCCCATGCGTGGAAGTGCCCTATGCTCTCTAAGCTGTGTTTTTTAGATGTTTCAGGACACACCGTACACTTCTCCAGAGTGGCTGTTGGCAATTTACATCCCGCCCATCAGTGTAGCAAGGCTCCCATTTCTCCATGGCCTGTCCTGCATTTCTGGTTTTGACACTTTTTTCAGCATGGCCCTTTTGACCGATGGGAAGCGAGACTTCTTTGTAGCGCTGATTTGCCTTTCCAGGTTGCTTGGTTGGCCAAAAAGGGCGTATGCGTTTTTTCCTGAATATATTCAGGAAAAAACGCATACGCCCTTTTTGGCCAAGGGCATCATTGTCAACGTTTTGCCGCTTTTCATGTGCTTTAAAGGCGATTCGAATCTACCTCCTGAAATCTGTTTCCTGCAATTCTGCCTTGATTTCAAATCCTCTTCTTTGCCTTCCCTCAATATATTTGTGGACGAGAGTTATCATTTATAACTCTGCAGGTTTGTGAATTGCAGTGCCCTGAAGCTCCATTTTGCAAGTCGCTTTTTTGGGAGCCGGCCGCAAAAGCACAGGATGGCTTCAGGCCCTGTTCTGGTTCAGGGGGGCAGGCTGAGCCTGTGGTTAATTCTTCTTCCTGATGGGAAAATAGAGTGACCTGTGCCTGTCCCAACACCAAGAGCTAGTCTCTCATTGGTTCCCCGTCTTCCCGTTCATCCTCAGGACAAATTGCAACCTGTACGGAACAGGAGGTTAAAGGTGCTGATGCTCCAAGTAGGGAGATTGCTAGTAAAGTGGCTGGAATGGCGAACCCGAGCACAAGGAGATGAGAAATGAGGTGCGTTTTAGAAACCTTTCCCCATCACACGGTGTACCATCTTCTGGGTTTCTCATGCATGTTTTCGATGTAGGAAGATGCCCTTGAACCTGGAGATTTGGGACCCATGCGATGGGTAGCACGCAGTATTACTTTAAAGGGTCTGCGTTTGCTCACCCAACCTCACCAAACCTCTCAGCCCCAAGAGTGTCCACCCTTATGTCTCATCCAGCTGTGGGTCTAGATATGGTCAATCCAGGTTGCATCACAGCCCCTGAACGAATTGTGTAAGAATTTCTCTCTCTTTCCCTGTCTTTGTTTCATGGGTTTTTAAAAGTAATTTATTTTTATAATGGGGTTTAGCTGCTTTTCACGGCTGTGTTTAGGCCGCTTTACACCCACTTGACACACTAACAGAGAGATATCAATACATAGGTTTTAAGATTATTACTAGTCAGATATATTCTTGTGCGGTGAATCGGGCGTGTTGAGTCCAGTTCTCTGAGCAAGGAGTAGGTCTTGTCTATTACATATTGGGTTTATGGAACGGTATCTGAGCTAATTTGAAACTCTTGTTTTATGTATCACCCCACCTCACCTTTCCCGTTAAGCAGCCATAGTGTGTTTTCTGCATGTGTGACTCTGTTCTGTTTTGTAATTCAGTTCAAGTGTAACGGTTTTTACATTCCCTCTATAAGTGACACCTTATGAGAAGTGTCCTTTTCTGTGTGACTTATTTCACTTAGAATCGTCTTACCTAAATCCACTCATCATGCTGCTACTAGCCTTATGACATTGATTTCATGGCTGAGTGATATTCCATTGTACATAAGGACCACAACTTTTTTATCCATTTTTCGCTCTCCTGGGATATTTAAGGTGGAAGGAAGTGGAGGTCCTTGTCAACAGAGCAGCCCTAAACTTTGGGGTGCTTGTGTCTTGCTGATTTTCAATTTTCCCACTTTATCCCCCCATGCGTGGAAGTGCCCTATGCTCTCTAAGCTGTGTTTTTTAGATGTTTCAGGACACACCGTACACTTCTCCAGAGTGGCTGTTGGCAATTTACATCCCGCCCATCAGTGTAGCAAGGCTCCCATTTCTCCATGGCCTGTCCTGCATTTCTGGTCTTGACAGTTTTTTCAGCATGGCCCTTTTGACCGATGGGAAGCGAGACTTCTTTGTAGCGCTGATTTGCCTTTCCAGGTTGCTTGGTTGGCCAAAAAGGGCGTATGCGTTTTTTCCTGAATATATTCAGGAAAAAACGCATACGCCCTTTTTGGCCAAGGGCATCATTGTCAACGTTTTGCCGCTTTTCATGTGCTTTAAAGGCGATTCGAATCTACCTCCTGAAATCTGTTTCCTGCAATTCTGCCTTGATTTCAAATCCTCTTCTTTGCCTTCCCTCAATATATTTGTGGACGAGAGTTATCATTTATAACTCTGCAGGTTTGTGAATTGCAGTGCCCTGAAGCTCCATTTTACAAGTCGCTTTTTTGGGAGCCGGCCGCAAAAGTACAGGATGGCTTCAGGCCCTGTTCTGGTTCTGGGGGGCAGGCTGAGCCTGTGGTTAATTCTTCTTCCTGATGGGAAAATAGAGTGACCTGTGCCTGTCCCAACACCAAGAGCTAGTCTCTCATTGGTTCCCCATCTTCCCGTTCATCCTCAGGACAAATTGCAACCTGTACGGAACAGGAGGTTAAAGGTGCTGATGCTCCAAGTAGGGAGATTGCTAGTAAAGTGGCTGGAATGGCGAACCCGAGCACAAGGAGATGAGAAATGAGGTGCGTTTTAGAAACCTTTCCCCATCACACGGTGTACCATCTTCTGGGTTTCTCATGCATGTTTTCGATGTAGGAAGATGCCCTTGAACCTGGAGATTTGGGACCCATGCGATGGGTAGCACGCAGTATTACTTTAAATGGTCTGCGTTTGCTCAAACAACCTCACCAAACCTCTCAGCCCCAAGAGTGTCCACCCTTATGTGTCATCCAGCTGTGGGTCTAGATATGGTCAATCCAGGTTGCATCACAGCTCCTGAACGAATTGTGTAAGAATTTCTCTCTCTTTCCCTGTCTTTGTTTCATGGGTTTTTAAAAGTAATTTATTTTTATAATGGGGTTTAGCTGCTTTTCACGGCTGTGTTTAGGCCGCTTTACACCCACTTGACACACTAACAGAGAGATATCAATACATAGGTTTTAAGATTATTACTAGTCAGATATATTCTTGTGCGGTGAATCGGGCGTGTTGAGTCCAGTTCTCTGAGCAAGGAGTAGGTCTTGTCTATTACATATTGGGTTTATGGAACGGTATCTGAGCTAATTTGAAACTCTTGTTTTATGTATCACCCCACCTCACCTTTCCCGTTAAGCAACCATAGTGTGTTTTCTGCATGTGTGACTCTGTTCTGTATTGTAAGTCAGTTCAAGTGTAACGGTTTTTACATTCCCTCTATAAGTGACACCTTATGAGAAGTGTCCTTTTCTGTGTGACTTATTTCACTTAGAATCGTCTTACCTAAATCCACTCATCATGCTGCTACTAGCCTTATGACATTGATTTCATGGCTGAGTGATATTCCATTGTACATAAGGACCACAACTTTTTTATCCATTTTTCGCTTTCCTGGGATATTTAAGGTGGAAGGAAGTGGAGGTCCTTGTCAACAGAGCAGCCCTAAACTTTGGGGTGCTTGTGTCTTGCTGATTTTCAATTTTCCCACTTTATCCCCCCATGCGTGGAAGTACCCTATGCTCTCTAAGCTGTGTTTTTTAGATGTTTCAGGACACACCGTACACGTCTCCAGAGTGGCTGTTGGCAATTTACATCCCGCCCATCAGTGTAGCAAGGCTCCCATTTCTCCATGGCCTGTCCTGCATTTCTGGTTTTGACACTTTTTTCAGCATGGCCCTTTTGACCGATGGGAAGCGAGACTTCTTTGTAGCGCTGATTTGCCTTTCCAGGTTGCTTGGTTGGCCAAAAAGGGCGTATGCGTTTTTTCCTGAATATATTCAGGAAAAAACGCATACGCCCTTTTTGGCCAAGGGCATCATTGTCAACGTTTTGCCGCTTTTCATGTGCTTTAAATGCGATTCGAATCTACCTCCTGAAATCTGTTTCCTGCAATTCTGCCTTGATTTCAAATCCTCTTCTTTGCCTTCCCTCAATATATTTGTGGACGAGAGTTATCATTTATAACTCTGCAGGTTTGTGAATTGCAGTGCCCTGAAGCTCCATTTTACAAGTCGCTTTTTTGGGAGCCGGCCGCAAAAGCGCAGGATGGCTTCAGGCCCTGTTCTGGTTCCGGGGGGCAGGCTGAGCCTGTGGTTAATTCTTCTTCCTGATGGGAAAATAGAGTGACCTGTGCCTGTCCCAACACCAAGAGCTAGTCTCTCATTGGTTCCCCGTCTCCCCGTTCATCCTCAGGACAAATTGCAACCTGTACGGAACAGGAGGTTAAAGGTGCTGATGCTCCAAGTAGGGAGATTGCTAGTAAAGTGGCTGGAATGGCGAACCCGAGCACAAGGAGATGAGAAATGAGGTGCGTTTTAGAAACCTTTCCGCATCACACGGTGTACCATCTTCTGGGTTTCTCATGCATGTTTTCGATGTAGGAAGATGCCCTTGAACCTGGAGATTTGGGACCCATGCGATGGGTAGCACGCAGTATTACTTTAAAGGGTCTGCGTTTGCTCACCCAACCTCACCAAACCTCTCAGCCCCAAGAGTGTCCACCCTTATGTGTCATCCAGCTGTGGGTCTAGATATGGTCAATCCAGGTTGCATCACAGCTCCTGAACGAATTGTGTAAGAATTTCTCTCTCTTTCCCTGTCTTTGTTTCATGGGTTTTTAAAAGTAATTTATTTTTATAATGGGGTTTAGCTGCTTTTCACGGCTGTGTTTAGGCCGCTTTACACCCACTTGACACACTAACAGAGAGATATCAATACATAGGTTTTAAGATTATTACTAGTCAGATATATTCTTGTGCGGTGAATCGGGCGTGTTGAGTCCAGTTCTCTGAGCAAGGAGTAGGTCTTGTCTATTACATATTGGGTTTATGGAACGGTATCTGAGCTAATTTGAAACTCTTGTTTTATGTATCACCCCACCTCACCTTTCCCGTTAAGCAGCCATAGTGTGTTTTCTGCATGTGTGACTCTGTTCTGTATTGTAAGTCAGTTCAAGTGTAACGGTTTTTACATTCCCTCTATAAGTGACACCTTATGAGAAGTGTCCTTTTCTGTGTGACTTATTTCACTTAGAATCGTCTTACCTAAATCCACTCATCATGCTGCTACTAGCCTTATGACATTGATTTCATGGCTGAGTGATATTCCATTGTACATAAGGACCACAACTTTTTTATCCATTTTTCGCTTTCCTGGGATATTTAAGGTGGAAGGAAGTGGAGGTCCTTGTCAACAGAGCAGCCCTAAACTTTGGGGTGCTTGTGTCTTGCTGATTTTCAATTTTCCCACTTTATCCCCCCATGCGTGGAAGTACCCTATGCTCTCTAAGCTGTGTTTTTTAGATGTTTCAGGACACACCGTACACTTCTCCAGAGTGGCTGTTGGCAATTTACATCCCGCCCATCAGTGTAGCAAGGCTCCCATTTCTCCATGGCCTGTCCTGCATTTCTGGTTTTGACACTTTTTTCAGCATGGCCCTTTTGACCGATGGGAAGCGAGACTTCTTTGTAGCGCTGATTTGCCTTTCCAGGTTGCTTGGTTGGCCAAAAAGGGCGTATGCGTTTTTTCCTGAATATATTCAGGAAAAAACGCATACGCCCTTTTTGGCCAAGGGCATCATTGTCAACGTTTTGCCGCTTTTCATGTGCTTTAAAGGCGATTCGAATCTACCTCCTGAAATCTGTTTCCTGCAATTCTGCCTTGATTTCAAATCCTCTTCTTTGCCTTCCCTCAATATATTTGTGGACGAGAGTTATCATTTATAACTCTGCAGGTTTGTGAATTGCAGTGCCCTGAAGCTCCATTTTACAAGTCGCTTTTTTGGGAGCCGGGCGCAAAAGCGCAGGATGGCTTCAGGCCCTGTTCTGGTTCCGGGGGGCAGGCTGAGCCTGTGGTTAATTCTTCTTCCTGATGGGAAAATAGAGTGACCTGTGCCTGTCCCAACACCAAGAGCTAGTCTCTCATTGGTTCCCCGTCTCCCCGTTCATCCTCAGGACAAATTGCAACCTGTACGGAACAGGAGGTTAAAGGTGCTGATGCTCCAAGTAGGGAGATTGCTAGTAAAGTGGCTGGAATGGCGAACCCGAGCACAAGGAGATGAGAAATGAGGTGCGTTTTAGAAACCTTTCCCCATCACACGGTGTACCATCTTCTGGGTTTCTCATGCATGTTTTCGATGTAGGAAGATGCCCTTGAACCTGGAGATTTGGGACCCATGCGATGGGTAGCACGCAGTATTACTTTAAAGGGTCTGCGTTTCTCACCCAACCTCACCAGACCTCTCAGCCCCAAGAGTGTCCACCCTTATGTCTCATCCAGCTGTGGGTCTAGATATGGTCAATCCAGGTTGCATCACAGCCCCTGAACGAATTGTGTAAGAATTTCTCTCTCTTTCCCTGTCTTTGTTTCATGGGTTTTTAAAAGTAATTTATTTTTATAATGGGGTTTAGCTGCTTTTCACGGCTGTGTTTAGGCCGCTTTACACCCACTTGACACACTAACAGAGAGATATCAATACATAGGTTTTAAGATTATTACTAGTCAGATATATTCTTGTGCGGTGAATCGGGCGTGTTGAGTCCAGTTCTCTGAGCAAGGAGTAGGTCTTGTCTATTACATATTGGGTTTATGGAACGGTATCTGAGCTAATTTGAAACTCTTGTTTTATGTATCACCCCACCTCACCTTTCCCGTTAAGCAGCCATAGTGTGTTTTCTGCATGTGTGACTCTGTTCTGTATTGTAAGTCAGTTCAAGTGTAACGGTTTTTACATTCCCTCTATAAGTGACACCTTATGAGAAGTGTCCTTTTCTGTGTGACTTATTTCACTTAGAATCGTCTTACCTAAATCCACTCATCATGCTGCTACTAGCCTTATGACATTGATTTCATGGCTGAGTGATATTCCAATGTACATAAGGACCACAACTTTTTTATCCATTTTTCGCTTTCCTGGGATATTTAAGGTGGAAGGAAGTGGAGGTCCTTGTCAACAGAGCAGCCCTAAACTTTGGGGTGCTTGTGTCTTGCTGATTTTCAATTTTCCCACTTTATCCCCCCAAGCGTGGAAGTACCCTATGCTCTCTAAGCTGTGTTTTTTAGATGTTTCAGGACACACCGTACACTTCTCCAGAGTGGCTGTTGGCAATTTACATCCCGCCCATCAGTGTAGCAAGGCTCCCATTTCTCCATGGCCTGTCCTGCATTTCTGGTTTTGACACTTTTTTCAGCATGGCCCTTTTGACCGATGGGAAGCGAGACTTCTTTGTAGCGCTGATTTGCCTTTCCAGGTTGCTTGGTTGGCCAAAAAGGGCGTATGCGTTTTTTCCTGAATATATTCAGGAAAAAACGCATACGCCCTTTTTGGCCAAGGGCATCATTGTCAACGTTTTGCCGCTTTTCATGTGCTTTAAAGGCGATTCGAATCTACCTCCTGAAATCTGTTTCCTGCAATTCTGCCTTGATTTCAAATCCTCTTCTTTGCCTTCCCTCAATATATTTGTGGACGAGAGTTATCATTTATAACTCTGCAGGTTTGTGAATTGCAGTGCCCTGAAGCTCCATTTTACAAGTCGCTTTTTTGGGAGCCGGGCGCAAAAGCGCAGGATGGCTTCAGGCCCTGTTCTGGTTCCGGGGGGCAGGCTGAGCCTGTGGTTAATTCTTCTTCCTGATGGGAAAATAGAGTGACCTGTGCCTGTCCCAACACCAAGAGCTAGTCTCTCATTGGTTCCCCGTCTCCCCGTTCATCCTCAGGACAAATTGCAACCTGTACGGAACAGGAGGTTAAAGGTGCTGATGCTCCAAGTAGGGAGATTGCTAGTAAAGTGGCTGGAATGGCGAACCCGAGCACAAGGAGATGAGAAATGAGGTGCGTTTTAGAAACCTTTCCCCATCACACGGTGTACCATCTTCTGGGTTTCTCATGCATGTTTTCGATGTAGGAAGATGCCCTTGAACCTGGAGATTTGGGACCCATGCGATGGGTAGCACGCAGTATTACTTTAAAGGGTCTGCGTTTGCTCACCCAACCTCACCAAACCTCTCAGCCCCAAGAGTGTCCACCCTTATGTGTCATCCAGCTGTGGGTCTAGATATGGTCAATCCAGGTTGCATCACAGCTCCTGAACGAATTGTGTAAGAATTTCTCTCTCTTTCCCTGTCTTTGTTTCATGGGTTTTTAAAAGTAATTTATTTTTATAATGGGGTTTAGCTGCTTTTCACGGCTGTGTTTAGGCCGCTTTACACCCACTTGACACACTAACAGAGAGATATCAATACATAGGTTTTAAGATTATTACTAGTCAGATATATTCTTGTGCGGTGAATCGGGCGTGTTGAGTCCAGTTCTCTGAGCAAGGAGTAGGTCTTGTCTATTACATATTGGGTTTATGGAACGGTATCTGAGCTAATTTGAAACTCTTGTTTTATGTATCACCCCACCTCACCTTTCCCGTTAAGCAACCATAGTGTGTTTTCTGCATGTGTGACTCTGTTCTGTATTGTAAGTCAGTTCAAGTGTAACGGTTTTTACATTCCCTCTATAAGTGACACCTTATGAGAAGTGTCCTTTTCTGTGTGACTTATTTCACTTAGAATCGTCTTACCTAAATCCACTCATCATGCTGCTACTAGCCTTATGACATTGATTTCATGGCTGAGTGATATTCCATTGTACATAAGGACCACAACTTTTTTATCCATTTTTCGCTCTCCTGGGATATTTAAGGTGGAAGGAAGTGGAGGTCCTTGTCAACAGAGCAGCCCTAAACATTGGGGTGCTTGTGTCTTGCTGATTATCAATTTTCCCACTTTATCCCCCCATGCGTGGAAGTGCCCTATGCTCTCTAAGCTGTGTTTTTTAGATGTTTCAGGACACACCGTACACTTCTCCAGAGTGGCTGTTGGCAATTTACATCCCGCCCATCAGTGTAGCAAGGCTCCCATTTCTCCATGGCCTGTCCTGCATTTCTGGTCTTGACAGTTTTTTCAGCATGGCCCTTTTGACCGATGGGAAGCGAGACTTCTTTGTAGCGCTGATTTGCCTTTCCAGGTTGCTTGGTTGGCCAAAAAGGGCGTATGCGTTTTTTCCTCAGGAAAAAACGCATACGCCCTTTTTGGCCAAGGGCATCATTGTCAACGTTTTGCCGCTTTTCATGTGCTTTAAAGGCGATTCGAATCTACCTCCTGAAATCTGTTTCCTGCAATTCTGCCTTGATTTCAAATCCTCTTCTTTGCCTTCCCTCAATATATTTGTGGACGAGAGTTATCATTTATAACTCTGCAGGTTTGTGAATTGCAGTGCCCTGAAGCTCCATTTTACAAGTCGCTTTTTTGGGAGCCGGCCGCAAAAGCACAGGATGGCTTCAGGCCCTGTTCTGGTTCTGGGGGGCAGGCTGAGCCTGTGGTTAATTCTTCTTCCTGATGGGAAAATAGAGTGACCTGTGCCTGTCCCAACACCAAGAGCTAGTCTCTCATTGGTTCCCCATCTTCCCGTTCATCCTCAGGACAAATTGCAACCTGTACGGAACAGGAGGTTAAAGGTGCTGATGCTCCAAGTAGGGAGATTGCTAGTAAAGTGGCTGGAATGGCGAACCCGAGCACAAGGAGATGAGAAATGAGGTGCGTTTTAGAAACCTTTCCCCATCACACGGTGTACCATCTTCTGGGTTTCTCATGCATGTTTTCGATGTAGGAAGATGCCCTTGAACCTGGAGATTTGGGACCCATGCGATGGGTAGCACGCAGTATTACTTTAAATGGTCTGCGTTTGCTCACCCAACCTCACCAAACCTCTCAGCCCCAAGAGTGTCCACCCTTATGTGTCATCCAGCTGTGGGTCTAGATATGGTCAATCCAGGTTGCATCACAGCTCCTGAACGAATTGTGTAAGAATTTCTCTCTCTTTCCCTGTCTTTGTTTCATGGGTTTTTAAAAGTAATTTATTTTTATAATGGGGTTTAGCTGCTTTTCACGGCTGTGTTTAGGCCGCTTTACACCCACTTGACACACTAACAGAGAGATATCAATACATAGGTTTTAAGATTATTACTAATCAGATATATTCTTGTGCGGTGAATCGGGCGTGTTGAGTCCAGTTCTCTGAGCAAGGAGTAGGTCTTGTCTATTACATATTGGGTTTATGGAACGGTATCTGAGCTAATTTGAAACTCTTGTTTTATGTATCACCCCACCTCACCTTTCCCGTTAAGCAACCATAGTGTGTTTTCTGCATGTGTGACTCTGTTCTGTATTGTAAGTCAGTTCAAGTGTAACGGTTTTTACATTCCCTCTATAAGTGACACCTTATGAGAAGTGTCCTTTTCTGTGTGACTTATTTCACTTAGAATCGTCTTACCTAAATCCACTCATCATGCTGCTACTAGCCTTATGACATTGATTTCATGGCTGAGTGATATTCCATTGTACATAAGGACCACAACTTTTTTATCCATTTTTCGCTTTCCTGGGATATTTAAGGTGGAAGGAAGTGGAGGTCCTTGTCAACAGAGCAGCCCTAAATTTTGGGGTGCTTGTGTCTTGCTGATTTTCAATTTTCCCACTTTATCCCCCCATGCGTGGAAGTACCCTATGCTCTCTAAGCTGTGTTTTTTAGATGTTTCAGGACACACCGTACACTTCTCCAGAGTGGCTGTTGGCAATTTACATCCCGCCCATCAGTGTAGCAAGGCTCCCATTTCTCCATGGCCTGTCCTGCATTTCTGGTTTTGACACTTTTTTCAGCATGGCCCTTTTGACCGATGGGAAGCGAGACTTCTTTGTAGCGCTGATTTGCCTTTCCAGGTTGCTTGGTTGGCCAAAAAGGGCGTATGCGTTTTTTCCTGAATATATTCAGGAAAAAACGCATACGCCCTTTTTGGCCAAGGGCATCATTGTCAACGTTTTGCCGCTTTTCATGTGCTTTAAAGGCGATTCGAATCTACCTCCTGAAATCTGTTTCCTGCAATTCTGCCTTGATTTCAAATCCTCTTCTTTGCCTTCCCTCAATATATTTGTGGACGAGAGTTATCATTTATAACTCTGCAGGTTTGTGAATTGCAGTGCCCTGAAGCTCCATTTTACAAGTCGCTTTTTTGGGAGCCGGGCGCAAAAGCGCAGGATGGCTTCAGGCCCTGTTCTGGTTCCGGGGGGCAGGCTGAGCCTGTGGTTAATTCTTCTTCCTGATGGGAAAATAGAGTGACCTGTGCCTGTCCCAACACCAAGAGCTAGTCTCTCATTGGTTCCCCGTCTCCCCGTTCATCCTCAGGACAAATTGCAACCTGTACGGAACAGGAGGTTAAAGGTGCTGATGCTCCAAGTAGGGAGATTGCTAGTAAAGTGGCTGGAATGGCGAACCCGAGCACAAGGAGATGAGAAATGAGGTGCGTTTTAGAAACCTTTCCCCATCACACGGTGTACCATCTTCTTTGTTCCTCATGCATGTTTTCGATGTAGGAAGATGCCCTTGAACCTGGAGATTTGGGACCCATGCGATGGGTAGCACGCAGTATTACTTTAAAGGGTCTGCGTTTGCTCACCCAACCTCACCAAACCTCTCAGCCCCAAGAGTGTCCACCCTTATGTGTCATCCAGCTGTGGGTCTAGATATGGTCAATCCAGGTTGCATCACAGCTCCTGAACGAATTGTGTAAGAATTTCTCTCTCTTTCCCTGTCTTTGTTTCATGGGTTTTTAAAAGTAATTTATTTTTATAATGGGGTTTAGCTGCTTTTCACGGCTGTGTTTAGGCCGCTTTACACCCACTTGACACACTAACAGAGAGATATCAATACATAGGTTTTAAGATTATTACTAGTCAGATATATTCTTGTGCGGTGAATCGGGCGTGTTGAGTCCAGTTCTCTGAGCAAGGAGTAGGTCTTGTCTATTACATATTGGGTTTATGGAACGGTATCTGAGCTAATTTGAAACTCTTGTTTTATGTATCACCCCACCTCACCTTTCCCGTTAAGCAGCCATAGTGTGTTTTCTGCATGTGTGACTCTGTTCTGTATTGTAAGTCAGTTCAAGTGTAACGGTTTTTACATTCCCTCTATAAGTGACACCTTATGAGAAGTGTCCTTTTCTGTGTGACTTATTTCACTTAGAATCGTCTTACCTAAATCCACTCATCATGCTGCTACTAGCCTTATGACATTGATTTCATGGCTGAGTGATATTCCATTGTACATAAGGACCACAACTTTTTTATCCATTTTTCGCTTTCCTGGGATATTTAAGGTGGAAGGAAGTGGAGGTCCTTGTCAACAGAGCAGCCCTAAACTTTGGGGTGCTTGTGTCTTGCTGATTTTCAATTTTCCCACTTTATCCCCCCATGCGTGGAAGTACCCTATGCTCTCTAAGCTGTGTTTTTTAGATGTTTCAGGACACACCGTACACTTCTCCAGAGTGGCTGTTGGCAATTTACATCCCGCCCATCAGTGTAGCAAGGCTCCCATTTCTCCATGGCCTGTCCTGCATTTCTGGTTTTGACACTTTTTTCAGCATGGCCCTTTTGACCGATGGGAAGCGAGACTTCTTTGTAGCGCTGATTTGCCTTTCCAGGTTGCTTGGTTGGCCAAAAAGGGCGTATGCGTTTTTTCCTGAATATATTCAGGAAAAAACGCATACGCCCTTTTTGGCCAAGGGCATCATTGTCAACGTTTTGCCGCTTTTCATGGGCTTTAAAGGCGATTCGAATCTACCTCCTGAAATCTGTTTCCTGCAATTCTGCCTTGATTTCAAATCCTCTTCTTTGCCTTCCCTCAATATATTTGTGGACGAGAGTTATCATTTATAACTCTGCAGGTTTGTGAATTGCAGTGCCCTGAAGCTCCATTTTACAAGTCGCTTTTTTGGGAGCCGGCCGCAAAAGCCCAGGATGGCTTCAGGCCCTGTTCTGGTTCCGGGGGGCAGGCTGAGCCTGTGGTTAATTCTTCTTCCTGATGGGAAAATAGAGTGACCTGTGCCTGTCCCAACACCAAGAGCTAGTCTCTCATTGGTTCCCCGTCTCCCCGTTCATCCTCAGGAAAAATTGCAACCTGTATGGAACAGGAGGTTAAAGGTGCTGATGCTCCAAGTAGGGAGATTGCTAGTAAAGTGGCTGGAATGGCGAACCCGAGCACAAGGAGATGAGAAATGAGGTGCGTTTTAGAAACCTTTCCCCATCACACGGTGTACCATCTTCTGGGTTTCTCATGCATGTTTTCGATGTAGGAAGATGCCCTTGAACCTGGAGATTTGGGACCCATGCGATGGGTAGCACGCAGTATTACTTTAAAGGGTCTGCGTTTGCTCACCCAACCTCACCAAACCTCTCAGCCCCAAGAGTGTCCACCCTTATGTCTCATCCAGCTGTGGGTCTAGATATGGTCAATCCAGGTTGCATCACAGCTCCTGAACGAATTGTGTAAGAATTTCTCTCTCTTTCCCTGTCTTTGTTTCATGGGTTTTTAAAAGTAATTTATTTTTATAATGGGGTTTAGCTGCTTTTCACGGCTGTGTTTATGCCGCTTTACACCCACTTGACACACTAACAGAGAGATATCAATACATAGGTTTTAAGATTATTACTAGTCAGATATATTCTTGTGCGGTGAATCGGGAGTGTTGAGTCGAGTTCTCTGAGCAAGGAGTAGGTCTTGTCTATTACATATTGGGTTTATGGAACGGTATCTGAGCTAATTTGAAACTCTTGTTTTATGTATCACCCCACCTCACCTTTCCCGTTAAGCAGCCATAGTGTGTTTTCTGCATGTGTGACTCTGTTCTGTTTTGTAATTCAGTTCAAGTGTAACGGTTTTTACATTCCCTCTATAAGTGACACCTTATGAGAAGTGTCCTTTTCTGTGTGACTTATTTCACTTAGAATCGTCTTACCTAAATCCACTCATCATGCTGCTACTAGCCTTATGACATTGATTTCATGGCTGAGTGATATTCCATTGTACATAAGGACCACAACTTTTTTATCCATTTTTCGCTTTCCTGGGATATTTAAGGTGGAATGAAGTGGAGGTCCTTGTCAACAGAGCAGCCCTAAACTTTGGGGTGCTTGTGTCTTGCTGATTTTCAATTTTCCCACTTTATCCCCCCATGCGTGGAAGTGCCCTATGCTCTCTAAGCTGTGTTTTTTAGATGTTTCAGGACACACCGTACACTTCTCCAGAGTGGCTGTTGGCAATTTACATCCCGCCCATCAGTGTAGCAAGGCTCCCATTTCTCCATGGCCTGTCCTGCATTTCTGGTTTTGACACTTTTTTCAGCATGGCCCTTTTGACCGATGGGAAGCGAGACTTCTTTGTAGCGCTGATTTGCCTTTCCAGGTTGCTTGGTTGGCCAAAAAGGGCGTATGCGTTTTTTCCTGAATATATTCAGGAAAAAACGCATACGCCCTTTTTGGCCAAGGGCATCATTGTCAACGTTTTGCCGCTTTTCATGTGCTTTAAAGGCGATTCGAATCTACCTCCTGAAATCTGTTTCCTGCAATTCTGCCTTGATTTCAAATCCTCTTCTTTGCCTTCCCTCAATATATTTGTGGACGAGAGTTATCATTTATAACTCTGCAGGTTTGTGAATTGCAGTGCCCTGAAGCTCCATTTTACAAGTCGCTTTTTTGGGAGCTGGCCGCAAAAGCGCCGGATGGCTTCAGGCCCTGTTCTGGTTCTGGGGGGCAGGCTGAGCCTGTGGTTAATTCTTCTTCCTGATGGGAAAATAGAGTGACCTGTGCCTGTCCCAACACCAAGAGCTAGTCTCTCATTGGTTCCCCATCTTCCCGTTCATCCTCAGGACAAATTGCAACCTGTACGGAACAGGAGGTTAAAGGTGCTGATGCTCCAAGTAGGGAGATTGCTAGTAAAGTGGCTGGAATGGCGAACCCGAGCACAAGGAGATGAGAAATGAGGTGCGTTTTAGAAACCTTTCCCCATCACACGGTGTACCATCTTCTGGGTTTCTCATGCATGTTTTCGATGTAGGAAGATGCCCTTGAACCTGGAGATTTGGGACCCATGCGATGGGTAGCACGCAGTATTACTTTAAACGGTCTGCGTTTGCTCACCCAACCTCACCAAACCTCTCAGCCCCAAGAGTGTCCACCCTTATGTGTCATCCAGCTGTGGGTCTAGATATGGTCAATCCAGGTTGCATCACAGCTCCTGAACGAATTGTGTAAGAATTTCTCTCTCTTTCCCTGTCTTTGTTTCATGGGTTTTTAAAAGTAATTTATTTTTATAATGGGGTTTAGCTGCTTTTCACGGCTGTGTTTATGCCGCTTTACACCCACTTGACACACTAACAGAGAGATATCAATACATAGGTTTTAAGATTATTACTAGTCAGATATATTCTTGTGCGGTGAATCGGGCGTGTTGAGTCCAGTTCTCTGAGCAAGGAGTAGGTCTTGTCTATTACATATTGGGTTTATGGAACGGTATCTGAGCTAATTTGAAACTCTTGTTTTATGTATCACCCCACCTCACCTTTCCCGTTAAGCAACCATAGTGTGTTTTCTGCATGTGTGACTCTGTTCTGTATTGTAAGTCAGTTCAAGTGTAACGGTTTTTACATTCCCTCTATAAGTGACACCTTATGAGAAGTGTCCTTTTCTGTGTGACTTATTTCACTTAGAATCGTCTTACCTAAATCCACTCATCATGCTGCTACTAGCCTTATGACATTGATTTCATGGCTGAGTGATATTCCATTGTACATAAGGACCACAACTTTTTTATCCATTTTTCGCTTTCCTGGGATATTTAAGGTGGAAGGAAGTGGAGGTCCTTGTCAACAGAGCAGCCCTAAACTTTGTGGTGCTTGTGTCTTGCTGATTTTCAATTTTCCCACTTTATCCCCCCATGCGTGGAAGTACTCTATGCTCTCTAAGCTGTGTTTTTTAGATGTTTCAGGACACACCGTACACTTCTCCAGAGTGGCTGTTGGCAATTTACATCCCGCCCATCAGTGTAGCAAGGCTCCCATTTCTCCATGGCCTGTCCTGCATTTCTGGTTTTGACAGTTTTTTCAGCATGGCCCTTTTGACCGATGGGAAGCGAGACTTCTTTGTAGCGCTGATTTGCCTTTCCAGGTTGCTTGGTTGGCCAAAAAGGGCGTATGCGTTTTTTCCTGAATATATTCAGGAAAAAACGCATACGCCCTTTTTGGCCAAGGGCATCATTGTCAACGTTTTGCCGCTTTTCATGTGCTTTAAAGGCGATTCGAATCTACCTCCTGAAATCTGTTTCCTGCAATTCTGCCTTGATTTCAAATCCTCTTCTTTGCCTTCCCTCAATATATTTGTGGACGAGAGTTATCATTTATAACTCTGCATGTTTGTGAATTGCAGTGCCCTGAAGCTCCATTTTACAAGTCGGTTTTTTGGGAGCTGGCCGCAAAAGCGCAGGATGGCTTCAGGCCCTGTTCTGGTTCAGGGGGGCAGGCTGAGCCTGTGGTTAATTCTTCTTCCTGATGGGAAAATAGAGTGGACTGTGCCTGTCCCAACACCAAGAGCTAGTCTCTCATTGGTTCCCCGTCTTCCCGTTCATCCTCAGGACAAATTGCAACCTTTACGGAACAGGAGGTTAAAGGTGCTGATGCTCCAAGTAGGGAGATTGCTAGTAAAGTGGCTGGAATGGCGAACCCGAGCACAAGGAGATGAGAAATGAGGTGCGTTTTAGAAACCTTTCCCCATCACACGGTGTACCATCTTCTGGGTTTCTCATGCATGTTTTCGATGTAGGAAGATGCCCTTGAACCTGGAGATTTGGGACCCATGCGATGGGTAGCACGCAGTATTACTTTAAACGGTCTGCGTTTGCTCACCCAACCTCACCAAACCTCTCAGCCCCAAGAGTGTCCACCCTTATGTGTCATCCAGCTGTGGGTCTAGATATGGTCAATCCAGGTTGCATCACAGCTCCTGAACGAATTGTGTAAGAATTTCTCTCTCTTTCCCTGTCTTTGTTTCATGGGTTTTTAAAAGTAATTTATTTTTATAATGGGGTTTAGCTGCTTTTCACGGCTGTGTTTATGCCGCTTTACACCCACTTGACACACTAACAGAGAGATATCAATACATAGGTTTTAAGATTATTACTAGTCAGATATATTCTTGTGCGGTGAATCGGGCGTGTTGAGTCCAGTTCTCTGAGCAAGGAGTAGGTCTTGTCTATTACATATTGGGTTTATGGAACGGTATCTGAGCTAATTTGAAACTCTTGTTTTATGTATCACCCCACCTCACCTTTCCCGTTAAGCAACCATAGTGTGTTTTCTGCATGTGTGACTCTGTTCTGTATTGTAAGTCAGTTCAAGTGTAACGGTTTTTACATTCCCTCTATAAGTGACACCTTATGAGAAGTGTCCTTTTCTGTGTGACTTATTTCACTTAGAATCGTCTTACCTAAATCCACTCATCATGCTGCTACTAGCCTTATGACATTGATTTCATGGCTGAGTGATATTCCATTGTACATAAGGACCACAACTTTTTTATCCATTTTTCGCTTTCCTGGGATATTTAAGGTGGAAGGAAGTGGAGGTCCTTGTCAACAGAGCAGCCCTAAACTTTGGGGTGCTTGTGTCTTGCTGATTTTCAATTTTCCCACTTTATCCCCCCATGCGTGGAAGTACTCTATGCTCTCTAAGCTGTGTTTTTTAGATGTTTCAGGACACACCGTACACTTCTCCAGAGTGGCTGTTGGCAATTTACATCCCGCCCATCAGTGTAGCAAGGCTCCCATTTCTCCATGGCCTGTCCTGCATTTCTGGTTTTGACAGTTTTTTCAGCATGGCCCTTTTGACCGATGGGAAGCGAGACTTCTTTGTAGCGCTGATTTGCCTTTCCAGGTTGCTTGGTTGGCCAAAAAGGGCGTATGCGTTTTTTCCTGAATATATTCAGGAAAAAACGCATACGCCCTTTTTGGCCAAGGGCATCATTGTCAACGTTTTGCCGCTTTTCATGTGCTTTAAAGGCGATTCGAATCTACCTCCTGAAATCTGTTTCCTGCAATTCTGCCTTGATTTCAAATCCTCTTCTTTGCCTTCCCTCAATATATTTGTGGACGAGAGTTATCATTTATAACTCTGCAGGTTTGTGAATTGCAGTGCCCTGAAGCTCCATTTTACAAGTCGCTTTTTTGGGAGCCGGCCGCAAAAGCGCAGGATGGCTTCAGCCCTGTTCTGGTTCAGGGGGGCAGGCTGAGCCTGTGGTTAATTCTTCTTCCTGATGGGAAAATAGAGTGACCTGTGCCTGTCCCAACACCAAGAGCTAGTCTCTCATTGGTTCCCCGTCTTCCCGTTCATCCTCAGGACAAATTGCAACCTGTACGGAACAGGAGGTTAAAGGTGCTGATGCTCCAAGTAGGGAGATTGCTAGTAAAGTGGCTGGAATGGCGAACCCGAGCACAAGGAGATGAGAAATGAGGTGCGTTTTAGAAACCTTTCCCCATCACACGGTGTACCATCTTCTGGGTTTCTCATGCATGTTTTCGATGTAGGAAGATGCCCTTGAACCTGGAGATTTGGGACCCATGCGATGGGTAGCACGCAGTATTACTTTAAAGGGTCTGCGTTTGCTCACCCAACCTCACCAAACCTCTCAGCCCCAAGAGTGTCCACCCTTATGTCTCATCCAGCTGTGGGTCTAGATATGGTCAATCCAGGTTGCATCACAGCCCCTGAACGAATTGTGTAAGAATTTCTCTCTCTTTCCCTGTCTTTGTTTCATGGGTTTTTAAAAGTAATTTATTTTTATAATGGGGTTTAGCTGCTTTTCACGGCTGTGTTTAGGCCGCTTTACACCCACTTGACACACTAACAGAGAGATATCAATACATAGGTTTTAAGATTATTACTAGTCAGATATATTCTTGTGCGGTGAATCGGGCGTGTTGAGTCCAGTTCTCTGAGCAAGGAGTAGGTCTTGTCTATTACATATTGGGTTTATGGAACGGTATCTGAGCTAATTTGAAACTCTTGTTTTATGTATCACCCCACCTCACCTTTCCCGTTAAGCAGCCATAGTGTGTTTTCTGCATGTGTGACTCTGTTCTGTTTTGTAATTCAGTTCAAGTGTAACGGTTTTTACATTCCCTCTATAAGTGACACCTTATGAGAAGTGTCCTTTTCTGTGTGACTTATTTCACTTAGAATCGTCTTACCTAAATCGACTCATCATGCTGCTACTAGCCTTATGACATTGATTTCATGGCTGAGTGATATTCCATTGTACATAAGGACCATAACTTTTTTATCCATTTTTCGCTCTCCTGGGATATTTAAGGTGTAATGAAGTGGAGGTCCTTGTCAACAGAGCAGCCCTAAACTTTGGGGTGCTTGTGTCTTGCTGATTTTCAATTTTCCCACTTTATCCCCCCATGCGTGGAAGTGCCCTATGCTCTCTAAGCTGTGTTTTTTAGATGTTTCAGGACACACCGTACACTTCTCCAGAGTGGCTGTTGGCAATTTACATCCCGCCCATCAGTGTAGCAAGGCTCCCATTTCTCCATGGCCTGTCCTGCATTTCTGGTCTTGACACTTTTTTCAGCATGGCCCTTTTGACCGATGGGAAGCGAGACTTCTTTGTAGCGCTGATTTGCCTTTCCAGGTTGCTTGGTTGGCCAAAAAGGGCGTATGCGTTTTTTCCTGAATATATTCAGGAAAAAACGCATACGCCCTTTTTGGCCAAGGGCATCATTGTCAATGTTTTGCCGCTTTTCATGTGCTTTAAAGGCGATTCGAATCTACCTCCTGAAATCTGTTTCCTGCAATTCTGCCTTGATTTCAAATCCTCTTCTTTGCCTTCCCTCAATATATTTGTGGACGAGAGTTATCATTTATAACTCTGCAGGTTTGTGAATTGCAGTGCCCTGAAGCTCCATTTTACAAGTCGCTTTTTTGGGAGCCGGCCGCAAAAGCGCAGGATGGCTTCAGCCCTGTTCTGGTTCAGGGGGGCAGGCTGAGCCTGTGGTTAATTCTTCTTCCTGATGGGAAAATAGAGTGACCTGTGCCTGTCCCAACACCAAGAGCTAGTCTCTCATTGGTTCCCCGTCTTCCCGTTCATCCTCAGGACAAATTGCAACCTGTACGGAACAGGAGGTTAAAGGTGCTGATGCTCCAAGTAGGGAGATTGCTAGTAAAGTGGCTGGAATGGCGAACCCGAGCACAAGGAGATGAGAAATGAGGTGCGTTTTAGAAACCTTTCCCCATCACACGGTGTACCATCTTCTGGGTTTCTCATGCATGTTTTCGATGTAGGAAGATGCCCTTGAACCTGGAGATTTGGGACCCATGCGATGGGTAGCACGCAGTATTACTTTAAAGGGTCTGCGTTTGCTCACCCAACCTCACCAAACCTCTCAGCCCCAAGAGTGTCCACCCTTATGTGTCATCCAGCTGTGGGTCTAGATATGGTCAATCCAGGTTGCATCACAGCCCCTGAACGAATTGTGTAAGAATTTCTCTCTCTTTCCCTGTCTTTGTTTCATGGGTTTTTAAAAGTAATTTATTTTTATAATGGGGTTTAGCTGCTTTTCACGGCTGTGTTTATGCCGCTTTACACCCACTTGACACACTAACAGAGAGATATCAATACATAGGTTTTAAGATTATTACTAGTCAGATATATTCTTGTGCGGTGAATCGGGCGTGTTGACTCCAGTTCTCTGAGCAAGGAGTAGGTCTTGTCTATTACATATTGGGTTTATGGAACGGTATCTGAGCTAATTTGAACCTCTTGTTTTATGTATCACCCCACCTCACGTTTCCCGTTAAGCAGCCATAGTGTGTTTTCTGCATGTGTGACTCTGTTCTGTATTGTAAGTCAGTTCAAGTGTAACGGTTTTTACATTCCCTCTATAAGTGACACCTTATGAGAAGTGTCCTTTTCTGTGTGACTTATTTCACTTAGAATCGTCTTACCTAAATCCACTCATCATGCTGCTACTAGCCTTATGACATTGATTTCATGGCTGAGTGATATTCCATTGTACATAAGGACCACAACTTTTTTATCCATTTTTCGCTTTCCTGGGATATTTAAGGTGGAAGGAAGTGGAGGTCCTTGTCAACAGAGCAGCCCTAAACTTTGGGGTGCTTGTGTCTTGCTGATTTTCAATTTTCCCACTTTATCCCCCAATGCGTGGAAGTACCCTATGCTCTCTAAGCTGTGTTTTTTAGATATTTCAGGACACACCGTACACTTCTCCAGAGTGGCTGTTGGCAATTTACATCCCGCCCATCAGTGTAGCAAGGCTCCCATTTCTCCATGGCCTGTCCTGCATTTCTGGTTTTGACAGTTTTTTCAGCATGGCCCTTTTGACCGATGGGAAGCGAAACTTCTTTGTAGCGCTGATTTGCCTTTCCAGGTTGCTTGGTTGGCCAAAAAGGGCGTATGCGTTTTTTCCTGAATATATTCAGGAAAAAACGCATACGCCCTTTTTGGCCAAGGGCATCATTGTCAACGTTTTGCCGCTTTTCATGTGCTTTAAAGGCGATTCGAATCTACCTCCTGAAATCTGTTTCCTGCAATTCTGCCTTGATTTCAAATCCTCTTCTTTGCCTTCCCTCAATATATTTGTGGACGAGAGTTATCATTTATAACTCTGCAGGTTTGTGAATTGCAGTGCCCTGAAGCTCCATTTTACAAGTCGCTTTTTTGGGAGCCGGCCGCAAAAGCGCAGGATGGCTTCAGGCCCTGTTCTGGTTCAGGGGGGCAGGCTGAGCCTGTGGTTAATTCTTCTTCCTGATGGGAAAATTGAGTGACCTGTGCCTGTCCCAAAACCAAGAGCTAGTCTCTCATTGGTTCCCCGTCTTCCCGTTCATCCTCAGGACAAATTGCAACCTGTACGGAACAGGAGGTTAAAGGTGCTGATGCTCCAAGTAGGGAGATTGCTAGTAAAGTGGCTGGAATGGCGAACCCGAGCACAAGGAGATGAGAAATGAGGTGCGTTTTAGAAACCTTTCCCCATCACACGGTGTACCATCGTCTGGGTTTCTCATGCATGTTTTCGATGAAGGAAGATGCCCTTGAACCTGGAGATTTGGGATCCATGCGATGGGTAGCACGCAGTATTACTTTAAAGGGTCTGCGTTTGCTCACCCAACCTCACCAAACCTCTCAGCCCCAAGAGTGTCCACCCTTATGTCTCATCCAGCTGTGGGTCTAGATATGGTCAATCCAGGTTGCATCACAGCCCCTGAACGAATTGTGTAAGAATTTCTCTCTCTTTCCCTGTCTTTGTTTCATGGGTTTTTAAAATAATTTATTTTTATAATGGGGTTTAGCTGCTTTTCACGGCTGTGTTTAGGCCGCTTTACACCCACTTGACACACTAACAGAGAGATATCAATACATAGGTTTTAAGATTATTACTAGTCAGATATATTCTTGTGCGGTGAATCGGGCGTGTTGAGTCCAGTTCTCTGAGCAAGGAGTAGGTCTTGTCTATTCCATATTGGGTTTATGGAACGGTATCTGAGCTAATTTGAAACTCTTGTTTTATGTATCACCCCACCTCACCTTTCCCGTTAAGCAGCCATAGTGTGTTTTCTGCATGTGTGACTCTGTTCTGTTTTGTAATTCAGTTCAAGTGTAACGGTTTTTACATTCCCTCTATAAGTGACACCTTATGAGAAGTGTCCTTTTCTGTGTGACTTATTTCACTTAGAATCGTCTTACCTAAATCCACTCATCATGCTGCTACTAGCCTTATGACATTGATTTCATGGCTGAGTGATATTCCATTGTACATAAGGACCACAACTTTTTTATCCATTTTTCGCTTTCCTGGGATATTTAAGGTGGAAGGAAGTGGAGGTCCTTGTCAACAGAGCAGCCCTAAACTTTGGGGTGCTTGTGTCTTGCTGATTTTCAATTTTCCCACTTTATCCCCCCATGCTTGGAAGTGCCCTATGCTCTCTAAGCTGTGTTTTTTAGATGTTTCAGGACACACCGTACACTTCTCCAGAGTGGCTGTTGGCAATTTACATCCCGCCCATCAGTGTAGCAAGGCTCCCATTTCTCCATGGCCTGTCCTGCATTTCTGGTTTTGACACTTTTTTCAGCATGGCCCTTTTGACTGATGGGAAGCGAGACTTCTTTGTAGCGCTGATTTGCCTTTCCAGGTTGCTTGGTTGGCCAAAAAGGGCGTATGCGTTTTTTCCTGAATATATTCAGGAAAAAACGCATACGCCCTTTTTGGCCAAGGGCATCATTGTCAACGTTTTGCCGCTTTTCATGTGCTTTAAAGGCGATTCGAATCTACCTCCTGAAATCTGTTTCCTGCAATTCTGCCTTGATTTCAAATCCTCTTCTTTGCCTTCCCTCAATATATTTGTGGACGAGAGTTATGATTTATAACTCTGCATGTTTGTGAATTGCAGTGCCCTGAAGCTCCATTTTACAAGTCGGTTTTTTGGGAGCCGGCCGCAAAAGCGCAGGATGGCTTCAGGCCCTGTTCTGGTTCAGGGGGGCAGGCTGAGCCTGTGGTTAATTCTTCTTCCTGATGGGAAAATAGAGTGACCTGTGCCTGTCCCAACACCAAGAGCTAGTCTCTCATTGGTTCCCCGTCTTCCCGTTCATCCTCAGGACAAATTGCAACCTGTACGGAACAGGAGGTTAAAGGTGCTGATGCTCCAAGTAGGGAGATTGCTAGTAAAGTGGCTGGAATGGCGAACCCGAGCACAAGGAGATGAGAAATGAGGTGCGTTTTAGAAACCTTTCCCCATCACACGGTGTACCATCTTCTGGGTTTCTCATGCATGTTTTCGATGTAGGAAGATGCCCTTGAACCTGGAGATTTGGGACCCATGCGATGGGTAGCACGCAGTATTACTTTAAAGGGTCTGCGTTTGCTCACCCAACCTCACCAAACCTCTCAGCCCCAAGAGTGTCCACCCTTATGTCTCATCCAGCTGTGGGTCTAGATATGGTCAATCCAGGTTGCATCACAGCCCCTGAACGAATTGTGTAAGAATTTCTCTCTCTTTCCCTGTCTTTGTTTCATGGGTTTTTAAAAGTAATTTATTTTTATAATGGGGTTTAGCTGCTTTTCACGGCTGTGTTTAGGCCGCTTTACACCCACTTGACCCACTAACAGAGAGATATCAATACATAGGTTTTAAGATTATTACTAGTCAGATATATTCTTGTGCGGTGAATCGGGCGTGTTGAGTCCAGTTCTCTGAGCAAGGAGTAGGTCTTGTCTATTCCATATTGGGTTTATGGAACGGTATCTGAGCTAATTTGAAACTCTTGTTTTATGTATCACCCCACCTCACCTTTCCCGTTAAGCAGCCATAGTGTGTTTTCTGCATGTGTGACTCTGTTCTGTTTTGTAATTCAGTTCAAGTGTAACGGTTTTTACATTCCCTCTATAAGTGACACCTTATGAGAAGTGTCCTTTTCTGTGTGACTTATTTCACTTAGAATCGTCTTACCTAAATCCACTCATCATGCTGCTACTAGCCTTATGACATTGATTTCATGGCTGAGTGATATTCCATTGTACATAAGGACCACAACTTTTTTATCCATTTTTCGCTCTCCTGGGATATTTAAGGTGGAAGGACGTGGAGGTCCTTGTCAACAGAGCAGCCCTAAACTTTGGGGTGCTTGTGTCTTGC
Source organism: Balaenoptera physalus (assembly GCF_965194825.1). Lineage (NCBI taxonomy): Eukaryota > Metazoa > Chordata > Mammalia > Artiodactyla > Balaenopteridae > Balaenoptera > Balaenoptera physalus. The sequence continues at coordinate 53,264 of NW_028126346.1, read as the reverse complement.
TGATTTTCAATTTTCCCACTTTATCCCCCCATGCGTGGAAGTGCCCTATGCTCTCTAAGCTGTGTTTTTTAGATGTTTCAGGACACACCGTACACTTCTCCAGAGTGGCTGTTGGCAATTTACATCCCGCCCATCAGTGTAGCAAGGCTCCCATTTCTCCATGGCCTGTCCTGCATTTCTGGTCTTGACACTTTTTTCAGCATGGCCCTTTTGACCGATGGGAAGCGAGACTTCTTTGTAGCGCTGATTTGCCTTTCCAGGTTGCTTGGTTGGCCAAAAAGGGCGTATGCGTTTTTTCCTGAATATATTCAGGAAAAAACGCATACGCCCTTTTTGGCCAAGGGCATCATTGTCAACGTTTTGCCGCTTTTCATGTGCTTTAAAGGCGATTCGAATCTACCTCCTGAAATCTGTTTCCTGCAATTCTGCCTTGATTTCAAATCCTCTTCTTTGCCTTCCCTCAATATATTTGTGGACGAGAGTTATCATTTATAACTCTGCAGGTTTGTGAATTGCAGTGCCCTGAAGCTCCATTTTACAAGTCGCTTTTCTGGGAGCCGGCCGCAAAAGCGCCGGATGGCTTCAGGCCCTGTTCTGGTTCTGGGGGGCAGGCTGAGCCTGTGGTTAATTCTTCTTCCTGATGGGAAAATAGAGTGACCTGTGCCTGTCCCAACACCAAGAGCTAGTCTCTCATTGGTTCCCCATCTTCCCGTTCATCCTCAGGACAAATTGCAACCTGTACGGAACAGGAGGTTAAAGGTGCTGATGCTCCAAGTAGGGAGATTGCTAGTAAAGTGGCTGGAATGGCGAACCCGAGCACAAGGAGATGAGAAATGAGGTGCGTTTTAGAAACCTTTCCCCATCACACGGTGTACCATCGTCTGGGTTTCTCATGCATGTTTTCGATGTAGGAAGATGCCCTTGAACCTGGAGATTTGGGATCCATGCGATGGGTAGCACGCAGTATTACTTTAAAGGGTCTGCCTTTGCTCACCCAACCTCACCAAACCTCTCAGCCCCAAGAGTGTCCACCCTTATGTCTCATCCAGCTGTGGGTCTAGATATGGTCAAACCAGGTTGCATCACAGCCCCTGAACGAATTGTGTAAGAATTTCTCTCTCTTTCCCTGTCTTTGTTTCATGGGTTTTTAAAATAATTTATTTTTATAATGGGGTTTAGCTGCTTTTCACGGCTGTGTTTAGGCCGCTTTACACCCACTTGACACACTAACAGAGAGATATCAATACATAGGTTTTAAGATTATTACTAGTCAGATATATTCTTGTGCGGTGAATCGGGCGTGTTGAGTCCAGTTCTCTGAGCAAGGAGTAGGTCTTGTCTATTCCATATTGGGTTTATGGAACGGTATCTGAGCTAATTTGAAACTCTTGTTTTATGTATCACCCCACCTCACCTTTCCCGTTAAGCAGCCATAGTGTGTTTTCTGCATGTGTGACTCTGTTCTGTTTTGTAATTCAGTTCAAGTGTAACGGTTTTTACATTCCCTCTATAAGTGACACCTTATGAGAAGTGTCCTTTTCTGTGTGACTTATTTCACTTAGAATCGTCTTACCTAAATCCACTCATCATGCTGCTACTAGCCTTATGACATTGATTTCATGGCTGAGTGATATTCCATTGTACATAAGGACCACAACTTTTTTATCCATTTTTCGCTTTCCTGGGATATTTAAGGTGGAAGGAAGTGGAGGTCCTTGTCAACAGAGCAGCCCTAAACTTTGGGGTGCTTGTGTCTTGCTGATTTTCAATTTTCCCACTTTATCCCCCCATGCGTGGAAGTGCCCTATGCTCTCTAAGCTGTGTTTTTTAGATGTTTCAGGACACACCGTACACTTCTCCAGAGTGGCTGTTGGCAATTTACATCCCGCCCATCAGTGTAGCAAGGCTCCCATTTCTCCATGGCCTGTCCTGCATTTCTGGTTTTGACACTTTTTTCAGCATGGCCCTTTTGACTGATGGGAAGCGAGACTTCTTTGTAGCGCTGATTTGCCTTTCCAGGTTGCTTGGTTGGCCAAAAAGGGCGTATGCGTTTTTTCCTGAATATATTCAGGAAAAAACGCATACGCCCTTTTTGGCCAAGGGCATCATTGTCAACGTTTTGCCGCTTTTCATGTGCTTTAAAGGCGATTCGAATCTACCTCCTGAAATCTGTTTCCTGCAATTCTGCCTTGATTTCAAATCCTCTTCTTTGCCTTCCCTCAATATATTTGTGGACGAGAGTTATGATTTATAACTCTGCATGTTTGTGAATTGCAGTGCCCTGAAGCTCCATTTTACAAGTCGGTTTTTTGGGAGCCGGCCGCAAAAGCGCAGGATGGCTTCAGGCCCTGTTCTGGTTCAGGGGGGCAGGCTGAGCCTGTGGTTAATTCTTCTTCCTGATGGGAAAATAGAGTGACCTGTGCCTGTCCCAACACCAAGAGCTAGTCTCTCATTGGTTCCCCGTCTTCCCGTTCATCCTCAGGACAAATTGCAACCTGTACGGAACAGGAGGTTAAAGGTGCTGATGCTCCAAGTAGGGAGATTGCTAGTAAAGTGGCTGGAATGGCGAACCCGAGCACAAGGAGATGAGAAATGAGGTGCGTTTTAGAAACCTTTCCCCATCACACGGTGTACCATCTTCTGGGTTTCTCATGCATGTTTTCGATGTAGGAAGATGCCCTTGAACCTGGAGATTTGGGACCCATGCGATGGGTAGCACGCAGTATTACTTTAAAGGGTCTGCGTTTGCTCACCCAACCTCACCAAACCTCTCAGCCCCAAGAGTGTCCACCCTTATGTCTCATCCAGCTGTGGGTCTAGATATGGTCAATCCAGGTTGCATCACAGCCCCTGAACGAATTGTGTAAGAATTTCTCTCTCTTTCCCTGTCTTTGTTTCATGGGTTTTTAAAAGTAATTTATTTTTATAATGGGGTTTAGCTGCTTTTCACGGCTGTGTTTAGGCCGCTTTACACCCACTTGACCCACTAACAGAGAGATATCAATACATAGGTTTTAAGATTATTACTAGTCAGATATATTCTTGTGCGGTGAATCGGGCGTGTTGAGTCCAGTTCTCTGAGCAAGGAGTAGGTCTTGTCTATTCCATATTGGGTTTATGGAACGGTATCTGAGCTAATTTGAAACTCTTGTTTTATGTATCACCCCACCTCACCTTTCCCGTTAAGCAGCCATAGTGTGTTTTCTGCATGTGTGACTCTGTTCTGTTTTGTAATTCAGTTCAAGTGTAACGGTTTTTACATTCCCTCTATAAGTGACACCTTATGAGAAGTGTCCTTTTCTGTGTGACTTATTTCACTTAGAATCGTCTTACCTAAATCCACTCATCATGCTGCTACTAGCCTTATGACATTGATTTCATGGCTGAGTGATATTCCATTGTACATAAGGACCACAACTTTTTTATCCATTTTTCGCTCTCCTGGGATATTTAAGGTGGAAGGACGTGGAGGTCCTTGTCAACAGAGCAGCCCTAAACTTTGGGGTGCTTGTGTCTTGCTGATTTTCAATTTTCCCACTTTATCCCCCCATGCGTGGAAGTGCCCTATGCTCTCTAAGCTGTGTTTTTTAGATGTTTCAGGACACACCGTACACTTCTCCAGAGTGGCTGTTGGCAATTTACATCCCGCCCATCAGTGTAGCAAGGCTCCCATTTCTCCATGGCCTGTCCTGCATTTCTGGTCTTGACACTTTTTTCAGCATGGCCCTTTTGACCGATGGGAAGCGAGACTTCTTTGTAGCGCTGATTTGCCTTTCCAGGTTGCTTGGTTGGCCAAAAAGGGCGTATGCGTTTTTTCCTGAATATATTCAGGAAAAAACGCATACGCCCTTTTTGGCCAAGGGCATCATTGTCAACGTTTTGCCGCTTTTCATGTGCTTTAAAGGCGATTCGAATCTACCTCCTGAAATCTGTTTCCTGCAATTCTGCCTTGATTTCAAATCCTCTTCTTTGCCTTCCCTCAATATATTTGTGGACGAGAGCTATCATTTATAACTCTGCAGGTTTGTGAATTGCAGTGCCCTGAAGCTCCATTTTACAAGTCGCTTTTTTGGGAGCCGGCCGCAAAAGCGCCGGATGGCTTCAGGCCCTGTTCTGGTTCTGGGGGGCAGGCTGAGCCTGTGGTTAATTCTTCTTCCTGATGGGAAAATAGAGTGACCTGTGCCTGTCCCAACACCAAGAGCTAGTCTCTCATTGGTTCCCCATCTTCCCGTTCATCCTCAGGACAAATTGCAACCTGTACGGAACAGGAGGTTAAAGGTGCTGATGCTCCAAGTAGGGAGATTGCTAGTAAAGTGGCTGGAATGGCGAACCCGAGCACAAGGAGATGAGAAATGAGGTGCGTTTTAGAAACCTTTCCCCATCACACGGTGTACCATCGTCTGGGTTTCTCATGCATGTTTTCGATGTAGGAAGATGCCCTTGAACCTGGAGATTTGGGATCCATGCGATGGGTAGCACGCAGTATTACTTTAAAGGGTCTGCGTTTGCTCACCCAACCTCACCAAACCTCTCAGCCCCAAGAGTGTCCACCCTTATGTCTCATCCAGCTGTGGGTCTAGATATGGTCAATCCAGGTTGCATCACAGCCCCTGAACGAATTGTGTAAGAATTTCTCTCTCTTTCCCTGTCTTTGTTTCATGGGTTTTTAAAATAATTTATTTTTATAATGGGGTTTAGCTGCTTTTCACGGCTGTGTTTAGGCCGCTTTACACCCACTTGACACACTAACAGAGAGATATCAATACATAGGTTTTAAGATTATTACTAGTCAGATATATTCTTGTGCGGTGAATCGGGCGTGTTGAGTCCAGTTCTCTGAGCAAGGAGTAGGTCTTGTCTATTCCATATTGGGTTTATGGAACGGTATCTGAGCTAATTTGAAACTCTTGTTTTATGTATCACCCCACCTCACCTTTCCCGTTAAGCAGCCATAGTGTGTTTTCTGCATGTGTGACTCTGTTCTGTTTTGTAATTCAGTTCAAGTGTAACGGTTTTTACATTCCCTCTATAAGTGACACCTTATGAGAAGTGTCCTTTTCTGTGTGACTTATTTCACTTAGAATCGTCTTACCTAAATCCACTCATCATGCTGCTACTAGCCTTATGACATTGATTTCATGGCTGAGTGATATTCCATTGTACATAAGGACCACAACTTTTTTATCCATTTTTCGCTTTCCTGGGATATTTAAGGTGGAAGGAAGTGGAGGTCCTTGTCAACAGAGCAGCCCTAAACTTTGGGGTGCTTGTGTCTTGCTGATTTTCAATTTTCCCACTTTATCCCCCCATGCGTGGAAGTGCCCTATGCTCTCTAAGCTGTGTTTTTTAGATGTTTCAGGACACACCGTACACTTCTCCAGAGTGGCTGTTGGCAATTTACATCCCGCCCATCAGTGTAGCAAGGCTCCCATTTCTCCATGGCCTGTCCTGCATTTCTGGTTTTGACACTTTTTTCAGCATGGCCCTTTTGACTGATGGGAAGCGAGACTTCTTTGTAGCGCTGATTTGCCTTTCCAGGTTGCTTGGTTGGCCAAAAAGGGCGTATGCGTTTTTTCCTGAATATATTCAGGAAAAAACGCATACGCCCTTTTTGGCCAAGGGCATCATTGTCAACGTTTTGCCGCTTTTCATGTGCTTTAAAGGCGATTCGAATCTACCTCCTGAAATCTGTTTCCTGCAATTCTGCCTTGATTTCAAATCCTCTTCTTTGCCTTCCCTCAATATATTTGTGGACGAGAGTTATCATTTATAACTCTGCATGTTTGTGAATTGCAGTGCCCTGAAGCTCCATTTTACAAGTCGGTTTTTTGGGAGCTGGCCGCAAAAGCGCAGGATGGCTTCAGGCCCTGTTCTGGTTCAGGGGGGCAGGCTGAGCCTGTGGTTAATTCTTCTTCCTGATGGGAAAATATAGTGGACTGTGCCTGTCCCAACACCAAGAGCTAGTCTCTCATTGGTTCCCCGTCTTCCCGTTCATCCTCAGGACAAATTGCAACCTGTACGGAACAGGAGGTTAAAGGTGCTGATGCTCCAAGTAGGGAGATTGCTAGTAAAGTGGCTGGAATGGCGAACCCGAGCACAAGGAGATGAGAAATGAGGTGCGTTTTAGAAACCTTTCCCCATCACACGGTGTACCATCTTCTGGGTTTCTCATGCATGTTTTCGATGTAGGAAGATGCCCTTGAACCTGGAGATTTGGGACCCATGCGATGGGTAGCACGCAGTATTACTTTAAAGGGTCTGCGTTTGCTCACCCAACCTCACCAAACCTCTCAGCCCCAAGAGTGTCCACCCTTATGTCTCATCCAGCTGTGGGTCTAGATATGGTCAATCCAGGTTGCATCACAGCTCCTGAACGAATTGTGTAAGAATTTCTCTCTCTTTCCCTGTCTTTGTTTCATGGGTTTTTAAAAGTAATTTATTTTTATAATGGGGTTTAGCTGCTTTTCACGGCTGTGTTTAGGCCGCTTTACACCCACTTGACCCACTAACAGAGAGATATCAATACATAGGTTTTAAGATTATTACTAGTCAGATATATTCTTGTGCGGTGAATCGGGCGTGTTGAGTCCAGTTCTCTGAGCAAGGAGTAGGTCTTGTCTATTCCATATTGGGTTTATGGAACGGTATCTGAGCTAATTTGAAACTCTTGTTTTATGTATCACCCCACCTCACCTTTCCCGTTAAGCAGCCATAGTGTGTTTTCTGCATGTGTGACTCTGTTCTGTTTTGTAATTCAGTTCAAGTGTAACGGTTTTTACATTCCCTCTATAAGTGACACCTTATGAGAAGTGTCCTTTTCTGTGTGACTTATTTCACTTAGAATCGTCTTACCTAAATCCACTCATCATGCTGCTACTAGCCTTATGACATTGATTTCATGGCTGAGTGATATTCCATTGTACATAAGGACCCCAACTTTTTTATCCATTTTTCGCTCTCCTGGGATATTTAAGGTGGAAGGACGTGGAGGTCCTTGTCAACAGAGCAGCCCTAAACTTTGGGGTGCTTGTGTCTTGCTGATTTTCAATTTTCCCACTTTATCCCCCCATGCGTGGAAGTGCCCTATGCTCTCTAAGCTGTGTTTTTTAGATGTTTCAGGACACACCGTACACTTCTCCAGAGTGGCTGTTGGCAATTTACATCCCGCCCATCAGTGTAGCAAGGCTCCCATTTCTCCATGGCCTGTCCTGCATTTCTGGTCTTGACACTTTTTTCAGCATGGCCCTTTTGACCGATGGGAAGCGAGACTTCTTTGTAGCGCTGATTTGCCTTTCCAGGTTGCTTGGTTGGCCAAAAAGGGCGTATGCGTTTTTTCCTGAATATATTCAGGAAAAAACGCATACGCCCTTTTTGGCCAAGGGCATCATTGTCAACGTTTTGCCGCTTTTCATGTGCTTTAAAGGCGATTCGAATCTACCTCCTGAAATCTGTTTCCTGCAATTCTGCCTTGATTTCAAATCCTCTTCTTTGCCTTCCCTCAATATATTTGTGGACGAGAGTTATCATTTATAACTCTGCAGGTTTGTGAATTGCAGTGCCCTGAAGCTCCATTTTACAAGTCGCTTTTTTGGGAGCCGGCCGCAAAAGCGCCGGATGGCTTCAGGCCCTGTTCTGGTTCTGGGGGGCAGGCTGAGCCTGTGGTTAATTCTTCTTCCTGATGGGAAAATAGAGTGACCTGTGCCTGTCCCAACACCAAGAGCTAGTCTCTCATTGGTTCCCCATCTTCCCGTTCATCCTCAGGACAAATTGCAACCTGTACGGAACAGGAGGTTAAAGGTGCTGATGCTCCAAGTAGGGAGATTGCTAGTAAAGTGGCTGGAATGGCGAACCCGAGCACAAGGAGATGAGAAATGAGGTGCGTTTTAGAAACCTTTCCCCATCACACGGTGTACCATCGTCTGGGTTTCTCATGCATGTTTTCGATGTAGGAAGATGCCCTTGAACCTGGAGATTTGGGATCCATGCGATGGGTAGCACGCAGTATTACTTTAAAGGGTCTGTGTTTGCTCACCCAACCTCACCAAACCTCTCAGCCCCAAGAGTGTCCACCCTTATGTCTCATCCAGCTGTGGGTCTAGATATGGTCAATCCAGGTTGCATCACAGCCCCTGAACGAATTGTGTAAGAATTTCTCTCTCTTTCCCTGTCTTTGTTTCATGGGTTTTTAAAATAATTTATTTTTATAATGGGGTTTAGCTGCTTTTCACGGCTGTGTTTAGGCCGCTTTACACCCACTTGACACACTAACAGAGAGATATCAATACATAGGTTTTAAGATTATTACTAGTCAGATATATTCTTGTGCGGTGAATCGGGCGTGTTGAGTCCAGTTCTCTGAGCAAGGAGTAGGTCTTGTCTATTCCATATTGGGTTTATGGAACGGTATCTGAGCTAATTTGAAACTCTTGTTTTATGTATCACCCCACCTCACCTTTCCCGTTAAGCAGCCATAGTGTGTTTTCTGCATGTGTGACTCTGTTCTGTTTTGTAATTCAGTTCAAGTGTAACGGTTTTTACATTCCCTCTATAAGTGACACCTTATGAGAAGTGTCCTTTTCTGTGTGACTTATTTCACTTAGAATCGTCTTACCTAAATCCACTCATCATGCTGCTACTAGCCTTATGACATTGATTTCATGGCTGAGTGATATTCCATTGTACATAAGGACCACAACTTTTTTATCCATTTTTCGCTCTCCTGGGATATTTAAGGTGGAAGGACGTGGAGGTCCTTGTCAACAGAGCAGCCCTAAACTTTGGGGTGCTTGTGTCTTGCTGATTTTCAATTTTCCCACTTTATCCCCCCATGCGTGGAAGTGCCCTATGCTCTCTAAGCTGTGTTTTTTAGATGTTTCAGGACACACCGTACACTTCTCCAGAGTGGCTGTTGGCAATTTACATCCCGCCCATCAGTGTAGCAAGGCTCCCATTTCTCCATGGCCTGTCCTGCATTTCTGGTTTTGACAGTTTTTTCAGCATGGCCCTTTTGACCGATGGGAAGCGAGACTTCTTTGTAGCGCTGATTTGCCTTTCCAGGTTGCTTGGTTGGCCAAAAAGGGCGTATGCGTTTTTTCCTGAATATATTCAGGAAAAAACGCATACGCCCTTTTTGGCCAAGGGCATCATTGTCAACGTTTTGCCGCTTTTCATGTGCTTTAAAGGCGATTCGAATCTACCTCCTGAAATCTGTTTCCTGCAATTCTGCCTTGATTTCAAATCCTCTTCTTTGCCTTCCCTCAATATATTTGTGGACGAGAGTTATGATTTATAACTCTGCATGTTTGTGAATTGCAGTGCCCTGAAGCTCCATTTTACAAGTCGGTTTTTTGGGAGCTGGCCGCAAAAGCGCAGGATGGCTTCAGGCCCTGTTCTGGTTCAGGGGGGCAGGCTGAGCCTGTGGTTAATTCTTCTTCCTGATGGGAAAATAGAGTGACCTGTGCCTGTCCCAACACCAAGAGCTAGTCTCTCATTGGTTCCCCGTCTTCCCGTTCATCCTCAGGACAAATTGCAACCTGTACGGAACAGGAGGTTAAAGGTGCTGATGCTCCAAGTAGGGAGATTGCTAGTAAAGTGGCTGGAATGGCGAACCCGAGCACAAGGAGATGAGAAATGAGGTGCGTTTTAGAAACCTTTCCCCATCACACGGTGTACCATCGTCTGGGTTTCTCATGCATGTTTTCGATGTAGGAAGATGCCCTTGAACCTGGAGATTTGGGATCCATGCGATGGGTAGCACGCAGTATTACTTTAAAGGGTCTGCGTTTGCTCACCCAACCTCACCAAACCTCTCAGCCCCAAGAGTGTCCACCCTTATGTCTCATCCAGCTGTGGGTCTAGATATGGTCAATCCAGGTTGCATCACAGCCCCTGAACGAATTGTGTAAGAATTTCTCTCTCTTTCCCTGTCTTTGTTTCATGGGTTTTTAAAATAATTTATTTTTATAATGGGGTTTAGCTGCTTTTCACGGCTGTGTTTAGGCCGCTTTACACCCACTTGACACACTAACAGAGAGATATCAATATATAGGTTTTAAGATTATTACTAGTCAGATATATTCTTGTGCGGTGAATCGGGCGTGTTGAGTCCAGTTCTCTGAGCAAGGAGTAGGTCTTGTCTATTCCATATTGGGTTTATGGAACGGTATCTGAGCTAATTTGAAACTCTTGTTTTATGTATCACCCCACCTCACCTTTCCCGTTAAGCAGCCATAGTGTGTTTTCTGCATGTGTGACTCTGTTCTGTTTTGTAATTCAGTTCAAGTGTAACGGTTTTTACATTCCCTCTATAAGTGACACCTTATGAGAAGTGTCCTTTTCTGTGTGACTTATTTCACTTAGAATCGTCTTACCTAAATCCACTCATCATGCTGCTACTAGCCTTATGACATTGATTTCATGGCTGAGTGATATTCCATTGTACATAAGGACCACAACTTTTTTATCCATTTTTCGCTCTCCTGGGATATTTAAGGTGGAAGGACGTGGAGGTCCTTGTCAACAGAGCAGCCCTAAACTTTGGGGTGCTTGTGTCTTGCTGATTTTCAATTTTCCCACTTTATCCCCCCATGCGTGGAAGTGCCCTATGCTCTCTAAGCTGTGTTTTTTAGATGTTTCAGGACACACCGTACACTTCTCCAGAGTGGCTGTTGGCAATTTACATCCCGCCCATCAGTGTAGCAAGGCTCCCATTTCTCCATGGCCTGTCCTGCATTTCTGGTTTTGACAGTTTTTTCAGCATGGCCCTTTTGACCGATGGGAAGCGAGACTTCTTTGTAGCGCTGATTTGCCTTTCCAGGTTGCTTGGTTGGCCAAAAAGGGCGTATGCGTTTTTTCCTGAATATATTCAGGAAAAAACGCATACGCCCTTTTTGGCCAAGGGCATCATTGTCAACGTTTTGCCGCTTTTCATGTGCTTTAAAGGCGATTCGAATCTACCTCCTGAAATCTGTTTCCTGCAATTCTGCCTTGATTTCAAATCCTCTTCTTTGCCTTCCCTCAATATATTTGTGGACGAGAGTTATGATTTATAACTCTGCATGTTTGTGAATTGCAGTGCCCTGAAGCTCCATTTTACAAGTCGGTTTTTTGGGAGCTGGCCGCAAAAGCGCAGGATGGCTTCAGGCCCTGTTCTGGTTCAGGGGGGCAGGCTGAGCCTGTGGTTAATTCTTCTTCCTGATGGGAAAATAGAGTGACCTGTGCCTGTCCCAACACCAAGAGCTAGTCTCTCATTGGTTCCCCGTCTTCCCGTTCATCCTCAGGACAAATTGCAACCTGTACGGAACAGGAGGTTAAAGGTGCTGATGCTCCAAGTAGGGAGATTGCTAGTAAAGTGGCTGGAATGGCGAACCCGAGCACAAGGAGATGAGAAATGAGGTGCGTTTTAGAAACCTTTCCCCATCACACGGTGTACCATCGTCTGGGTTTCTCATGCATGTTTTCGATGTAGGAAGATGCCCTTGAACCTGGAGATTTGGGATCCATGCGATGGGTAGCACGCAGTATTACTTTAAAGGGTCTGCGTTTGCTCACCCAACCTCACCAAACCTCTCAGCCCCAAGAGTGTCCACCCTTATGTCTCATCCAGCTGTGGGTCTAGATATGGTCAAACCAGGTTGCATCACAGCCCCTGAACGAATTGTGTAAGAATTTCTCTCTCTTTCCCTGTCTTTGTTTCATGGGTTTTTAAAATAATTTATTTTTATAATGGGGTTTAGCTGCTTTTCACGGCTGTGTTTAGGCCGCTTTACACCCACTTGACACACTAACAGAGAGATATCAATACATAGGTTTTAAGATTATTACTAGTCAGATATATTCTTGTGCGGTGAATCGGGCGTGTTGAGTCCAGTTCTCTGAGCAAGGAGTAGGTCTTGTCTATTCCATATTGGGTTTATGGAACGGTATCTGAGCTAATTTGAAACTCTTGTTTTATGTATCACCCCACCTCACCTTTCCCGTTAAGCAGCCATAGTGTGTTTTCTGCATGTGTGACTCTGTTCTGTTTTGTAATTCAGTTCAAGTGTAACGGTTTTTACATTCCCTCTATAAGTGACACCTTATGAGAAGTGTCCTTTTCTGTGTGACTTATTTCACTTAGAATCGTCTTACCTAAATCCACTCATCATGCTGCTACTAGCCTTATGACATTGATTTCATGGCTGAGTGATATTCCATTGTACATAAGGACCACAACTTTTTTATCCATTTTTCGCTTTCCTGGGATATTTAAGGTGGAAGGAAGTGGAGGTCCTTGTCAACAGAGCAGCCCTAAACTTTGGGGTGCTTGTGTCTTGCTGATTTTCAATTTTCCCACTTTATCCCCCCATGCGTGGAAGTGCCCTATGCTCTCTAAGCTGTGTTTTTTAGATGTTTCAGGACACACCGTACACTTCTCCAGAGTGGCTGTTGGCAATTTACATCCCGCCCATCAGTGTAGCAAGGCTCCCATTTCTCCATGGCCTGTCCTGCATTTCTGGTTTTGACACTTTTTTCAGCATGGCCCTTTTGACTGATGGGAAGCGAGACTTCTTTGTAGCGCTGATTTGCCTTTCCAGGTTGCTTGGTTGGCCAAAAAGGGCGTATGCGTTTTTTCCTGAATATATTCAGGAAAAAACGCATACGCCCTTTTTGGCCAAGGGCATCATTGTCAACGTTTTGCCGCTTTTCATGTGCTTTAAAGGCGATTCGAATCTACCTCCTGAAATCTGTTTCCTGCAATTCTGCCTTGATTTCAAATCCTCTTCTTTGCCTTCCCTCAATATATTTGTGGACGAGAGTTATGATTTATAACTCTGCATGTTTGTGAATTGCAGTGCCCTGAAGCTCCATTTTACAAGTCGGTTTTTTGGGAGCCGGCCGCAAAAGCGCAGGATGGCTTCAGGCCCTGTTCTGGTTCAGGGGGGCAGGCTGAGCCTGTGGTTAATTCTTCTTCCTGATGGGAAAATAGAGTGACCTGTGCCTGTCCCAACACCAAGAGCTAGTCTCTCATTGGTTCCCCGTCTTCCCGTTCATCCTCAGGACAAATTGCAACCTGTACGGAACAGGAGGTTAAAGGTGCTGATGCTCCAAGTAGGGAGATTGCTAGTAAAGTGGCTGGAATGGCGAACCCGAGCACAAGGAGATGAGAAATGAGGTGCGTTTTAGAAACCTTTCCCCATCACACGGTGTACCATCTTCTGGGTTTCTCATGCATGTTTTCGATGTAGGAAGATGCCCTTGAACCTGGAGATTTGGGACCCATGCGATGGGTAGCACGCAGTATTACTTTAAAGGGTCTGCGTTTGCTCACCCAACCTCACCAAACCTCTCAGCCCCAAGAGTGTCCACCCTTATGTCTCATCCAGCTGTGGGTCTAGATATGGTCAATCCAGGTTGCATCACAGCCCCTGAACGAATTGTGTAAGAATTTCTCTCTCTTTCCCTGTCTTTGTTTCATGGGTTTTTAAAAGTAATTTATTTTTATAATGGGGTTTAGCTGCTTTTCACGGCTGTGTTTAGGCCGCTTTACACCCACTTGACCCACTAACAGAGAGATATCAATACATAGGTTTTAAGATTATTACTAGTCAGATATATTCTTGTGCGGTGAATCGGGCGTGTTGAGTCCAGTTCTCTGAGCAAGGAGTAGGTCTTGTCTATTCCATATTGGGTTTATGGAACGGTATCTGAGCTAATTTGAAACTCTTGTTTTATGTATCACCCCACCTCACCTTTCCCGTTAAGCAGCCATAGTGTGTTTTCTGCATGTGTGACTCTGTTCTGTTTTGTAATTCAGTTCAAGTGTAACGGTTTTTACATTCCCTCTATAAGTGACACCTTATGAGAAGTGTCCTTTTCTGTGTGACTTATTTCACTTAGAATCGTCTTACCTAAATCCACTCATCATGCTGCTACTAGCCTTATGACATTGATTTCATGGCTGAGTGATATTCCATTGTACATAAGGACCACAACTTTTTTATCCATTTTTCGCTCTCCTGGGATATTTAAGGTGGAAGGACGTGGAGGTCCTTGTCAACAGAGCAGCCCTAAACTTTGGGGTGCTTGTGTCTTGCTGATTTTCAATTTTCCCACTTTATCCCCCCATGCGTGGAAGTGCCCTATGCTCTCTAAGCTGTGTTTTTTAGATGTTTCAGGACACACCGTACACTTCTCCAGAGTGGCTGTTGGCAATTTACATCCCGCCCATCAGTGTAGCAAGGCTCCCATTTCTCCATGGCCTGTCCTGCATTTCTGGTCTTGACACTTTTTTCAGCATGGCCCTTTTGACCGATGGGAAGCGAGACTTCTTTGTAGCGCTGATTTGCCTTTCCAGGTTGCTTGGTTGGCCAAAAAGGGCGTATGCGTTTTTTCCTGAATATATTCAGGAAAAAACGCATACGCCCTTTTTGGCCAAGGGCATCATTGTCAACGTTTTGCCGCTTTTCATGTGCTTTAAAGGCGATTCGAATCTACCTCCTGAAATCTGTTTCCTGCAATTCTGCCTTGATTTCAAATCCTCTTCTTTGCCTTCCCTCAATATATTTGTGGACGAGAGCTATCATTTATAACTCTGCAGGTTTGTGAATTGCAGTGCCCTGAAGCTCCATTTTACAAGTCGCTTTTTTGGGAGCCGGCCGCAAAAGCGCCGGATGGCTTCAGGCCCTGTTCTGGTTCTGGGGGGCAGGCTGAGCCTGTGGTTAATTCTTCTTCCTGATGGGAAAATAGAGTGACCTGTGCCTGTCCCAACACCAAGAGCTAGTCTCTCATTGGTTCCCCATCTTCCCGTTCATCCTCAGGACAAATTGCAACCTGTACGGAACAGGAGGTTAAAGGTGCTGATGCTCCAAGTAGGGAGATTGCTAGTAAAGTGGCTGGAATGGCGAACCCGAGCACAAGGAGATGAGAAATGAGGTGCGTTTTAGAAACCTTTCCCCATCACACGGTGTACCATCGTCTGGGTTTCTCATGCATGTTTTCGATGTAGGAAGATGCCCTTGAACCTGGAGATTTGGGATCCATGCGATGGGTAGCACGCAGTATTACTTTAAAGGGTCTGCGTTTGCTCACCCAACCTCACCAAACCTCTCAGCCCCAAGAGTGTCCACCCTTATGTCTCATCCAGCTGTGGGTCTAGATATGGTCAATCCAGGTTGCATCACAGCCCCTGAACGAATTGTGTAAGAATTTCTCTCTCTTTCCCTGTCTTTGTTTCATGGGTTTTTAAAATAATTTATTTTTATAATGGGGTTTAGCTGCTTTTCACGGCTGTGTTTAGGCCGCTTTACACCCACTTGACACACTAACAGAGAGATATCAATACATAGGTTTTAAGATTATTACTAGTCAGATATATTCTTGTGCGGTGAATCGGGCGTGTTGAGTCCAGTTCTCTGAGCAAGGAGTAGGTCTTGTCTATTCCATATTGGGTTTATGGAACGGTATCTGAGCTAATTTGAAACTCTTGTTTTATGTATCACCCCACCTCACCTTTCCCGTTAAGCAGCCATAGTGTGTTTTCTGCATGTGTGACTCTGTTCTGTTTTGTAATTCAGTTCAAGTGTAACGGTTTTTACATTCCCTCTATAAGTGACACCTTATGAGAAGTGTCCTTTTCTGTGTGACTTATTTCACTTAGAATCGTCTTACCTAAATCCACTCATCATGCTGCTACTAGCCTTATGACATTGATTTCATGGCTGAGTGATATTCCATTGTACATAAGGACCACAACTTTTTTATCCATTTTTCGCTTTCCTGGGATATTTAAGGTGGAAGGAAGTGGAGGTCCTTGTCAACAGAGCAGCCCTAAACTTTGGGGTGCTTGTGTCTTGCTGATTTTCAATTTTCCCACTTTATCCCCCCATGCGTGGAAGTGCCCTATGCTCTCTAAGCTGTGTTTTTTAGATGTTTCAGGACACACCGTACACTTCTCCAGAGTGGCTGTTGGCAATTTACATCCCGCCCATCAGTGTAGCAAGGCTCCCATTTCTCCATGGCCTGTCCTGCATTTCTGGTTTTGACACTTTTTTCAGCATGGCCCTTTTGACTGATGGGAAGCGAGACTTCTTTGTAGCGCTGATTTGCCTTTCCAGGTTGCTTGGTTGGCCAAAAAGGGCGTATGCGTTTTTTCCTGAATATATTCAGGAAAAAACGCATACGCCCTTTTTGGCCAAGGGCATCATTGTCAACGTTTTGCCGCTTTTCATGTGCTTTAAAGGCGATTCGAATCTACCTCCTGAAATCTGTTTCCTGCAATTCTGCCTTGATTTCAAATCCTCTTCTTTGCCTTCCCTCAATATATTTGTGGACGAGAGTTATCATTTATAACTCTGCATGTTTGTGAATTGCAGTGCCCTGAAGCTCCATTTTACAAGTCGGTTTTTTGGGAGCTGGCCGCAAAAGCGCAGGATGGCTCCAGGCCCTGTTCTGGTTCAGGGGGGCAGGCTGAGCCTGTGGTTAATTCTTCTTCCTGATGGGAAAATATAGTGGACTGTGCCTGTCCCAACACCAAGAGCTAGTCTCTCATTGGTTCCCCGTCTTCCCGTTCATCCTCAGGACAAATTGCAACCTGTACGGAACAGGAGGTTAAAGGTGCTGATGCTCCAAGTAGGGAGATTGCTAGTAAAGTGGCTGGAATGGCGAACCCGAGCACAAGGAGATGAGAAATGAGGTGCGTTTTAGAAACCTTTCCCCATCACACGGTGTACCATCTTCTGGGTTTCTCATGCATGTTTTCGATGTAGGAAGATGCCCTTGAACCTGGAGATTTGGGACCCATGCGATGGGTAGCACGCAGTATTACTTTAAAGGGTCTGCGTTTGCTCACCCAACCTCACCAAACCTCTCAGCCCCAAGAGTGTCCACCCTTATGTCTCATCCAGCTGTGGGTCTAGATATGGTCAATCCAGGTTGCATCACAGCTCCTGAACGAATTGTGTAAGAATTTCTCTCTCTTTCCCTGTCTTTGTTTCATGGGTTTTTAAAAGTAATTTATTTTTATAATGGGGTTTAGCTGCTTTTCACGGCTGTGTTTAGGCCGCTTTACACCCACTTGACCCACTAACAGAGAGATATCAATACATAGGTTTTAAGATTATTACTAGTCAGATATATTCTTGTGCGGTGAATCGGGCGTGTTGAGTCCAGTTCTCTGAGCAAGGAGTAGGTCTTGTCTATTCCATATTGGGTTTATGGAACGGTATCTGAGCTAATTTGAAACTCTTGTTTTATGTATCACCCCACCTCACCTTTCCCGTTAAGCAGCCATAGTGTGTTTTCTGCATGTGTGACTCTGTTCTGTTTTGTAATTCAGTTCAAGTGTAACGGTTTTTACATTCCCTCTATAAGTGACACCTTATGAGAAGTGTCCTTTTCTGTGTGACTTATTTCACTTAGAATCGTCTTACCTAAATCCACTCATCATGCTGCTACTAGCCTTATGACATTGATTTCATGGCTGAGTGATATTCCATTGTACATAAGGACCCCAACTTTTTTATCCATTTTTCGCTCTCCTGGGATATTTAAGGTGGAAGGACGTGGAGGTCCTTGTCAACAGAGCAGCCCTAAACTTTGGGGTGCTTGTGTCTTGCTGATTTTCAATTTTCCCACTTTATCCCCCCATGCGTGGAAGTGCCCTATGCTCTCTAAGCTGTGTTTTTTAGATGTTTCAGGACACACCGTACACTTCTCCAGAGTGGCTGTTGGCAATTTACATCCCGCCCATCAGTGTAGCAAGGCTCCCATTTCTCCATGGCCTGTCCTGCATTTCTGGTCTTGACACTTTTTTCAGCATGGCCCTTTTGACCGATGGGAAGCGAGACTTCTTTGTAGCGCTGATTTGCCTTTCCAGGTTGCTTGGTTGGCCAAAAAGGGCGTATGCGTTTTTTCCTGAATATATTCAGGAAAAAACGCATACGCCCTTTTTGGCCAAGGGCATCATTGTCAACGTTTTGCCGCTTTTCATGTGCTTTAAAGGCGATTCGAATCTACCTCCTGAAATCTGTTTCCTGCAATTCTGCCTTGATTTCAAATCCTCTTCTTTGCCTTCCCTCAATATATTTGTGGACGAGAGTTATCATTTATAACTCTGCAGGTTTGTGAATTGCAGTGCCCTGAAGCTCCATTTTACAAGTCGCTTTTTTGGGAGCCGGCCGCAAAAGCGCCGGATGGCTTCAGGCCCTGTTCTGGTTCTGGGGGGCAGGCTGAGCCTGTGGTTAATTCTTCTTCCTGATGGGAAAATAGAGTGACCTGTGCCTGTCCCAACACCAAGAGCTAGTCTCTCATTGGTTCCCCATCTTCCCGTTCATCCTCAGGACAAATTGCAACCTGTACGGAACAGGAGGTTAAAGGTGCTGATGCTCCAAGTAGGGAGATTGCTAGTAAAGTGGCTGGAATGGCGAACCCGAGCACAAGGAGATGAGAAATGAGGTGCGTTTTAGAAACCTTTCCCCATCACACGGTGTACCATCGTCTGGGTTTCTCATGCATGTTTTCGATGTAGGAAGATGCCCTTGAACCTGGAGATTTGGGATCCATGCGATGGGTAGCACGCAGTATTACTTTAAAGGGTCTGTGTTTGCTCACCCAACCTCACCAAACCTCTCAGCCCCAAGAGTGTCCACCCTTATGTCTCATCCAGCTGTGGGTCTAGATATGGTCAATCCAGGTTGCATCACAGCCCCTGAACGAATTGTGTAAGAATTTCTCTCTCTTTCCCTGTCTTTGTTTCATGGGTTTTTAAAATAATTTATTTTTATAATGGGGTTTAGCTGCTTTTCACGGCTGTGTTTAGGCCGCTTTACACCCACTTGACACACTAACAGAGAGATATCAATACATAGGTTTTAAGATTATTACTAGTCAGATATATTCTTGTGCGGTGAATCGGGCGTGTTGAGTCCAGTTCTCTGAGCAAGGAGTAGGTCTTGTCTATTCCATATTGGGTTTATGGAACGGTATCTGAGCTAATTTGAAACTCTTGTTTTATGTATCACCCCACCTCACCTTTCCCGTTAAGCAGCCATAGTGTGTTTTCTGCATGTGTGACTCTGTTCTGTTTTGTAATTCAGTTCAAGTGTAACGGTTTTTACATTCCCTCTATAAGTGACACCTTATGAGAAGTGTCCTTTTCTGTGTGACTTATTTCACTTAGAATCGTCTTACCTAAATCCACTCATCATGCTGCTACTAGCCTTATGACATTGATTTCATGGCTGAGTGATATTCCATTGTACATAAGGACCACAACTTTTTTATCCATTTTTCGCTCTCCTGGGATATTTAAGGTGGAAGGACGTGGAGGTCCTTGTCAACAGAGCAGCCCTAAACTTTGGGGTGCTTGTGTCTTGCTGATTTTCAATTTTCCCACTTTATCCCCCCATGCGTGGAAGTGCCCTATGCTCTCTAAGCTGTGTTTTTTAGATGTTTCAGGACACACCGTACACTTCTCCAGAGTGGCTGTTGGCAATTTACATCCCGCCCATCAGTGTAGCAAGGCTCCCATTTCTCCATGGCCTGTCCTGCATTTCTGGTTTTGACAGTTTTTTCAGCATGGCCCTTTTGACCGATGGGAAGCGAGACTTCTTTGTAGCGCTGATTTG
Source organism: Balaenoptera physalus (assembly GCF_965194825.1). Lineage (NCBI taxonomy): Eukaryota > Metazoa > Chordata > Mammalia > Artiodactyla > Balaenopteridae > Balaenoptera > Balaenoptera physalus. The sequence continues at coordinate 33,660 of NW_028126346.1, read as the reverse complement.
CCTTTCCAGGTTGCTTGGTTGGCCAAAAAGGGCGTATGCGTTTTTTCCTGAATATATTCAGGAAAAAACGCATACGCCCTTTTTGGCCAAGGGCATCATTGTCAACGTTTTGCCGCTTTTCATGTGCTTTAAAGGCGATTCGAATCTACCTCCTGAAATCTGTTTCCTGCAATTCTGCCTTGATTTCAAATCCTCTTCTTTGCCTTCCCTCAATATATTTGTGGACGAGAGTTATGATTTATAACTCTGCATGTTTGTGAATTGCAGTGCCCTGAAGCTCCATTTTACAAGTCGGTTTTTTGGGAGCTGGCCGCAAAAGCGCAGGATGGCTTCAGGCCCTGTTCTGGTTCAGGGGGGCAGGCTGAGCCTGTGGTTAATTCTTCTTCCTGATGGGAAAATAGAGTGACCTGTGCCTGTCCCAACACCAAGAGCTAGTCTCTCATTGGTTCCCCGTCTTCCCGTTCATCCTCAGGACAAATTGCAACCTGTACGGAACAGGAGGTTAAAGGTGCTGATGCTCCAAGTAGGGAGATTGCTAGTAAAGTGGCTGGAATGGCGAACCCGAGCACAAGGAGATGAGAAATGAGGTGCGTTTTAGAAACCTTTCCCCATCACACGGTGTACCATCGTCTGGGTTTCTCATGCATGTTTTCGATGTAGGAAGATGCCCTTGAACCTGGAGATTTGGGATCCATGCGATGGGTAGCACGCAGTATTACTTTAAAGGGTCTGCGTTTGCTCACCCAACCTCACCAAACCTCTCAGCCCCAAGAGTGTCCACCCTTATGTCTCATCCAGCTGTGGGTCTAGATATGGTCAATCCAGGTTGCATCACAGCCCCTGAACGAATTGTGTAAGAATTTCTCTCTCTTTCCCTGTCTTTGTTTCATGGGTTTTTAAAATAATTTATTTTTATAATGGGGTTTAGCTGCTTTTCACGGCTGTGTTTAGGCCGCTTTACACCCACTTGACACACTAACAGAGAGATATCAATATATAGGTTTTAAGATTATTACTAGTCAGATATATTCTTGTGCGGTGAATCGGGCGTGTTGAGTCCAGTTCTCTGAGCAAGGAGTAGGTCTTGTCTATTCCATATTGGGTTTATGGAACGGTATCTGAGCTAATTTGAAACTCTTGTTTTATGTATCACCCCACCTCACCTTTCCCGTTAAGCAGCCATAGTGTGTTTTCTGCATGTGTGACTCTGTTCTGTTTTGTAATTCAGTTCAAGTGTAACGGTTTTTACATTCCCTCTATAAGTGACACCTTATGAGAAGTGTCCTTTTCTGTGTGACTTATTTCACTTAGAATCGTCTTACCTAAATCCACTCATCATGCTGCTACTAGCCTTATGACATTGATTTCATGGCTGAGTGATATTCCATTGTACATAAGGACCACAACTTTTTTATCCATTTTTCGCTCTCCTGGGATATTTAAGGTGGAAGGACGTGGAGGTCCTTGTCAACAGAGCAGCCCTAAACTTTGGGGTGCTTGTGTCTTGCTGATTTTCAATTTTCCCACTTTATCCCCCCATGCGTGGAAGTGCCCTATGCTCTCTAAGCTGTGTTTTTTAGATGTTTCAGGACACACCGTACACTTCTCCAGAGTGGCTGTTGGCAATTTACATCCCGCCCATCAGTGTAGCAAGGCTCCCATTTCTCCATGGCCTGTCCTGCATTTCTGGTTTTGACAGTTTTTTCAGCATGGCCCTTTTGACCGATGGGAAGCGAGACTTCTTTGTAGCGCTGATTTGCCTTTCCAGGTTGCTTGGTTGGCCAAAAAGGGCGTATGCGTTTTTTCCTGAATATATTCAGGAAAAAACGCATACGCCCTTTTTGGCCAAGGGCATCATTGTCAACGTTTTGCCGCTTTTCATGTGCTTTAAAGGCGATTCGAATCTACCTCCTGAAATCTGTTTCCTGCAATTCTGCCTTGATTTCAAATCCTCTTCTTTGCCTTCCCTCAATATATTTGTGGACGAGAGTTATGATTTATAACTCTGCATGTTTGTGAATTGCAGTGCCCTGAAGCTCCATTTTACAAGTCGGTTTTTTGGGAGCTGGCCGCAAAAGCGCAGGATGGCTTCAGGCCCTGTTCTGGTTCAGGGGGGCAGGCTGAGCCTGTGGTTAATTCTTCTTCCTGATGGGAAAATAGAGTGACCTGTGCCTGTCCCAACACCAAGAGCTAGTCTCTCATTGGTTCCCCGTCTTCCCGTTCATCCTCAGGACAAATTGCAACCTGTACGGAACAGGAGGTTAAAGGTGCTGATGCTCCAAGTAGGGAGATTGCTAGTAAAGTGGCTGGAATGGCGAACCCGAGCACAAGGAGATGAGAAATGAGGTGCGTTTTAGAAACCTTTCCCCATCACACGGTGTACCATCGTCTGGGTTTCTCATGCATGTTTTCGATGTAGGAAGATGCCCTTGAACCTGGAGATTTGGGACCCATGCGATGGGTAGCACGCAGTATTACTTTAAAGGGTCTGCGTTTGCTCACCCAACCTCACCAAACCTCTCAGCCCCAAGAGTGTCCACCCTTATGTCTCATCCAGCTGTGGGTCTAGATATGGTCAATCCAGGTTGCATCACAGCCCCTGAACGAATTGTGTAAGAATTTCTCTCTCTTTCCCTGTCTTTGTTTCATGGGTTTTTAAAATAATTTATTTTTATAATGGGGTTTAGCTGCTTTTCACGGCTGTGTTTAGGCCGCTTTACACCCACTTGACACACTAACAGAGAGATATCAATATATAGGTTTTAAGATTATTACTAGTCAGATATATTCTTGTGCGGTGAATCGGGCGTGTTGAGTCCAGTTCTCTGAGCAAGGAGTAGGTCTTGTCTATTCCATATTGGGTTTATGGAACGGTATCTGAGCTAATTTGAAACTCTTGTTTTATGTATCACCCCACCTCACCTTTCCCGTTAAGCAGCCATAGTGTGTTTTCTGCATGTGTGACTCTGTTCTGTTTTGTAATTCAGTTCAAGTGTAACGGTTTTTACATTCCCTCTATAAGTGACACCTTATGAGAAGTGTCCTTTTCTGTGTGACTTATTTCACTTAGAATCGTCTTACCTAAATCCACTCATCATGCTGCTACTAGCCTTATGACATTGATTTCATGGCTGAGTGATATTCCATTGTACATAAGGACCACAACTTTTTTATCCATTTTTCGCTTTCCTGGGATATTTAAGGTGGAAGGAAGTGGAGGTCCTTGTCAACAGAGCAGCCCTAAACTTTGGGGTGCTTGTGTCTTGCTGATTTTCAATTTTCCCACTTTATCCCCCCATGCGTGGAAGTGCCCTATGCTCTCTAAGCTGTGTTTTTTAGATGTTTCAGGACACACCGTACACTTCTCCAGAGTGGCTGTTGGCAATTTACATCCCGCCCATCAGTGTAGCAAGGCTCCCATTTCTCCATGGCCTGTCCTGCATTTCTGGTTTTGACAGTTTTTTCAGCATGGCCCTTTTGACCGATGGGAAGCGAGACTTCTTTGTAGCGCTGATTTGCCTTTCCAGGTTGCTTGGTTGGCCAAAAAGGGCGTATGCGTTTTTTCCTGAATATATTCAGGAAAAAACGCATACGCCCTTTTTGGCCAAGGGCATCATTGTCAACGTTTTGCCGCTTTTCATGTGCTTTAAAGGCGATTCGAATCTACCTCCTGAAATCTGTTTCCTGCAATTCTGCCTTGATTTCAAATCCTCTTCTTTGCCTTCCCTCAATATATTTGTGGACGAGAGTTATCATTTATAACTCTGCAGGTTTGTGAATTGCAGTGCCCTGAAGCTCCATTTTACAAGTCGCTTTTTTGGGAGCCGGCCGCAAAAGCGCAGGATGGCTTCAGGCCCTGTTCTGGTTCCGGGGGGCAGGCTGAGCCTGTGGTTAATTCTTCTTCCTGATGGGAAAATAGAGTGACCTGTGCCTGTCCCAACACCAAGAGCTAGTCTCTCATTGGTTCCCCGTCTTCCCGTTCATCCTCAGGACAAATTGCAACCTGCACGGAACAGGAGGTTAAAGGTGCTGATGCTCCAAGTAGGGAGATTGCTAGTAAAGTGGCTGGAATGGCGAACCCGAGCACAAGGAGATGAGAAATGAGGTGCGTTTTAGAAACCTTTCCCCATCACACGGTGTACCATCGTCTGGGTTTCTCATGCACGTTTTCGATGTAGGAAGATGCCCTTGAACCTGGAGATTTGGGACCCATGCGATGGGTAGCACGCAGTATTACTTTAAAGGGTCTGCGTTTGCTCACCCAACCTCACCAAACCTCTCAGCCCCAAGAGTGTCCACCCTTATGTCTCATCCAGCTGTGGGTCTAGACATGGTCAATCCAGGTTGCATCACAGCCCCTGAACGAATTGTGTTAGAATTTCTCTCTCTTTCCCTGTCTTTGTTTCATGGGTTTTTAAAAGTAATTTATTTTTATAATGGGGTTTAGCTGCTTTTCACGGCTGTGTTTATGCCGCTTTACACCCACTTGACACACTAACAGAGAGATATCAATACATAGGTTTTAAGATTATTACTAGTCAGATATATTCTTGTGCGGTGAATCGGGCGTGTTGAGTCCAGTTCTCTGAGCAAGGAGTAGGTCTTGTCTATTCCATATTGGGTTTATGGAACGGTATCTGAGCTAATTTGAAACTCTTGTTTTATGTATCACCCCACCTCACCTTTCCCGTTAAGCAGCCATAGTGTGTTTTCTGCATGTGTGACTCTGTTCTGTTTTGTAATTCAGTTCAAGTGTAACGGTTTTTACATTCCCTCTATAAGTGACACCTTATGAGAAGTGTCCTTTTCTGTGTGACTTATTTCACTTAGAATCGTCTTACCTAAATCCACTCATCATGCTGCTACTAGCCTTATGACATTGATTTCATGGCTGAGTGATATTCCATTGTACATAAGGACCACAACTTTTTTATCCATTTTTCGCTCTCCTGGGATATTTAAGGTGGAAGGACGTGGAGGTCCTTGTCAACAGAGCAGCCCTAAACTTTGGGGTGCTTGTGTCTTGCTGATTTTCAATTTTCCCACTTTATCCCCCCATGCGTGGAAGTGCCCTATGCTCTCTAAGCTGTGTTTTTTAGATGTTTCAGGACACACCGTACACTTCTCCAGAGTGGCTGTTGGCAATTTACATCCCGCCCATCAGTGTAGCAAGGCTCCCATTTCTCCATGGCCTGTCCTGCATTTCTGGTTTTGACAGTTTTTTCAGCATGGCCCTTTTGACCGATGGGAAGCGAGACTTCTTTGTAGCGCTGATTTGCCTTTCCAGGTTGCTTGGTTGGCCAAAAAGGGCGTATGCGTTTTTTCCTGAATATATTCAGGAAAAAACGCATACGCCCTTTTTGGCCAAGGGCATCATTGTCAACGTTTTGCCGCTTTTCATGTGCTTTAAAGGCGATTCGAATCTACCTCCTGAAATCTGTTTCCTGCAATTCTGCCTTGATTTCAAATCCTCTTCTTTGCCTTCCCTCAATATATTTGTGGACGAGAGTTATGATTTATAACTCTGCATGTTTGTGAATTGCAGTGCCCTGAAGCTCCATTTTACAAGTCGGTTTTTTGGGAGCTGGCCGCAAAAGCGCAGGATGGCTTCAGGCCCTGTTCTGGTTCAGGGGGGCAGGCTGAGCCTGTGGTTAATTCTTCTTCCTGATGGGAAAATAGAGTGACCTGTGCCTGTCCCAACACCAAGAGCTAGTCTCTCATTGGTTCCCCGTCTTCCCGTTCATCCTCAGGACAAATTGCAACCTGTACGGAACAGGAGGTTAAAGGTGCTGATGCTCCAAGTAGGGAGATTGCTAGTAAAGTGGCTGGAATGGCGAACCCGAGCACAAGGAGATGAGAAATGAGGTGCGTTTTAGAAACCTTTCCCCATCACACGGTGTACCATCTTCTGGGTTTCTCATGCATGTTTTCGATGTAGGAAGATGCCCTTGAACCTGGAGATTTGGGACCCATGCGATGGGTAGCACGCAGTATTACTTTAAAGGGTCTGCGTTTGCTCACCCAACCTCACCAAACCTCTCAGCCCCAAGAGTGTCCACCCTTATGTCTCATCCAGCTGTGGGTCTAGATATGGTCAATCCAGGTTGCATCACAGCTCCTGAACGAATTGTGTAAGAATTTCTCTCTCTTTCCCTGTCTTTGTTTCATGGGTTTTTAAAAGTAATTTATTTTTATAATGGGGTTTAGCTGCTTTTCACGGCTGTGTTTAGGCCGCTTTACACCCACTTGACCCACTAACAGAGAGATATCAATACATAGGTTTTAAGATTATTACTAGTCAGATATATTCTTGTGCGGTGAATCGGGCGTGTTGAGTCCAGTTCTCTGAGCAAGGAGTAGGTCTTGTCTATTCCATATTGGGTTTATGGAACGGTATCTGAGCTAATTTGAAACTCTTGTTTTATGTATCACCCCACCTCACCTTTCCCGTTAAGCAGCCATAGTGTGTTTTCTGCATGTGTGACTCTGTTCTGTTTTGTAATTCAGTTCAAGTGTAACGGTTTTTACATTCCCTCTATAAGTGACACCTTATGAGAAGTGTCCTTTTCTGTGTGACTTATTTCACTTAGAATCGTCTTACCTAAATCCACTCATCATGCTGCTACTAGCCTTATGACATTGATTTCATGGCTGAGTGATATTCCATTGTACATAAGGACCACAACTTTTTTATCCATTTTTCGCTCTCCTGGGATATTTAAGGTGGAAGGACGTGGAGGTCCTTGTCAACAGAGCAGCCCTAAACTTTGGGGTGCTTGTGTCTTGCTGATTTTCAATTTTCCCACTTTATCCCCCCATGCGTGGAAGTGCCCTATGCTCTCTAAGCTGTGTTTTTTAGATGTTTCAGGACACACCGTACACTTCTCCAGAGTGGCTGTTGGCAATTTACATCCCGCCCATCAGTGTAGCAAGGCTCCCATTTCTCCATGGCCTGTTCTGCATTTCTGGTCTTGACACTTTTTTCAGCATGGCCCTTTTGACCGATGGGAAGCGAGACTTCTTTGTAGCGCTGATTTGCCTTTCCAGGTTGCTTGGTTGGCCAAAAAGGGCGTATGCGTTTTTTCCTGAATATATTCAGGAAAAAACGCATACGCCCTTTTTGGCCAAGGGCATCATTGTCAACGTTTTGCCGCTTTTCATGTGCTTTAAAGGCGATTCGAATCTACCTCCTGAAATCTGTTTCCTGCAATTCTGCCTTGATTTCAAATCCTCTTCTTTGCCTTCCCTCAATATATTTGTGGACGAGAGTTATCATTTATAACTCTGCAGGTTTGTGAATTGCAGTGCCCTGAAGCTCCATTTTACAAGTCGCTTTTTTGGGAGCCGGCCGCAAAAGCGCCGGATGGCTTCAGGCCCTGTTCTGGTTCTGGGGGGCAGGCTGAGCCTGTGGTTAATTCTTCTTCCTGATGGGAAAATAGAGTGACCTGTGCCTGTCCCAACACCAAGAGCTAGTCTCTCATTGGTTCCCCATCTTCCCGTTCATCCTCAGGACAAATTGCAACCTGTACGGAACAGGAGGTTAAAGGTGCTGATGCTCCAAGTAGGGAGATTGCTAGTAAAGTGGCTGGAATGGCGAACCCGAGCACAAGGAGATGAGAAATGAGGTGCGTTTTAGAAACCTTTCCCCATCACACGGTGTACCATCGTCTGGGTTTCTCATGCATGTTTTCGATGTAGGAAGATGCCCTTGAACCTGGAGATTTGGGATCCATGCGATGGGTAGCACGCAGTATTACTTTAAAGGGTCTGTGTTTGCTCACCCAACCTCACCAAACCTCTCAGCCCCAAGAGTGTCCACCCTTATGTCTCATCCAGCTGTGGGTCTAGATATGGTCAATCCAGGTTGCATCACAGCCCCTGAACGAATTGTGTAAGAATTTCTCTCTCTTTCCCTGTCTTTGTTTCATGGGTTTTTAAAATAATTTATTTTTATAATGGGGTTTAGCTGCTTTTCACGGCTGTGTTTAGGCCGCTTTACACCCACTTGACACACTAACAGAGAGATATCAATACATAGGTTTTAAGATTATTACTAGTCAGATATATTCTTGTGCGGTGAATCGGGCGTGTTGAGTCCAGTTCTCTGAGCAAGGAGTAGGTCTTGTCTATTCCATATTGGGTTTATGGAACGGTATCTGAGCTAATTTGAAACTCTTGTTTTATGTATCACCCCACCTCACCTTTCCCGTTAAGCAGCCATAGTGTGTTTTCTGCATGTGTGACTCTGTTCTGTTTTGTAATTCAGTTCAAGTGTAACGGTTTTTACATTCCCTCTATAAGTGACACCTTATGAGAAGTGTCCTTTTCTGTGTGACTTATTTCACTTAGAATCGTCTTACCTAAATCCACTCATCATGCTGCTACTAGCCTTATGACATTGATTTCATGGCTGAGTGATATTCCATTGTACATAAGGACCACAACTTTTTTATCCATTTTTCGCTCTCCTGGGATATTTAAGGTGGAAGGACGTGGAGGTCCTTGTCAACAGAGCAGCCCTAAACTTTGGGGTGCTTGTGTCTTGCTGATTTTCAATTTTCCCACTTTATCCCCCCATGCGTGGAAGTGCCCTATGCTCTCTAAGCTGTGTTTTTTAGATGTTTCAGGACACACCGTACACTTCTCCAGAGTGGCTGTTGGCAATTTACATCCCGCCCATCAGTGTAGCAAGGCTCCCATTTCTCCATGGCCTGTCCTGCATTTCTGGTTTTGACAGTTTTTTCAGCATGGCCCTTTTGACCGATGGGAAGCGAGACTTCTTTGTAGCGCTGATTTGCCTTTCCAGGTTGCTTGGTTGGCCAAAAAGGGCGTATGCGTTTTTTCCTGAATATATTCAGGAAAAAACGCATACGCCCTTTTTGGCCAAGGGCATCATTGTCAACGTTTTGCCGCTTTTCATGTGCTTTAAAGGCGATTCGAATCTACCTCCTGAAATCTGTTTCCTGCAATTCTGCCTTGATTTCAAATCCTCTTCTTTGCCTTCCCTCAATATATTTGTGGACGAGAGTTATGATTTATAACTCTGCATGTTTGTGAATTGCAGTGCCCTGAAGCTCCATTTTACAAGTCGGTTTTTTGGGAGCTGGCCGCAAAAGCGCAGGATGGCTTCAGGCCCTGTTCTGGTTCAGGGGGGCAGGCTGAGCCTGTGGTTAATTCTTCTTCCTGATGGGAAAATAGAGTGACCTGTGCCTGTCCCAACACCAAGAGCTAGTCTCTCATTGGTTCCCCGTCTTCCCGTTCATCCTCAGGACAAATTGCAACCTGTACGGAACAGGAGGTTAAAGGTGCTGATGCTCCAAGTAGGGAGATTGCTAGTAAAGTGGCTGGAATGGCGAACCCGAGCACAAGGAGATGAGAAATGAGGTGCGTTTTAGAAACCTTTCCCCATCACACGGTGTACCATCGTCTGGGTTTCTCATGCATGTTTTCGATGTAGGAAGATGCCCTTGAACCTGGAGATTTGGGATCCATGCGATGGGTAGCACGCAGTATTACTTTAAAGGGTCTGCGTTTGCTCACCCAACCTCACCAAACCTCTCAGCCCCAAGAGTGTCCACCCTTATGTCTCATCCAGCTGTGGGTCTAGATATGGTCAATCCAGGTTGCATCACAGCCCCTGAACGAATTGTGTAAGAATTTCTCTCTCTTTCCCTGTCTTTGTTTCATGGGTTTTTAAAATAATTTATTTTTATAATGGGGTTTAGCTGCTTTTCACGGCTGTGTTTAGGCCGCTTTACACCCACTTGACACACTAACAGAGAGATATCAATATATAGGTTTTAAGATTATTACTAGTCAGATATATTCTTGTGCGGTGAATCGGGCGTGTTGAGTCCAGTTCTCTGAGCAAGTAGTAGGTCTTGTCTATTCCATATTGGGTTTATGGAACGGTATCTGAGCTAATTTGAAACTCTTGTTTTATGTATCACCCCACCTCACCTTTCCCGTTAAGCAGCCATAGTGTGTTTTCTGCATGTGTGACTCTGTTCTGTTTTGTAATTCAGTTCAAGTGTAACGGTTTTTACATTCCCTCTATAAGTGACACCTTATGAGAAGTGTCCTTTTCTGTGTGACTTATTTCACTTAGAATCGTCTTACCTAAATCCACTCATCATGCTGCTACTAGCCTTATGACATTGATTTCATGGCTGAGTGATATTCCATTGTACATAAGGACCACAACTTTTTTATCCATTTTTCGCTCTCCTGGGATATTTAAGGTGGAAGGACGTGGAGGTCCTTGTCAACAGAGCAGCCCTAAACTTTGGGGTGCTTGTGTCTTGCTGATTTTCAATTTTCCCACTTTATCCCCCCATGCGTGGAAGTGCCCTATGCTCTCTAAGCTGTGTTTTTTAGATGTTTCAGGACACACCGTACACTTCTCCAGAGTGGCTGTTGGCAATTTACATCCCGCCCATCAGTGTAGCAAGGCTCCCATTTCTCCATGGCCTGTCCTGCATTTCTGGTTTTGACAGTTTTTTCAGCATGGCCCTTTTGACCGATGGGAAGCGAGACTTCTTTGTAGCGCTGATTTGCCTTTCCAGGTTGCTTGGTTGGCCAAAAAGGGCGTATGCGTTTTTTCCTGAATATATTCAGGAAAAAACGCATACGCCCTTTTTGGCCAAGGGCATCATTGTCAACGTTTTGCCGCTTTTCATGTGCTTTAAAGGCGATTCGAATCTACCTCCTGAAATCTGTTTCCTGCAATTCTGCCTTGATTTCAAATCCTCTTCTTTGCCTTCCCTCAATATATTTGTGGACGAGAGTTATGATTTATAACTCTGCATGTTTGTGAATTGCAGTGCCCTGAAGCTCCATTTTACAAGTCGGTTTTTTGGGAGCTGGCCGCAAAAGCGCAGGATGGCTTCAGGCCCTGTTCTGGTTCAGGGGGGCAGGCTGAGCCTGTGGTTAATTCTTCTTCCTGATGGGAAAATAGAGTGACCTGTGCCTGTCCCAACACCAAGAGCTAGTCTCTCATTGGTTCCCCGTCTTCCCGTTCATCCTCAGGACAAATTGCAACCTGTACGGAACAGGAGGTTAAAGGTGCTGATGCTCCAAGTAGGGAGATTGCTAGTAAAGTGGCTGGAATGGCGAACCCGAGCACAAGGAGATGAGAAATGAGGTGCGTTTTAGAAACCTTTCCCCATCACACGGTGTACCATCGTCTGGGTTTCTCATGCATGTTTTCGATGTAGGAAGATGCCCTTGAACCTGGAGATTTGGGATCCATGCGATGGGTAGCACGCAGTATTACTTTAAAGGGTCTGCGTTTGCTCACCCAACCTCACCAAACCTCTCAGCCCCAAGAGTGTCCACCCTTATGTCTCATCCAGCTGTGGGTCTAGATATGGTCAATCCAGGTTGCATCACAGCCCCTGAACGAATTGTGTAAGAATTTCTCTCTCTTTCCCTGTCTTTGTTTCATGGGTTTTTAAAATAATTTATTTTTATAATGGGGTTTAGCTGCTTTTCACGGCTGTGTTTAGGCCGCTTTACACCCACTTGACACACTAACAGAGAGATATCAATATATAGGTTTTAAGATTATTACTAGTCAGATATATTCTTGTGCGGTGAATCGGGCGTGTTGAGTCCAGTTCTCTGAGCAAGGAGTAGGTCTTGTCTATTCCATATTGGGTTTATGGAACGGTATCTGAGCTAATTTGAAACTCTTGTTTTATGTATCACCCCACCTCACCTTTCCCGTTAAGCAGCCATAGTGTGTTTTCTGCATGTGTGACTCTGTTCTGTTTTGTAATTCAGTTCAAGTGTAACGGTTTTTACATTCCCTCTATAAGTGACACCTTATGAGAAGTGTCCTTTTCTGTGTGACTTATTTCACTTAGAATCGTCTTACCTAAATCCACTCATCATGCTGCTACTAGCCTTATGACATTGATTTCATGGCTGAGTGATATTCCATTGTACATAAGGACCACAACTTTTTTATCCATTTTTCGCTTTCCTGGGATATTTAAGGTGGAAGGAAGTGGAGGTCCTTGTCAACAGAGCAGCCCTAAACTTTGGGGTGCTTGTGTCTTGCTGATTTTCAATTTTCCCACTTTATCCCCCCATGCGTGGAAGTGCCCTATGCTCTCTAAGCTGTGTTTTTTAGATGTTTCAGGACACACCGTACACTTCTCCAGAGTGGCTGTTGGCAATTTACATCCCGCCCATCAGTGTAGCAAGGCTCCCATTTCTCCATGGCCTGTCCTGCATTTCTGGTTTTGACAGTTTTTTCAGCATGGCCCTTTTGACCGATGGGAAGCGAGACTTCTTTGTAGCGCTGATTTGCCTTTCCAGGTTGCTTGGTTGGCCAAAAAGGGCGTATGCGTTTTTTCCTGAATATATTCAGGAAAAAACGCATACGCCCTTTTTGGCCAAGGGCATCATTGTCAACGTTTTGCCGCTTTTCATGTGCTTTAAAGGCGATTCGAATCTACCTCCTGAAATCTGTTTCCTGCAATTCTGCCTTGATTTCAAATCCTCTTCTTTGCCTTCCCTCAATATATTTGTGGACGAGAGTTATCATTTATAACTCTGCAGGTTTGTGAATTGCAGTGCCCTGAAGCTCCATTTTACAAGTCGCTTTTTTGGGAGCCGGCCGCAAAAGCGCAGGATGGCTTCAGGCCCTGTTCTGGTTCCGGGGGGCAGGCTGAGCCTGTGGTTAATTCTTCTTCCTGATGGGAAAATAGAGTGACCTGTGCCTGTCCCAACACCAAGAGCTAGTCTCTCATTGGTTCCCCGTCTTCCCGTTCATCCTCAGGACAAATTGCAACCTGTACGGAACAGGAGGTTAAAGGTGCTGATGCTCCAAGTAGGGAGATTGCTAGTAAAGTGGCTGGAATGGCGAACCCGAGCACAAGGAGATGAGAAATGAGGTGCGTTTTAGAAACCTTTCCCCATCACACGGTGTACCATCGTCTGGGTTTCTCATGCACGTTTTCGATGTAGGAAGATGCCCTTGAACCTGGAGATTTGGGACCCATGCGATGGGTAGCACGCAGTATTACTTTAAAGGGTCTGCGTTTGCTCACCCAACCTCACCAAACCTCTCAGCCCCAAGAGTGTCCACCCTTATGTCTCATCAAGCTGTGGGTCTAGACATGGTCAATCCAGGTTGCATCACAGCCCCTGAACGAATTGTGTTAGAATTTCTCTCTCTTTCCCTGTCTTTGTTTCATGGGTTTTTAAAAGTAATTTATTTTTATAATGGGGTTTAGCTGCTTTTCACGGCTGTGTTTAGGCCGCTTTACACCCACTTGACACACTAACAGAGAGATATCAATACATAGGTTTTAAGATTATTACTAGTCAGATATATTCTTGTGCGGTGAATCGGGCGTGTTGAGTCCAGTTCTCTGAGCAAGGAGTAGGTCTTGTCTATTCCATATTGGGTTTATGGAACGGTATCTGAGCTAATTTGAAACTCTTGTTTTATGTATCACCCCACCTCACCTTTCCCGTTAAGCAGCCATAGTGTGTTTTCTGCATGTGTGACTCTGTTCTGTTTTGTAATTCAGTTCAAGTGTAACGGTTTTTACATTCCCTCTATAAGTGACACCTTATGAGAAGTGTCCTTTTCTGTGTGACTTATTTCACTTAGAATCGTCTTACCTAAATCCACTCATCATGCTGCTACTAGCCTTATGACATTGATTTCATGGCTGAGTGATATTCCATTGTACATAAGGACCACAACTTTTTTATCCATTTTTCGCTCTCCTGGGATATTTAAGGTGGAAGGACGTGGAGGTCCTTGTCAACAGAGCAGCCCTAAACTTTGGGGTGCTTGTGTCTTGCTGATTTTCAATTTTCCCACTTTATCCCCCCATGCGTGGAAGTGCCCTATGCTCTCTAAGCTGTGTTTTTTAGATGTTTCAGGACACACCGTACACTTCTCCAGAGTGGCTGTTGGCAATTTACATCCCGCCCATCAGTGTAGCAAGGCTCCCATTTCTCCATGGCCTGTCCTGCATTTCTGGTTTTGACAGTTTTTTCAGCATGGCCCTTTTGACCGATGGGAAGCGAGACTTCTTTGTAGCGCTGATTTGCCTTTCCAGGTTGCTTGGTTGGCCAAAAAGGGCGTATGCGTTTTTTCCTGAATATATTCAGGAAAAAACGCATACGCCCTTTTTGGCCAAGGGCATCATTGTCAACGTTTTGCCGCTTTTCATGTGCTTTAAAGGCGATTCGAATCTACCTCCTGAAATCTGTTTCCTGCAATTCTGCCTTGATTTCAAATCCTCTTCTTTGCCTTCCCTCAATATATTTGTGGACGAGAGTTATGATTTATAACTCTGCATGTTTGTGAATTGCAGTGCCCTGAAGCTCCATTTTACAAGTCGGTTTTTTGGGAGCTGGCCGCAAAAGCGCAGGATGGCTTCAGGCCCTGTTCTGGTTCAGGGGGGCAGGCTGAGCCTGTGGTTAATTCTTCTTCCTGATGGGAAAATAGAGTGACCTGTGCCTGTCCCAACACCAAGAGCTAGTCTCTCATTGGTTCCCCGTCTTCCCGTTCATCCTCAGGACAAATTGCAACCTGTACGGAACAGGAGGTTAAAGGTGCTGATGCTCCAAGTAGGGAGATTGCTAGTAAAGTGGCTGGAATGGCGAACCCGAGCACAAGGAGATGAGAAATGAGGTGCGTTTTAGAAACCTTTCCCCATCACACGGTGTACCATCGTCTGGGTTTCTCATGCATGTTTTCGATGTAGGAAGATGCCCTTGAACCTGGAGATTTGGGATCCATGCGATGGGTAGCACGCAGTATTACTTTAAAGGGTCTGCGTTTGCTCACCCAACCTCACCAAACCTCTCAGCCCCAAGAGTGTCCACCCTTATGTCTCATCCAGCTGTGGGTCTAGATATGGTCAATCCAGGTTGCATCACAGCCCCTGAACGAATTGTGTAAGAATTTCTCTCTCTTTCCCTGTCTTTGTTTCATGGGTTTTTAAAATAATTTATTTTTATAATGGTGTTTAGCTGCTTTTCACGGCTGTGTTTAGGCCGCTTTACACCCACTTGACACACTAACAGAGAGATATCAATACATAGGTTTTAAGATTATTACTAGTCAGATATATTCTTGTGCGGTGAATCGGGCGTGTTGAGTCCAGTTCTCTGAGCAAGGAGTAGGTCTTGTCTATTCCATATTGGGTTTATGGAACGGTATCTGAGCTAATTTGAAACTCTTGTTTTATGTATCACCCCACCTCACCTTTCCCGTTAAGCAGCCATAGTGTGTTTTCTGCATGTGTGACTCTGTTCTGTTTTGTAATTCAGTTCAAGTGTAACGGTTTTTACATTCCCTCTATAAGTGACACCTTATGAGAAGTGTCCTTTTCTGTGTGACTTATTTCACTTAGAATCGTCTTACCTAAATCCACTCATCATGCTGCTACTAGCCTTATGACATTGATTTCATGGCTGAGTGATATTCCATTGTACATAAGGACCACAACTTTTTTATCCATTTTTCGCTCTCCTGGGATATTTAAGGTGGAAGGACGTGGAGGTCCTTGTCAACAGAGCAGCCCTAAACTTTGGGGTGCTTGTGTCTTGCTGATTTTCAATTTTCCCACTTTATCCCCCCATGCGTGGAAGTGCCCTATGCTCTCTAAGCTGTGTTTTTTAGATGTTTCAGGACACACCGTACACTTCTCCAGAGTGGCTGTTGGCAATTTACATCCCGCCCATCAGTGTAGCAAGGCTCCCATTTCTCCATGGCCTGTCCTGCATTTCTGGTCTTGACACTTTTTTCAGCATGGCCCTTTTGACCGATGGGAAGCGAGACTTCTTTGTAGCGCTGATTTGCCTTTCCAGGTTGCTTGGTTGGCCAAAAAGGGCGTATGCGTTTTTTCCTGAATATATTCAGGAAAAAACGCATACGCCCTTTTTGGCCAAGGGCATCATTGTCAACGTTTTGCCGCTTTTCATGTGCTTTAAAGGCGATTCGAATCTACCTCCTGAAATCTGTTTCCTGCAATTCTGCCTTGATTTCAAATCCTCTTCTTTGCCTTCCCTCAATATATTTGTGGACGAGAGTTATCATTTATAACTCTGCAGGTTTGTGAATTGCAGTGCCCTGAAGCTCCATTTTACAAGTCGCTTTTTTGGGAGCCGGCCGCAAAAGCGCCGGATGGCTTCAGGCCCTGTTCTGGTTCTGGGGGGCAGGCTGAGCCTGTGGTTAATTCTTCTTCCTGATGGGAAAATAGAGTGACCTGTGCCTGTCCCAACACCAAGAGCTAGTCTCTCATTGGTTCCCCATCTTCCCGTTCATCCTCAGGACAAATTGCAACCTGTACGGAACAGGAGGTTAAAGGTGCTGATGCTCCAAGTAGGGAGATTGCTAGTAAAGTGGCTGGAATGGCGAACCCGAGCACAAGGAGATGAGAAATGAGGTGCGTTTTAGAAACCTTTCCCCATCACACGGTGTACCATCGTCTGGGTTTCTCATGCATGTTTTCGATGTAGGAAGATGCCCTTGAACCTGGAGATTTGGGATCCATGCGATGGGTAGCACGCAGTATTACTTTAAAGGGTCTGTGTTTGCTCACCCAACCTCACCAAACCTCTCAGCCCCAAGAGTGTCCACCCTTATGTCTCATCCAGCTGTGGGTCTAGATATGGTCAATCCAGGTTGCATCACAGCCCCTGAACGAATTGTGTAAGAATTTCTCTCTCTTTCCCTGTCTTTGTTTCATGGGTTTTTAAAATAATTTATTTTTATAATGGGGTTTAGCTGCTTTTCACGGCTGTGTTTAGGCCGCTTTACACCCACTTGACACACTAACAGAGAGATATCAATACATAGGTTTTAAGATTATTACTAGTCAGATATATTCTTGTGCGGTGAATCGGGCGTGTTGAGTCCAGTTCTCTGAGCAAGGAGTAGGTCTTGTCTATTCCATATTGGGTTTATGGAACGGTATCTGAGCTAATTTGAAACTCTTGTTTTATGTATCACCCCACCTCACCTTTCCCGTTAAGCAGCCATAGTGTGTTTTCTGCATGTGTGACTCTGTTCTGTTTTGTAATTCAGTTCAAGTGTAACGGTTTTTACATTCCCTCTATAAGTGACACCTTATGAGAAGTGTCCTTTTCTGTGTGACTTATTTCACTTAGAATCGTCTTACCTAAATCCACTCATCATGCTGCTACTAGCCTTATGACATTGATTTCATGGC
Organism: Balaenoptera physalus; assembly: GCF_965194825.1. Lineage (NCBI taxonomy): Eukaryota > Metazoa > Chordata > Mammalia > Artiodactyla > Balaenopteridae > Balaenoptera > Balaenoptera physalus. Next base: position 16,453 of record NW_028126346.1, on the reverse strand, counting down.
TGAGTGATATTCCATTGTACATAAGGACCACAACTTTTTTATCCATTTTTCGCTCTCCTGGGATATTTAAGGTGGAAGGACGTGGAGGTCCTTGTCAACAGAGCAGCCCTAAACTTTGGGGTGCTTGTGTCTTGCTGATTTTCAATTTTCCCACTTTATCCCCCCATGCGTGGAAGTGCCCTATGCTCTCTAAGCTGTGTTTTTTAGATGTTTCAGGACACACCGTACACTTCTCCAGAGTGGCTGTTGGCAATTTACATCCCGCCCATCAGTGTAGCAAGGCTCCCATTTCTCCATGGCCTGTCCTGCATTTCTGGTTTTGACAGTTTTTTCAGCATGGCCCTTTTGACCGATGGGAAGCGAGACTTCTTTGTAGCGCTGATTTGCCTTTCCAGGTTGCTTGGTTGGCCAAAAAGGGCGTATGCGTTTTTTCCTGAATATATTCAGGAAAAAACGCATACGCCCTTTTTGGCCAAGGGCATCATTGTCAACGTTTTGCCGCTTTTCATGTGCTTTAAAGGCGATTCGAATCTACCTCCTGAAATCTGTTTCCTGCAATTCTGCCTTGATTTCAAATCCTCTTCTTTGCCTTCCCTCAATATATTTGTGGACGAGAGTTATGATTTATAACTCTGCATGTTTGTGAATTGCAGTGCCCTGAAGCTCCATTTTACAAGTCGGTTTTTTGGGAGCTGGCCGCAAAAGCGCAGGATGGCTTCAGGCCCTGTTCTGGTTCAGGGGGGCAGGCTGAGCCTGTGGTTAATTCTTCTTCCTGATGGGAAAATAGAGTGACCTGTGCCTGTCCCAACACCAAGAGCTAGTCTCTCATTGGTTCCCCGTCTTCCCGTTCATCCTCAGGACAAATTGCAACCTGTACGGAACAGGAGGTTAAAGGTGCTGATGCTCCAAGTAGGGAGATTGCTAGTAAAGTGGCTGGAATGGCGAACCCGAGCACAAGGAGATGAGAAATGAGGTGCGTTTTAGAAACCTTTCCCCATCACACGGTGTACCATCGTCTGGGTTTCTCATGCATGTTTTCGATGTAGGAAGATGCCCTTGAACCTGGAGATTTGGGATCCATGCGATGGGTAGCACGCAGTATTACTTTAAAGGGTCTGCGTTTGCTCACCCAACCTCACCAAACCTCTCAGCCCCAAGAGTGTCCACCCTTATGTCTCATCCAGCTGTGGGTCTAGATATGGTCAATCCAGGTTGCATCACAGCCCCTGAACGAATTGTGTAAGAATTTCTCTCTCTTTCCCTGTCTTTGTTTCATGGGTTTTTAAAATAATTTATTTTTATAATGGGGTTTAGCTGCTTTTCACGGCTGTGTTTAGGCCGCTTTACACCCACTTGACACACTAACAGAGAGATATCAATATATAGGTTTTAAGATTATTACTAGTCAGATATATTCTTGTGCGGTGAATCGGGCGTGTTGAGTCCAGTTCTCTGAGCAAGGAGTAGGTCTTGTCTATTCCATATTGGGTTTATGGAACGGTATCTGAGCTAATTTGAAACTCTTGTTTTATGTATCACCCCACCTCACCTTTCCCGTTAAGCAGCCATAGTGTGTTTTCTGCATGTGTGACTCTGTTCTGTTTTGTAATTCAGTTCAAGTGTAACGGTTTTTACATTCCCTCTATAAGTGACACCTTATGAGAAGTGTCCTTTTCTGTGTGACTTATTTCACTTAGAATCGTCTTACCTAAATCCACTCATCATGCTGCTACTAGCCTTATGACATTGATTTCATGGCTGAGTGATATTCCATTGTACATAAGGACCACAACTTTTTTATCCATTTTTCGCTCTCCTGGGATATTTAAGGTGGAAGGACGTGGAGGTCCTTGTCAACAGAGCAGCCCTAAACTTTGGGGTGCTTGTGTCTTGCTGATTTTCAATTTTCCCACTTTATCCCCCCATGCGTGGAAGTGCCCTATGCTCTCTAAGCTGTGTTTTTTAGATGTTTCAGGACACACCGTACACTTCTCCAGAGTGGCTGTTGGCAATTTACATCCCGCCCATCAGTGTAGCAAGGCTCCCATTTCTCCATGGCCTGTCCTGCATTTCTGGTCTTGACACTTTTTTCAGCATGGCCCTTTTGACCGATGGGAAGCGAGACTTCTTTGTAGCGCTGATTTGCCTTTCCAGGTTGCTTGGTTGGCCAAAAAGGGCGTATGCGTTTTTTCCTGAATATATTCAGGAAAAAACGCATACGCCCTTTTTGGCCAAGGGCATCATTGTCAACGTTTTGCCGCTTTTCATGTGCTTTAAAGGCGATTCGAATCTACCTCCTGAAATCTGTTTCCTGCAATTCTGCCTTGATTTCAAATCCTCTTCTTTGCCTTCCCTCAATATATTTGTGGACGAGAGTTATCATTTATAACTCTGCAGGTTTGTGAATTGCAGTGCCCTGAAGCTCCATTTTACAAGTCGCTTTTTTGGGAGCCGGCCGCAAAAGCGCCGGATGGCTTCAGGCCCTGTTCTGGTTCTGGGGGGCAGGCTGAGCCTGTGGTTAATTCTTCTTCCTGATGGGAAAATAGAGTGACCTGTGCCTGTCCCAACACCAAGAGCTAGTCTCTCATTGGTTCCCCGTCTTCCCGTTCATCCTCAGGACAAATTGCAACCTGTACGGAACAGGAGGTTAAAGGTGCTGATGCTCCAAGTAGGGAGATTGCTAGTAAAGTGGCTGGAATGGCGAACCCGAGCACAAGGAGATGAGAAATGAGGTGCGTTTTAGAAACCTTTCCCCATCACACGGTGTACCATCGTCTGGGTTTCTCATGCATGTTTTCGATGTAGGAAGATGCCCTTGAACCTGGAGATTTGGGATCCATGCGATGGGTAGCACGCAGTATTACTTTAAAGGGTCTGTGTTTGCTCACCCAACCTCACCAAACCTCTCAGCCCCAAGAGTGTCCACCCTTATGTCTCATCCAGCTGTGGGTCTAGATATGGTCAATCCAGGTTGCATCACAGCCCCTGAACGAATTGTGTAAGAATTTCTCTCTCTTTCCCTGTCTTTGTTTCATGGGTTTTTAAAATAATTTATTTTTATAATGGGGTTTAGCTGCTTTTCACGGCTGTGTTTAGGCCGCTTTACACCCACTTGACACACTAACAGAGAGATATCAATACATAGGTTTTAAGATTATTACTAGTCAGATATATTCTTGTGCGGTGAATCGGGCGTGTTGAGTCCAGTTCTCTGAGCAAGGAGTAGGTCTTGTCTATTCCATATTGGGTTTATGGAACGGTATCTGAGCTAATTTGAAACTCTTGTTTTATGTATCACCCCACCTCACCTTTCCCGTTAAGCAGCCATAGTGTGTTTTCTGCATGTGTGACTCTGTTCTGTTTTGTAATTCAGTTCAAGTGTAACGGTTTTTACATTCCCTCTATAAGTGACACCTTATGAGAAGTGTCCTTTTCTGTGTGACTTATTTCACTTAGAATCGTCTTACCTAAATCCACTCATCATGCTGCTACTAGCCTTATGACATTGATTTCATGGCTGAGTGATATTCCATTGTACATAAGGACCACAACTTTTTTATCCATTTTTCGCTCTCCTGGGATATTTAAGGTGGAAGGACGTGGAGGTCCTTGTCAACAGAGCAGCCCTAAACTTTGGGGTGCTTGTGTCTTGCTGATTTTCAATTTTCCCACTTTATCCCCCCATGCGTGGAAGTGCCCTATGCTCTCTAAGCTGTGTTTTTTAGATGTTTCAGGACACACCGTACACTTCTCCAGAGTGGCTGTTGGCAATTTACATCCCGCCCATCAGTGTAGCAAGGCTCCCATTTCTCCATGGCCTGTCCTGCATTTCTGGTTTTGACAGTTTTTTCAGCATGGCCCTTTTGACCGATGGGAAGCGAGACTTCTTTGTAGCGCTGATTTGCCTTTCCAGGTTGCTTGGTTGGCCAAAAAGGGCGTATGCGTTTTTTCCTGAATATATTCAGGAAAAAACGCATACGCCCTTTTTGGCCAAGGGCATCATTGTCAACGTTTTGCCGCTTTTCATGTGCTTTAAAGGCGATTCGAATCTACCTCCTGAAATCTGTTTCCTGCAATTCTGCCTTGATTTCAAATCCTCTTCTTTGCCTTCCCTCAATATATTTGTGGACGAGAGTTATGATTTATAACTCTGCATGTTTGTGAATTGCAGTGCCCTGAAGCTCCATTTTACAAGTCGGTTTTTTGGGAGCTGGCCGCAAAAGCGCAGGATGGCTTCAGGCCCTGTTCTGGTTCAGGGGGGCAGGCTGAGCCTGTGGTTAATTCTTCTTCCTGATGGGAAAATAGAGTGACCTGTGCCTGTCCCAACACCAAGAGCTAGTCTCTCATTGGTTCCCCGTCTTCCCGTTCATCCTCAGGACAAATTGCAACCTGTACGGAACAGGAGGTTAAAGGTGCTGATGCTCCAAGTAGGGAGATTGCTAGTAAAGTGGCTGGAATGGCGAACCCGAGCACAAGGAGATGAGAAATGAGGTGCGTTTTAGAAACCTTTCCCCATCACACGGTGTACCATCGTCTGGGTTTCTCATGCATGTTTTCGATGTAGGAAGATGCCCTTGAACCTGGAGATTTGGGATCCATGCGATGGGTAGCACGCAGTATTACTTTAAAGGGTCTGCGTTTGCTCACCCAACCTCACCAAACCTCTCAGCCCCAAGAGTGTCCACCCTTATGTCTCATCCAGCTGTGGGTCTAGATATGGTCAATCCAGGTTGCATCACAGCCCCTGAACGAATTGTGTAAGAATTTCTCTCTCTTTCCCTGTCTTTGTTTCATGGGTTTTTAAAATAATTTATTTTTATAATGGGGTTTAGCTGCTTTTCACGGCTGTGTTTAGGCCGCTTTACACCCACTTGACACACTAACAGAGAGATATCAATATATAGGTTTTAAGATTATTACTAGTCAGATATATTCTTGTGCGGTGAATCGGGCGTGTTGAGTCCAGTTCTCTGAGCAAGGAGTAGGTCTTGTCTATTCCATATTGGGTTTATGGAACGGTATCTGAGCTAATTTGAAACTCTTGTTTTATGTATCACCCCACCTCACCTTTCCCGTTAAGCAGCCATAGTGTGTTTTCTGCATGTGTGACTCTGTTCTGTTTTGTAATTCAGTTCAAGTGTAACGGTTTTTACATTCCCTCTATAAGTGACACCTTATGAGAAGTGTCCTTTTCTGTGTGACTTATTTCACTTAGAATCGTCTTACCTAAATCCACTCATCATGCTGCTACTAGCCTTATGACATTGATTTCATGGCTGAGTGATATTCCATTGTACATAAGGACCACAACTTTTTTATCCATTTTTCGCTCTCCTGGGATATTTAAGGTGGAAGGACGTGGAGGTCCTTGTCAACAGAGCAGCCCTAAACTTTGGGGTGCTTGTGTCTTGCTGATTTTCAATTTTCCCACTTTATCCCCCCATGCGTGGAAGTGCCCTATGCTCTCTAAGCTGTGTTTTTTAGATGTTTCAGGACACACCGTACACTTCTCCAGAGTGGCTGTTGGCAATTTACATCCCGCCCATCAGTGTAGCAAGGCTCCCATTTCTCCATGGCCTGTCCTGCATTTCTGGTTTTGACAGTTTTTTCAGCATGGCCCTTTTGACCGATGGGAAGCGAGACTTCTTTGTAGCGCTGATTTGCCTTTCCAGGTTGCTTGGTTGGCCAAAAAGGGCGTATGCGTTTTTTCCTGAATATATTCAGGAAAAAACGCATACGCCCTTTTTGGCCAAGGGCATCATTGTCAACGTTTTGCCGCTTTTCATGTGCTTTAAAGGCGATTCGAATCTACCTCCTGAAATCTGTTTCCTGCAATTCTGCCTTGATTTCAAATCCTCTTCTTTGCCTTCCCTCAATATATTTGTGGACGAGAGTTATGATTTATAACTCTGCATGTTTGTGAATTGCAGTGCCCTGAAGCTCCATTTTACAAGTCGGTTTTTTGGGAGCTGGCCGCAAAAGCGCAGGATGGCTTCAGGCCCTGTTCTGGTTCAGGGGGGCAGGCTGAGCCTGTGGTTAATTCTTCTTCCTGATGGGAAAATAGAGTGACCTGTGCCTGTCCCAACACCAAGAGCTAGTCTCTCATTGGTTCCCCGTCTTCCCGTTCATCCTCAGGACAAATTGCAACCTGTACGGAACAGGAGGTTAAAGGTGCTGATGCTCCAAGTAGGGAGATTGCTAGTAAAGTGGCTGGAATGGCGAACCCGAGCACAAGGAGATGAGAAATGAGGTGCGTTTTAGAAACCTTTCCCCATCACACGGTGTACCATCGTCTGGGTTTCTCATGCATGTTTTCGATGTAGGAAGATGCCCTTGAACCTGGAGATTTGGGATCCATGCGATGGGTAGCACGCAGTATTACTTTAAAGGGTCTGCGTTTGCTCACCCAACCTCACCAAACCTCTCAGCCCCAAGAGTGTCCACCCTTATGTCTCATCCAGCTGTGGGTCTAGATATGGTCAATCCAGGTTGCATCACAGCCCCTGAACGAATTGTGTAAGAATTTCTCTCTCTTTCCCTGTCTTTGTTTCATGGGTTTTTAAAATAATTTATTTTTATAATGGGGTTTAGCTGCTTTTCACGGCTGTGTTTAGGCCGCTTTACACCCACTTGACACACTAACAGAGAGATATCAATATATAGGTTTTAAGATTATTACTAGTCAGATATATTCTTGTGCGGTGAATCGGGCGTGTTGAGTCCAGTTCTCTGAGCAAGGAGTAGGTCTTGTCTATTCCATATTGGGTTTATGGAACGGTATCTGAGCTAATTTGAAACTCTTGTTTTATGTATCACCCCACCTCACCTTTCCCGTTAAGCAGCCATAGTGTGTTTTCTGCATGTGTGACTCTGTTCTGTTTTGTAATTCAGTTCAAGTGTAACGGTTTTTACATTCCCTCTATAAGTGACACCTTATGAGAAGTGTCCTTTTCTGTGTGACTTATTTCACTTAGAATCGTCTTACCTAAATCCACTCATCATGCTGCTACTAGCCTTATGACATTGATTTCATGGCTGAGTGATATTCCATTGTACATAAGGACCACAACTTTTTTATCCATTTTTCGCTCTCCTGGGATATTTAAGGTGGAAGGACGTGGAGGTCCTTGTCAACAGAGCAGCCCTAAACTTTGGGGTGCTTGTGTCTTGCTGATTTTCAATTTTCCCACTTTATCCCCCCATGCGTGGAAGTGCCCTATGCTCTCTAAGCTGTGTTTTTTAGATGTTTCAGGACACACCGTACACTTCTCCAGAGTGGCTGTTGGCAATTTACATCCCGCCCATCAGTGTAGCAAGGCTCCCATTTCTCCATGGCCTGTCCTGCATTTCTGGTTTTGACAGTTTTTTCAGCATGGCCCTTTTGACCGATGGGAAGCGAGACTTCTTTGTAGCGCTGATTTGCCTTTCCAGGTTGCTTGGTTGGCCAAAAAGGGCGTATGCGTTTTTTCCTGAATATATTCAGGAAAAAACGCATACGCCCTTTTTGGCCAAGGGCATCATTGTCAACGTTTTGCCGCTTTTCATGTGCTTTAAAGGCGATTCGAATCTACCTCCTGAAATCTGTTTCCTGCAATTCTGCCTTGATTTCAAATCCTCTTCTTTGCCTTCCCTCAATATATTTGTGGACGAGAGTTATGATTTATAACTCTGCATGTTTGTGAATTGCAGTGCCCTGAAGCTCCATTTTACAAGTCGGTTTTTTGGGAGCTGGCCGCAAAAGCGCAGGATGGCTTCAGGCCCTGTTCTGGTTCAGGGGGGCAGGCTGAGCCTGTGGTTAATTCTTCTTCCTGATGGGAAAATAGAGTGACCTGTGCCTGTCCCAACACCAAGAGCTAGTCTCTCATTGGTTCCCCGTCTTCCCGTTCATCCTCAGGACAAATTGCAACCTGTACGGAACAGGAGGTTAAAGGTGCTGATGCTCCAAGTAGGGAGATTGCTAGTAAAGTGGCTGGAATGGCGAACCCGAGCACAAGGAGATGAGAAATGAGGTGCGTTTTAGAAACCTTTCCCCATCACACGGTGTACCATCGTCTGGGTTTCTCATGCATGTTTTCGATGTAGGAAGATGCCCTTGAACCTGGAGATTTGGGATCCATGCGATGGGTAGCACGCAGTATTACTTTAAAGGGTCTGCGTTTGCTCACCCAACCTCACCAAACCTCTCAGCCCCAAGAGTGTCCACCCTTATGTCTCATCCAGCTGTGGGTCTAGATATGGTCAATCCAGGTTGCATCACAGCCCCTGAACGAATTGTGTAAGAATTTCTCTCTCTTTCCCTGTCTTTGTTTCATGGGTTTTTAAAATAATTTATTTTTATAATGGGGTTTAGCTGCTTTTCACGGCTGTGTTTAGGCCGCTTTACACCCACTTGACACACTAACAGAGAGATATCAATATATAGGTTTTAAGATTATTACTAGTCAGATATATTCTTGTGCGGTGAATCGGGCGTGTTGAGTCCAGTTCTCTGAGCAAGGAGTAGGTCTTGTCTATTCCATATTGGGTTTATGGAACGGTATCTGAGCTAATTTGAAACTCTTGTTTTATGTATCACCCCACCTCACCTTTCCCGTTAAGCAGCCATAGTGTGTTTTCTGCATGTGTGACTCTGTTCTGTTTTGTAATTCAGTTCAAGTGTAACGGTTTTTACATTCCCTCTATAAGTGACACCTTATGAGAAGTGTCCTTTTCTGTGTGACTTATTTCACTTAGAATCGTCTTACCTAAATCCACTCATCATGCTGCTACTAGCCTTATGACATTGATTTCATGGCTGAGTGATATTCCATTGTACATAAGGACCACAACTTTTTTATCCATTTTTCGCTTTCCTGGGATATTTAAGGTGGAAGGAAGTGGAGGTCCTTGTCAACAGAGCAGCCCTAAACTTTGGGGTGCTTGTGTCTTGCTGATTTTCAATTTTCCCACTTTATCCCCCCATGCGTGGAAGTGCCCTATGCTCTCTAAGCTGTGTTTTTTAGATGTTTCAGGACACACCGTACACTTCTCCAGAGTGGCTGTTGGCAATTTACATCCCGCCCATCAGTGTAGCAAGGCTCCCATTTCTCCATGGCCTGTCCTGCATTTCTGGTTTTGACAGTTTTTTCAGCATGGCCCTTTTGACCGATGGGAAGCGAGACTTCTTTGTAGCGCTGATTTGCCTTTCCAGGTTGCTTGGTTGGCCAAAAAGGGCGTATGCGTTTTTTCCTGAATATATTCAGGAAAAAACGCATACGCCCTTTTTGGCCAAGGGCATCATTGTCAACGTTTTGCCGCTTTTCATGTGCTTTAAAGGCGATTCGAATCTACCTCCTGAAATCTGTTTCCTGCAATTCTGCCTTGATTTCAAATCCTCTTCTTTGCCTTCCCTCAATATATTTGTGGACGAGAGTTATCATTTATAACTCTGCAGGTTTGTGAATTGCAGTGCCCTGAAGCTCCATTTTACAAGTCGCTTTTTTGGGAGCCGGCCGCAAAAGCGCAGGATGGCTTCAGGACCTGTTCTGGTTCCGGGGGGCAGGCTGAGCCTGTGGTTAATTCTTCTTCCTGATGGGAAAATAGAGTGACCTGTGCCTGTCCCAACACCAAGAGCTAGTCTCTCATTGGTTCCCCGTCTTCCCGTTCATCCTCAGGACAAATTGCAACCTGTACGGAACAGGAGGTTAAAGGTGCTGATGCTCCAAGTAGGGAGATTGCTAGTAAAGTGGCTGGAATGGCGAACCCGAGCACAAGGAGATGAGAAATGAGGTGCGTTTTAGAAACCTTTCCCCATCACACGGTGTACCATCGTCTGGGTTTCTCATGCACGTTTTCGATGTAGGAAGATGCCCTTGAACCTGGAGATTTGGGACCCATGCGATGGGTAGCACGCAGTATTACTTTAAAGGGTCTGTGTTTGCTCACCCAACCTCACCAAACCTCTCAGCCCCAAGAGTGTCCACCCTTATGTCTCATCCAGCTGTGGGTCTAGACATGGTCAATCCAGGTTGCATCACAGCCCCTGAACGAATTGTGTAAGAATTTCTCTCTCTTTCCCTGTCTTTGTTTCATGGGTTTTTAAAATAATTTATTTTTATAATGGGGTTTAGCTGCTTTTCACGGCTGTGTTTAGGCCGCTTTACACCCACTTGACACACTAACAGAGAGATATCAATACATAGGTTTTAAGATTATTACTAGTCAGATATATTCTTGTGCGGTGAATCGGGCGTGTTGAGTCCAGTTCTCTGAGCAAGGAGTAGGTCTTGTCTATTCCATATTGGGTTTATGGAACGGTATCTGAGCTAATTTGAAACTCTTGTTTTATGTATCACCCCACCTCACCTTTCCCGTTAAGCAGCCATAGTGTGTTTTCTGCATGTGTGACTCTGTTCTGTTTTGTAATTCAGTTCAAGTGTAACGGTTTTTACATTCCCTCTATAAGTGACACCTTATGAGAAGTGTCCTTTTCTGTGTGACTTATTTCACTTAGAATCGTCTTACCTAAATCCACTCATCATGCTGCTACTAGCCTTATGACATTGATTTCATGGCTGAGTGATATTCCATTGTACATAAGGACCACAACTTTTTTATCCATTTTTCGCTCTCCTGGGATATTTAAGGTGGAAGGACGTGGAGGTCCTTGTCAACAGAGCAGCCCTAAACTTTGGGGTGCTTGTGTCTTGCTGATTTTCAATTTTCCCACTTTATCCCCCCATGCGTGGAAGTGCCCTATGCTCTCTAAGCTGTGTTTTTTAGATGTTTCAGGACACACCGTACACTTCTCCAGAGTGGCTGTTGGCAATTTACATCCCGCCCATCAGTGTAGCAAGGCTCCCATTTCTCCATGGCCTGTCCTGCATTTCTGGTTTTGACAGTTTTTTCAGCATGGCCCTTTTGACCGATGGGAAGCGAGACTTCTTTGTAGCGCTGATTTGCCTTTCCAGGTTGCTTGGTTGGCCAAAAAGGGCGTATGCGTTTTTTCCTGAATATATTCAGGAAAAAACGCATACGCCCTTTTTGGCCAAGGGCATCATTGTCAACGTTTTGCCGCTTTTCATGTGCTTTAAAGGCGATTCGAATCTACCTCCTGAAATCTGTTTCCTGCAATTCTGCCTTGATTTCAAATCCTCTTCTTTGCCTTCCCTCAATATATTTGTGGACGAGAGTTATGATTTATAACTCTGCATGTTTGTGAATTGCAGTGCCCTGAAGCTCCATTTTACAAGTCGGTTTTTTGGGAGCTGGCCGCAAAAGCGCAGGATGGCTTCAGGCCCTGTTCTGGTTCAGGGGGGCAGGCTGAGCCTGTGGTTAATTCTTCTTCCTGATGGGAAAATAGAGTGACCTGTGCCTGTCCCAACACCAAGAGCTAGTCTCTCATTGGTTCCCCGTCTTCCCGTTCATCCTCAGGACAAATTGCAACCTGTACGGAACAGGAGGTTAAAGGTGCTGATGCTCCAAGTAGGGAGATTGCTAGTAAAGTGGCTGGAATGGCGAACCCGAGCACAAGGAGATGAGAAATGAGGTGCGTTTTAGAAACCTTTCCCCATCACACGGTGTACCATCGTCTGGGTTTCTCATGCATGTTTTCGATGTAGGAAGATGCCCTTGAACCTGGAGATTTGGGATCCATGCGATGGGTAGCACGCAGTATTACTTTAAAGGGTCTGCGTTTGCTCACCCAACCTCACCAAACCTCTCAGCCCCAAGAGTGTCCACCCTTATGTCTCATCCAGCTGTGGGTCTAGATATGGTCAATCCAGGTTGCATCACAGCCCCTGAACGAATTGTGTAAGAATTTCTCTCTCTTTCCCTGTCTTTGTTTCATGGGTTTTTAAAATAATTTATTTTTATAATGGGGTTTAGCTGCTTTTCACGGCTGTGTTTAGGCCGCTTTACACCCACTTGACACACTAACAGAGAGATATCAATATATAGGTTTTAAGATTATTACTAGTCAGATATATTCTTGTGCGGTGAATCGGGCGTGTTGAGTCCAGTTCTCTGAGCAAGGAGTAGGTCTTGTCTATTCCATATTGGGTTTATGGAACGGTATCTGAGCTAATTTGAAACTCTTGTTTTATGTATCACCCCACCTCACCTTTCCCGTTAAGCAGCCATAGTGTGTTTTCTGCATGTGTGACTCTGTTCTGTTTTGTAATTCAGTTCAAGTGTAACGGTTTTTACATTCCCTCTATAAGTGACACCTTATGAGAAGTGTCCTTTTCTGTGTGACTTATTTCACTTAGAATCGTCTTACCTAAATCCACTCATCATGCTGCTACTAGCCTTATGACATTGATTTCATGGCTGAGTGATATTCCATTGTACATAAGGACCACAACTTTTTTATCCATTTTTCGCTTTCCTGGGATATTTAAGGTGGAAGGAAGTGGAGGTCCTTGTCAACAGAGCAGCCCTAAACTTTGGGGTGCTTGTGTCTTGCTGATTTTCAATTTTCCCACTTTATCCCCCCATGCGTGGAAGTGCCCTATGCTCTCTAAGCTGTGTTTTTTAGATGTTTCAGGACACACCGTACACTTCTCCAGAGTGGCTGTTGGCAATTTACATCCCGCCCATCAGTGTAGCAAGGCTCCCATTTCTCCATGGCCTGTCCTGCATTTCTGGTTTTGACAGTTTTTTCAGCATGGCCCTTTTGACCGATGGAAAGCGAGACTTCTTTGTAGCGCTGATTTGCCTTTCCAGGTTGCTTGGTTGGCCAAAAAGGGCGTATGCGTTTTTTCCTGAATATATTCAGGAAAAAACGCATACGCCCTTTTTGGCCAAGGGCATCATTGTCAACGTTTTGCCGCTTTTCATGTGCTTTAAAGGCGATTCGAATCTACCTCCTGAAATCTGTTTCCTGCAATTCTGCCTTGATTTCAAATCCTCTTCTTTGCCTTCCCTCAATATATTTGTGGACGAGAGTTATCATTTATAACTCTGCAGGTTTGTGAATTGCAGTGCCCTGAAGCTCCATTTTACAAGTCGCTTTTTTGGGAGCCGGCCGCAAAAGCGCAGGATGGCTTCAGGCCCTGTTCTGGTTCCGGGGGGCAGGCTGAGCCTGTGGTTAATTCTTCTTCCTGATGGGAAAATAGAGTGACCTGTGCCTGTCCCAACACCAAGAGCTAGTCTCTCATTGGTTCCCCGTCTTCCCGTTCATCCTCAGGACAAATTGCAACCTGTACGGAACAGGAGGTTAAAGGTGCTGATGCTCCAAGTAGGGAGATTGCTAGTAAAGTGGCTGGAATGGCGAACCCGAGCACAAGGAGATGAGAAATGAGGTGCGTTTTAGAAACCTTTCCCCATCACACGGTGTACCATCGTCTGGGTTTCTCATGCACGTTTTCGATGTAGGAAGATGCCCTTGAACCTGGAGATTTGGGACCCATGCGATGGGTAGCACGCAGTATTACTTTAAAGGGTCTGCGTTTGCTCACCCAACCTCACCAAACCTCTCAGCCCCAAGAGTGTCCACCCTTATGTCTCATCCAGCTGTGGGTCTAGATATGGTCAATCCAGGTTGCATCACAGCCCCTGAACGAATTGTGTAAGAATTTCTCTCTCTTTCCCTGTCTTTGTTTCATGGGTTTTTAAAATAATTTATTTTTATAATGGGGTTTAGCTGCTTTTCACGGCTGTGTTTAGGCCGCTTTACACCCACTTGACACACTAACAGAGAGATATCAATATATAGGTTTTAAGATTATTACTAGTCAGATATATTCTTGTGCGGTGAATCGGGCGTGTTGAGTCCAGTTCTCTGAGCAAGGAGTAGGTCTTGTCTATTCCATATTGGGTTTATGGAACGGTATCTGAGCTAATTTGAAACTCTTGTTTTATGTATCACCCCACCTCACCTTTCCCGTTAAGCAGCCATAGTGTGTTTTCTGCATGTGTGACTCTGTTCTGTTTTGTAATTCAGTTCAAGTGTAACGGTTTTTACATTCCCTCTATAAGTGACACCTTATGAGAAGTGTCCTTTTCTGTGTGACTTATTTCACTTAGAATCGTCTTACCTAAATCCACTCATCATGCTGCTACTAGCCTTATGACATTGATTTCATGGCTGAGTGATATTCCATTGTACATAAGGACCACAACTTTTTTATCCATTTTTCGCTCTCCTGGGATATTTAAGGTGGAAGGACGTGGAGGTCCTTGTCAACAGAGCAGCCCTAAACTTTGGGGTGCTTGTGTCTTGCTGATTTTCAATTTTCCCACTTTATCCCCCCATGCGTGGAAGTGCCCTATGCTCTCTAAGCTGTGTTTTTTAGATGTTTCAGGACACACCGTACACTTCTCCAGAGTGGCTGTTGGCAATTTACATCCCGCCCATCAGTGTAGCAAGGCTCCCATTTCTCCATGGCCTGTCCTGCATTTCTGGTTTTGACAGTTTTTTCAGCATGGCCCTTTTGACCGATGGGAAGCGAGACTTCTTTGTAGCGCTGATTTGCCTTTCCAGGTTGCTTGGTTGGCCAAAAAGGGCGTATGCGTTTTTTCCTGAATATATTCAGGAAAAAACGCATACGCCCTTTTTGGCCAAGGGCATCATTGTCAACGTTTTGCCGCTTTTCATGTGCTTTAAAGGCGATTCGAATCTACCTCCTGAAATCTGTTTCCTGCAATTCTGCCTTGATTTCAAATCCTCTTCTTTGCCTTCCCTCAATATATTTGTGGACGAGAGTTATGATTTATAACTCTGCATGTTTGTGAATTGCAGTGCCCTGAAGCTCCATTTTACAAGTCGGTTTTTTGGGAGCTGGCCGCAAAAGCGCAGGATGGCTTCAGGCCCTGTTCTGGTTCAGGGGGGCAGGCTGAGCCTGTGGTTAATTCTTCTTCCTGATGGGAAAATAGAGTGACCTGTGCCTGTCCCAACACCAAGAGCTAGTCTCTCATTGGTTCCCCGTCTTCCCGTTCATCCTCAGGACAAATTGCAACCTGTACGGAACAGGAGGTTAAAGGTGCTGATGCTCCAAGTAGGGAGATTGCTAGTAAAGTGGCTGGAATGGCGAACCCGAGCACAAGGAGATGAGAAATGAGGTGCGTTTTAGAAACCTTTCCCCATCACACGGTGTACCATCGTCTGGGTTTCTCATGCACGTTTTCGATGTAGGAAGATGCCCTTGAACCTGGAGATTTGGGACCCATGCGATGGGTAGCACGCAGTATTACTTTAAAGGGTCTGTGTTTGCTCACCCAACCTCACCAAACCTCTCAGCCCCAAGAGTGTCCACCCTTATGTCTCATCCAGCTGTGGGTCTAGACATGGTCAATCCAGGTTGCATCACAGCCCCTGAACGAATTGTGTAAGAATTTCTCTCTCTTTCCCTGTCTTTGTTTCATGGGTTTTTAAAATAATTTATTTTTATAATGGGGTTTAGCTGCTTTTCACGGCTGTGTTTAGGCCGCTTTACACCCACTTGACACACTAACAGAGAGATATCAATACATAGGTTTTAAGATTATTACTAGTCAGATATATTCTTGTGCGGTGAATCGGGCGTGTTGAGTCCAGTTCTCTGAGCAAGGAGTAGGTCTTGTCTATTCCATATTGGGTTTATGGAACGGTATCTGAGCTAATTTGAAACTCTTGTTTTATGTATCACCCCACCTCACCTTTCCCGTTAAGCAGCCATAGTGTGTTTTCTGCATGTGTGACTCTGTTCTGTTTTGTAATTCAGTTCAAGTGTAACGGTTTTTACATTCCCTCTATAAGTGACACCTTATGAGAAGTGTCCTTTTCTGTGTGACTTATTTCACTTAGAATCGTCTTACCTAAATCCACTCATCATGCTGCTACTAGCCTTATGACATTGATTTCATGGCTGAGTGATATTCCATTGTACATAAGGACCACAACTTTTTTATCCATTTTTCGCTCTCCTGGGATATTTAAGGTGGAAGGACGTGGAGGTCCTTGTCAACAGAGCAGCCCTAAACTTTGGGGTGCTTGTGTCTTGCTGATTTTCAATTTTCCCACTTTATCCCCCCATGCGTGGAAGTGCCCTATGCTCTCTAAGCTGTGTTTTTTAGATGTTTCAGGACACACCGTACACTTCTCCAGAGTGGCTGTTGGCAATTTACATCCCGCCCATCAGTGTAGCAAGGCTCCCATTTCTCCATGGCCTGTCCTGCATTTCTGGTTTTGACAGTTTTTTCAGCATGGCCCTTTTGACCGATGGGAAGCGAGACTTCTTTGTAGCGCTGATTTGCCTTTCCAGGTTGCTTGGTTGGCCAAAAAGGGCGTATGCGTTTTTTCCTGAATATATTCAGGAAAAAACGCATACGCCCTTTTTGGCCAAGGGCATCATTGTCAACGTTTTGCCGCTTTTCATGTGCTTTAAAGGCGATTCGAATCTACCTCCTGAAATCTGTTTCCTGCAATTCTGCCTTGATTTCAAATCCTCTTCTTTGCCTTCCCTCAATATATTTGTGGACGAGAGTTATG